>NC_064568.1:76158639-76780201 GCF_937001465.1 Orcinus orca | reverse complement strand
TTCAGCTTTGGATTTGGCCCTGCCTCTGGGTGTAGGTTGGCCACAGGCATCTGTTCCTGCCCAGACAGGAGGGGGTTAAAGGAGCAGCTGATTTGGGGGGCTCTGGCTCACTCAGGCCAGGGGGAGGGAGGGGTACGGATGCGGGGAGAGCCTGCAGTGGCAGAGGCCAGCGTGATGTTGCACCAGCCTGAGGCATGCCGTGCGTTCTCCTGGGGAAGTTGTCCCTGGATCACGGGACCCTGGCAGTGGCGGGCTGCACAGGCTCCCGGGAGGAGAGGTTTGGATAGTGACCTGTGCTCGCACACGGGCTTCTTGGTGGCGGCAGCAGCAGCCTTAGCGTCTCATGCCCGTCCCTGCTGTCCGCGCTGATAGCTGCGGCTCACGCCTGTCTCTGGAGCTCGTGTAGGTGGCGCTCTGAATCCCCTCTCCTCGTGCTCACCAAAACAATGGTTTCTTGCCTCTTGGGCAGCTCCAGACTTTTCCCTGGACTCCCTCCCGGCTAGCTGTGGTGCACTAGCCCCCTTCAGGCTGTGTTCACGCCACCAACCCCAGTCCTCTCCCTGCGCTCTGACTGAAGCCCAAGCCTCAGCTCCCAGCCCCGCCCGCCCTGGTGGGTGAGCAGACAAGCCTCTCGGGCTGGTGAGTGCTGGTCGGCCCCGATCCTCTGTGCGGGAATCACTCTGCTTTTCCCTCCGCACCCCTGTGGCTGCGCTCTCCTCCGTGGCTCCGAAGCTTCCCCCCTCCACCACCCGCAGTCTCTGCCCGCGAAGGAGCTTCTGGTGCGTGGAAACCTTTCCTCCTTCACAGCTCCCTCCCACTGGTGCAGGTCCCATCCCTATTCTTTTGTCTCTGTTTTTTCTTTTTTCTTTTGCCTACCCAGGTACGTGGGGAGTTTCTTGCCTTTTGGGAGGTCTGAGGTCTTCTGCCAGCATTCAGTAGGTGTTCTGTAGGAGTTGTTCCACATGTAGATGTATTTCTGGTGTATTTGTGGGGAGGAAGGTGATCTCCGCATCTTACTCCTCTGCCATCTTGAAGGTCTCCCCCTTAGAGGTTTAATGGGTGTTTTGATTCTTTCCTGATTAAATCATTCTCAGTAGATTGAAACAAGGAGATTTAGGAAGGAGCTAATCTCAGTCAGGAAGGCTGCTCAAGAATGGTTTATCAGCTGAACCAGAATTGGTTACGTAGAAAGACAGAGGCCTGGGGAGAGTTCTCGGGAGTCTGTCCCCATCTATTTTGATATTCTGATCTGTGACTGAATAATGGATTACCAAATATTCTCATTTAATTTGTATACGAAGTTGGTAAATCGCAGCTTAACAAATAGTATTGGGTTTTAAAGTGACCTTGATAAAATATTGAGATGAAATCAATACGATGTAGTTCAGTGGAACCAGTTTCAAAGGATTTAGATTACATCTTTATAGCCAAGGATGTGAATTTTATAACTAGCCCATGCCTACCTAATGAAAGTTATTAAGTTAGACAGAAAGTCTTCCAGCTTGGTGTGATTTTATAGCCCCCATTCTGTGGACGGTCTCTGGGATATCAAATAATCTGATTCAGTTTTGATTTCATTATATATACAGGGTTTAGGCGGACAAAGCAAGATGATCAGATACCAAATGAATTGATAATAGAGGCACGACCACTGGGACTCTAGGAAAAAAAATGTTTGGGGAGGCTCATGCCTCCCATTTTTACTGCCACATGTTTCTCTTTATATTCCAGACCTTTCTGTTCCTCTCTTTACCTCCATTCTCCCCCCCTCCACTAGCTTAATAAAGCTCACTTGCCTTGTATGTCATTCTCTCAGGATATCCTTCCCACAGTGTTCAAAGTTCATGAATCGGAGCCAGGAATTCTGATGATGTTTATCTTTCCCAAAGGGTGGCCACTGGGGGCACTGTGCAAAGTTGGTGGCAGATATTTTTAGGTAGAGGGAGAAGAATCAAGAATGCTTTCCAGCACTTGTTTCTGCCTGTGGGCCAGGCTGGCCATGGGGATTGTCTAAAGTATTTGGCTTTGGGAAGATGCCTTCGGCAGCCTGGAATTATCTGAGAGATAAGACATCAGAAATGATGCTTGGTTTCCATTTCAGAGGTCCAGGTGGTTAGGTGGTAAGATACGTAACTTGCTTGGGTGAAGTTTTCTTTTCTGGCAAACAGACTTTTGATTCATTGTTTTGTTTTTTTTTGGGGTTTTTTTTTGCGGTACGCGGGCCTCTCACTGTTGTGGCCTCTCCCGTTGCGGAGCACAGGCTCCGGACGCGCAGGCTCAGCGGCCATGGCTCACGGGCCCAGCCGCTCCACAGCACGTGGGATCTTCCCGGACCGGGGCACGAACCCGTGTCCCCTGCATCGGCAGGCGGACTCTCAACCACTGCGCCACCAGGGAAGCCCCGATTCATTGTTTCTTGATATTGAAGGCCTAGAGTTTAGCTTGTTTGTTCAATTATTATAAAGCATACATTTTCCTTAGCTGAGTGGGAATTTATAAAGCTCTTGTTTTCTGACTATCATGGTTAAGTCTTGCAGTAATCTCTTCTCAGTTTTCCCATCTGTCTGAGACACTTTTCCTAAGCCCTTTTCCTTTTTGAGGTAATTTGGAACGTACTGACTTGGCCTGCTCTCAATATAGGTAACGCCGTAGGAGATGAGCTTCTGGTTATGTTTGTTTCTGCTTATCAGTGTGATAAATATTCTGAGATGCTCATTTCTGCTCTCCTGTTTAAATTCTGAGTTCTGACACCTACAGAACATTTTTTTCAAACAGCTTCATGAGACCGTGATGTTCGCTCCAATTTTTTGTTAGGCAGAATTCTGTGCGACTGTATTTTGATTTGATGCTTTTGCAAGGAGCGAGCACATACTTCAGTGTGGCTTGTTGTGGTCCAGATGGTTGGGATTTGTTTACATAACACAAAGGAGAACCAGAGCTGGAGAAAATTGGCATCTGAAACCAATAATGCAGATTGCTGTTTGCATGCTACAGCTTGCAGCATAAATATTTTTGTACGAAACACATTTAGAACCGGGAGCTTCACAGCAGACAACACCTAAAAGTTATTAGGGGGTCAGTTAACCTCTGGCATATTCCCCTGGATTGCCTTTCTACATCCAGCTGGGCTGCAGAAGTCATCTTAAGACAGGTGAGGCTGGAGGGGCACCCCGAGGGCTGCCCTGTGTCTGTGCTGAAGATAAGTAAGGCTCTGCTCGATGGGACACTGGCAGTCACTGGTAGCTAAAGGGGAACAGTGTATCAAACCACCAGGAAACATTTAGCCAAATTCAGGTCAATAAAGAGAAGCTTGAAAGGTGAGTTGTTATTGGCCTCCAAAAAATGTGTATTCATTTAGTTCAGTGGTAATAATAATAATATAACAGCAGTAGCAAACCTTACATAGCCTGTAGCAAGTTGCCTCATACTCTTCCGAAGGCTTTCTAGACATTAAGCCCTTTAATCACCATGACAACCCTATGAGGGCGGTGTCTTTCTGCCTCTCTACCTCCTGGGCACGTGGCAGGGTTGTACTCCCTGGACCCTTCTGTCTAGTTCTGCCCAATGTATTGATATAAGCAGAAGTGACCTGTGTCACTTCCAGGCCAAGCACTTAATTACCAATATTTGACACTGAAGAATGTTCTTTTCACTCTGCTCGGGCAACTGGCAACGTGCCAGGTGTGCCGTTCAGACAGTTTGGCTCACGGACTGAGGGCAAGGATGACACAGCAGGGTCCTGGGTGACCTGTGATAAACATGCAATGTGACTGCAACAAGAAAAGCCTTTGCTGCTTTAAGCCCCTGGAATCTGGGAGTTTGTTGTTAGAATATAACTTAGTCCGCCTAGGTTGATACAGTAAGTATGATTACACAGCGAGGTTGCCCATGGTTTCACAGCTGGAGTGGCAGAGCAGGGATTCAAACCTACAGAGTCTGTGCTCTTAAACATCGTGCGATACTGCCTCTTGATGTACAAATATTTATTGCAAACGGGTATGATGCTTGGCTCTGGGGATGCAGTGGTGAACAAGACAGCATAAACTCATTGAATTTAAAGTCTACCAAAGAAAACAATTCAAATAAAACAAACATAATAAATCCAGTGATGCTAAAATCAAAAGGGCATTTAATATATATTTTCAGCTATACTCGATGCCTTATATACACACACGTACACATGCACAAAAGATTTTCTTGTTTTTGTTATGTTTTGTTTTGCTTTTTAAATAAGCGGGCATTTCTGCCAACCATTAATGGCTGTGTTCTTCCAGAAAGGGCATAAGATCAGAGGCCTAGTGCTTTGGGTTTCTTAGGCTTTGTGCTTCTCATAAATAGATCATCTCAATGCCTCGTGAGTGGCTGGAGTGATTCTAGGTTCAAAGATGTATATCTTTCATTCAGCATCACCACTAATGTAATAAACCAGCTCCTTCTAGAGCTCAGCTGAGGACGCAGTGACCTAGGCTAACACTGGCAGCATTATGCAGTCACTCTCAAGGATTTTGGAAGGTTAATCTGGTTATTTGCAATTTTTACTTGATTCCCCACATAAGATTTGCCTTTACTCCAGTCTGTAGGGGGATGTGAATGTTCCCTTTGTACTTTACAACTGCAGATCTACAATCTCTTATCTGCAGTACCGAAATCTAAAAAGCTCTGGAAACTTTCTTTATAACCCATTTTAAGACAAAACCTCACTTGACCTAATTCATTCAGAATCTAACCAGGGCTGGTGAGAAGCTTCTTCTTGTGTGAATATTCATCCATCTCTCTGCAAAAATATTCCTGTCTTTAACCACCAGGGACTGCCTCAGACCTTGACGGAGCACTACACAACATGAGGTATGCGTACCGTATTACATTCTAAATCCCCAAATTCTGAATTGCAATCATATCAGGCCCTAAGAACTTCAGACGGTGGGTTGTGGACCTGTAGAATATATAAAAATGCAGTCGGGCTTCCCTGGTGGCGCAGTGGTTGAGAGTCCGCCTGCTGATGCAGGGGACGCGGGTTCGTGCCCCGGTCCGGGAAGATCTCACATGCCGCAGAGCGGCTGGGCCTGTGAGCCATGGCCGCTGAGCCTGCGCATCTGGAGCCTGTGCTCCGCAACGGGAGAGGCCACAACAGTGAGAGGCCCGCGTACCGAAAAAAAAAAAAAAAAGCACTCATACCACATGTTCAAAACGAAGGATGAATGCATCACTGAAATCTGAATGCCATCAAGAAGAGTGATTAAATATATTTTTCCCATAATGAGATCTTGTGTTTATTAGAAACAAAGGACACATTGAACACAAGATGGGCCCATTCACTTAGTTTGATAATAATAATAATATTAATTATGGCAGCAGCAAACCTTACATAGCATGTAGCAAGGTGCCAGATACTCTTCAGAATGCTCTCTAGACATTAAGCCCTTTAATCGCCATGACAACCCTTTGGTGTGGATACTGCCTGAGTGACCTTCCCGAGTCAAACTCTGACAATCTCTGAGTCTCCTTCTTTGAGTGTCTACAGTTGAAAGCCTCTGACCTTGACCTGCGGTCACCGCTCATCCTGCCCTCATCCCTTCACCTGGTTCCTGAATAATGGTCTGGTTTGGGTCCAGAGGAAAGACTCCTAGCCCATCAGGGAGAGAGTTACTGTTCCATGCAAGTGGTTGTCTTAACTCAGAGGGGTTTCCGTTGTAAAACATTTATGCCACCCCCATGTGTTTTGCCTCTCTTCATTTGTATTTTTCCTCTGTATACCCTGAAATTCTGGAAGGCAGTCAAAATTTGTATTCTTCTTCGTTGTATTTCCAGCACCTTGCTGGATCTCACACATTGTAGGTAATCAATGTTGAATCGGACCTCCACTTCAGTGGTGACTAAATGAAGATACAGAGGGATGAATTTGCCAGGATTGGCTGATTAATTAGAGAAACAGTAAAGAGCCGAGTGAGGCTTCTGGACGTTGAAGTCTAGTTCATTACCCACCGTACATCTCCATCTCTAAATTCTACCATGGAAAACGGCTTCTAGAAATAAAGGTGACTGTCCATCAGCATAACATTCAAGTCAAAACATATTGAATATAAGACAGAGAGGGCTTCCCTGGTGGCGCAGTGGTTGGGAGTCCGCCTGCCGATGCAGGGGACACGGGTTCGTGCCTCGGTCTGGGAGGATCCCACATGCCGCGGAGCGGCTGGGCCCGTGAGCCATGGCCGCTGAGCCTGCGCGTCCGGAGCCTGTGCTCCGCAACGGGAGAGGCCACAACAGTGAGAGGCCCGCGTACCGCAAAAAAAAAAAAAAAAAAAAAAAAGAGAGAGAACTCAGGTGATTCAATAGCAAGATTCAAATTAAATGTCAATGCATTGAGTCCATAGCACTCTTGCAGTGAAGATATCACATTCACATGAATAAACCTGTTTTACATGTCAGTTTATATTTACGTGGTGTTTTAAGTGTTTAGAAGTGACTGACCTATTTACTAAGCCAGGAGAGTAAAAATTAAGCGTCTTAAACACATTTGTTTCCATAATCACTCCTAGAGGAGAAAAGGGAGAGATAAGAAAAGAAAAAAGAAAAGGCAGCAAGGAAAGATGAAATCCAGTGCTTTAGAAGACCTTAGGAAGCTTGTTATGGGGATAGTTTAAAGCTGGTTGAAAAATTCTTGCTGAGGATACGTACCAAAGGACAAACAAGCAGATTAAATTGTTGTCTGTAGTTTGTGTCACTGAGTATAGGTTGCAAAAAATAAAAATGAAGTGAACTATTGTGACCTAAGGGTGGGGATAGGATAACCAAGCATTAATTTTATTTATTTATTTATTTATTTTAACACCTTTATTGGAGTATAATTGCTTTACAATGGTGTGTTAGTTTCTGCTTTATAACAAAGTGAATCAGTTATACATACGCATATGTTCCCATATCTCCTCCCTCTTGCGTCTCCCTCCCTCCCACCCTCCCTATCCTACCCCTCCAGGTGGTCACAAAGCACCGAGCTGATCTCCCTGTGCTATGCGGCTGCTTCCCACTAGCTATTTTACATTTGGTAGTGTATATATGTCCACAAGCATTCATTTTAAATATTAAAGCAGGAACTTGTTAAATTAGATACCAAATATTCAAGGAATATACTTAGGAGTGTCACCGTTTCTCTTGTGCCATCCTTTACAAGTGGAGGTGACATTTACAGCTTTCTTTGTTGTTTTCAAGAATGTTTAAATTGTAAAAAGACAGTGCCTATCATTGTACTCAGTAAGTTGGTCCTGTTTTCTCTTTTCTCTGGACAATTACTGGGAACCATAATTAGTCACCGCTAATCACTTGGGGACACCTGCCAGATGACAGCCCAGCGTGGGGCAGATTTGAAAGCTGCTGTAGGACATCCTCTGGAACCTTAACCTTTCTTGAAGTGACTAAAATATTCCAGAGGCATATTTAGTGGCTTGCTTCTCCACAGCACTGAGTGACCCCCTGGGGCTCAGGCGCCTGACAAGCCACTTGAAATGCCCCACTTAACAACCTGGAAATAATTGAGGCAGTGGGAAGAATTAAGCCCGAAGCACAGAGAGCTGAGAGTATTTGGTTTCTGTGCCAAAGGAGTGGGCGAGCGTGTATTCCTGATGGAACCTGGGGAAAAACGGCTGCCATGTTCCGAGGAGTCTGGGATGCTATTAAAGAGGGACTTGGAGTTTTCTTCCCTTTTTGGAAAAATGAAGGTGCTTGGAGCCCAGGTCATATGGTTTCCATCAGAGCTACTCGTAGCCTGTTCAGTGACTCTGTGACTTGATAGAAGGGGCTTCCACGGGCAGAAGCCGTTTTAGGGCACACAGCCTGAGGCAAGGCAGGTGAATTTGTAAAAACGGCACCGTTTCCTCTCAGCTGATGGGGTAGATGAAGGCCTGAGTAGTTGTGGTTGGCTTGACAGGGGGAGGGCAGGCTGGATTTCATCCTCCGCTCTCTTCCCGGACCAGGAGCTCTTGAGAAATACACAGAAGGCACACCCATCACAGTGTTCCCGGTCTCATATGATCATTGTCAGTTATTTCCAGTTTAAAAGGATTTATAAATTCAAGGATAATTATTGCGTTCTCTTGCCTAAGAACATTACTTTTTTTAAGATGTGGGTTTGGAGATGGAGCCCAGGGGAAGGGCGGGGGAAGAAGAAGACTTATTGTTATTTTTCCTCGTGCTCACCAGCTAAAGTTGGCCTGGGCTTCACCTGGCCTTTTTCGGCTTTTTTGACTCTGGTCCCAGTTTCGTGGTCACGAAATTCTTAGCCAACTTAGAGATAACCAGAGAAAGTCAGAGATTTTGGACATGAACTTTAAAACTCTGCCAAGGTATCTTTCATTGCAGGCCTGACATTTAGCTCAATGGATGAGATCAGTGTGATATAGATGAGCCAATTGCCGATTCCATTAGTACCACGTGACATTTACTCTGTGAGAGTGGGGTTATTAGTGTGCTGCTCATACATGTATTTCATTATTGTCTACTCAACCATACTCCCCTATACAGAATATATAGAAATATAACATGTAGTTTGTCTTTTTAAGTTTGATCAGTTTCTGGGAATATTTTGATAATGTTCTGTTTTACTGGGAATGTTCTATTTTATAGCATAACCATCGTTTTAAACATAAAAGCCAGCATCTCTATCAGTGTTTTGAGGGGGAGACCCATTGATCAGATGACATAGTTAAGATTTTTCATCAAACGTGTTGAAATATCACTTCTTCTTTTTTTTTTTTTTTTTTTTTCCGGTACGCGGGCCTCTCACTGCTGTGGCCTCTCCCGTTGCGGAGCACAGGCTCCGGACGCGCAGGCTCAGCGGCCATGGCTCACGGGCCCAGCCGCTCCGCGGCATGTGGGATCCTCCCGGACCGGGGCACGAACCCACGTTCCCTGCATCGGCAGGCAGACTCCCAACCACTGTGCCACCAGGGAAGCCCGAAATATCACTTCTTATGCTTTGTTCAGAACCTACATTTTCCCACCAGATTTGTAGCTATTATGAACTCCATACTATTTAGTATATTATTTATACATAGAGTAGACCACCTTATGGATTGCCTAGTCCAACTGGATGATTGTAAGTATCTTGAGGGCAGCAGAGCAAGTTCCTCGTCCTTCTGTGTCCTGCACTGTCCAGCTCTGGACCTAATAGGGGCACTGACAGAGAGGCGGGAGAGCAGAGAGAGGGTTTGGGTTCAGATGCACTTGGGTCCAATTCCTGCCTCATCTACATCCTAATTACATGATCTTGACCAGCTTAACCCCTTTGAATCTCAGTTCTCTCTTTGATGAGATGAGTTCACCATACCTTCTTTATAGGTTTGTTGTGTGATTAAACGAGGTGACATGGATCAAGGAGGTGGCATAAGACTAGATCTTCTTGGTAGACGTTGGTCTCTTCCTCCTTCGTTCTTCTCCCCACCAGATAAACCTGTGACTGTCTCTGGTTCCAGGAAGGAAGAGCTTTTCTAAAACCGTGTAACCCTAGGTGAAAGAAAGGCTTCATTTAGCCAACTCTTCGTAGAGTCCTACTGAAGTTGCCCTAGCCTTCAGTTTCAGGAAAGTTAATCTCAGTTTTTGCGACATGAAAGCTGTTTCTGCATTTGTTGTAGGACACATGTGGTTCAGTCTTCCCCATATAAAGTTCAGGTGATACGTTTCTCTTAGAAGATAGTGCCAAGAAAACTCTGTTGACTCTGGGGAACTGGTATTTTTCTCATTAGGAGAATTATGTAACTTACGTCTTCCCAGGGAGCTCAAAATAAAAATTAATACTCAGCCATAGCCACTCTTTTTATTCTTATTGGTCTTGATATTCTGTTTCTCTTGCATTAACCTAATTGTGTGTATGTGCAGTGCAAAAATTTCTTCTGAATTATCTGATCAAATGTTCATATTTTTATCTGTTCATATTGTTTTATGAAACATGTAAGGAGGCTGGCCAGGAGTTACTAAGGTGTATTTTGCAGATGTTTGAAATTCCACTGTGAATTGAAAAAAAAACACCTAAATTAGTAAATTATATATTTTTAGAATAACACACACATGCACAATTCTTTTGCTATAACTCATGTTGTTTGGAAGAATCATCTTCGAGGGAAAAATGAAGCTTGGCCATCACAATTAACAACAGCATCTTCCACAGCATGTGGGGTCTGCGTGTTTTTAGAAAAGCACCTGGTCACATAACTGTTTCTTAAGTTTGATTCTTAAAGCTGATCCTTATGCTACTATTAATTTGTGAGAAAATGAACATGTATAAGCCATTTGAGAATATGTGTATTTAAGTTTGTTCTTATACTAAATCACTGCTTTTGAACCCTAAAGGCCTAGAGCCAAATTATTTCTTGGGAAGGTACTGCAGTTTCAAGGCCTGGTATTGGTATTGTGTTGTCTCCAGTGGAAAAACTTGGAATAGAAGTCCACTTGCAATGAATCACTGTGTCAGTGAAGTTCAAGGCTTTGCAAGGAGCATAGAAGAGGAAGGAGTTTAGCTCTTCAAATAGCCTCTCCTGAAAATTTCAGAGAAAGGAGAGTCTTCATTGTCAGAAATTTGGCACTGATAACGGGCTTTCATTACATCTGCTTCCTACAGATAATCCTGCCCTACACGTGGGAGTCGGGAGGATGGGGACATGGTGATTTAGAAAGAGGAGGTGAAAGGGAGTCTACACTGGGTTTCCTCACCTGGCCTTTGCCCTACTTCCTGTCGACAGCTGGACTCCTGGCTCCAGTGGGGTTGTCTTTCCCCTAAACAAGCACCTCTGAGTTCACATGTCTGAGCAAGTAGGGTCCCTTTCAAAGGGCTCCTTTTTTTCTCGAGCTTGGGACTCTTGGGAGTTCCAGAAATGCACGATGAAGGCATGGTTGCAACAAGGTCACCTTTTTGAAAAAGAAGCACTCACTGCACATGTAAGACCTAAGTGTATTAAATAAGATGCAGAGCTGTTTCATTATGCCTATTTATAATGCCCCCAGCCCTGACTCTCAAACCCCTGACTCCTGCTTTGTTGAACAGAGGCTCGATGGCATGAGGATCGTCTTGTCCCCAAATATCTCCTACAGTGGCCTAGAGTCTTTTGGAACTTGAAGACTGTTTTCTGATCGAGAATTCCCTTTTTAATGAACATACCCTCAGGAGATATGATATCCTTAAGGTATATGCTAAGATATCCTAAGATACCTAACCTACATACCCAGGGCAGGGCAGTGACTCATGAATATGCTATCTAGGGGAAAGAGTACCACCTTAAGCAATGCACTCAATCCATCCATTGATTATTTAACAATTATTGAAAATCTGTTGTATCCCAAGTATTGGTCTTGGCCTTGGGAGTACAAAGATCGAATGAGATGCAAGACCTCAGGAAGCTTAATGTTGACTGGGATCTGATAATTAGAGTACAGGTTGGTTGAAGTAAGAGATTAAGGTAGATACAGCATATTAAAGGAGCCAGAGAATGGGCCACCTCAGAGGGGAAGAGAAGGCTCTGGAATCTCAGGGATGTATTTTTGTGTTTTGTTTTGAGCTCTGCCTTGCACCTAGACAGGCGTCTCTAAATGGACCCATCCTTTGCCATAGAATGTGCTGGCCGTGGTGACTTGTAGACAGGATTCTTCAGGCCTGCCTGTTGTGTAATCAGCATTGTTGTCCTGTCTCACGGGGGGCCTGTTTGGACAGGACCGCTGATGAGTGAGGGTAGCAGAGGGGAAGAACTGACGTTGACTTTGGCAGTAGCTTGCTCTTCGCCAAGTAAATCCAGCCATGGAGATAGGCATGGCTGGGTGGCTGCATGGATGGAACATTCTGTGACCCACCTGTCCTCATTTTCTCCTTCAGAGTGTGAAATGTTTGCCTTCCTCCAAAGAGGAGCTGTGAGCTTGCTTATTTTAAAAACTGCAACCTGTGAGGAGAGAGGGTGTTCTTTGACAACGTTACATCATTGACGCCTCTAGGTGTTGAGTCATCATTATTTTTAGGCAGCTCCATGCTTTTTTTGGTTGTTCTAAGAATAGCCCTGGTGTCTGGACGCTACAGAAAGTCACTTCAATAAAGATCCTGTCACTGCTCCACAGTGAGAATGGAATGCTTTCTTAATTTCCACATCCAGGGCACACGTTTTAGAATTTTACCTCCCAAACATTCTGCCCTTTTAGGTTTTCCGTAGTCAATGTGATAACTTTGTCAGGAGCTATCACTTGAATTTGTTCAGACCTGTGTCAGACATACTTATTGTTGTAAACAATAGCAGGAAGAACAACAGAATGAAAAGCCTTCCTTCCTAAAGGCTCTTCCTCATCTTCACTCAATGCCCCCCTGGGTTTGTGAATACCTTCATCAGTGACTTCACCCAATTTCTCAACATTTGAAGACCTGTTTCTATGCCTTGTGTTTTATGGATTAACTGACTTGAGATCCCTCACATGAGGACCTGGGCTAGGGGTGCTCCTGTTGGCATTTCTGTGGGATCAACTAAAAGAGGCCAAAATAAACGTTATTGTGGGTTGTTAAACTAAATAAGCATATAAATTGTAACCCATATTGGAACTTGATGACAGGGCAATAAAGCAGACTGAGCAAGGCCAGAAATGGAATTCTGTGGGTCAGTATAGAGACTGGTTTTCCCATTGCCTATTCAGAACATATGCCCAGATGTGATCAATTTATTTTACGTGGCACTTCGAAGCCCGTAAGAGCACTAATGGCTTGTGAGCCAAGCCAAATGCTGTTCTAACTGTAGCATCAAGGGAAGCAGCTGCTTGGAAGAAAATGAGGCAGTCGTTTAACGTTATAGTGTACCTTTTGTGTCTGGAGGGGACAGAAGGGCAGTCACATGACCTGGGTCTAAGTGTGGCTGAAAGGACCAGTGCGTGTGATGGGCTGGCTGCCGGGTGCAAGCTGGGAAGGCTGACCTGCGTTTGGTGGACTGACAGGGTTGGGTCTGCTTCTATTGTCTCAGAGCTCAAACCTCCTCCCCACCGGGGTCATCCTGTCTCTAATCAGGGAAATGGTGTATAGCATCATCGTGATTTCAGTCCAGATCCCCAAATCCATTGCTTATTCCTGTGTGACCATGGGCAGTTTATTTCATCTTTCCAAACAGCAGTGACTTCACCTACAAAATATCATCAAGTCATAGCATCCACCTCAAAGGTGGCTGTGAGGATATAAGTGGTGTAATCCAGGGTGCCTTGATCACAGTAACTGTGCATGTTGGCTAGGAATAATAACTTCTGCTCATCAGTCTGATCTTCTGCATCTTGCATCATTAAAAATTCATAAGACTCTTTGGATTTCCTTGCCCGTGGTTGTTGCCTAACTCACCAAAGAGCAGTGTACTGGTCAGCCCCGTTGTCTATTCTTGCCACCCTCAGAAGAACTTCTAAATCAAGATGGGAAGGGGGGGACCAGCCTCTTGAAATCTGAACAAATAGTTTATTCACAAGAACCACTCCCATTTACCATTGCAACAAAAAGAATAAAATACCTAAGAATAAACCTACCTAAGGAGACAAAAGACCTGTATGCAGAAAACTATAAGACACTGATGAAAGAAATTAAAGATGATACAAATAGATGGAGAGATATACCATGTTCTTGGATTGGAAGAATCAACATTGTGAAAATGACTCTACTACCCAAAGCAATGTACAGATTCAGTGCAATCCCTATCAAACTACCAATGGCATTTTTCACAGAACTAGAATAAAAAATTTCACAATTTGTATGGAAACACAAAAGACCTCGAATAGCCAAAGCAATCTTGAGAAAAAAAATGGAGCTGGAGGAATCAGACTCCCTGACTTCAGACTATACTACAAAGCTACAGTAATTAAGACAGTATGATACTGGCACAAAAACAGAAATATAGATCAATGGAACAAGATAGAAAACCCAGAGATAAACCCATGCATATATGGTCATCTTATCTTTGATAAAGGAGGCAAGAATATACAATGGAGAAAAGACAGTCTCTTCAATAAGTGGTGCTGGGAAAACTGGACAGCTACATGTAAAAGAGTGAAGTTAGAACACTCCCTAACACCATATACAAAAATAAACTCAAAATGCATTAAAGATCTAAATGTAAGACCAGACACTATAAAACTCTTAGAGGAAAACATAGGCAGAACACTCTATGATATAAATCACAGCAAGATCCTTTTTGACCCACCTCCTAGAGAAATGGAAATAAAAACAAAAATAAACAAATGGGACCTGATGAAACTTAAAAGTTTTGCACAGCAAAGGAAACCATAAACAAGATGAAAAGACAACCCTCAGAATGGGAGAAAATATTTGCAAACGAAGCAACTAACCAAGGATTAATCTCCAAAATTTACAAGCAGCTCATGCAGCTCAATATCAAAAAAATAAACAACCCAATCAAAAATTGGCAGAACGCCTAAATAGACATTTCTCCAAAGAAGACATACAGATGGCCAAGAAGCACATGAAAAGCTGCTCAACATTACTAATTATTAGAGAAATGCAAATCAAAACTACAATGAGGTATCACCTCACACCAGTTAGAATGGGCATCATCAGAAAATCTGCAAACAACAAATGCTGGAGAGGGTGTGGAGAAAAGGGAACCCTCTTGCACTGTTGGTGGGAATGTAAATTGATACAGCCACTATGGAGAACAGTATGGAGGTTCCTTAAAAAACTAAAAATAGAACTACCATATGATCCAGCAATCCCACTACTGGGCATATACCTTGAGAAAACCATAATTCAAAAAGAGTCATGTACCACAATGTTCATTGCAGTACTATTTATAATAGCCAGGACATGGAAGCAACCTAAGTGTCCATCAACAGATGAATGGATAAAGAAGATGTGACACGTATATACAATGGAATATTACTCAGCCATAAAAAGAAACGAAATTGAGCTATTTGTAATGAGGTGGATAGACCTAGAGTGGGTCATACAGAGTGAAGTAAGTCAGAAAGAGAAAGACAAATACTGTATGCTAACACATATATATGGAATTTAAGAAAAAAGTCATGAAGAACCTAGGGGTAAGACAGGAATAAAGACACAGACCTACTAGAGAATGGACTTGAGGATGCGGAGGGGGAAGGGTAAGCTGTGACAAAGCGAGAGAGAGGCATGGACATATATACACTACCAAATGTAAAATAGATAGCTAGTGGGAAGCAGCCGCATAGCACAGAGAGATTAGCTCTGTGCTTTGTGACCACCTAGAGGGGTGGGATAGGGAGGGTGGGAGGGAGATGCAAGAGGGAGGAGATATGGGGATATATGTATATGTATAGCTGATTCACTTTGTTATAAAGCAGAAACTAACACACCATTGTAAAGCAATTATACTCCAATAAAGATGTTGAAAAAAAAACAAACTATCATTCTGTCTACACCAATTATAGAGGATTTTCCAAAGAATTATTTTGTCAAATCATTTCTTTAAGTGTAATAAAGTCATTCCTACAAATTCAAATCCTCTTTATAATGATGTTTTTCTTCCAAAGAAATGACACTTTTCATTCATCTATTTTGTTATGATGTTTCCTGTACTATTTTCTTCAGAAAAATATGCTTAGATTAAGTGAAGAATCTTCTAAGCAAAACTCTTAACATACTTTATGACTATGAAAAAAATATCGTATTCAGACTTTAAAAGGCTCTGTTCTCATTTACCTTCTCTTTCTAATGTAAATGTTAATCTCTTCTTAAGGAATTGGGCCCACTTAAATTGCCAATCACAATGAACACACACTCAAAATTGGCACCAAGCGAAGATGTAACACCAGCAGAGAAAAATATCTTGTATTCAGTAGACATTGTTTCCCGAAATTAAAATTTGAAATGACTTTAATTGCTCACAAACTGCTTGACCAATCCAGTTTTCTCTGAAAACTGATGAAAAGATAGATCAAATGAAAAAGAAAACCATGAAGGCAAACCTGACTTATCTTTTCAGAAAACTTCTAAGGACATTGTTTAAAGTGTAACTTCAAGCCCAATACACACCAGGCTTCTCATCAACGTGTATAAATGGGATTTCCAAATGACTGTATCTAGTCTTTTTAACTTTACATTCAACATTAAAGAAAATGAAGCTTTCTAGTGAGTATTAGGGGAATGAGGACATAGGATTGGCAATTTATTGGTGCAGGATAGAAATGTATGCTTGGGGACTTCCCTGGTGGAGACTCCGAGCTCCCATTGCACAGGGGCTGGGTTGGATCCCTGGTCAGGCAAGTAGATCCCACATGCATGTCGTAACTGTATGCAGGGGAGATAGCACATGCGCCTTCCTGCGGGTGGGTTCTTTTTTTTTTTTTTAACATCTTTATTGGAGTATAATTGCTTTACATTGTTGTGTTAGTTTCTGCTGTATAACAAAGTGAATCAGCTATACATATACCTATATCCCCATATCCCCTTCCTCTTGTGTCTCCTTCCCACCCTCCCTATCCCACCCCTCTAGGTGGTCACAAAGCACAGAGCTGATCTCCCTGTGCTATGAGGCTGCTTCCCACTAGCTATCTATTTTACATTTGGTAGTGTATATGTGTCCATGTCACTCTCTCACTTCGTCCCAGCTTACCCTTCTCCCTCCCTGTGTCCTCAAGTCCATCAGAATGATAGTTAATGCCATTTATGGTAACCTTTTAAAATTTCCTTCGACACAAGTTATCATTCATGTAATACTAATTATTGCTTGGCACAAAGTATGAGGATTTATATTCTGATCCATATAGAAATGTCATCATTAATAAATAATGCATTGCAACAACATGCTTAATTGTCAGAGATTTTGTTGCCAGGAAGAGAAATAACATGGGGGGCGGAGAACCTCTCAAGACCTGATGTAGTTCAAGGTTTCTCCACTTTGGCACTATTGATATTTTAGACTGATCATTCTTTGTTATGGGGGCTGCCTTGTACATTATAGGATGTTTAGTAGTGTCCTTGGACTCTACTCAGTAGATGCCAGTAGCACCCCCGCTAGTCGTGACAACCAAAAATGTCCCTAGACATTGCCAAATGTCCCCCAGAGGATAGAATCACCTTGGTTGGTTGTTCCTAACCACAGATTAGATGAACTGCCTCGTTTTTTTTGTTTTGCGGTACGCGGGCCTCTCACTGTTGTGGCCTCTCCCGTTGCGGAGCACAGGCTCCGGACGCGCAGGCTCAGTGGCCATGGCACACGGGCCCAGCCTCTCCGCGGCACGTGGGATCTTCCCAGACCGGGGCACGAACCCGTGTCCCCTGCATCGGCAGGCGGACTCTCAACCACTGCGCCACCAGGGAAGCCCTAGGGAACAGTTTTAATAATATCACACGAGTAACTTTGATCATCCCTAGAAACCAATATTTCTGAGTTGTCCTAACACCTGAGAGCACCACGAAGGCGTATGAATCACTGCTGGCGTTCGCGGCTGAGTGCTAACCAGGAAGAGGAGTTCACTTTCTTAGACTGTTTTTCCCTGAGTGAATTTACTGAGGACAGTTATGTACTAAATAATAATTTTGGCATAAAGCTATCATTTTCCTCTAGAGATTTTCATTAGCATTAAAAGCAAACAGTGTTTTTAAAATAAGGATCTTCTGTGATATCTAAAATGCAACCAGGAAAATAAAAACATTATATATATATGCTTTATATATATATTTTATATACATAGATGCTTTAATTATATTTTATATATCTTATATAAAATATATTTTAAGCACACATATATAAATAAATATATATTTTTTATTTATATATGTGTGTGCGTATATATATATATATATATATATATATATATACACACAGCACACACATACAAGCTGGGAAGACAATCAAAGAGAAGAAAATCGTTAAGCTGTTGCTTTGAACTTTCCAGCAGAAAAGTCCTCCTGGAGTCCCTCCCACTTCCATATTCTGTTTCTGCCCTCATTCATTAATTATTTACACCAGCCATATTCTTCTGTGCCAGAGATCATTTTCCTGATTGATGGCCTCTGGGGCCCTCCACACACACATGTGCACACACACACACACACACACACACACACGAAGAAAAAAAAAAAGGCTGTGTCAGGGAAGATGATTTTTTCTTTTTCCTCCTCCCTCAATTTTTAATAACTCTTAGACTCTACAGCTAATAGCCTCCCTTAGTTCCCCTGTCTGTTGTTTCCTATTTCATATTCTTGGAACAAATGTGCTGGGAATTTGCTATTGCCTATCTCTTTGAAGACAGCAACCTTTTATTTCTCAGTCAGTAGAAATAAAAGTGAAACCACCCCTAGTAGGTGATGGGGTTGCAAATAAAAACTCCCCATGAGAAGGCAAATTTTAAACTAAAGTAAGGGGACTGGGAAGATTGAATTAAACTAAAAATGTGAGTGCATTTTCACTCTTATAGTCCTCTTATCTCCTTCTTTCTTCTCCCCCCAAGCAATTTTATCTAAGTCTTTAATTGCCATCTGTACCCTAATTCATCACTGCCACAATGGTATCCCTGATCTAAATCACCTCTCTGAGCTAGGGATCTGCCCTCTCCTCTCGATGACTCAGGATCTGAAAACTCAGCATGTTCAAAACTCAACTCTTCCTCTTTCCTGCTAACAGGTTCCCTTCCACTGTTCCCTGTGTTCCTGAATCAGACCGTCCTGCACCCCGCTCTTCAAATCAGAAATTCTCCTCTCCTTCACCCTCACCATCATTAAGTAATCCTGATGCTCTTACCTCATAGGCTTCTCTCCTATTTGATTGTTTTCTTTTATCCCTGATCCAGGCTTCAGCCACCTCTCATCTGGACCTATTACAGGTGCTTCTGTCTCCCACTGGTTCCCTCTGGCTGCTCCTCAATCCATTTCACTTTATAGGCGGAATCCTTGTGCTTTGGGTTTCAAAGCTCAAATCTGGTATGTGTAAAGGCTCCCCATTCCTTTGAGCGTAAAGAGACTATCCTTTCATTCCTGGTCTTCTTAGCCAGGTCCTCAAGGCCCACCCATCTCAAAGCTTTTCCCTTACACTGTAGCCCCCCTGGGCTCTTTGCTTCCAGCCATATTAACCGGGCTCTTCTTTCAATCTGTGAACATTGTCAGGTCCCCAGGGCCTTTACATGTGCTGTGGCCTCTGCTAGCATCTCTCACAGACACCCCCATCCTTACTCCCCCTGTGCCAGTCCCAGACCTCATGAATTCCTCTGTTATACACCTTCTTAGTATGTTATTTCTTTTTTTCAGGGTGCTTATCTCACCATAAATGATACATTATTTCTGTGATTGTTAACTAAAATCTAGGGTCCATGACAGCAGGAACCTGTCTGCCTTGCTTGCCATTCTCTAGCACTTAGCAAAGTGCCTGGATCATACAGCCATTGAAGAAATGAATATGTGATACCCTTGGTATAAAGTTCATATGTATATATATATATATATATATATATATAGTTACAGTTAGAGTCCCTCTAGATCCCGCTGTACTAACAGAGAGACATTTCACATGGAACTGATCTATTTCTTTTAGAAATTAAAACTTTGATTACTCTCAAGATATTTTCCTTTTCCAGTGGAATAACTAAGGAAACTCTTGAAGAGCTTGTTGTCATCTACAAAGGACTTTCCCTGAGTTATTTCATTTGACCCCAACAGCAAAGGTGTGAATTACACCATGTGGTGTGCTGCAGTGATTTGCCAATATGCACACAGATCTAGCATAATCAGAGCTTGAACCATGTCTTTTAGCTCCAAGTCCAAATGCCTCTGTGGTGCTGAGTTGCTTCTTAAGCGGCAGGATGTACCCCCATAGAAGCGTTTTTGCAGTTCTATTCATTTGTAATTTGCGTATCGTGTTTCCCTATATTGAATGGGATGCTGTAGGTACCGTCCCATAATGGACCCTGCTTTCCATAATCTTAGATCATCATATTTTTTCCCTACTATTCACACTGTGGTTTGCTTTTTAAAATAATTATAAATCTAATTTATATTGTAGTATAAGATTTTCATTAATTGATTGCCTGATATCATCTCTGAGGCTGGGGTCATCTGCCTTTACCATCGAAATATTTATGTTATTTCCATTTAAAGGTGACTCCTTGACTACATGGATTTATCTCCTCTTACTCTTGTTAGTAAAGATATAATAGGGTAGGCTTTACATGATGGAAAAGAATGGAAAGAAAATATCACCTGTCAAGAGATTTCAACACATTTTGAGAAGAAAGCAGATGGAAGAATTGTACCTGATTTAGTAGAATGGAGAAAGCAGTCAGCTAAGGTGCCGGCAGCGGGGAGAAGCTATTAAAAACACAAGCCCACAGAACTTCTGAGTGTTCTGGGCTCTGGAACACCAGACACAGGAAAGGGAATGTGTGGGCTGCATGGCTGAAAAGGGAAGCAGAGTGAAGGTTTAACCATTCTCCCCTGTCCTGGGTCCTGAACATCCACGGCTTGGTGATTACTTTCTAGGCCAGAGATTGAAAATTCTCTAGAAGTTCTAAGTCATTGCCCCAGAGAAAATTTCAGGTAGATCATTTATTTAATTATTCAGTCAAGAAATAATTACTGAGCTCCAACTATGTTCTAGTCATTGTTCAAGACACTGTGCACAAGACTGATAAACTATACCATCACTCACAAAGCTTATCTCCTAGTGGAAAGAGAGAGACAAGTAACACATAAAGAAATAAATAACAACCAAGACAGCAAAATAAAACAGTAATAAAATCAATAAAAGGTAAAAAAAAAAAGAATCTGATTTTCAAGTGGGAATAAATGCCACGAGGTGACATAGATCACCTTACACCATTTTCATTTTGATGAGGGAGTAAAATCTTTCCTAGAACCATTTCCCCTTCCCTCCAGTGGACTTTGACTTTCGTCTCGTTGGCCGGCACTCTTAGATTCAGAGGAGGCTGGGAAAGCATCTCTCAAAGAGGAATGGGATGACGGAGCCTGGCTTAGCCCTGGCAGGATTCATCTGCCGCAGAATTGGGACCTGAGTAAATTGGGGTTCTTTTGTCAAGGGAGAAGAAAGGAATGTCTTCCGTGGAATCAACTGATAATGTCTGCCACAAACTTGTGTCTGGATTGCCTGCAATTTTCAATTGTCCTTTTGTTGGTTTCTCCTAGTTCCCTTGAAAATCCAGAGCCTACTGTTGATCATAGTATAAGTACAGATGTATTGCTTTCAAGACCATGTGACTCTGGAAGCTGTGTTAAGGAAGTAAGATGTTCGTAAGCATTCAGAATTATTTTTGTTATATTCATCTGATGGGTATGTCATCATTTATTTATTCGATACAGATATTTATGTAGTCCTGATATGAGCCAAGGCCTTGGGAAACAACTTAATGAAAAATAATTGTTAATATTTATTGAGCTCTTATTATGTGCCTGGCACTATTTTAATTATTTTACATACGTGACCTCACAACTTTAATAACAATGCAATGCAGAAGGTACTTTTATCAGTGCTCACTTACCAATAAGAAATTGAGGCATAGGTTCAGTAACTAGTCCAAGGTCAAGTATGGATGTGGACCTAGAGAATCTGGCTCTAATGCCCATGCACACAACCATTAAGCTGGCCTACTGAGAGGATAAGTAGCGATTCTATGAAATGCAAATGGACATAGCAATAGATGATAATGTGATTTTTAAAAAGGAATTAACTGTATAATTTTTTGTGGTTATCCATTTAATTTCCCTCAGATTTTGGTTTACATGGTTCATCTAGTCAGTCTTTAAATAATGTTTAAACGTTAATCAAGGCTTCTTATTTTTGGATTTCTAAATTCAAGTTATTCAGAACAGTTCTAATTATTTCAAGGACTCAGGAAACCATCCTGGTGATAGAGTCCCCCTTTGTCCCCCTTCATCCCCCTCAGTTGGGTGATTTTTTTCTTCTATGATGCTCCCTATGATGCTACATGGAAGGGGCATTGTTATCTCCATTCTATTTAGAGCAGCGAAGTAACTTTTGCAAGGTCACATAGCTGATAAATGGTATCAAAAAGTTTGCTGACTCAGACCCTATGCTGTGCTTGTCACAAGTCTGCTGTAGTTCAAACTCCATCCCTATCACCAATTAACTGAGTGACCTTGAGCAAGTTATCTAATGTGTCTGCCTCAGGTTTGTCATTTGTAAAATGAGAATAAGATTAAGGATGAGAATTAAATGAGATAATTTGCATAAAGTACAGAGAACACGACATGTTACTTAGTAGGTGCTCAATAAAAAATACCCACTGGTATATCTGTTTTTCTTTTCCCTCCCAGTATGCTAATTGGGAGGATTTGTTTTGAGAAGGGATTTTAGTTTTTCATTCTAGAGTCCTAAAGCTCTAGAGCCCCAAATACCTTTACATATTTGCATAGCCAGCTACTCTTTTTTTTTTTTTTTTAACATCTTTATTGGAGTATAATTGCTTTACAATGGTATGTTAGTTTCAGCTTCACAACAAAATGAATCAGTTATATATATACATATGTTCCCATATCTCCTCCCGCTGGCGTCTCCCTCCCTCCCACCCTCCCTATCCCACCCCTCCAGGCGGTCACAAAGCACCGAGCTGATCTCCCTGTGCTATGCGGCTGCTTCCCACTAGCTATCTACCTTACGTTTGGTAGTGTATATATGTCCACGCCTCTCTCTCTTCGCTTTGTCACAGCTTACCCTTCCCCCTCCCTATAGCCTCAAGTCCATTCTCTAGTAAGTCTGTGTCTTTATTCCTGTTTCACCCCTAGGTTTTTCATGACCTTTTTTTTTTCTTAAATTCCATATATATGTGTTAGCATACGGTATTTGTCTCTCTCTTTCTGACTTACTTCACTCTGTATGACAGACTCTAGGTCTATCCACCTCATTACAAATAGCTCAATTTCGTTTCTTTTTATGGCTGAGTAATATTCCATTGTATATATGTGCCACATCTTCTTTATCCATTCATCCGATGATGGACATTTAGGTTGTTTCCATCTCCGGGCTATTGTAAATAGAGCTGCAATGAACATTTTGGTACATGACTCTTTTTGAATTATGGTTTTCTCAGGGTATATGCCCAGTAGTGGGATTGCTGGGTCATATGGTAGTTCTATTTGTAGTTTTTTAAGGAACCTCCATACTGTTCTCCATAGTGGCTGTATCAATTTACATTCCCACCAACAGTGTAAGAGGGTTCCCTTTTCTCCACACCCTCTCCAGCATTTATTGTTTCTAGATTTTTTGATGATGGCCATTCTGACTGGTGTGAGATGATATCTCATTGTAATTTTGATTTGCATTTCTCTAATGATTAATGATGTTGAGCATTCTTTCATGTGTTTGTTGGCAGTCTGTATATCTTCTTTGGAGAAATGTCTATTTAGGTCTTCTGCCCATTTTTGGATTGGGTGGTTTGTTTTTTTGTTATTAAGCTGCATGAGCTGCTTATAAATTTTGGAGATTAATCCTTTGTCGGTTGCTTCATTTGCAAATATTTTCTCCCATTCTGAGGGTTGTCTTTTGGTCTTGTTTATGGTGTCCTTTGCTGCACAAAAGCTTTTAAGTTTCATTAGGTCCCATTTGTTTATTTTTGTTTTTATTTCCATTTCTCTAGGAGGTGGGTCAAAAAGGACCTTGCTGTGATTTATGTCATAGAGTGTCCTGCCTATGTTTTCCTCTAAGAGTTTGATAGTTTCTGGCCTTACATTTAGGTTTTTAATCCATTTTGAGCTTATTTTTGTGTATGGTGTTAGGGAGTGATCTAATCTCATACTTTTACATGTAGCTGTCCAGTTTTCCCAGCACCACTTATTGAAGAGGCTGTCCTTTCTCCACTGTACATTCCTGCCTCCTCTTTTGATTCAAGACAGTCTATGACCCACAGAGGGTCAGCTGACTGCTGTTTTCCCATACAGATTGATTAAAGTGGTTAGTACTAAAAATCTTGAAATAGGATGGCTTTTTGAAAACTGCTTGATGATGAAAAGATTACAGTTGCCAAAAAGTCCTGTTGTCTTTAGAAACCATTATTTTATAGGAATATTGCAGATGAAACTTAGAGAAGATCCTTTAAGAATAGTGAAATGCAATTATGAAATAATTTTAACTATGTTTAGAAACATTTTGAAGAATCTTATTCATTTAAAAATAACAGCAGAAACTAATACAACATTTTAAGCAACTCTACCCCAATTAAAAAAAAATAACTACAAAATAACAATAAAATTTCCTTGGGAAGGAATATGACACACCTTTATTCTCTCTGAACCAACTTGGAGAGTTAACGGTATTGCTAGGTGAACCGCTGAGAAATGTTTAATATATAATCCTTATTAAAGAAGTAAATTTTATGTCATAAGGATGGCTGTGTTTCTGAAGATCAAGAATTAAGGTTTTGAAAGTGGCTTTTTTTTTTTTTTTAAGGTAAGTAGGCCCTTAAAAATACAGCTCAAGAAACTAATCACAGGTATTCATACTTGACGTTATTCAAATTGTAATGTAGTTTTCTTCAGCTTCTGATTGGAGAAGAATAAGCCAGAAGACATCAGCAGAGAGGGAAAAGTATATATATATAATACTTTAAGCTGATACCAGTCTAAATATATTTTCATTAGAACAGCAGCTCTCAAAGTATAGTCTGAAAACCCTGGGTGGTTGTCAAGATTCTTTCATGGTTTTATATATATATATATATATATCTGAAACACTTTGCTGTACACCCGAATCACTGTAAATCAACTATATTTCAATAAAAAAGAAAAAAATCTGATAAGCAGAAAAAATAAAACCAAGACATTGAAATATTTATAAACTGTTTACTATGTGCTACTCCTATTATTATTCAGATATAACATCATTTTGTTTTGTTTTGTTTTAATTTAATTTTATTATTTTTATACAGCAGGTTCTTATTAGTTATCTATTTTATACACATTCGTGTATATATGTCAATCCCCATCTCCCAATTCATCCCCCCCCCAATTTCCCCCCTTGGTGTCCACGTGTTTGCTCTCTACATCTGTGTCTCTATTTCTGCCTTGCAAACCAGTTCATCTGTACCGTTTTTCTAGATTCCACATATATGCGTTAATATTTGTTTTTCTTTTTTTATTAAATTTTATTTTATTTGTTTTCTTATACAGCAGGTTCTTATTAGTTATCTATTTTACACATATTAGTGTATACATGTCAATCCCAATCTCCCAATTCATCACACCACCACTCCCCCAACCACCACTTTCCCCCTTAGTGTCCATACGTTTGTTCTCTACATCTGTGTCTCTATTTCTGCTTTGCAAACTGGTTCATCTGTACCATTTTTCTAGATTCCACATATATGAGTTAATATAAGATATTTTTTTTCTCTTTCTGACTTACTTCACTCTGTATGACAATCTCTAGGTCTATCCATGTCTCTACAAATAACCCAATTTCATTCCTTTTTATGGCTGAGTAATATTCCACTGTATGTATGTACCACATCTTCTTTATCCATTTGTCTGTCGATGAGCATTTAGGTTGCTTCCATGACCTGGCTATTGTAAATAGTGCTGCAGTGAACACTGGGGTGCATGTGTCTTTTTGAATTATGGTTTTCTCTGGGCATATGCCAGTAGTGGGATTGCTGTGTCATATGGTAATTCTATTTTTAGATTTTTAAGGAACCTCCATACTGTTGTCCATAGTGGCTGTATCAATTTACATTCCCACCAACAGTGCAAGAGAGTTCCCTTTTCTCCACACCCTCTCCAGCATTTGTTGTTTGTATATTTTCTGATGATGCCCATTCTAAGCGGTGTGAGGTGAAACCTCATTGTAGTTTTGATTTGCATTTCTCTAATAATTAGTGATGTTGAGCAGCTTTTCATGTGCCTCTTGCCCATCTGTATGTCTTCTTTGGAGAAATGTCTGTTTAGGTCTTCTGCCTATTTTTCTATTGGGTTGTTTATGTTTTTAATATTGAGCTGCATGAGCTGTTTATATATTTTGGAGATTAATCCTTTGTCCATTGATTCGTTTGCAAATATTTTCTCCCATTCTGAGGGTTGTCTTTTCGTCTTGTTTATGTTTTCCTTTGCTGTGCAAAAGATTTTAAGTTTCATTAGGTCCCATTTGTTTATTTTTGTTTTTATTTCCATTTCTCTAGGAGGTGGGTCAAAAAGGACCTTGCTGTGATTTATGTCATAGAGTGTTCTGCCTATGTTTTCTTCTAAGAGTTTTATAGTGTCTGTCCTTACATTTAGGTCTTTAATCCATTTTGAGTTTATTTTTCTGTATGGTGTTAGGGAGTGTTCTAATTTCATTCTTCTGCATGTAGCTGTCCAGTTTTCCCAGCATCACTTATTGAAGAGACTGTCTTTTCTCCATTGTATATGCTTGCTTCCTTTGTCATAGATTAGTTGTCCATGGGTGTGTGAGTTTATCTCTGGGCTTTCTATCCTGTTCCATTGATCCGTATATCTGTTTTTGTGCCAGTACCATATTGTCTTGATTACTGTAGCTTTGTACTATAGTCTGAAGTCAGGGAGCCTGATTCCTCCAGCTCTGTTCTTTTCCCTCAAGATTGCTTTGGCTATTTGGCGTCTTTTGTGTCTCCATACAAATTTTAAGATTTTTTGTTCTAGTTCTGTAAAAAATGCCATTGGTAATTTGGTAGGGATTGCATTGAATGTGTAGACTGCTTTGGGTAGTATAGTCATTTTCACAATATTGATTCTTCCTATCCAAGAACATGGTATATCTCTCCATCTGTCTGTGTCATCTTTGATTTCTTCCATCAGTGTCTTATAGTTTTCTGAGTACAGGTCTTTTGTCTCCTTAGGTAGGTCTATTCCTAGGTATTTTATTCTTTTTGTTGCTGTGGTGAATGGGATTGTTTCCTTAATTTCTCTCTCTGATCTTTCATTGTTAGTGTGTAAGAATGCAAGAGATTTCTGTGCATTAATTTTGTATCCTGCAACTTTACCATATTCATTGATTAGCTCTAGTAGTGTTCTGGTGGCATCTCTAGGATTCTCTATGTATACTATCATGTCATCTGCAAACAGTGACAGTTTTACTTCGTTTCCAATTTGTATTCTGTTTATTTCTTTTTCTTCTTTGATTGCCATGGCTAGAACTTCCAAAACTATGTTGAATAATAGTGGCGAGAGTGGACATCCTTGTCTTGTTCCTGATCTTAGAGGAAATGCTTTCAGTTATTCACCATTGAGAATGATGTTTGCTGTGGGTTTGTCATTTATGACCCTTATTATGTTGACGTAGCTTCCCTCTGTGCCCACTTTCTGGAGAGTTTTTATCATAAATGGGTGTTGAATTTTGTCAAAAGCTTTTTCTGCATCTATGGAGATGATTATGTGTTTTTTATTCTTCAGTTTGTTAATATGGTGTATCACATTGATTGATTTGCATATACTGAGGAATCCTTGCATCCCTGGGATAAATCCCATTTTATCATGATGTATGATCCTTTTAATGTGTTGTTGGATTCTCTTTGCTAGTATTTTATTGAGGATTTTTGCGTCTATCTTCATCAGTGATATTGGTCTGTAATTTTCTTTTTTTGTAGTATCTTTGTCTGATTTTGGTATCAGAGTGATGGTGGCCTTGTAGAATGAGTTTGGGAGTGTTTCTTCCTCTGCAATTTTTTGGAAGAGTTTGAGAAGCTCTTCTCTAAATGTTTGATAGAATTCGCCTGTGAAGCCTTCTGGTCCTGGACTTTTGTTTGTTGGAAGATTTTTCATCACAGTTTCAATATCATTACTTGTGATTGGTCTGTTCATATTTTCTATTTCTCCCTGGTTCAGTCTTGTAAGGTTATACCTTTCTAAGAATTTGTCCATTTCTTCCAGGTTGTCCATTTTATTGGCATAGAGTTGCTTGTAGTAGTCTCTTAGGATGCTTTGTAGTTCTGCGGTGTCCATTGTCACTTCTCCTCTTTCATTTCTAATTTTATTGATTTGAGCCCTCTCCCTCTTTTTCTTGATGAGTCTGGCTAAAGTTTTATCAATTCTGTTTATCTTCTCAAAGAACCAGCTTTTAGTTTCATTGATCTTTTCTGTTGTTTTCTTTGTTTCTATTTCATTTTTTTCTGCTCTGATCTTCATGATTTCTTTCCTTCTACTAACTTTGGGTTTTGTTTGCTCTTCTTTCTCTAGTTCCTTTAGGTATAAGGTTCAATTGTTTATTTGAGATTTTTCTTGTTTCTTGAGGTAGGATTGTATTGTTATAAACTTCCCTATTAGAACTGCTTTTGCTGTACCCCATAGGTTTTGGATCATCGTGTTTTTGTTGTCATTTGTCTCTAGGTAATTTTTGATTTCCTCTTTGATTTCTTCAGCGATCTCTTGGTTATTTAGTAATGTATTGTTTAGCCTCCACGTGTTTGTGTTTTTCACATTTTTTTTCCTGTAATTGATTTCTAATCTCATAGCATTGTGGTGGGAAAAGATGGTTGATACTATTTCAGTTTTCTTAAATTTACTAAGGCTTGTCTTGTGACCCAAAATGTGATCCATCCTGGAGAATGTCCTGTGTGCATTTGAGAAGAAAGTGTAATCTGCTGGTTTTGGATCAAATGTCCTATAAATAGCAATTAAATCTATCTGGTCTATTGTGTCATTTAAAGCTTGTGTTTCCTTATTAATTTTCTGTCTGGATGATCTGTCTATTGGTGTAAGTGAGGTGTTAAAGTCCCCCACTATTATTGTGTTACTGTCGATCGCCTCTTTTGTAGCTGTTAGCAGTTGCCTTATGTATTGAGGTGCTCCTATGTTGGGTGCATATATATTTGTAATTGTTATATCTTCTTCTTGGATTGATCCCTTGATCTTTATGTAGTGTCCTTCCTTGTCTCTTGGAACATTCTTTATTTTAACATCTGTTTTATCTGATATGAGTATTGCTACCCCAGCTTTCTTTTGATTTCCATTTGCATGGAATATATTTTTCCATCCCCCCACTTTCAGTCTGTATGCGTCCCTAGGTCTGAAGTGGGTCTCTTGTAGACAGCATATATGTGGGTCTTGTTTTTGTATCCATTCAGTGAGCCTGTGTCTTTTGGTTGAAGCATTTAATCCATTCACATTTAAGGTAATTATCGACATGTATGTTCCTATTACCATTTTCTTAATTGTTTTGGGTTTGTTTTTGTAGGCCCTTTTCTCCTCTTGTGTTTCCTGCCTAGAGAAGTTCCTTTAGCATTTGTTGTAGAGCTGGTTTGGTGGTGCTGAATTCTCTTAGCTTTTACTTTTCTGTAAAGCTTTTGATTTCTCCATCAAATCTGAATGAGATCTTTGCCAGGTAGAGTAATGTTGGTTGTAAGTTCTTCCTTTTCATCACTTTAATTATATCATGCTACTCTCTTCTGTCTTGTAGAGTTTCTGCTGAGAAATCAGCTGTTTATCTTCTGGGAGTTCCTTTGTATGTTATTTGTCATTTTTCCCTTGTTGCTTTTAATAATTTTTGTTTGTCTTTTGTCAACTTGATTACTATGTGTCTCGGTGTGTGCCTCCTTGGGTTTATCCTGCTTGGGACTCTCTGCGCTTCCTGGACTTGAGTGGCTTTTTCCTTTCCCATGTTAGGGAAGTTTTTGACTATAATCTCTTCAGATATTTTCTCGGGTCCTTTCTCTCTCTCTTCTCCTTCTGTGACCCCTATCATGTGAACGTTGGTGCATTTAATGTTGTCCCAGAGGTCTCTTAGGCTGTCTTCATGTCTTTTCATTCTTTTTTCTTTATTCTGTTCCGCAGCAGTGAATTCCACCATTCTGTGTTCCAGGTCACTTATCCTTTCTCTGCCTCAGTTATTCTGCTGTTGATTCCTTCTAGTGTAGTTTTGAGTTCAGTTATTGCATTGTTCATCTCTTTTTGTTTGTTTTTAATTTTTCTAGCTGTTTGTTCTTTAATTCTTCTAGGTCTTCATTAATCATTTCTTGCATCTTCTCGATCTTTGCCTCCGTTCTTTTTCTGAGGTCCTGGATCATCTTCACTATCATTATTCTGAATTCTTTTTCTGGAAGATTGCCTATCCCCACTTCATTTAGTTGTTTTTCTGGAGTTTTGTCTTGTTCCTTCATCTGGTACATAGTCCTCTGCCTTTTCATTTTGTCTATCTTTCTATGAATGTGTTTTTCATTCCACAGGCTGAAGACTGTCGCTCTTCTTGCTTCTGCTGTCTGCCCTCAAATAATATCTTATTATATTATCTATAATATTCTCAGCAGCCCTGTACAGGAGGTGCTATTGTTATTTCCATTCTGCCTTCATGCTTTGGAAGTAAAGTTCCTTGGCCCAAGTCACATAGCCAGTCAGTGGCAGTGAAGGGACTGACCACGGGTGTGCTAACCTCATTTCTTGCTCTCTGCCTGAACAACTCTTCTATGTTGCTCCTTGCTCTGGCCAGGTGAGTATGTAGAGGGTGTGGCAGGTATCACTCATCTAAGGAATTCAGTCTAGACAGGCCAACTCATCAGGAAGAAGACAACAAGGTGTTCTAGGTGTAGGTGTCAGGCAGGATTTAGTTTCAGTGTCAGGTCAGAAAAAGGCACTAGACAGAGGTGGATTGATAAACTGAGTCCATGAGAAAGGCAGGCGGCTTCCTGACTTCTTTTATGCTCTTTGCCTGTGAGGCAGGACACCAGAGTAGTTAAGAAGGGAGGACTCGAGCTGGGCTGCTCAGACTTGAGTCCTGGTTCTTCCCCTGGGGCTGCATAATCTTTGGCAAGTTGCTTAAGCTTCTTGTACCTTACTTTTCTATATAGAGTGAATATGATAGTAATATTCCCACCTACCTCATAGGATTGTTTGAAATTAAATGAGTTTATAAAATAAGCCCTTCAGACAGTCCCCAGCCCTTAGTACATTCTATATACATCTATGTAAGTGTGAGCAACGTTTTTTTTTTTTTTATTTGTGATTGTCTGGGACTCATAAATGTTGATTAAGAACAAAAGAGATGAACCCAGGTTCCAACAGAACGAAAGGCAGAGCTGTTGGGGTGATGGTGCTGAGTGGGTAGCACGCAAGCCCTGGAACCAAACTTTTGCTACTTATTGGCTGTCTAAGCCTGGATCATTAGCTAACCTTTTTGTGCTTTAGCTTCTTCCTCTGTAAAATGGAGAAGATAAGAATGCTCACCTAAATCAATTATGGATAATAGTGGGCTAATGAATATTAGCTGCTTTGAGGACTTGGACCATCATAAGTATTTGACTGAGGTCATACTGTAAAAGCAAACTATGCCTTCAGCGGCTGGAGAACAGAAATTCTGTCTAGTTTCAAAAACCATTCGAAGAAGTGGCAAAAAGCATAGCTCTTTGACAATCGGATTTTGTCAAACAAAAGACAATAGGGTCTTTCAGCATAGTAAAAACAATGAGAAAGTAGGGCTCCCATAATTTGCACACCAATGGATAGAAAAGGTATACAGAAGGCAAAACTCTGTGTGCAGTTTCCTGAGATAAAGGGCCAGTCTTCTCTGTTAGCTGATGGTCCCAGTGTGTCCCAGGAAGAGGACAGGGCTGGGCCCAAGGGTGGTGAGGAGGTCAGGCCTTCAGTAGGTAGGAAGGTCCCATGGTGTCTCTTTTCCTTTCTTCGTTGCTTTTTTTCTTCCTCCATCCCGCACCCTATTGAAAAGCATAAAACATAAAATCCATAGGCCTGGTAGTCTGAAGACCTGGGTTTTGCGTCTTGATCTACCATCATCCAACAGTGGGACCCCAGAGAAGACACTCGATCTCTAGGGACCTCAGTACCCTCACGTGGAAACAAGAAGGCCAAATTAAATTATTTTAAAAGACCTTTCCTAGGCTGATCCTTGGAATTCAGTTAAGCTACCCAGAAATCTAGGGACGTTTGGGAATGAAATTAGGAATCCAGATGGTCTAGCACAAATGTTAAGGCCCACCGCTTCAGCCAGGCACTAGATATCCCAAATGAAACATCTGGAGAGCCCCAGGAGCAAAGGTCCCCCTGACCCTCTGTCTTGGCAGCCATGGGAGGACAGCCTGAGGTGAGTCTGCGTAAGCAACGCGTGCTTAACCAGAAGTTGTTTATCTGGACACCGTCATCATTCGCTGTGAAAAATGCCCTGGAGGGCTTCGTGCATCCTCTTCACCTCCTCGTCAGGACCTCTGCAGTCGTACTGTGCTAGTGTTCCTGTTGTTCGTCATGTTTTAAAATTAGCTTCTTAATCCCGTTAATGTTTTCAGCGTCTCTGTCTTGAGGTATGCACCCAGCCGGCACTTAGCGTCAAGCAACCTTTTTACGGCATATAAATAACAAAAGTAGATTACTCCCATATCCCTGGCTTCTTCACTAAGCTAAGTGCATTTACTCATTGCTCTTATTTTTGTACTTGGTGAAATAAACCTGAATTTTTGGCAATAAGTTTGGCTTTGAAATTCCGTGGTTCATCCTTTAGCTTCATCGACTGAGAAGGCAATAGCATTTTACGCCTTTGCCTGGAATATGTCCTCTTTTGTTAGTGACAGCATCCTTTTACCAGGAGGCTTTGACTCATTTTCTTTTTCTTTCATTCACTTTTCTTTCTTCTTGACTCCCTATCCATGTCCTATCCTGAACGCTCACCTCTTCTTTCTAAATAGTCTTCCTTGGAAATTGTATCCACTAACAACTTCATATCCCCTTTAAGCGGATGACTTTCAAATCTTATGTTTTGATATTTAGACAGCTTTTTCATCAGATACTTACTTCTATCATTCACTAGACATTTACTGAACACCTTGAATGGTATCCTGTGCTGGTGCTACGGGTGTAAAGATAGGTGACTTTCTCTACTTCCAGCATTCTCATGGAGTCTACCTGAAGTGACAGACACACAGTCTGACAAAACCGACCCAATATGACAAGTGCCAAGATAGAATATTTTAAAAAATGCTTTTAGAACATAGAGAAGTGAGTTAACTAAACCTCTGAGGTCTATCAAAGAAAGGCTTCACAGAGAGGAGGACATGGGAGGTGGGTCTTGAAGTTTGAGTAGGAGTTTGTGAGCGGTGACCTCTCTAAACTTCCCTCTGTTGGTTTGCTCTGATGTTCTGCTGTCACCTCAAACTTCATATGTCAAAAGTCAAATTCTCTGCCTTACTCCCTAAATTATGTCACACACTTGACTTTCCTATTTCATTATTCCCACAATCATCCAGGGAATATATTTTAGGGATTTTTGTCTCTTTTCTCTCTATTACCCTACTGTCAGGTCAGTCTGCCTGAGGTTATTTTCCCCATTTCATCTGTCTTTTGAATCATTGCCATATCAATTTTTTATGACCATCATTTTGATTTTGGTCACTCACCTATTCAAAAATAATGGCAAACTGACATTTGTTCAGGGCTTACTTTCTGAAGTGTTTTCTTTAAGTTATCTTATTCTCAAAACAATCTGGTGAAATAAACGCTATACTTTTCTGAATCTCTCTGAAATGTATAATCCAGTACTCAGTGAGCTCCTGGAAAGCAGAGATGACATTCTGTTCATCTCAGCACCCTCAGTACCTCTTACACTGCTGGTTCATAAATGAGGTCCAATAAATACTGTATTATGTATCTGTTCCTCCCTTGTGTCTGCACATCTTTATGTGACCAGTAAATATTATTCCATCAAAAAAAAATTCGATCAGAAGACATTGAAATTGGGTCATAAAAAAGACAGTTTCCCCCTTGCTGCAGGGCTGGTACTATATCTCCATACACTGCGCAGCAATCAGAGAACCACCTCCCGATGCCGTGATGGCCACTGTTGCAGAATCCTTGAACTTCAAGCTCCCTAATGGATTCGTAACATTCAGTGCTATGTAGATGCAGAACCACGCCATGTAAACCGCTTTCCTTAATTATGCCACCAAAGACACCATGTACACAATAGTTTGTTTAAATCATTGTTAATACCAGGCTCAATTTAATTGCGCATGGCTTTCAGTGATGCTCTATGATATTACAGACCTAGAGAGTCTGTTTAAGCACTCTGGTCTTTCATGTTTCTTTAACAATGGGGGGCAGGTGTCTGTGGCTTATAATCTGTACTCTTTATTTGCATATCTTGTCTCCTGAATTTACAAGAAAACTGGTTGTAGAAGCCATAATATAAAAAACATTTAAAAATATTAATGAAGTAAAATAATTCAAATCTGAATCTGTAAGAATTTGAAATGTTTCAACCTGGCGACATAGAGTAGCCAAATACTCTCCCTCTGGTCTGACATGGACTAATGAGCGTAAAAAGAGTCAATGACTTTTTGGGGGTTGTTAATGTTCTCATGAAACCATAGAACATAGTCGATCTTGCCTTTTAAAAGGCAGTTTGCTGACATGAAGAATATGATGAATCAAAAAACTGTTTAGAAATGTGCTTGACTTTGCAATAACATTTGTTCTTTCTCAGCCAAAATGCTTTGAACACATTAGGCGCTCTTTCCAAGAGCCCCTGCTGCCATCTGCTGGTGTTTATGATTCAGCAGCAAACTGCTAAATGGAGAATGGATGACGGGGTTCAGTTATAACCTATAAGGGAAGAGAATCTGAAGAATATATATATTTTTATTCAATATATATGTATATTCATGTATATATGTATATTCATATTCAATATATATGTGTAGGTATAACTGAATGCTATGGTGTGCGCCTGAAACTAACATGATATTGTAAATCAACTATACTTCAATAAAAAAGAAGCTATGTACAAAAAAAGGAAAGAAAGAAAAGAAAAAAAAACAGCAAAAAAAAGATGTTATTTTCAGGAAAAAAAATCATTTTGTGATTTCATCATGTTTTAAAGAATAGAAGTGAATACTAAAATGAGATTAGGTTACAACTACTTAGAAAAAAATGCCTTTTTATAGAATCTGGGACATAAATATAAAATAAAATGGGGATTTACCCTGGGTCCCAGGAAAAGCCCTTATCGTCCCTGTAAAAAACAGACTTCCGTCAGTGAAATCAGGTTGTAAGAAGCTGGGATAGCTGTGAAGTGAAGCAGACTCCAAAATCAGGCACTCTGTGTGTGGGTGAGGGGGAAGTTAGACTGGTTACTGGTGGGGGAAGGAAGCAGGTGTTGGGAGATGGGCTGGAAAGGCCTTCTAACAGTGGTTCTCAAACTCCAGGGGATCAGAATCCCCTGGAAGGCTTGTTCAAATGAAGATTACTGGGGCCTCCTCCAGAGATGTACTGGGAAATGCTTAAGAACTGGTTCATGAGAAAAAAGGCCCTGCTTTGTAGCAGTTGCTGATTTCCACGGTGAATGCTCCCACTGTGGCTGATTTCAAGCCACCAACATGGTATCACTAAATGCGGGGTCAGGAAGGATGCCCTGTAGCATCTCTTATGTAGCATTTCCACCACACACCTACACTCGTTCACCTGCACCTACAAATAACCTCAAGAGCATGGATGACGGTAAAATGTAGTTATTTTATTAAGAAGCATTGAATTTCAAACGTATTATTTCCATTTTAAATATAATTTATTTACTTGAAAGTTTATGTAATTTAAGGTTTAGTCATGGATGTGTTTAACAATCAGCTTATGAAATTCTGGGAAATTTAACAATCTATTCTCCAGTGTGGGTAGGAACTGGCTCCAGCACACAGCTGACCCCACCCCCAGAGTGGCTGCGAGGATTTCATTGGTATGGAGTGGGGTCCGAGAATTTGCATCTCTGAAATCCCCAGGTGATGCTGATACAGCTGTTCCATGGCCCACACTGAGAACTGCTGGGTAAGAATACGGCACTGGAAAGTGACTGGGTGCTTCCTTTAATTCAGATGAGTGAGGGAGGTTCTGTGAAAGGCTAAAATTGGAGCTGAGCCCTGAACCGTTAGAAAACTCCAGACTTGGAAAAACTGAGACCAAGAGCACCAGGTAGGACTTGCCTTGGCAGGAGCAGGGTTACCTCCTCCAGTGTGGCAGCTGGAAAGGTCACGGTGGGATCCCGATGCAGGCAGTTACTGCGGGAGTGTGAAGGTGAGGCCGTCCCCGCATGACTGAAGCTAGATTCTCCATGTGCAATGAGCCTATGAGATGGGGAAGGGCGTTGTGTATTTGAGACACCTATTTGTGAAATAGTCATCTTGCAGTGGGAGAAAAATAAATATTCTAAGGAAACATATTTCGAATTGCTGGCGATGTTAGCTGGCTGTTTGAGATTCTTTTGGTTATGAATGCAAAGTGAGAGCAGTTGGCATGGTTATGTCATTTTCTCTAGTAACACTGAGTTGCCAGGGTGCTGGTGCAGAGGAGTGGGTGACTGGGAAGCCTAAGGCTGGTCCAATTAAAATGATGGAGAAAGATCTCTGCAGTTCTTGTGGGTATTGGCAAGGCACTGATGACAGGCGTGAGATATAGAATCCAAGGTTTGCAAGGAATTGAGGACGTAAGGTTGCTTTGATTCTGGATAGTGGAAAAGTCAGAGCATTAATGACTGGAGGGTTGAACGAAATGGAAGAATTGTTGGAAAGGCTAGAGAGAGGGATGCTTGAAGTGTTTGCTTTAAAAACTCAGGCAATTTTTTTTCTGATCTAGCCATAATAATAGACTTTTGTCAGCTACAGTATTTAAGATATTTTGTCGATACTGTTAAATTGCAAATTATCATAACTTTCTTGAAGTCGAAACAAGGATAATAAAGATAATGATAATAAATTGTCTCACAGATTATTAATGTCAAATGACATCCAAAAGAATGGGGTTTGGGGACAGATCACTGGCCTTAGCCTCAGACTAAGCTTCGCATCCGGGCAGCTGGATGTGAGTTTCAGATCATTCACTTAACAGCTGCATGACTTGGGGTATAGCAAAACCGCTCTGAACCTCAGTTTTCTCATCAGTGAAAAGGGCCTGATAGTTTCCTCCATGTAGTGTTGTAAGGGTTAATCATGTATGTAAATCACCTGGCCTGGTGCCTGGTTCTTAGGACACGACAGCTTTATTTTTATTCCTTCAATACAAATAGGAAAGTGTTATAGCTTGTTTCTCTGAAATACGCCACCCCAAGTAACATAGAATATGTTGGATTATGACGATGAGTTATACATAAGGAATCAGAGAAAATGGTTGCACCCGCATTTTACATCAGCTCCCATGGTTGTCTGGGGAACAAATGAGACTCCAGAAAAATGGCCAGAAGGATTGATGGCCACTGGATGGGAGTACTTCCCTGCAGTACTTATAAATGAACAGCTTCTTTCTCTCTGTCCAAATTGATATGTCCCTTCGATGGTTTTATAGAACTAAATTGTAATCTGAGTTCATTTTCATAATCTTTCTTCATCAATTTGTTTCTCTCTATTGCCTTTTTAATCAGGAGGCTGCGAAACAAATCACAGATCTTAAAGGAGAAATCTCATTTGAGGGCTCCTTGAGCGAAGATATGCAAATGAAACCAAAAGCGAGATATGGCTTTTATCGCTCAAATGGGTCAAGTGAGTGAAAAGAAAATGATGATACTCAATAGGGGGGAATGTACAGTGAATCCTTGCTTGAAGACCGTAAATTGGTACAATCTTTCTGAAAAAAACATTTGATAATACATCAGGAGTCATAAAAAAAGCCCATGTTTTTTGACATAGCCACTCCCCCAGGCATGTATTCTAAAGAAATAGTAAAACAGTGTTGTGCAAAGATTTAGGAATGAATATATTCATTATGGTGAAAATAAAAATAAATAAAGGTGAGATAAACTAAAGTTCAGCAGTAGGAGAATGGTTTTAAAATGATGGCATGTCCATACAATGGTAAACGCTATAAGATTGAATTTTAAAAATGACAAGATATAAAACTGAAGGTTTTGCCTGATGCCAGTTCTATAAATAATAAGCACAGAAAATTTTATGGAAATAAATCTATCACAACATTAACCATTGTTATTTCAGTACAGTAGAGAGTCAGTTGATTTTCATTTTGTCCTTTTCGTTAAAGCCTCTCTACATTTTCCAGGTACTTTACAATAACAATATATTATTTTATATGAAAAACAAAACATTAAAAGGTGTTGAACTTATTGAGAAAAGGGTACAATGCTAGATCCTTCCACTTTTCCACACTTTCTGTGCTTTCAGCAGTCAGATTTCTGCCATCCCTTCTCTACTGGAATTGTTCATTTAGAGATTTTGGTGCCTAAAATTGTCAACTCCACAGGCATCTTCTCAGCCCTGAGTTTACTTAATTTCTCAGCATAGCTTACACAATTGATTTATCCTTTATTCATTTTTTAATACTAGCTTTATTTAGATGTAATCTACACATAGTAAAATTCACCATTTTAAAATGCACAATCACTTCTTTGTTCTTGAAACACCCTTCTTAAACTGCTGTGTCTGGACACTACCCTGATTTATTCATTCATATTGGGGGTCATTGGGCGCTGTCTCTGTGCCAGGCGCTAGTTCCCCTAACTTTACTCTGCCATTCCTTTTTGGTCCCCTTTGCTAGGTCCTCTTCCTCTGCCCAGCTCTCAAAAATCAACATCCGTAAAGCTCTGTTCTCTCTCTCAGCACTGTCCCCACTAGCCGGTGTATCTCCTGAATCTCTCCACCCACGTGTACCATTAATGCCCGAAAGCTCACGGGTCCACAGCTGAATTCATCTCTCCGTGTCCCTTGCCACACAGCTCCATTCCTGCACCCGCTTCTGTATTTCTATCCTGATTAATGGTGTCCCGGTCCTGCAAGTCAATCACGATAGAAGACCTAGAGACACATTTGATTCCGACTATTTTCTTTTATGACCGCCTTGTCTATTTTAAGGATCTTGATTCTGTACCATTCAAGCCATTTCTGTAACCAGTGCCCTGGTTTCACCCTCATTGGCTTGGCACCTCTCAAGTGGACAGTGCAGTCGCCTTTGGGGATCCCGTCTCTATCTTCCACACTGTCGCCAGGGTCATCTTCCTAATGATAGCCCTGGTTAAGTCCCTCTTCTGTTCCAAAACCTTTCTACAGTATAAAGGTCAAGCTGCTTGGCTCAGTAATCAAAGACATACGTGACCTGGCCCCGAACTACTCTTCCAGGCCTACATACCACTGTTGCGCCCTGTGACTCTCCTACAATCCAGCCAGATTTGAGAATTCATGACCCCTGGACACACCCCCTTCACTTAACCCATTATGGTGCACTTACTTCCATCATTCCCTTTTCCCTCCATTTCTGCTAATTAATACATGGGCCGCTTCCCAAGACCAGTTCAAATGATCCAGCTTCTAGGGAGTCCTCTGTCATTTCTTTAACCTTTCCCACCTTTCCACTCCCATCGCCATTTGTCTGGAAACTTCGAGCATTTACCACGCTCTACAAGGCTGTTGCAATTTGCCCATTTGTATTTATCTCCCACTTATACTAATAGCAGCCACTGGACCTCCTTTATCTTTGTGTAATTCATGATTCTAGCATAGGACTCTATGCAAAATGGGCACTTAATAAATATATTTAGATTGAAAAGGAATTCAACATCCTGGTATTTTAATCTCTAATTTTGTTTCTAATACACAATGTTCAAGGCCTCCACCAATAGGCAGATTACCCCCACCTCCCTGCCAGCCTTTAATATCTCTGGATGTTTTTAAATCTAAGCAAGTACATCATTACTTAATTACTGAGGGCTGAGTGGCCGGCCTCATGGTCTTATGATCAGAATCAAACTGATGCAGAAGAAAAACTCTAGGACTTATCACCATGCTTTGTCTCAGTCCATTCCTGATTCCAATCTACCCGTGAATCTGGTAGCGCTTCTGTCATTAAACAAAGCATCGCTTTCACTCTGCCAGGGGTTGATCTGCCCAGGTTGGTGAGCAGACGTAGTTCAGAGTTGTGGGCTTGGCTCTGTAACCATAAAGAGACTTCATCTCCCAGGATCTTCATGTGGTAACATCCTCAGCAGGTGGCAAAGAAAAAGAGAGGGGGCATTGGGTGCTCACCACTGGAGTCAGCTCTGACCCAAGAGGTCCATCAACCCATAGTAAATCTTATATTTTTAAGATCATATGCTTTAAAAAAATTTTTATAACCCCCAAGTTAAAAAAAAAAACCCTCATATATTTGAAATTGCACTCATACTGTTGATGCATTCCAACAACTTCCTTCAATGATATCTTCCAATTTAGCTAATCCACAAGTCGCAAGAGGACTTTTAACTGCCCTACAAACCTGGAGGGAATTTCCCATCTGAAAGTCTTAGCAGGAAATCTATCTTTCAAGAGAACTGCTCACATTTCCTAGTTTAATTAGCCTAATTAATATATTTAAGTACTGACTAATTATTATCATGTTTTCAGGATGTAATCTGTTCTTAAAAAGACACACACACTTCTGTTCTTCTTTTCATTCAGTTTGTCTCTGAGAATCTTCGATTCAATGCTGCCTCTCTCCTCTTGGGGAGAATTTTTTTTTAATATCATGAAGTTTTTGTTTCTCTTTTTTATACTTCTCTATTCTGCCAGTGTCAGTGCTTTTCTTTAGTAGAAGTTAAATCTTTAATGCCGCTCAATTTATTCATTGCATCTCAGTAGAGCCACCATTTTGGTTAAAGAGAAAGAATCGTTTCTCTTATGAAAAAAAAGGATTAAGAGTAAGCATAAGGACATAAAATTAAGAGAGAGCTTAATAACTTATCCTTGGCTTAGTTGGCTAAGTTAATTCTAAATTGGAAAAGAAATGTGCAGAATTAGGATTGTATAACTTTATCGATCCTTTTGATAACTGTGTAGGCTGAATTTAAATCAAGGGGATGAATTATATTATCAGCTAGGAATGGAGAAGGGTGGATAGTGGACTGGAAGAAGATTAGTTTCTTTCCCATTCTATGAGCTCTTAAAATGTCCTTGATAATATAAGAATAACCATGGGGACACTCAACAGAGAGCCTAAATGGGAGGCTTTCTTGGCCAGCATGGGATACCTCCGTTTCATTCATCCTTGCATTTCAGTGTTCCTTTTTGTTTACTTTAATATTACATGAAATCAAACATACTCAACAAGGTATAAGCACTTGCTACTTTCTTTTGCCACAAAGCTGTATAAGATCCTGCTTCAGGTGGCAGGATAGTGAGAAACAAAAGTAACTCTTCCCAAGTCCCAAACTCAAGTATCTGGCGCAACACAGGAGGACCGGGAAGTCATTAAAATAGACTTCTGAAGAGGGGAAGAAGCATCCCAAAGTCAGTGTGGAAAAAGCATGGCTCCCCTAAGGGTCCCATCTCCTACTGCTTGCGCTTGTGGGTGCTGGAGGTCTGGTTTCCAGGTCCTCGGTGTTATTCTATATGCAGTAACCATAGAAGCAGCAGCTACGAGTCTGACAAGAAAAGATGAAAAGGCTGAAAATAATCAGGAACATGAATTACGGGAGAATGGTAATCTGTGGTCCCATAATGTCAGGACGGCCACCAGTCTGTGTATTACCGTGGACATGATTATAAGTAGCAACCACGGGCTTCCCTGGTGGCGCAGTGGTTGAGAGTCCGCCTGCCGATGCAGGGGACACGGGTTCACGCCCCGGCCCGGGAAGATCCCACGTGCCGCAGAGCGGCTGGGCCCGTGAGCCATGGCCGCTGAGCCTGCGCGTCCGGAGCCTGTGCTCCACAACGGGAGAGGCCTCAACAGTGAGAGGCCCGCGTAACTGCAAAAAAAATAAATAAATAAAATAAGTAGCAACCACGAATGAGCACCCGACGTGTATGAAAGTGATTTCCCTATGGTATCCCTGACCTTCAAAAGAATAGGGAGTGATGACTATTTTATAGATAAGAACTCAGAGATGTCATATGACTGGCTCAAAGGCATATAGAAAATAAGCAGAGGAGCCAAGTTCAATCTCATAAGGTTTAGAACTGGGGCTACATTAGGAAGTGGTGATAAACAAGTCATTCCTTGTTGAGAGCATGTCCTAAGTTTAAAAGTTTGATTCCAAGCATCCTGCTTTTTATTATCCTTTATGTACTCCCATAGTTCCACTCTAGCAACTTTTGAGTGACTCCATTAAACCCTTTAGGATAGACCTCCAATCCATCCCTTTCACGACCTTACTACCCTCCTTACCAGCTTAAGTGTTACGGCCCACCATTATAACAGCCTCCTTCAGAATGCCCTTAGTAGTCTTGCTGTCTTTATTATATCCCCTTGCAAGAGGCTTCACCCTAGCTTAACACAATTCATGAGTCCGCCCCTGAGCAGTTGCTGGAGAAAAGTACACAACTGGCTGACTATTCTCACTTTACGACTGGCATTTCTCCTGTAGGTGTTCCCTTTTCCACTCTCTGAAAGCGTTGTTTCACACTTCTTCATCTTTTTTCCAGTCCCCATCTCAAATGATAATATTGCCTCACACGTCATTGAGATTCCAGAAACAAGCAGAGATTCCCCACCTCATCTTACCACGGCCAAGTCTACCCACCTGATTTCCTGTTAGCCAGTGCTCTCTGCCTTCCCTCCTTTTTCCAAAGGCTGAAGCATCTCTGATCCTAGCAATGACCCAACCCTCCACTGTGCCCAGGGTCCCAACCCTTCTTGCCTCCAAAACCTTTGGTACCTACCTTCTTTCCTAAATGATGAATTTCTTTCTCTCTACTAGGTTATCCTTATCAGCATGTGAAGATATCTCCTATCCTTAAAACAGAAAAGTCCCAACCCTTCTTGCCTCCGAAACCTTTGGTACCTAGCCTTCTTTCCTAAATGATGAATTTCTTTCTCTCTACTAGGTTATCCTTATCAGCATGTGAAGATATCTCCTGTCTTTAAAACAGAAAAGTCCCATCTCTGCCCTACGTCTTCTTCCAACTATTTCTCTTACCCACGTCACAGAAAAACTTTTTGGAATAGTTTTCTATAATCATTTTCTCCCCACCTCAGATTGATTCCTCAGCCTTCTCCCAGTTAGGCATCTTTCCCTGTAACTCCACTAAATGAGACAGCTCTCATTAAAGTGATAGTGACCTTCATGTTGCCAAACCCAATAGTCATCTTTTTCCATAGTGTTCTTGACCTCTCAAGGGCATATGTCAAAGTTGACCATTCCTTCCTTCTTGAAACTCTTTTGGCGCTCATGACACGGTAACCTCTATTTCTCTTTCCTCGTTGCCTACTTCTTTTCCAAGTCCTGTTCTCCTCTTTTTCCTCTGCTAAACTTGATGAACCCTGTAGGTACGTTATTGGCCACTTTCTGTTTTCTGTTTATACATTCTCCATAGGTGATCTCATCCAGCCCCATAGCTTTTAATGCCACCTCAATGCCAACAACTCCTTCAGACTCTACTTCTAGCCTTGACCATACCCCAAAACTCCAGACTCAAAAATTTAATTGTCTACTGGACATTCCCATGGAAGTTGGAACTTCTCCTTTTCAGACTTAACATTGACAAAGCAGAGCTTTTGGTCCCCCCACCAGAAAGCTTTGGGCTACCCCACCACATCTCAGTAAACACCATCACCACTCACTCAGTTACTCAAGTCAAACATCTAGGAGGCATCCTTCTTCCTAGCACTCTCCTTAACATATAATCCATATCAAGTCCTATAAGATCTATATCTGAAAAACACTAGGGCTTCCCTGGTGGCGCAGTGGTTGAGAGTCCGCCTGCCGATGCAGGGGACACGGGTTCGTGCCCCGGTCCAGGAAGATCCCACATGCTGCGGAGCGGCTGGGCCCGTGAGCCATGGCCGCTGAGCCTGCGCATCCGGAGACTGTGCTCCGCAGCGGGAGAGGCCACAGCAGTGAGAGGCCCGCGTACTGCAAAAAAAAAAGAAAAATACTAGATCAGACTTCTTCACTCTGTCTCTGCAACTATCATTTTAGATCAAGAGCCGCCATTTTCTTTTGCCTGCGGTGATCTCCCAGTGGATATTCCTGCTTCTACTATCGGGCTGTCTACAACCCACGCTCTTCACAGCAGCCAGAGAGATTGTTACAAAGCACTAATATGATGATCATGTCAATTCTTTATTTAAAGCCCTCCAATCACTTCCCATCATACTTAGAATACAATTCAAACTCCTGACTCTGATTATGCCCTGCCAACATTTCAAATCTTACCTTATAACCATTCACCTTTTCACCCATCATGTTTCTGCCAAACTGTCTCTCTCTTGTTTTGTTTTGATCCTGAACCAGCTGTTCCTTCTTCCTGGGATGCTCTTCTTTTAAATTATTATAGGATTGGGTACCACTTTTCATTCAGATCTCAACTTCAATGTCTTATCCTTAGAGATAGGACTTACTCTCACATCCCTCTTTTTTTCATTCTCTACTTGAAAATAATCTGACTTTAAAAATGGCTTATTTTGTTGATTTGCTGGTTGATTGGTTAGTTCATTTCTATCTCTCCCAACAAGCTCCATGAGAGAAGAGCCTTGTCTGAGCTGTTTCCCGGCTCTATTCCCAATCCCTGTATCCCTTTTGTGGATGAATGAATGAATAGGCTAGTGAATCAGATGAGATTGTGCTCACAAGTCTTGTTTCAGGGATAGCAAAGCACAGCAAAAAGAATGGTTTGGTACCAGAAACAATGAAACTAAGCCAGTGCCTTACATGTTAGTTTGAAGAGCTTGAAATGCATAAAATAACAAAAACAATCAGGCATTCTGAATTGCTGAGTAAGGTTGGGGAGGGGCTTGATATGATGAGAACCACCTTGAAATAGCTGCTGTATTCTGGCAATTCAGATGTAATTTAAGTTGGTTTCCCTATCGTGGTGGGAGGGTGAAAGAGAAAAATGAAATGGCCCAAAGCAGAAGAAAGCAACACTGACTCGAGTAGACCGCAAATGAGATGATCAGTCCTTATGTAATTGAGGATTTATGATAATTTCTAAAATCTTCACCTCTAACTTTGCTGTCTGTGGCACCTGGAGCATCAGCTGAGTGGATTGGGCAGATGCAGGTACCTGTGCCATTTCCCAGTATGTCAAGGGGGATGCTCCTGTCCTATAGGAGGAATGGGGGCCCTTATGATGCTCTTCTGCCCCCTGTGCCCTTATTATCTCTCTAAGGGCAGACCTGCCATTGTTCCCAGGTTGATCGACTCACTGACATGTTCGTTGAACACTCAGCATGTGCCAGGCAGTGTACCAGGCCTGGGGTTACTGTGCTGCCTCCCTTCCTACCCGGTTGCTTCATCTCCTTCGGGTCCCCCAACCAGTGCCGCTTTTCAGACCACTTTGTCGCTGAGCAAGGGCTTCAGTGCATAACAGCTTTCCAACATAACAATACGTCCAAGCAGAGAATAATAACTCGAGCCATTGACTGGTTTATGGAGGTGGCAGCTCATGGCCCATATTGATCAGTATTTTCTTGCAGCAACCTTTTCATTTAGCTGTGTGGAGCCCATTGACAGATCGATTGCTGCCAGCATTTCCTTCGCGGCAGGCACTGAGCTGGATGCACCCTTGCAGAGGGAAAAGGGCTCTGCCTTTGCTTTCTGAAATTAACTCCAGTGAGGACCGCCATGATTCCTCGTAGCTCCTAACGGCAGATCTTTTGAACACCTAAGGATGCTTTGACTCTTACACTAAAAAACAAGGGCAGACCCAGTAGATAATAGCAGATAAGCACAGGCTTTGGGGGCAGACCTGGCTTGAAAACCCAGCTTTGCCACTTCGTAACTGTCTAGCCTTACAAAATTCCTTAATACCTCTGACCCTGGGTCCTTTGCGTGTCAAATGTCAAGAGCGTTAGAATGTAGGAAGAGTACACAGGATAAGTGTTCAGTAAATAGTAGCTAAAATTAAAAGAAGAAATAACTGTTCTTTGATACTCTTATTTAAATATTGAAAGGTCACTAAGAATTCTTTAATACATGGATGAACAGAATTATAGCAAACTCTACTCTGTGTTTCTTGTTGTTTGTTGGGTTGGGTTGGGAGAGGGGGGCAGCAATGATGCCTCTAGTTTAGGCCTTCTGAGGTTTTCACTTATTCTATATAGAATCTTAGAATCCTGCGGTGAAATTTTGGGGCATCTTCATGTGAGTGAGGACTTTACTGAATATCCTATTCAACCCCTATTGATGCTTTCCTGAAAGGATATTTTGGCCACCTTGAGTAAATGCTGCAGATACACTCCTCCCCGTTTCCTACCACCTTCCAGCCCCTGCATCCCCAGCCTTTGCAGAGAGCAACGCGCAGATCCATGGCTTTCCTGACAGCCCACCAGGCTACTCAAGATTTACTCAGGGACTTGGGCTCTTCATAAAACCTAGTCCAGTTTATTACTATTTTGAAATCTTTTAATCCTAATTCTATGATTAAGTGAAAATTGTAGGACTCTAGTATAATATAGGGTGAGCCACGTCTTACACTAAGCCGATGACTTTGCCGGAAAACGTGAGTTTACCTATGGTGGAGAGAGATGTCGGCCAGTAGATAATAGAACTATATCGTGTTTCATTATGTGGGTCAGGGCCTTGGTCCTGGAGATGGTCTATTACATTAAAGTCTATCTTACCTAAAGCAAAGCTATAACAAGCAATGGAAGCCATATTCTTTTCAAATTGACTGGAAAGTTTAAAACTTGCCTTTAGTTGTCATGACCTGTGTTTCCTTGGACATCCCATCTGATATCAGGGTGCAAGCTGTTAGATTGTTCCTAAATGTTAAAATCTCTAACACCTCAGTTAGCCCAGTGGAAAGGTCCTGGAGGCAGCTTTGCCCTAGCGGGTAGCCTTAGGCTCATCATTTGAAATCCCACCCTTAGTCTCATCATTTGTTGAATGATCAATGGCGGGGACATAGCAGAGAATGAGAGCTGTGACAGCTTCTAGGAGCTCCCGATCACCTGACACTTACCACGGACAAGGTGTCTATGAACTTTTTGTTATCGTGGTAAAATATGCATAACATAAAATTTACCATTTCCACCAGTTTAAAATGTATTAAGTGCGTTCATATTGTTCAACCATCACCACTGTCTATCTCCAGAAATTTTTCATCTTCCAAACTGAAACTTCATATACCCAACGAAAGTAACTCCCCATTCCCCCTTCCCCCCACCCCCCAGCCTCTAGCAATCGCTATTGTACTTTCGGTCTCTATGAGTTTGACTCCTCTAGGTGCCTCATATATATGTGGAATCCTACAGTATCTGTCCCTTTCTGTCTGGCTTATTTCACTTTGCATAACATTCTCAAGGTCCATCCATGTTGTGGTGTAGGTCACAATTTCCTTCTTTTTAAGGCTGAATAACATTCCGCTGTATGTATGTACCACATTTTGTTTATCCCTTCATCCATCCTTGATGGAAAATATTCTGTGTGTTCTTCCGAAGAACCATAGACTGTTCTCACTGCTTGATACTCGAAGTCTGTGTCTTCAGAAGGTTGGGGTATTTTTTCAAGGTTACACGCTAAGAAATGGAGCTGCTGATGAGCAAACCTAGCCCTGTGAGTTCCCTCCTGCTGTCGGTTTCCTGCGTGCACCAGCCACCTTTCAATTATTGTAAGGATGCCCAACATCCTGGTTATAAGAGAACTTTGAAACCCCAAATTGACAAATATCTTGAGATCATATCACCCTTGTTAACATTCCGTGTTTTCCAAATATTAATTACTGTGCTTTTGAATTGTTCAAAGATTTGCTCTATAGGTAGGATTTTTCACAAAACAAGAATAATCATAATTCCTACAGGCTACTCTTATGAATCTGCTTCTTATCTGGAACCTCACCTCTGCTGGGCATTCAGGAAATATTTGCATACTGTAGTGACAGGCAAGAGATGCCCATTGTAAGAGCTGGTCTGTTCTATTGATATTTCTTGGGCGTGCCTTTTTGCCTGGTGGCCAGCAGGTGGCGACATACCATGCGCTGTTTCCTACTCTGGAAAAATCTCACCAAATCCTCTTCAGGTTTTTCAGCGTGTCCTCATCCACTTCAAATATGCCATTGAGAATGGGGTCTAGTATTGATATATTTCACATCAACTGGTAGCTCTAAACTTTGGTCAAAAAATATGAACTTGTACATGGAGAAAAAATTTTTAAAGGTACGAGAGTGTAAAATGTTGGCATGGTTAATTAATAAACCTTTAAAAGGTGTAAGAACAAGGCTTCCCTGGTAGCGCAGTGGTTGAGAGTCCGCTTGCCGATGTAGGGGACACGGGTTCGTGCCCCGGTCCAAGAAGGTCCCCCATGCCGTGGAGCGGCTGGGCCCGTGAGCCATGGCCGCTGAGCCTGTGAGTCTGGAGCCTGTGCTCCGCAACGGGAGAGGCCACAACTGTGAGAGGCCCGCATACCGCAAGGTGTAAGAACAAACTCAGTTTAAATTTCTTATTTCCTCCTATAACCCTTCTGTACCTACAAAATGTGATTTTTTTAAGTTATTGCATTCGTATTTGCTTGTAGAATTGTATACAAAGGAGAGTTAATCTGTAGGACTCTGGGGTTGATGAGAACCTTGAGAAATCATTTTAGACTATTCCTTTTCTTTACGCAGAATTCCTAATATTTATGCCCAATGCTCCTAAAAACTCCAAGACAATTTTTTCATTCACATAAATTGGCATATAAGAAATCTATTTGGTAGCATAATTAAAAAGACATCTGAGCGGCAAATGATTTTTGTTTGGATTTCACGGTTTGGTATATCCCGATGAAATTCATGGAACCTGGAATGTCTCCCAGAACCCAGGATTTTATGTGATGGTTGGCCCTTTCTCGTCCTCTTGACTTCCTGCATGTAAGTAGGAGCAAACATGATACAGGCATTCTTAAGAGGGTGGCATTTCTCTTGGTCACACTATCTCCAGTTGGAAAAAAAAAACACTAAGGCAAGTTAGAAATGTCATTTCCTTGCCAAGCCCCTAACCAATCTTTTTCATATTCCTTATTATCTGGTTATTCAAAGTAGCTGAATCACTCAGTCGGGTAGAGCACCAAGACAGAGGAACCAAGGAGCCGAGTTCCTTCTCTGCATGGGCTGGCAGCTCTGCTCTGTTTGCCTGGCAGGACCTGTATCCTAATCTTGGTCGCTGCCCTAGGAGACCTAGTGGTAGCATTCAGCATCAATCTGTCACCATTACTGGAAATAGGAAATCTTCAGATTATACCCGCTTCCCTCCCAGCGGAATCTTCTATACGTGAAGGGCAGCACATCCAGCTCCTTTTCTTTTTTTTTTTTAACAGTAGAGGGAGGCCAGCTAAACTGCTTAGCTAATTAGTCGCCATCTTCCGGGCAGGACAAAGAGAACCCGGGTTGCAGGCTGAGCCAGCTGGTCCCATCTGCGGCAGGTTGCTAGAAGAGCCTGCAGGCATCACAGCTGTTTGGCCCCATATCGGATGGCTCTAAACGTGTGAACAGGTACCTGGGCAAAATAATGTAGAGCAGAGAGGTGAGAGCTGCCCGCAGGGAAGTAACAGGAACATTGTCAAACAACTTTGGAAAGCTACCTCTTCGAGGGAGCTGACAGAGGCCACGGAGGAAACAGAAAATAGTCGTGGTTCCAGAAGGACTCTGACCAGAAAATCCTCAGAAGTTGCTCCCCTCCTGAGAGAATAATCACAGATCTCTGAAAATATCAATCTCAACATACTGATGACTTTCAAAACTCAGAGCTGCTCCTTTCCAGATGGGCAATTTCAGGGTGGGCTTGTATGAGTCCATTTTAACCTACTATTTCTTATTCCGTTTATACTCTTTTGGGCAAGGTTTCAGTTTTTCTGTAGTCCTCCATCAATCTTTTTCTCTTTTTTCCTCTCTCTTAGGAGGCATGCTTCTAAAGGTCTGCCCCTCTGTAAAATTTTGTAACCTCACCTTTATTTTTATCTAGTACTGGTAAGGTACCCATTCATCAAAAATTCTCAGGAATCAGCTAAAGAAGAGTCTGGGGAACCTTGGTATCTCTACAGGCCAGTGGCTTTACGCCTCGGCTGCATCCCACTCACCTGGCAGCTTATTAAAACACGGATTGCTGGTCCCCTCCCCCAGGGATTCTGCCTTAATAGGTTTGCCAAGGGGCCTGATCATTTGCCTAACAGGTTCCCAAGTGATGCTGATTCTGATACTGCTGGTCCATGGACCACACTTTGAGAACCAGAGCTGTAGGTCAAGGTATGGGCTTCCAAACTTCGTTGAACATAAAATCACCTAAATAAGTTGCAACAAATACAAGTTTCTCGATATTGTCACAAAATAGGATATTGCCATATAAAAAGTAAAAATGACAAGAAATTATCAGTCTTGAAATGGATTCCCTTCCCCTAATCCCACACACACACATATATATATATATATATATATATATATTTTTTTTTTTTTTTCGGTACGCGGACCTCTCACTGTTGTGGCCTCTCCCGTTGCGGAGCACAGGCTCCGAACGCGCAGGCTCAGCGGCCATGGCTCACGGGCCCAGCTGCTCCGCGGCACGTGGGATCTTCCCGGACTGGGGCACAAACCCGTGTCCCCTGCATCGGCAGGCGGACTGTCAACCACTGCGCCACCAGGGAAGCCCTCTGTTTTTTTTTTTCCACCTATATTTTAAAAAATCCTCATCCTTCTAGCCCTCCCTCCATGAAGCAGTTTCCCACAGCCAAAGGAGCTCTTTCACGTTTCTGAACATTCAGAGTATTGTAGTTTCCCTGTCTTCCTATTATTTGAATGTGGACTTTTTCAAGATGGGGGTTTGCCTGAGTCTTCTTCAGATTCTCTTTGGGGACTTAGAGAAGACATTTTAAAATGTTTAAATCTTTACTTTCTTGCTTTCTCATGAGAAATTAAGATTTTATTTCCACTAAGATCTTTATATTTGGGTGGTTGCTGCCTGTATAGGAAAGAGGTAGTTTTTATTTCTTAATTTAAAAATATTTTTATCTTTTTATTTCTTGGCCATGCCATGCGGGATCTTAATTCCCCGAACAGGGATAGAACCCGCGCCCTCTGCAGTGGAAGTGCGGTGTCCTAACCGCTGGACCACCGAGGACGTCCCACAGATGCATTCGTTTTGTTTTTTTTAATTGGAATATAGTTGCTCTACAATGTTGTGTTAGTTTCTATTGTACAATGAAGTGAATCAGCCACATATATACATATATCCCCTCCCTCTTGGACCTCCCTCCCCCCTTCCCCCCCATCTAGGTCGTCACATAGCACAGAGCTGATCTCCCTGTGCTATACAGCAGGTCCCCACTAGCTCTCTGTTTTACACATGGTAGTGTGTATATGTCATTCCTAATCTCCCAATTCGTCCCACCCTCCCCTTCCCCCCACCCCCCGTGTCCACATGTCCATTCTCTATGTAGTTTTTTAAAATAGCAGCGTACACTGCTATTGACTCTTGACGGCATTAGTCTTGGACCTAGTTTTGTGTCAATTTCGTTATCCTGAGGGTGCTGAAAGGGAGCTCTGGCTGTGTTGCATTTCTGGGTGTGTCTGTATCTCCTTCGGTGCCTCCCCCGCACAGATCCCCAGGCCCGTCTATGGCTACCTTACCAGACAGCATCGGCTGTGGAGGTAAGGAGCTGCTGAGTGCCTTCTGGCGCTGGGATAAAATGAGTTCTAGTTCCAGGCTCTAGGAGCTCAGACTTTGGGGTTTTAGGGTCACTTTTGGAGGACTCTCTCACCTTTAGTAGGCAGTGAAGGTTTGGGGACACAGTTTAGGGGTATTTGTTGCTGAATCCCCCGGGCACCTAATTGTATACCTAGTTTCCAACCGCAATACTGTAATTGTTATTTTAGAGCAACCGTCAGCTAATTGTGTAGTTTTTTGAAATACAAAGTTATGGGAATGAAGCCTAGAGCGTCAGGGATTAAAGTGCTGTTATCGACACTGAAAGTTCCCCAATCATTTGTAGCCAAACCATTCGGGGCAGTAACCTTTATAAGTAGAAAATGTGACTTCCAAAGTGCTCATGGTCGACGTTATGTTAAAGCAAACGGTTTACTAAAAGCTGGGAGCTGAAACCTGTTTCTCTCTGAGAATCATTCATTTGTAAGAGTTAAAAGAAAGAGCTGACAGAAACATTTGCTTTAAATTGCCCTAAAACTCAAACGGCTGTCCTTGGTCTCCCGTCAAAATCATGAATGCCGAGAAGGCTGAGTGATAAAGTCAGGACTGAACTAAAGGTTTATTGCTTTGATAAATACATCTGAAGCCTAAGAAAGAAATGAAAACAGACCAAGAAATATCTACCAGAATATAATGAGATTTGGAGGAATGGCTTTATTTGAGAAAATCAGATAATATATCTATTTTTCACACGGAGTCTGCATGGAGACCCTTTCATCCAAATTCCCCAAGCCAGTTAGAAGACGGTAGCATGAATCTTTGCAGATGATGATTTATCGATATGCCATCTTTTATTGCAAAAAGTCGTGCATTCAGCTATTGTTTAATCTTTGCAATATACTCGTAAGAACATAATTCTTCAGAAGAAAGAATTGCGCAAAATTTGGGAAAGTGCTTTAATCTTGGTGTGCAGAAAAGGAAGTAAGAACTGTGGTACAGTATTATATGGGTTATAAGCTTTTTCGACAGATTTCCATGGGGAAGCTGATAGAACAGTGTGGTGAGCAATCTGCTGGTGTCATATAATTCAGATTTCTCGGACCCCGCCCTCCATTTATCTACCAGGTTAGGCTTTGTCTACTTTAGCAACATTTAGCATCCAACACTGTGTGTGTGTGACGTTTAGAAAGGAATTGGCAGATACAAAATCAGTATATCTGCTCACACCAAAGAATTGCATGTCTAAAGTGTATTGAAGGTTCACTTATTTTGTGGGTTCTATTATATTTCTAGAATCATCTTTGGTTTAACCCATATCTAAGAATTGTGTGTAAGGCTAGTAAGGTACTCTTGACCTGGCTGGAGGGCAAAGGACTAAACTTGAGCCAAGAGTGTCAACACTCACACTAAATGAATCAGTGTGTTTTTTTAAAGTGCGTGTCTTCATTTTATGGTATTTAATTTGTAGATCTGTTTTAGTCTTAGATGAAAGCAGTAAGTGTAGGGAGTTTGTGCCTATTTCATTTTTGTGTTGTACTCATTTAAGTAGCTTATTGTTGAAAATACTAAGTCTTTGCTAGAGTTTAGTCACTGGTCACAGGGTGGATGGGGTGCTGACTGCTGAGGGCAGGTTCTTCTGAGTTTGACATGCCTGGTGTTCTCCAGAACCTTCTCTATTAGAAATGCTGCAAACTGGAATTTGTGCAGTGGGCTGTGGTTTTTACTAGCTATAGATATATCATCTGTTACATTGGACTCTGTTTCTTTTCTCATAAGTCTGGAAGATTTAGAGTAGTAGGGCTTGTCAACCTTGCCCACATAAAAAGTAATGCAGGTATGGGCATTGCCATCTCTGATACACCGTGATCATCCAGTTAACCCAGGATATGTCCATAGTATTATGTTAAGGTTCTCATCTTGATGAAAATACCACATTAAACATTCTCATAGCAGTGGTCGTGGACCACTATGAATAAGTCTTTGAAACTTCATTCATTCACCACAGTTTGGAAACACTGGTCTCTAAAGAACTGGTTTAATATATGCATTGTTTTTTCATTTTACATTTATTGCAAATGTAATAGTATTTCCTGTAGATATTTTAGAAAATTGAGACAATTTAAAAGAAGAATATAAACATTATTTGTAATGCCATCATACAGAGAAAACCACATTTAATTATCTGTTCTTTCCCTATGCAAATACATACATATATATATTGTTGTATGCCCCATTAAAATTTTTTTTCCACTTAGCAAAACATTGAGGGCAGCTTTCCAAATTACTAAGAACTCTTCAACAATAACATTTTGATTGTCTTCAATTTGTCAATTCTGGGTGTCTGCCGAAATGTACTTAAAAAGTTACCTGTTCTTAATATTTAGATTCTTTCCAGTTTTCTGCCATCATAAACTATGCTGTGATAAACGTACTTATTCCCGAATTTTGGTGCACATAAAGGAACCTATACACTCGTAGGATTTTTTCCTAGTATTAGAACTTCTGTCTCAAAGAGGATGCAAAATTTTAAAGATTTTTGCATATGCTAATTTTCTGAATCAAACATGTTAAAATAGATAAAGATAACTCATAGCTGGCTGAGGACGCACAGCTTAAGTAATCATCAAACCCTGCTTGTTCATTATTGGCTACTTCGGGATAGGGAGAGTCATTTATTTTGACTTAAAATGAAAAGGTTTTAACATTACCGGACATTCTTTACGTGTAAATGGTCTATTATTATGTTAAATGAATTAGTACATGATTTTTTTCTTTAAAAATCATCTGAATAATTATAGACTTACACGAAGTTGTAAAAATAGTACAGAGAGGTCCCGTGTACCCTTCCACCAGCTTTCCCCAAAGGTAACATCTTATTCAACCATAGCACATTATCGAAACCAGGAAATTGGCATTGGGATTATACTGCTAACTAGATTACTGAGTTTACTCAGATTTTACCAATTTTTATATACACTCACTCTGTGTGTGTGTGTGTGTGTGTGTGTGTAGGTCCGTGAAATCCTATCACATGTGGAGATTTGTGTATCCGCATGAGATACACAAATCACACAGCCACCCTGGAGAACTGTTGCATCACTGCAAGGAAACTCCCTGGGAGGATCCATTATAGGCTCTCCTTCCCATCCCCCAATGCCTGGCAACCACCGATCTGTTTCCCATCTCCAAAGTTTTGTCAGTTTTAGAACGTTACATAAATGGAGTCATTCTAGGGCATTTGTTGTTAAGCCTAGAAACTCTATCCTAGGTTACTGTTTACAATTTGGCTATCGAGGTTGTTGTAACGGGGATCGGAAGGGAGAGATAGCTCCTTGAAATCATTAAAACAAGCAAAAATCCCCGAAAGATGGAAATGTATTCTATTCACTTTAGTATCTCTAGTATCATGGATGATATTCATTATATGTAACAGCCTGCATGGAACAGTGACTGACCAATCAGAACAGACACCAGCTGTAAATTATCAGCACCTGCCACGTGGACGCAGCTGCATCTCAACCCTGCCTAGTATGTGGGACAGTGGCAGGCACATGGTAAGTGTGTCTTAGCTCAGGATGCTATAACAAAAATACCATGTGCCGGGTGGCTTAAGTAACAAACGTTTATTTCTCAGTTACGGAGGCTGGGAAGTCCAAGATCAAGGTGCTGGCGGACCCAGTGTCTGGTGAGGCCCCACTTCCTGGTTTGCAGACGGCTGTTTTCTTGCCGTGTCCTCACATGGTGGAGATCAGAGAGCGAAAGCAAGCTCTGTGTCTCTCCTTATAAGGATACTAATCCCATTCGTGAGGGCTCCACCTTCATGACTTAATTACCTCACAAAGAGCCTGCCTCCTAATACCATCCCGTTGGGGGCTAGGGTTTCAAACTATGAATTTGGGGGAGACACAAATATTGAGCTCATTTCAAGGTGCCAAATAAATGTCTTTTGAATGAATGAGGCATATGCACCCTCCTTTATGGGTCCTCTAGCCCTCATTCCTGAGACTGCAGTTCTTCTGGGTGGTATTCTCTCAGCTAAGCAAGAGTAGGCTGTAGATCTTTCACAGTCTGAAGATCATTCTAACAAGCCCTGGGGCAGTAACCCTCAGTGCTATGCACCAGAATAAAGAAATCCAATCTTTATTGGATCCTTTATGCTTCCATGGACCTTAAATTCAATTTGCTGTGGTCCATAAAAATGATTCTAGAATTATGGCCAAGATCAAGACAAGAAAAAGAGGAAAAGAATGTGGAATTCAATCAGGGAACAAAGACCTTTGTTGAATCCAATTGAGGGATAAAAGAAGTTTGTTGCAACTTGGCTAAAGGTGCAGAATTTCCTCTACCTAAATTAGATGAAACATTGACATGAGCTTATGATAAAAGTTGGGTGAAGGTGTAACTTGAAATACATTCTAGAAAATGTGTGGTATGCAGAGCTGTGAAACTAAACTACAGCTGGAAGGATTGGGTCATAGGGCCCCTGCTGACATAGCGCAGAGATCTCAAAGGAATTGTAAAGGAATCAGCTTGTTCACCTGGGATTTGGGGAGATTCAGCCTTGAATGACACTGTGCCCAGATCCTGTGTCTTGGTACTGAATTTGACAGATAAATAAGTGTGTCCTGAATCTTTGGCCTGAGGAACATGAGACCCCTGATAGAGTAAATGTTTCCTCCTGAATTGGAAAAATGACTTTACAAACCATGGAAGATGTTAAAGGAAGCAGAGGGAGGATGAAATCAGCCAACCTTCATAGCCTGAATGCGTTTGTGTAAGTTTAGGAATACATCTTGTCACCGTTAATTTTTTTTGTGGTCATTTGTTATTAAAGGTGTTTGAAGCAGTCTGACATATTAGAGTATCTGACAAATTCGCCTTGAGAGTTTTTATCTGGCATGTGTAATGAATCTAGATGTGTTATTTTTATTTCGAGAGGAGTAAAATAATTTGGTTATATTTGTAAATTGCTTTTGAATATTTAAGAGATCAGCGTTTGACAAAGCTGATCTTTCCTACTTTGTCAAAACATTTTCTTCACCTAATTCTTGGGATTTTACCTCACTTATGGCCTCCTCTTGCTCCTTTGCTGATTCCTCTTTCTTTCCCCAAGCTCAAGTTGAAGTGCCCAGGACTCAGCCTTGGACCTATCTTGCCTCTCTCCCTGACCCCATGGTTTTAAACACCATCAATGCACTGATGGCCCCAGAATGCACGTATCTGGCCTGGATCTCTGCCCTGAACTCCCAACTCGAATCTTCATCCTCTCCTGGACGTCCCTACCCGACATGAAAGCCTCTCAAACTTTAGCTATCTAAAGCCAGACTCATGATTTATCGCCACCACCACCCCATCACCACCCTGGCGACTTATTTCTCTGAAGGCTTCTCCATCTCAGGAACTAGCAACTCTTCCTTCTAGTGGCTCAGGCCAGTAGTCTTGTCTTTATCCAGGATTCTTCCCTTTTTCTTGCACGGCACATCCAATCTATCAATAAATTCATTTATTGCTGCTTCCAAATAAATAACGCCTACCACTCTCACCATCTCCACTGTCTTCCACCCTGGTCAGACCAAGCCACCATCACCTCTCACCTGGATCACTGCAACTGCCCAGTAACTGGTCTTCCTTCTTTGTCCGGATCCCCACACGGCCATGAGAACCCTCCAGTGGCTCCCAACTCACTAAGAATAAAAGCAAAAGCCTTACAGTAGCCTGCAAGGCGTCAGGGGACCTTTTGATAGAGAAAATTTAAAAGAAAAAGAAAAATGGAGGGCATGAATAAAAGTATAACAATATCTCAATCAGGGAAGAACTTCCATTTATCTATTCAGACCCTGAAGAATCCCTTAGACGGAACCCATGTCTATAATTAGGAATCTCCAATGTGAGTCTGAATGTCCTGAAATCTGGACAGAATTTTATCCTCTGGATTCTGTTCCATAATTATACCACTCTGTGCTTTTATTCCTCTAGCGTGCCTGGCCACATTTTAAATAAATAAGTCATAGATGTGGAACTGGCATAGGCGGTAATGAAAAGTAACTCAGGACTTACTCAGCACATTTGAGTTTACGCAAATGCCAAATCATAGGAGCTCCACGGACATCCCTCTGTTAAGACCTGTTTATAAAGACCTTATTTCAGCATCTTTTTGTCTAGATTTACTGCTGGTGAAGAACAGAGTTCTTGAATTCTAGGGTTCTCAGCATCTGGCAAGGGCTTAAATCTGATCGCTGTTCATGACATCCCAGTATCGCTTCTTTACCAAGCAAGAGAAGCATTAGCTATTGTTAGAACAACACGTTCTTTTGAACAGACACTGCTGGGCATTGTCACAAAGCATGAGCCCTGGAAGGTTGATGGGTAGTTCAGCTTTCAAACATTAGTCATCTTCATGTCACTTGAAGCCTTCAAACTTGAAGTCACAGGCCTAAGGACATACGTTTCCATGGCATCTGGACACGTCCTATTGCCTGCTAAAGAAATGGAGCACGATTTCTTGGTATTGATGTCAAAGGTTCTCATTTACTCTTAAAAGTTTGCTAAGAGTGTCGACCCCACTGGAGGTGACAGGCAGGGTCGAGAGGAGGTATCATCGGTAGACACAGAAAGCAAGCAGATGGGAGAGAAAATGGAAGAGCCTCCAAGAGGCAGGAGAAGAAGTAGTCAGTGGTCTGGCATCCCATGGAGAAGCCCGTAAGTGCCAGAGAAGGTGGGCCGTGGAAGTCAGAAGTCGGGAGTTTAGGAAAATGAAAACTACAGGAGGGGAAGAGAAGAACCATCCTTTGAGTAACAAGCTGTGACACTTGTTTATTCCCCTGGTAGTGGGGGCCACGGTTCAAGGATTTATGCGAAATAAGGAAATCGATTCCTTTGTGGGAAATTTAGAATGTTTAGAAAATAGTGTGTGCTGACACCATCATCCTTAAGAAAGGCCCCTCGCCTCACCATTTCTTTGGGGCCAGGAGAGCTGTCAAAAAGTGGGACCAAGCTATCATTTTTATTGAACACATACTACATGCCACTGTCTGCACTGAGCACTTCATTTGCCTTATCTCAGTGAATTCTTTCAGTGCCAGGAGTGGGGAATATTATCCCCAAATCACAGGAGTGAAAATGGAGGTTCAGGGAAGTTAACTTTCCTGTTGCTAGTTTGAGGTCTTGACTTTATATTCATAAATGTCAACCCCAAAACCCCACACTTAAACAATATACTAAACTTTGACAATATGTGAACAGATTGGGAAGAACGTAAAGGTCATCTAGTTCTGTTTTCAGATTCCAGTCTCTGGATTATTTTAGGCTGACAAGGAAATTTTTGATGATCTGTTGCAAAACTGGAAAAGTAAGGCCAATTTTATGAAATTTTAATGTAACCAAATTTGCTTAACTTAGAGAACATTTTTATTCTGATGTTCTATCATTCTTTCCTTGTAGGTCCCTAAACATGGACCTGTCTTTAATGAAAAGATTTTAATAATAGTAGGGTTTTTGTTAATGTACTTAGAAACATAAAAACTTGGCAACCCTATGTTGCCACCTACCATGTTTTTTCAATTGTGTTGGTCTGAGAAATCCAAAGTTCATGGGACCGGTGATTTAGCTTTATCCCCTACTCAGCAGTTCTCCACAACAGCCCTAAAAGATAGCCAAATAAGTTTTGTTTTTAAGATTTCCAATGATGGACTCCCTGGTGGTGCAGTGGTTAAGAATCCGCCTGCCAGTGCAGGGGACACGGGTTAGATCCCTGGTCCGGGAAGATCCCACATGCCGCAGAGCAACTAAGCCAATGCGCCACAAGTACTGAGCCTGTGCTCTAGAGCCCACGAGCCACAGCTACTGGGCCCGCGTGCCACAACTACTGAAGCGCGCGCGCCTAGAGCCCGTGCTCCGCAACAAGAGAAGCCACCGCAATGAGAAGCCCGTGCACTGCCACGAAGAGTAGTCCCTGCTCACAGCAACTAGAGAAAGCCTGCATGCAGCAACAAAGACCCAACGCAGCCAAAAATAAGTAAATAAAAATAAATAAATTTATTTTTAAAAAATGGTTCCTTTAAAAAAAAAAAAAAGATTTCCAGTGATGGTTGACTACTTTTTTACAGAGTCCTTGCTCTGTTGGGAGAAAGTTCTTCCTTTTATTGAATTACAATCTATCTTTATCTGATTAATGCAACAATAAAGAATAAGAATATCCCACTAGATCTGAAGGCCATGTGTGAGGGCAGACACCACATACAGTTCCGTCCTTCCTCTATCAGAAAATTATTCTGGGGACTTCCCTGGGGGTCCAGTGCTTAGGACACTGTGCTTCCACTGCAGGGGGCGAGTGTTCTATCCCTGCTCAAGGAACTAAGATGCACACAGTGCGGCCAAAAAAAAAAATTATTCTGTTTGCTTGTCTTCCTCACCCTTTATTAAGTGTCAGCTTTGTGAGGGCAGAGACCTTTCCCCAGCATCTAGGACAGTGCCTGGCCCAGAATAAGTGGCCAGTCAATGCTTGTAAAGTGAGTCCTTTGTCAATACAGACATTCAGTAAATATATGCTCAGTTTAGAAAGGCCAGTTCATCTTTTACTTGATATTACTTCAAATATTTGAATGTTTGAAGTCAGCTCTCATGTTCCCAATAAATCTTCTTCCTTTTCCCACATTAAGAATGATCAGTCCCTTGAGTTGCTTTCCCTGCGATAGGGTTTTCAGGCTCTTGCTGGTGATCTGTCTGTGCAGCCACTCCACAGCATAAATGAAGTTCCCAAAGCATTGCCTTAAAACTGAAGACAAGACACCATGGGACGTGGCTGAGGCTGGCTCCAGGGGGTCTGTTTCCTCTCTGAATCTCATAATGTGGCTTAAGTCTACATTTTTAAAGTCACATCGTATGGTTACCTATTAAGCTTGTGATCGATGACACCTGCTACGTCTTGGGAACGTGACTTTCTCTCTCCGTTTCCCTAAGTCTTTGTCGCATCTATTCTCGTTAGGCAAAATCTTCACCATTTGGTAAAACGTACCGTTTATGCCCTATACAATTCATCTTGAGTCTTGACCTACCCTTTAGCCTATTGAGGGCTTTACATCTTGATTTTTCTCTCATTCATTCATTCAGCCAATAATTACTAAGAATCTGAAAAAGAATGGATATATGTACATGTATCACTGAATCACTTTGCTGTACACCTGAAACTAACACAACATTGTAAATCAACTAGACTTCAATTAAGAAAATTGAAAAAAAAAAAAAGCAGAGTCAGGCACTGTCACCCTTCCCAGACACTCTGTGCCAAGGGCATTACTGGTCCTGCCTTAGGCCTTAGCCTTTCCTGCCTCTCGGCTGCAGTGACGCTGCCGTACTTTTGGAGAACTTGTTCTGTGCCAGGCACGTTCAGGACCTCAATCCATCCTCACAGCAGCTCCATGAAGTACAGGTACTGTTATTATCACCATTTCACAATCGAAGAAGCAGAGGCTCGGAGCAGCTGTGTCACTCGCCCAAAGACGATCGTGGGAGAGATGGAGCTGGATAGACACCAGGCTGCCGGACTCCACAGAACACACCTTCCCCTCTGACACGGGAGCTGCGGGGTCGAGTCCTGGCTGGCCTTTGCCTCAACTTCCTTCACCCAGGGCTGCCCTGAAACACTCTTATCCCTCCCGCCATGCTTCTGGCTGTCAGGACACCCAAATGCTCTACTGGCTCCTTTACATACATTTCCCCGCTCAACCTCCTGCAAGGGAGCTCTTGTTATCACTGTTTTACGTATCAGAAAACGGAGAGGTTAAGTCATTTTCCCAAGATCAGTATGCCTTCACTCTCATTGCTCCAGGAACCAGTTTTACTCTTTTCATCTTTCTATGCCTTAGTTCTCTATTCCAAATAATTCCCAACACTCTGTTTATGGCATTCTCTGTTCTAGTAATCCTAACAGAAATGGAGTGAACGTGACTCAGCTGGACTTTTGTAAAGCAGTGGAAGTTTGTGGTATCATACTGGTTGGTTGGTTTGGCTGCTTTTTTTAATGATATTTTATTTATTTACTTTTGGCTGCGTTGGGTCTCCGTTGCTGTGTACGGGCTTTCTCTAGTTGCGTCGAGCGAGCGCTACTCTTCATTGCGGTGTGTGGGCTTCTCATTGTGGTGGCCTGTCTTGCGGACCACAGGCTCTAGGTGCACGGGCTTCAGTAGTTGCAGCACTTGGGCTCAGTAGTTGTGGCACACGGGCTCTAGAGCGCAGACTCAGTAGTTGTGGCACACGGGCTTAGTTGCTCTGCGGCACATTGGATCTTCCTGGACCAGTGCTCGAACCCGTGTCCCCTGCATTGGCAGGCGGATTCTTAACCACTGAGCCACCAGGGAAGCCGTGTTTAACTTTTAATTATAGCAGGTCAGTAACTGACGGAAATGGATTATGAAAAAAAGTTACAAAGAAGATAGGAAAGTTCCAAATGTCACATCCCACAGAGAGCCGACCTGTAGTTGTGTTTTAGACAAAGCAAAGTAAAAAGACTTGGTTTTCTACTTGGGGAGGCTCAGCCCTGGGTTTTTACTTTATTTTATTTTATTGAAGTATAGTTGATTTACCATGTTGTGTTAACTTCTGCTGTACAGCAAAGTCATTCAGTTATACATATATATATTCTTTTTCATATTCTTTTCCATTATGGCTTATCACAGTATATTGACTATAGTTCCCTGTGCTGTGCAGTAGGACCTTGTTATCCATCCTGTATATAATAGTTTGCATCTGCTAATCCCAAACTCCCAATGCATCCCTCCCCCACAACCACCCCCCTTGGCAACCACAGGTGTGTTCCCTATGTCTGTGAGTCTGTTTCTGTTTCATAGATATGATCATTTGTGTCCTATTCTGGATTCCACATATGAGTGATATCACATGGTATTTGTCTTTCTCTTTCTGACTTACTTCACTTAGTATGATAATCTCTAGATCCATGCATGTTGCCACAAATGGCATTATTTCTTTTTATGGCTGAGTAATATTCTATTGTGTATCTATACCACATCTTCTTTATCCATTCATCTGTCAATGGACATTTAGCTTGTTTCCATGTCTTGACTGCTGTAAATAGTTCAGCCCTGGGTTTTGAACCTGTATCCTGAAAGGACCACGAGTACAGTGGGAACATTATCCTTATTCACTGTGTCTCATGCTCCATTTGTCAGTGATTTACTGACTGTTGACAATTTTGAATAAAGTTGTCAAGTGGGACTTAGAACAATTTCACAACGTTACAGAATCTGTGGCACAGAGTTTACCTTTACTCTCCACCCTGGGTTCACATCTAGACTTTTCCACTTCGAGAAGATCATTCTCTCAAAGGCACGAGAGGGCATGAGCCTTGGTCTCGGTGGAGACACTAGGTGGGGGAGTCCTGAGCAGGCTCAGGAAGACTGTAAAACCACCACCACTTTATTTTCCTTGTATTCACGAGCCATATAGAATCCCTAGCTGTATAGCAGGGCAACCAATACTGACTGTGCACCTGCAGAGTCCTGGGCTAGGTACTGAAATACCGAGATGAAGAGCATGCGATCCAGCCCTGGAGGAGCTGATGGCGGACCAGCAGAGAGGCTGGTACCTAAGCAGATAATTTCAGCGTCATCAGTGTACCATGGGAGGCAAATGGGCCAGGTGCTGTGGGAGTGTCAAGGAGGGGCCCGAGGTTCTGGGGTTACTTCCTGAAGGAGGTAATTCCTGAGTTGAGTCTGAAAGAATAAGTAGGAGGAGAAGGACAATCCAGTGCAAGGGAACAGCATGAAGAAAACTGTAGAGGCCTGAAACATCCTGTTGAGCGCAGGTAGCTACAAAACTTCCCTATCAGAGTGCAGAGGAGGAGCCAGGCGAGAGGGAGGTGAAGCCGGGGTGGTTCAGAGAGAGCATTGCTTGCCTTCCTCCCGTGGAATCCAGACTCTACCTTGTAGTCACAGGGAGCTTTTCAGACTCTTTTTTCTTTTAAATAATTAGGACAATATTTGCCTGACCGTCTTCTGGCTCTTCTTCCCCCCGCCCCCCCACTTCCTCCAAAGTTGATCAAAGGATTTCCTGCCTCTAGAATTTTGATTCATTTGCATGTCTTCATAGGTTTTGCAGTTCTACTTCCCTGTCCCAACTGAGCTCTGCTCTTTCCTGCCTGGATATTTTTTTTATAGTGGCAGAAAAGATGCAGATCAGGAGGAGGGTGATGGTGCCTCTTTTATCCGATGCGGTTCCCTGGAATCTTGTAGGATGCTGCCTTTTCTCAGATTGACTGCCCAGTTCTCCTTTTGGGGATTTGGGCCTCTCTTTTGTATTTTCCTTGGGTTGGAATTGTCCTCCTGTGTTTGAATATACATTAAAAATTTTCGAAGCCAAGTGGTAGAAAAAAACACTAGAGGGATTTTGTTTATGATTTTTTTAAATGTTTTACCGTGGAAAATTTCATACATGTACAAAGTAAACCGAATAGGTATGATTAACCTCTTGTAGCCTTCACCCAGCTTCAGCAGTCATCAGTATCCTGCCATCCTTAGTCCATCCATGACTCCGCCCCCTCCTCATGCTCTACTAGATGATTTTTTCAGTGCTCTACTTGCAGAGTAAAATTACATACATTGTAGTGTGTATTTATTGAAAAAATCCACTTACAAATGGATCCTCACAGTTCAAACCCATGTTGTTCAAGGGTCAACTGTAATAGATTCTTTGTACTGTTTGAACACTGTGCTGGTCAGGGACTGGTCAGTTTCTGCCCCTGTAATGATGGATGGCTGAGCAAATTACCCTGTAAACTCAAGCCCGCCATCTAGTGGCCATAGCAAGTAACTTCATGCTGGGCCTCAAGGAGAAAGGGTTTTTTTTTCTCGTGCTGTTTTTTGTGACATTTTTCCAGGAGGCAATTGTAATGAAATATCTGCTTTCCATTTCCATTTCCATTTCCATTTCCACATACAGAGTATTCTGTTCATGTACAACTACAATTTATTTTGGTAAAATATTCTAGACTACTTTCTATGTGGTCTCACTTTACTTAAAAAACCCAGGAATCTTATAAAAACACAGGGTGACTATAGCAGTATTTTAAACTAAATCATGCCCCAAAGCACTTTTATTAATAGAACCCCTGTAGATAGGCGATGCGATTTTTCTAAACTCACCTGGAGTTTGTTTTGCTGGGTTGGCACCGTTTGCACACGTGTTGTTGCATTGGGTTGAGTTCAGTGGAGCACAAATGGAATTGTTTTTGTTCTTCTGGGAATTGTGTTCTTCTCTGAAGCGAGAATATTTCTGTCCCACGATGGCTTCCTGAGGGTTCCAGGGCTTAGGACACTGTGGTTTCCGTTTCTTACACTAGAGAGGAGTTGGAGAATGGGGATCCTATTTTGATTGGGATCTCTTGCTCCTTGGGAGGTACTATTCTAGGTAGTGGTCTAGGTGTTTAACAAAGAATATCATTTCGGGATTAACAGATGCACACTACTAAATATAAAACAGATAACCAACAAGGGCCTACTGTATAGCACAGGAAACTATACTCAGTAGTTTGTAATAACCTATAGTGGAAGAGAATCTGAAAAAGAATATATATATATATATATGAATATATATATTCCTATAAACAAAGAATATGTATAAGAATCTATATATATATGTATAAGAATCTATGTATATTCCATATATATATATTCCATATACATATATGCATATATATATATAACTGAATCACTTTGCTGTACACCTGAAACTAACACAACATTGTAAATCAACTCTACTTCTATTAAAAAAAGAATATCGGGCTTCCCTGGTGGCGCAGTGGTTGAGAGTCCGCCTGCCGATGCAGGGGACACGGGTTCGTGCCCCAGTCCGGGAAGATCCCACATGCCGCGGAGCGGCTGGGCCCGTGAGCCACGGACCCTGAGCCTGTGCGTCCGGAGCCTGTGCTCCGCAGTGGGAGAGGCCACAGCAGTGAGAGGCCTGTGTACCGCAAAAAAAAAAAAAATAATAATAATATCATTTAATACACCCAGTCACCTTTTGAGAAAGGAATGATTAGTATTCCCAGTTTACAGGTGTGTCAGTCAGAGCATGGAGAAGTTAAATGAATTATCCAAGATATGAATAGCTATTGGAAGGTGATCTGATGCCCAGCAGTCCCTGTCCTTAATCACCTCACTCCACTGCCTCTTACATGACTGCATGCAAATTGGAAACCATGTGTTGGGAAATATAAGCCTATGCCTCTGGAGGACTATTTACCTCTCTGGGTAGTTGCTCCAGCCAAGTAGTCCTCGAAGAATGGCCTTGACAGATAAGATAAAAGGTGCCAAAAAGAGCTTGGATAGGACAGCAGTATGCTGTCACCTCTGATCCAAGGTGAGCAGGTAGGAACAGGGTGCCGTGACCTTGGCTGAGTTTAATCACTGGAATGTGGCCACAGCAAAGAAGGGAATTTCTGTATGGACTTTAGTGAGACTTTTTGTTTAATGGTCATAATAGCCATTATAGGAAACCCACTGCAAATAAAACCCTTTGCCTGTAAGGCAGAACTGGAATATCCCATAGGGTTACTATATAAAGCCTTGATATGCCGCAACCCAATTCGGCTTGTATTTTTATTCCTGACCTGTGTTCATAGACGGGGAGGCAAGTTCATTTCATGTTCATTCTCACTGGATTCGTGTGTAATAAGCCTTACCCTCAGCTTATAGAATCTAATTCCAGGGACTGGAAAAAAAAAAAAAAAGCCGCAGATAAGAGAACTGAACTAAAAGAGCAGTCCTAAGAGCTGGAAATGGATGCCCAGAGAGGTCAGGGGACTTGCTCAAGGTCATGCAGTCCATTAATGGCAGAGCTGGGGTGCGAATTCAGGTTTCCTGATTCTCCATTCAAGAGAACTGTATTATCGCGTATTATTTGCCTTTCTGGATTGTTCTCTTTGCTGTTCATAGCACAGAAATCCCAACGGCAGAACACGTCATCTGTCTTTCAACATTATCTGAAATCCATTCCGGAATGGGATGGAGCAGGACATAAGAAAATGCATTCATATATATATATATATATATATATATATACACACACACACTTCATTGAGTATGTCAGTCTTTTAAATATTGCCATGTTTTATTTATTTATTTATTTATGGCTGTGTTGGGTCTTCGTTTCCGTGCAAGGGCTTTTTCTAGTTGCGGCAAGTGGGGGCCACTCTGCATCGCGGTGCGCGGGCCTCTCACTATCGCGGCCTCTCTTGGTGCGGAGCACAGGCTCCAGATGCGCAGGCTCAGTAGTTGTGGCTCACGGGCCTAGGTGCTCCACGGCATGTGGTATCTTCCCAGACCAGGGCTCGAACCCATGTCCCCTGCATTGGCAGGCAGATTCTCAAACACTGCGCCACCAGGGAAGCCCCCAATATTGGCATGTTTTAATGTGAACTAATTGAGATCATGACTCCAGGTCTCCCAGAGACAGGAAACCTGAGGGTAGATAACACTGTGAGTATATTTTTCTTATGTCGCTTTTCCAGGCATGGAAGTACTTTTGACATGTTTAATTTATTTACTTTCTCTTATTATATATCATTGATCTGCTAATTAACTTGTGTTCCACTTAATCATGATGTTATTTTATTCTTATTTAAAGCAACTATTTTAGTACCTGATAGTTTACAAAGCCTTTCTCCATGCATTATCTCTTTACATCTTCATAACAATCCTACTAAACAAAAAGGACAGGAAGACTCAATCTGCATTTTGCAAATCGAAAATCAAATCACAAAGGGATTATGTGTCGCAGCTGATTAACAAGACTCGGTTCACTTCACTCCTAGACCAGTGTTTAGGCTCAGCCTCTCCAGCTCTGGTTCTCTCTCCTGCAGTGAGTTTCAGAATCCTCTGGAAGGCTTGTTAAGCACCAGTGGCTGGGTTCCACCTTCAGAGATGGTGATTCAGTAAGTCTGGGGTGGGGTCCGAGAATCCGCATTTCTGACAGGTGCCCAGGGCATGCTGATGCTGCTGGTCTGGGGACCACGCAGTTGAGAACCGCAGCTCCAGAGCTTTGTCATAACATCTTGGAGCATTTGGCAGATCATCCGTCCCTCCTCTGCAATACCGAAAGCCAGAAGGCTCCAAACGCTAAACGTTTTTCCCGGAAGCTTGGCGCCATCTCATTGGGCAGCAAAGCCCTACCTGAACTGAGGTGAGGCTATTTATAGTCTCTCTTTATCCCCTGGTGGGACAGTTCATACAGTTTGCTGCAGAAACATTAATACGTTGGATTACAGGGGGTGCCCCAGACCTTTCTGGGGGGTGTTCCACGGCAGACACATGATAATTCCTTTTAGAATCTGAAATACCCTGAAATCTAAAACACATCTAGTGCCTAAGACTTCAGATAAGGGACTGTACAGTTGTATTCACCTGACAAAACGGATTGTACTCTTTGCTTTTGATGTTGCAAAAATGCCATTTTTAGATAGCCACAAAAGTCCTCACACTTGAACTCAATATGTACCCTTGGAGACATCTTTTCGGAAAGATTTTTCAAAAGCTTCTGTCCTTCAGCTGCAGAAAACTTCAGCCTGCTGATCTGTAAGAAAAAGGGTTGGGTAGTCCTTCCCCCAGTTACCTGGGCAAATCCCAAGGTCACGGTGATCTGAAATGGCTATTTCCTAAAGCTTAATTACATTTAAATACGCCATCAGTAAGAACATTCATGCTTTGAATCAGACTCCCTCTGAAGCTTTTATTCTCTGCCTGGGAATGAGATGCCGTTAAGGCTGCAGATTTGGGTGACGAGGAAGGAGAGGAGAGCTCAGTCATTTTATTTAATAATGAGTCAGGCTGAGGTCATGAGACAATTATTCAAATCCCCCAATCCTCATTTCATTTAAATGAGAATGCTTCTTAGAGCTATTATAAAGTCATAAAAAGCATATTCATCAGGAAACGCTAACACGGATTGTAACTGGATTACATGAAATTGCCTGAGCTAAAATGAGTTAGAGAGCAAAAAATATTTTAAACCCTCACAATTCGTCTACCTGGAGCTTGGAATTTTGTGTTCTGTTCCCAGAATCGTTGAGGTTTGCTGCCACTGAACTGAGGTAGGTGTGGTTCCCTAGCTGTGCTTTCCAGAAGTCCCTCTCTCCTGGACGGTGCTCGACAGACTCAGAAGAGTTCATCATTTTCAGCGATTGATGTTGTCAATCAGAAATCTTCCAGAGAGCGCTGTGCTTGGAAGCAGTCAGCCTCTGCCTCCCAGGGGCAAAGAGGCTCTTTGCTGCCTCTGGCCCAGCAGGGTCCATGTCCCCATATGATCAGCAAACTTCCTCTGCCCTCTTGGACACTTATTTCTCCCAGGGTTATAATTCTCATTCACCTGCCTCCTATTTTCTAGATCCATGTACACTCCTCTACTAGGGCCAGAACTGATTTGATAGATTAAACCTATCAAACTTATAAAGCATATTTTGTCCCCATTTGGCAACTGTACTATGGGAGGTCTAGTTTGTACGTTAGGCCACCTAGTCAAACGATTTGATTCTCTGAGCACTTTCGTTGCAGAACCTTCTAGATAGACCCAAAGTGTAATCTCTCCAATTTTCCAAAAAGAATAACTCTCCACTGTATCAACACTACAAAGCCATTAGTTGGCTGAATTTCTCCCAAAATATATATATCAGTTTTGTTCTTAAGAAACTTCTATTCCGGGTTCAGTGTCTTCAGTAAGGAATAAGGTTTCAGATACCTGAGTTGAGCACTGTTTAGCAGGGCTGCTGCAGCCTTGATTCGTACACTCCAGAACCCCGGGGTATCCTGGACCATGTGAGTGACTGGGGCCCTGAGGCTTTTGCAGTGTACAACCTGCACAACCAAATGTGGCAGCTCTTTTTCATGTCTCACATTTTACGAATAAAGATTCCAAGGAGATAGGACTCCCTGGAGCATCATTGTGTCCATACGTCCCAAGATGTACGGGATTTACCTAAATCCCAGGTTAGGAATACTCTTGTAAAGCCTGCATTTCTGTCTGGACAGGATCATTACCAGAAGACCAGATTTCAGGCTCCGGCGGTAGACGATGATAATAATAGCACCTGCCATTGTTGTTTTGAACGGCTTAGGCCCTGGGCCAGGTATTCATCAGCTTTGCTGCAGCTGTCAGAGCTAAGTGATGTTTGTTAAGCTGTCTTCCATCCCATTCCATTCCCTCTCTGTGTTTACTCCCTCCAAAGAAGCCATTTATAAACGACCAGTCTTGACTGCTTATAAACAAGTCAGGAAACCCAGGGCATCTGGGGGGCACACCTCAGCCTCTCTGAGCTGGCACCGTGGATATTAACAAATGAATGGCGGTCAGCTTAATTGCAAGAAATCAGTCGGCATGTGTTTAGTTAGTGCCTACTGTGTGCGGGACGCTGTGACGGATGCCGTGGGGATGCAGATAATCAGAGGGGCAGCTGACGTTTTCTGAGTTCCCATGCATTACCCGTGTGGGGGTTCTTTTAATCTTGTAAGTTTATGAGGTCACTCTTAATATCTCTATTTTGTAGACGAGGAAAGTGAGGCATAGAGCAGATAGCGTAACCCAAGGTCATATAATTAATAAGTGGCCCCATGGAGGTTTGAACCCAAGGCTTTCTGACTGCAAATTTTGTGGTCTGAACCAGTATCCTCTACTGTTTTTCCCTCCCTGACCTCCCAGGCTGGTCAGGATATAGCCCCATCTTTATAACTCATACCATAACAGACTAATATGATTTTAGATAAAGTGACCGCAAATGCTTTATAACAAGCAGGAAGGAAGATCCTTATTTAGGCCAGCTACCTAGTATTGATGGTGCAAATTGGGGATGACCTCAAGAGGCACTCTGCCCCATTAGCTAACTTCTGCCGGAAAAAGACAGCTGGGCCCTGGGCTTTAATGGTCTTCTTCAGTTAGTTCATAATAAATAACTCTGTACACTAAGTCCCTCGTTCTTTGACTTGGGGCTACACTTCCCAGCTGACTCACCCTGCTGGTTCCACTGGGAAGCATGCTCCTCTGTTTGGTCATGTAAGAAAGCATTATGAGTTTTCCAACCGCCAGGATAGGGCACCGCTCACATCTGAATGTTTTCCAAGCTAAAGTCATTTCCACTAGGTTCTTTGGAAGAGATCTCCAGGGTCTTAATTAAGCCCTTGAACCAGTGCTTGGGGAGTAGCCAGTCTTGCATTTGAGCAGGCTGGTGACTTCGTGGGCACGTTCCCCTGAGCATCCAACGGGGGGAGAGTGTGTTTCAGCCCCTCCGTCCTTCAGGAGAGAATGTGGTTCTGCCTTCTTCTCACTTAGATGCCAGCCCTTGCCAGACACTTTATCTGGGGCCTCCAGCCTATGAAACATGGCGCTATGACGTTGAAGAAAAAGCATTAGGGAAGATAGGCTGGAGGGCGCACCCCAGCTAATTTACACCCCCCCCCTCCCCTGCCTTGGTTATATTCTAAGTTCGGTCTTTGTTTCAAGCTAGAGCTCCAGAAAGCAGTATCCTGGGACCATTTCTCCTCATGGAATTGCCTTTGCATTTCCCAAGTTGTTCTGAGACGCAGCCATATGAAAATCACGTCTTTGTCTTGCAGTATTAATTGCAGTGGAAGACAGTATCCAGCCTGCCACGAAATGCCCTACACAGATTTCCACACAAGCAGCTACTTTTCGTAACTTAATGCCAAGGAGAAGAAACAAAGAAACAAAACTTTGCTTCTGTTGATGTGGTCTGCTTCCTCCTTTCTGATAGGACCTTGTAAACTATCATCTTTGCCTTTTAGCACAGAGGCCCAGAGCCCATTCTCAGGGATGGCATCGGACCTTATGATCTGCTCCCTTCAACTTTTATGGTCTCAGTGCTCTAGTTTGATTTCATTATCAATACTCTACGTAGGTTTTGGAAAGAGGCGAGGAATAGATTTTTATAATTAAATATTTGCTGAGTGTCAGCTGTGCACGAAGCATTCTGTAGTAGGGGGATGAGGGTGTGATCTTCAAGGGGGGTTGAATTCGACAAAGGATCGCAGAGAATCCTTATCTCATGAGCTCAAAAATAATGGCAGCCAACACCAACTGCATCAAGTTCTTCTTTGGGGATGTAACCAGAAGGTTCCAGGGAGCAGGAAGGAAGAAGCATGAAATCACCTCTAAGTGGAATTGACACATATTCCGGGGAGCATGGTATTTGAGCTGGACACTGAGAATGAAAAGGAATTTATAGATGAGAAGAAAGAAAGACATGGCAGATGGAACATGTAGGAGGTCCTAGAACAGAGGTTGGCAAACCGCAGCCCATCAGCTAAATCTGCCCTACGACCTGTTTATGTAGGGTCTTGGTGCTAATTTACGTTTCTAAGCGATTGAAAAAATAAAAAGAAGAAGTGTATTTTCATGACGTGAAAATTGTATGAAACTTAAATTTCCATTTCCATCAGTGAAGTTTTAGCAGCACAGGCACACCCATTCTTTTACATATTGTCTGCTGACTTTTGCACTAGTACAGCTGCAGGGGTGAGTGGTTTTGACAGTGACTGAATGGCCTGCAGAGCCTAAAATATTTACTTTGGTCTTTGATGGAAAAAGTTTGTGATCCCTGATGACGGAGCATAAACAGGGGATGTTGTTTTCTTAGAATGGCAAATTGGCTGATGAAGTTGGTGCCTGGGGCAGAGACTATGCCAGAAAGGTAAACAGAGGCCAAGGTGAAGGTTTTGAAAGGCGTGTCTTCAGAACTTTAGTTCATAAGTCATGGGTCTCTATTGAAGGATTCCGAACTGGGGAAAGATACGAACCTGGGGAACGATATAATATCTGAGTTTGGGAGGAAAACCCTACAGGCCGAGAGTGGGCAGGATTGAAGGAGGTGGTCGAGTTTAAGTGATACGTGTGGGAAGAGTATTAGGGCCATTTGTATTTTCCAAATAACCATGTGGTGATTTTCATGGAATCTCACGAGTTGAACTTTAAACTGTGCGTAACAGAAGTAGAATTATTTTTTCCTTGCTAGCAAAGGGGTTTTCTTTCATCTTTCTGTGACTGAGCCACTTGAAAAACATGCCTTGTGTTTCTGTGGCTTCCAAGTTGCACTCTTACAAATATGGTTTGGTAAGGAAAAGTGCTGGGCTGTGTCAGGCAAACGGAGGCACGATGAATTGATGCATTTAGGTTTAAAATAGGAAGAGTGAAATTTTCTCACTGTTTTATTTAGTTTCGTTGTCAAAATGTAGGCTTTCTTAAAAGCGTTCAACCTGTGGAATCTAGAAATCACTTAAAAATATCTAATTCTAGATTCATAGGACTGAAAATGGTGGGGAGTGTTATAGCCTGTCAGCCTCGTATTTTATCCATTCATTTGTTCAAGTATCAAGCATCACTATATATATTTGTTTGTTTATTTATAGTAGGCTCTTTGGAATACTAAAAAATATTTAAAAATAATTCTGTTTAAGAGTTGAGTGATACCTACAAAATGTTAAAATAATTGTATAAGATAAAATGTGATCAGGCACCGTCGGGATTAAGAGGAGGGGGCAACTGGGGAGGGCTGAGATCGATTCCAGGACGATGTTTAGCATGAAAAGCCAGGGGAAGATGCTGTGGTAGAGGGCAGAGCAGATGAAAAATAAAAGGGGTTTTGATGTAACAGGCACTGGAGGAGCTGTGGCAGGTTTTAGGGTGGTCACATAGCCAGTAATTTAGTAAATGTGTTCTATGTGCTAAGCACTTTGTTACACCATGGAGAAATCAGGATGAATAAGACATCATCCCTGCCTTCAAGCAGCTCACAGTCCCCTGGGGGGACAAACAATGAAATGACTACAACATATCTTGAGTTCTGTGATGCAGGCAGCGTCAGTGGGCTGGGTTGGCGTGGTAGAAATAGAGTTTTAGGGATGTTGCTGTGACAGCATCTGTTGGCTGGAACATCAGGGGATAGACTTCACCTGAAGTATCCAGGACAGGTGTGGGGTTGGTTCTAAGGGGAGGAGACAGAGGAGATAGGGTAAGAGGAGGGGTTGGGGTGGGGTGGGGAGGGAGGGAAACAGACAGAGACTGACATCTTCTATCTTCTCATACATCAAGTCCAGGTCAACAGCTTCTACCTTGAGACTCTGTTATGTTTGCTGCTGTATTTAGGTACCCCCGTCTCCATTGTTTGTGTTTTACTAGAAATGTAAAGTACGGTATTACCGTCTTTGATTAGTCATTAAGATAAGGAAAAATATGGGGACAAATGCAGTGATACATTTTCCCTTGCTTAAGGACTAGTTCTCACTGTAGGAAAAACAAAATACCAACTGAATAAAATCAGGAGATCTTCAGGTGTTATGTTCCTTGACCCTATAGCTTCAGTTTAGTTACCTGCCAACAACCCAACTGCCTGTCACACAACAGAACTAAATTCGTAGTGATTTCTTAGGAACTCAAAGAAAGCAGTCTTCATGAAATAACACTGAATTGTCTGCTGACCTCCCTGTAGCCCACCGCTAGGGTGTGTCCGTGACTGATGACATCCAGAGCGAACAGTGGCCCAACAGTGGGAGACCTGGATGCTGACCCCAGCTCCTCGATTCTCCAGGAACATGATGGGAGACAATGAACCCTCTCTCTGGGACTCATTTTTTTAATGACCTTAGTAACTCTAACATGTCTTCCAGATCTGAAATACCACTTTGTTTTTATTTTTCTTGTAAGCTCAGGACACTTATCTTGCAGTATCCTTGGGGCAAATGTTATTTTCCTTATTTTACAAATGGAACACCTAGACTTCCGATAGTTACAGGACCCAGTAGGACATTAAAGCTCCAAGTAGCTCTTCTGACAGCTGGTGGTTGGCCTGCCTTTTGAGGAGTTGTTTTCATGGCTGGCCAACAACCAAGGAGAGTCTCGGGTAGGCTTTGCTCCCAAACTGGAAGGGCTCCACCTGTAAGTGTGACCAGACCAAATCCTTTTCCTCATTTTCCAAATGCCAATATCCAAGAACAATTGACAAGGGTGCTTTCTGAATTGATCGTACCTCAAATGATTCCGAGCACTTTGCCACTTATAGAATGATGACGCCTAGAAAGCTTGCCTAGGAAAAGGAATCCTTTAGGATTTCTGACTTTACAGGACAATTGGCAGGAAAATAAGAAGAGTCTGATGTGGTCTTGGTTTATATCCACTTTAGTGTGAGGGCTGCAGAGTGACGTGCTTGTTTAACACTGGGCAATGTGCTTCATCTCCAGGCTTCGATGTCCTAGTCTGCAAATTGGTGAAATACTACCTCACTCAGAATTGTTGCAATGTTGAAATTATATAATGAAATGTATTTGAATGTACAGCACAGAGCCTGGTACAAATGATGTGCTCAATAAATGCTAGTTGCTGCTGTTGTGGTGATGACCCTTTGGTTCCATCCCATCTGTTTTGCATCTTCAGTCCTAGTTGACTGCTAAGAAATATGATTATAGTAATCATGTACTACTCTTGGGCACTATCTTTTGCATGAATAATAAGAAACACCCTTGGGCATGCTGCCTGGGAGAGAATTCTGCCTTTGGTTATATTCCATATAGTTCCTGTAAGTTAATTTTCAACTAGAGTTGGAAGAGGTCTCTGTGGTTACCTAGTCCACCTGGTTCCGGGCCACGCATATGATGGTTCAGTACATTTGGTTTCTATTCAACACATGTTCATTGAACTTCTATGCTCTGTTCCCTATTTATGAAATTCAAAACTAGATCTCAATGATAGACGAAAGTGTTACTTACACAGGGACATGCAGTCCTAAAAGGTGGAGCTTTGCACGTGACAACTCTGTTGGGTGTTAGTTATCCACCATCCACTCTCCTTTTCCTCCTAAGAGAAACCCATTTTCTCAGGCATAGCCACTGTTCCCACAGTCAGCCTAGGTGGCTAAGGAGAAGCTGACCCCATCTTGATCTCCATCCAAAGTCTGATGAGTTTAAGAGCAAGCCTATCCCGATTGGCAGTGATTGGCTCACTAACAGACATCCGGGGCTCAAGATATGTCGACAAAACAATCTACATGTTGTTTAAACCAATTTGAGTTGGGTTTTCTGTGGTTTGGAGTCAAAAGTATTCTGACCCATCCACTTAGTATGAATCAATTCTGTTTGGAGATATTAGAGTTTCCGACTTAGCTTTTGTATTGTTATTTTTATTTTATTTATTTATTTGGCTGTGCTGCGTGGCATGCGGGATCTTAGCTCCCCGACCAGGGATCGAACCCGTGCCCTCTGCAGTGGAAGCATGGAGTCCTAACCACTGGACTGCCAGGAAATTCCCTGACTTAGCTTTTTTATTCCTTTCGCAAGTTGCCCTCAATACTGAGTGGTGATGCGCTGACCTGTAGAACTGGCCTAGAGATGGCATGGGATAGACTGACTAAAGCCCATTACAAAGTCACAGGCAAGGCCAAGACACTGGTGCTTATATTTCAGAAGTGTCACATGATAGTTATTAAGTGATATAACATAAAATCTTATATAATTTAAGATAAGGAGTAGGAAAAAATGGTATAATTTGTTGATAGGGGATTCTTCTGCTCCTCCATATACCTTTCTCCTTAATTGCCCCTGAGGAGGTAGAATGACGTATCTAATTGGTAGATCTGGGGCGGGGGGAATGGGAAATGCTTAGCTTAGCTCGTCTTTTCTTCTCCCTCTTGGGATCGGGCGTGCCCAAAGGAAGCAGGAATTCTCTTCTACCCTCTGTGTTGTGAGCCTTACCTGGACACACACACTCATTGTGGAAAAGTCTGCCCTGGCACAGCTTTGCTTGTGATTGATGAGGAAGTCTGGCCAGCCCCATGTCACTCAGTTACTAAGTTACTTAGCTTACACTCAGCCAGCCTCGGTGATTAATAAGAGTGGTATTTTGGCCACCATCTTTACTTGCTTATTTTGTTCCCCAAATTGTTTAGAACCAAGGTTGTTTTTTTTGGACACGCAACAGAGTTGATTCTCATGATGAATAGAGACTGGTCAGAAATCACTGCCTAGGGTAAAAACACTGGAAGAATCATGCCTCATTAATTAAAATGGTAGAGCTGGACCCAGCTTTGCTTATTTTCTTTTTCACCTTTAGTTAAAATGAGTTCTTAGCCATTTGTGAAGCTGATGCTTAAAGTTACAGACCCTCTCCCCAGAAAAAGGCACAAATACAATTTTTATACAATGTCGGGGTATGCATGTATCCCCGCCAAATCTACCCTGGGACCCTTGTGTGTCCATGCATCTCAGGTTAAGACTCCTGAGTTAAGTCCTCAGAAGGTAGCTCACTGAGCGGTGGGTTTAAATTGAAAAAGAAAGAAGCCTGGGGGGAAAAAAATGAGTGTGACACTGCAGGTGACTTGTAGTGGTACCTGGGAAAGCACATCCAATGTGGAGAGTGAACTGTGTGTTGGAGCTGGATACTGACTGAGTGACAGAGTCACCTAGAAGGTTTAAAGAAAGAGACTTTAATGAAGAGACTCCCCATTGAAGAGTATTAGGATAACCGGGGGGTTGAGGTACTCAGAGGCTGGCAGTGGTGGGGAGGTGTTGCCACCTTCTGGGTCATAGGAACAAGGAGAAGAAATATTATTACTAGGCCTAGCAAGAGCTCAAATAGTTTGCCAGGGGGAAGTGGTGTCACCCAAGAATGCAAACGTGGCCCCCAACTCTTTCTCTCGCTGACCCCTGATCTCCTGCTGGGGCCTCTCCCATTGGCCAACCTCAACTGGAAGCCAGGAGATAAGGGAGCTGGGGGGATGCATTCCATGGGGGCAGCTTCCTGGGCACAAAGCAAGGCCAAGAAGAGTAGAGAAGGAAAACAGGAGGCAAAGAGAGGATAACCAAGATAGAGCATTGGCCAAAACTAAAGAGACCGGCAAGGTTAGGAGTCTGAGTAATGCCCATGGGTGCTGGGGAGGCACTGACCAGGCCTTGGTCAACTTTATGTAGACTAGGATTGCGCTGAGGACCATGTCCAGGAGGAAGGTCATCTGAGTGTAGAAGAACAAACCCCCAAGAGGCCCTTTACAGAAAACAATTTACCCACCTCTTCTCTAGACTGAAGATAAACAACTCAGATTATCAATCTGGATACTATATGCAGTTCAGAGCAGAGAATAGAGAAAAGTTTCCTGGAGCTAGTTGAGTCTGAAGAGAAATTGAGGAGAATACAAAAGCCAAGATACATTTATTTTTAATTATCATTTGCCTCATACGTTCATTTCAAAATGCTAGGATTAATTGGCAGCTACGTAAGCAGACATTAGAAATGAGAACAAACAGAAAACAGTAGAAGAAAAACGTTATCAGCCTACATGTAGTTTATTTTCATCATCTTATAATCTGAGATTATGCGTATTTCAAGAGTAAGAAAAATTAAATCAGCAAGAGAAATCCCCATACTTAGTTTAAAAGATACGTCGACTAGATCATCTCTTACTGTTGATAAGAGATTCATCAGTGTGAACAAAGAAACATGAAAGAATGACTCTCCCTCTTGACTGAAAATAATGGGTCAGAATAATGAAATGATTTAACATGATCTTGAACTGACATTTCAAATTCATCATAACCCGCCAAGCCTTTGAAGTTCCACAGTGACATCATTTTAATACTGGGGCTTTCAAGAGCGTTCTAAATAGGTCAGCATCTCATGTAATCTTCAGGCTGTCACTAGACATTTAGGATATTTGTTGGGAAGAGCAGGTGTTCTTTTGAACTTTCTCCTTTAAGAAAACAACCACAATAATTCCATCCAATGGTGTGCTTTGACAAGTCTAGAGTTATCAATGCCTTGTGAAGAGAAATAACCAAATAAAATGCACACATGATAGTATATCAGTAAGACTTTTCCATTCTTAAGCCATTCCTTAAACTGTATCAGTAATAATTTACATGTTGAGATGGTGACTTCTTTCCAGCTGAGCCTCCCTTGTGTTATAAACACAAGTCCCCTTGCATGTTGCATTTAAATTTGCATGTAATTCTCTAAAGGTTGGACAATCAGCCAGGATAGATATGTCCAAGGTAATTAAAAAGAAAAGAAAAAAGAGAAACTCTTGTAGGAGGTGAGGAGGTGGGCTACAGAGAAGGAATTGAATAGAAAAGGGGGAGGTAGAGGATGGCCAATGGTCTTTGGGATCTTTGCATGGAGAGACCTGAAAGAAATGACCTCTTCCCAGCCTGTCAGGAAGAGATCTGGATACTTTAGGATCCTGGGTTTTAGGATTTTTGCCTGGGCAACCATTTGCAAAGGTTTTGACCTTCTCAGAGTTTAGAAGATGTGAACGTGAGACTTATTTCAAGCAGAATGAAAGTCGAGGTAGCAGGAAAGGAAACCAGGCTACCTGAGGCAGCAGCCAAAGCAGCTGAGCAGGAACCACACTGTTGATTCTGTGGCCCTGGGAAATAGTCATTACAGTCGTAGGCTCTAGAGTCTAAGGACCCGTGTCCAAATCCTAGCCTGATCATTCCAGCTGTATAATCTTGAGTAAATTCCCTAAGCTTTTCTGTACCTCATTTCCTCATCCTTAAACTGGGGACAATAAAGTACCCAGCTAAAAGGGTTGTTCTGAAAGTTAAGTACGAATGCAAGAAGAACACCTAACGTAATGCCTGACTCCGAGAAAGTCACCAATGGTGGGAGCTAGTGTTATTTAAAACATGCCTCTAATAACCTACACTCTCGAATTCCTTTGACTGTTGTCAACTGGTTATTTTCTCATCCGGCAACTGGCTAAGTGAGCTTTATCTGATGATTCATGATTACGGAAGGGAAAGGAAGAAGAAAGAAATATGTGGAGCTGAAAGTAAAGAATTTAAACCTGTAAAATAGCTTAAATTCTTAGAGAAGGAAGTAGAAGGGAGACCATTAGATGAAATTGACAGTTTCCTATTGAGGGTCCCAGTATTTTTTCATATGCCTTATAGTAAAAATGAAAGAAATGCCCAAGAATCTTATTCATATTGAGATCAACCATTAAGACTGGTCTGGTGGATTGGCTGGTAGGGCAGGCAACCTCTAGGCAAACATTTGCATGAGTCCATCTGGATGGGAGGAAGGTGCCTTCTGGGAAAAGATAGGAAGGGCGGCCTCCCTGCTATGGTGACTGTCGCCAGCTCAGCACTGGCCACTCAGCTACAGACACTGAAGAAGCTGTTTTTATGAAGAGTGTTCCATTAAACACACACACACACAGAGGCAGTGCTTAGGGAGAGGGACCTTCTCATTTTATTCAACATTCAACCACTACTAACTGGGCATCTATTATGTGCTTAGGTGGGCATGTAGTAGCCCTGAACAAAACAACAACTCCTGCCTTCATGTAGATTATTTGCTAATGGAGGAAGTCAGTGTAGGGGAGGAAAAAACATATTCCTCTACTTTTCTGAGTTCTTGTCTGAGACCCCTGTAATAGAAGACAGATTAACAAGAGAAAATCACTTTTAAATTGAGAAAGACAAACAGAAGTTCATTAACATGTATACCTCATGTATACAGGAGAAATGATAAACTCCCTGAGACCGCCCAGACCACCACCTTAAACAGCATCTTAGGCTAAAGACAGAGGTAGGACTGGGCTGACTGATTATGGGAGGTTACCAGGAAGAGCACAGTAAACAGGGCTGAGGTTGTGATGCAGATTTAGGTCAGTGCCTTCTCCATTGATTAGATTTTCTTGTCATTTAGAGTCATCCTGGTCCAGAGAGGGAGACACTTATAAACGGAGATTTCCTTTATTAATGTAAATTTCCCTTACAAAAGGATAACCTCTACTCTGTTTGCAGAGATTCTCCCATGTCTGCTATTTCTCAAAACACAGTCAGCTCAAAAGTAATCCTTATGGCAGAGAGGCATATTTTGGGGTGGTATATTCTGCTCCCCTTCATCAGACAAGAAATAAAATAATTAAAACATGTACTGTGTTAGACTGATAAATGGAAAAAAAAAAAAAAGCAGGACAGAGTGATAGGAAGTGACAATTTGGGATAAGGGTTGCAATTTTAGGAAGGATGGCCAGGGAAAGCTTCACTGAGAAGGTGACACTTGAGTAAAACCTGAAGGAGATGGGGGAACAGTGCATGTCAGTACCTGGAGAAAGAGTGGTCCATGCAGAGGGAACAGGCTGGCATGTGCCCACCAGGTTCAAAGAACAGAAGGAGGCTGGTGTGGCTGTAGCAGAGTAAGCAAGATGAAGAATGATATGAGATGAGGCCATTTCTTCCTAGAACCTAGGACCACCAAGGACTCCAGAGGACATCGGGCCTCCCTGGCCCCTGAAGATTAGTCGTTTGGGGGGCTGTTGGTGATAGCACGCCTGGCAGGAGCATCAGAACCCCAAGTTGTGTATCAGCAACAGGGGCTGCAGTGAGAAGGTCTCAAAGCACATATCAGACAGCAGGTACCCTCCAGCTGAGCCAGAGGAAAATAGAAAGCATGCAGCATGGTGCAGAGCCTAAGGGGCAGTTTGGGGAGACAGCCCTTAAGGTTTCAAGCCAAATTGGGTGTTATGGAACCAAACTTGGGGTCTGCTTGCCTGCCCCCTGTGCAGCAAAGCCAGTCTACTGATGCCAGGTTGTGAAGTACAGCGTTTATCTGCAGGGCCTCAAGCAAGGAGAATGGGCAGCTTGTGCTCAAAACACCTGAATTCTCTTCTCTGATGGCTTTCAGGGAAGAGTTTTTAAAGGCAACATTTGGGGTGAGGGCTGCAGAGTATATGACTTTCTTCTGATTGGTTGGTGGTGAGCTAACAGGGTGACTTTCTAGAAATCTTAATCATCAACCTTCTGGTTCCAACCAGTTTGGGGTCTACGTGCTTGTGCTAATCATGTAGTCGCCATTATCCACCTGGCTGGGTAGGAGTCGGGGGATCTTAGTTTCTGCAGAACAACTCAAAGATATGTGTCAGTTGTTATGTGTATCCCTTGAGGAGGAAGTAGGGCTGTGTTTTATCTCTGAACTATTGTCATTACTGTACTTTTCTTGCTTAACTGCTTTTCCTTTGTTTCTGCATTCTGTCACTTCCCTAATTAGTAACTACGTGTATCTGCTCTTTGGAACTCAGGGAAGGCCTAGGAGACTAAAAGCTTTTTCCTGCAAACAAGGAAACGGGGAAATGCAGGGGCTTTTGTACTCCGGGAGGGCCCCACGGGGTCCTGCTCAGTTTCAGGTGAGGCCAAGCAGGCAGCTCAAGTCCCACGTAAGCCATGGAAACAAGAGTTGGTGGCATTTCTGTTACTCGGTTACCTGGTTACTTACCAGTTACCGAAAGGCTAGTGAGTGTTGGAGAACCTGGAGTTATATCGGATTCTGCAATTTACTGCTAACCCTCCATATTCACTTAAAGATCAGTTCACATTTCCAGGCTTTTCCTCTTTCTTTATCTGTGCACTCTTGGAAGTGATGTTGAAGGGCCAGGCCAGTTGTGGGTTTGTATCTAACTGCACAATAAAATCCAGGAGGAAATTTACATTGTGGAAATGTGATCTACTTTTTCATGTCACACCCTTGTTCTCCCCTCCCCCTTTCTTTATTTGTCTATGAATTTCAGCTTAGTTTCTTCTTTCCTGTTTATGTCTTTAGAATTTTCTTTTTACTTCTCACTTTTTTTTACTTACTATCCTAGTTTCTTATTGAGTATAATTTAGCTTTCTTTGGTTTTAAAGAAAAATGTGTTTCTAAACTGAAATTCATTTAATTGGAAAATTGTAAGGTTAGAATTGATGTGTTTCTCTTCAAAGTCCTAAAGTACCATACGTGATACTGCAGCCTGTGCTCAGCTAAGTTATATGATGCGCAAGTGGCAGAACCTTGAAATACACTTATGATACACACAGGGAAAGAAAACCAAATGAAACAGTACATTCAGACACTGGTAGTATTCTTCATCATAAAAGTAAGTGATTAATTCTCCACTTTTGCTTAAGAAGAGGTGATGGTTTTCATAGTAATTTGAGTTTCCTACTAATTCCCACTTTATGCTACTGGATTTCTTTTTCTTAGAGAATTAATTATTATGTTCTTTCAAAAAGCATAATTATCATTGCATCCCATTGAATAGGAGGCCAGCTCCTTAAAGAGTGTCTGTTTTTAAAATTAGCTTAATAATTTCTGCATCACACAATACAAGAACCAGATATAATAAATGATTGTTCAAAATCTGCATCTCATCAGGGCCTCCTACCCTGATGGAGGAACAATGGGCTAAAGCAAGCTCCACTGGTTTATCCATGGGTCTGCATGAGAGCAGGATGCTGTGGGTACATTTTGGCATAAAGAACTGTATTTCTTTCATTAACAATGAAAATGCACACAAAGGAAAGAATTCCTGCAAAGTAACTCGTCTTCTCTCTGTGATCATTAAGAAAATATCAACTGGGTCTATGTGTCTCATCATCATGCCTTTCCTTAGGTTATTTGGACTTTCCCTCTGGAATCCAAGTTACAGTTAGAGAGGGAACAAATACAAAATGAAAATACAGGGGCTTCCCTGGTGGCACAGTGGTTGAGAGTCCGCCTGCCGATGCAGGGGACACGGGTTCGTGCCCCGGTCCGGGAAGATCCCACATGCCGCGGAGCGGCTGGGCCCGTGAGCCATGGCCGCTGAGCCTGCGCGTCCGGAGCCTGTGCTCTGCAACGGGAGAGGCCACAACAGTGAGAGACCCGCGTACCGCAAAAAAAAAAAAAAAAAAGAAAAAGAAAATACAGAATTGTGACATAATCAAACTGCTAGTGTAATACAGGCTCTAATAAAGGAAACAGCCTCCTGCGGATGAGTTTGTGGTGATGTAAGGTTACCACCTCTTTAAGGATTTATGTGGTTCATCATCCCATTGATTAACATTTCCTTATGGTGAATGTTCAGTTTACCTTATAAGGAAGGGGAGCTCCTACAGCATTAAGGATCTGCAGAAACTATTAGTTGATACATTTTCTCTAAAATAAATCTGTGTTGCTGGGAGTCACTCCTTTTGAGCAGGAAAAAAAATATTAATAACTTTTTCCTATTTAAGTATAAAACCTTTCATCACTTAGGTTCCTAAAATGAGATGATACATTCATGGCCTCTGTATTGTCATTACCCTAAGTTGGATTTATGGCAAACATCACTTCTCAATCATGGTGCTGTTTGATATCAGACCTCAGAATCTTTCTCAACACACCAGTCCATATGAATTCATCAGAGTCTGTTTGTGAGATCAAACATTTTTCAAATTCTAAGACTTGAATAAATATGTAAATTTCACATCCCTTTTTTAATTGATATTTTTCTCTGTCTCTTAAAACTTTATCTCTGCTGAAATCCCCAAACCATAATGATAGGTGTTGGAAAAGTTCAGATAAAAATATGTAAGTTCTCACTATCTAATCCAGCTGAAGAAAAATGACCATGGGATTACCATAAACCCCTCTTTGGGCACCAACAATATCACCAGTCTTTCTAATCTCTGAAATAAAACCTTCAGCAGCAGGGAGTCCATAACGACAAACAATCTCCTGACATCATGTCTGCCAAGAAAATTCAAACTAATCCAAATGTCAACCAATGTAGGTGTCAGTTCACCCCAGGGAAAATCAGCACCTTGTTCTTGAAGAAAGCATGCTATAGAAAGTCTTAATTTACCAAACTTAAAAAAAGATCCTCCTCTTTCTTTAGGCAGACATGTCATTTTAACTCTAATCTTGACTTATCTTCAGGCTCCTTGGTAAATTCAAAAGCCCAAGGCAACATCAATGTAACTTCTAAATGGCTTGTCCAATCATTATTTCAGATCATAACAATACTCAAACTCAAACAGTACTCAAACTAGTTTTTCCTTAAAAAAAAAAAAGTTTGATTCCATTTTTTTTACCTTTCATCTGGACTTGTGACATAATAGAAACTCAAATGTGCATTTCAAGTCAGGGTAGCCCAGATGAAAGCTGGATAGCTCTCTATTTCTTAATTAAAAATCCAGCTTGTCAAATAGCTCCCTATTCCTTTATATTCCTACAGACTCTGCCCATGTCTGGCTACACCCTTGGCTTCTTGCCCGCAGAGATTTCAGCTTATTTCGCTTTGTTTTCCAGTCTCATTCCAAGCAGCTCTATTTTCTCTTGCCCTTCCCCCAGGATAGCTCTCTGTGTCACTTCTTATATGCTGGACCTGCTGTGCACCAAATAGATTTCCACTTTACCATGTCAGGGCTGCAGTCCATATGGAAATTCTGGAAAATAGCGGCATTGGTTTGCAGCAAGATCAAGCCTAAAACCACTTTGTGACTTAAGGAACATCCAGAGGCTTTGACATCAAACCCGACTGCTGTATACAGATCGATCATTTTTCTGAAAATCCAAGTCAAGTTTTACACATACATGGGGGCAGGGACAAGGCCTGTTATTGTCTTCACTCTTCAAACACCATTGTACAAAATTAATGACAAATTTAAAACATACATTAGAACCATGTATAAGAATGCGCTTCTCCCTCTGTTATCAATGGGTAAGCCACTTTTCTGGATCCTTCCCCAGCGTGGCAAAGTGAGAGTTTTTTAGATTGAACCAATACAGATTTTCATGCATCTGCCTATTTGGTACCAAACAGATGGTTGATTGATGATTTAAAAGCAAAATATTAGGGCTTCCCTGGTGGCGCAGTGGTTGGGAGTCCGTCTGCCGATGCAGGGGACGCGGGTTCGTGCCCCGGTCCGGGAGGATCCCACGTGCCGCCGAGCGGCTGCGCCCGTGAGCCATGGCCGCTGAGCCTGCGTGTCCGGAGCCTGTTGCTCCGCGGCGGGAGAGGCCGCAGCGGTGAGAGGCCTGCGTACCGCAAAAAAAAAAAAAAAAAAAAGCAAAATATTAAGCAATCGTTTTTGTATCTTGTAAGCCCAGCCTCTGCTTTTGTTTATCCTCCATTTCTTAGACCAATGATATCTTCCTCAAAGTAGTTCTTTGGGAAGATTTTTGTCCCCCTCTTTTGTTTACGTAAAGCTCTCTTTTTTTTTTTTTAACATCTTTATTGGGGTATAATTGCTTTACAATGGTGTGTTAGTTTCTGCTTTATAACAAAGTGAATCAGTTATACATATACATATGTTCCCATATGTCTTCCCTCTTGCGTCTCCCTCCCTCCCACCCTCCCTATCCCACCCCTCCAGGCTGTCACAAATCACCGAGCCAATATCCCTGTGCCATGCGGCTGCTTCCCACTAGCTATCTACCTTACTACGTTTGTTAGTGTGTATATGTCCATGACTCTCTCTCGCCCTGTCACAGCTTACCCTTCCCCCTCCCCATAACCTCAAGTCCGTTCTCTAGTAGGTCTGCGTCTTTCTTCCTGCCTTACCCCTGGGTTCTTCATGACATTTTTTTTTCTTAAATTCCATATATATGTGTCAGCATACGGTATTTGTCTTTTTCTTTCTGACTTACTTCACTCTGTATGACAGACTCTAGGTCTATCCACCTCATTACAAATAACTCAATTTTGTTTCTTTTTATGGCTGAGTAATATTCCATCGTATATATGTGCCACATCTTCTTTATCCATTCATCCGACGATGGGCACTTAGGTTGTTTCCATCTCTGGGCTATTGTAAATAGAGCTGCAATGAACATTTTGGTACATGACTCTTTTTGAATTTTGGTTTTCTCAGGGTATATGCCCAGTAGTGGGATTGCTGGGTCATATGGTAGTTCTATTTGTAGTTTTTTAAGGAACCTCCATACTGTTCTCCATAGTGGCTGAACCAATTCACATTTCTACCAGCAGTGCAAGAGTGTTCCCTTTTCTCCACACCCTCTCCAGCATTTATTGTTTCTAGATTTTTTGATGATGGCCATTCTGACTGGTGTGAGATGATATCTCATTGTAGTTTTGATTTGCATTTCTCTAATGATTAATGATGTTGAGCATTCTTTCATGTGTTTGTTGGCAGTCTGTATATCTTCTTTGGAGAAATGTCTATTTAGGTCTTCTGCCCATTTTTGGATTGGGTTGTTTGATAATAAACAAATGGGACCTAATGAAACTTCAAAGCTTTTTCACAGCAAAGGAAACCATAAACAAGACCAAAAGACAACCCTCAGAATGGGAGAAAATATTTGCAAATGAAGCAACCGACAAAGGATTAATCTCCAAAATTTACAAGCAGCTCATGTAAAGCTCTCTTTAAACCCACGTCTCCTAAGACCTTGATGTGAAAAGCGTGGTTCATGGACCAGCAGCGCTGCATCACCTGGACGCTGGTTTGAAAATGCAGAATCATAGACCCCACCCTAGAATCTGCATTTTTACCAAGATTCCACACCCCGCCCCCGGGATTCTTATCACATTGAGGTTTGAAAAGCACTAGATGAGAACTGGCCAGCAATTTTCCAGAGCCTCTGGTGGGTGAAACAAAGAGATAGGATATATGTGGAGTGAAGGCCGAGAGATACAGCGGAAAGTGCTTGGGCTCTTGAGTCAGACATGCGCAGATTCAAGTCTTGGCTCGTGTTCATTTGTACCCTCTTTTGTTAGATTCTGCATATAAGTGATATCATATGGTATTTGTCTTTTTGTGTCTAACTTAGTTCGCTCAGTATGACAACCTCTAGGTCCATCCATGTTGGACCATCCCTGTTCCAAGTGGCATAGGGAACTCCACTGAATACTCTGTAATGGCCTATATGGGAAAAGAATCTTAAAAAAAAAAAAAGAAAAGAGTGGATATAGGTATACGTATAACTGATTCACTTTGCTGTACATCTGAATCTAACACAACACTGTAAATCAACTAGACACCAATAAAAATTTAAAAAAAAAATCTTGGGAGATCTGGGAACTCAGACAAATGATTTGTGATCTCTGAGCCTTGGCTCTAGCATCTGTATTTTGTAACTTCTATTATCACACTATTTTTTGATGAGAATGAAATAAGATGCATTCACACAAACAGGATACACTCACCCTCAGCTGATGCTGAATATATGTTGGTCTCATCCTCCATCCCCTGTCATGTGCCTTTTCCCCATTCTTGATAGTTCTATCTTTTGAGCATCTCCAATTATTCAGAGCAATGATTATGCACTTTTTATGTGTTGGGCCCAGCTTGAATATATCTCAATATATGTATCCAGAAAAATAAGATCATAAATAACCCAATTCATCAAATATGAATAGTTGGAAGATGGTAAGCAAATACACTGGAGAGTTCTGACAGAATGAAATTATTGATGAGATCGGCACATGCTCCTACATTCTACCCTCCTGTGTTTAGACTGACAAATATCTCTAGGCTCTGGGCCAAATGTTGGTGAAGATGAAGTATGTCTTTGCTACCTTCTCGCTTCTCAGCCCAACATCTTCTTTGCGTTTTAGTGCCCAGTCAGTGTCTCTGTATCACGTCAACCTTAACCGTCCAGAAGCTGCCTGTACGGCTGATCCTCGCAGCCCTGTGCAATTTTTTCTCCAACAAAAGTTACTTGTCCTGGGTGCTGTTCTCTGTGCTGTTGAAGCTGGGTGTCCATTCTGTTTTGGAGGAGTGGTTTCCAAAATGTGATCCCTGGACCAGCAGGTAGCATCACTTGAGAACTTGTTAGAAATGCAAATTCTTGCGTCCTATCCTAGAACTAATGAATCAGAACCTCTGGGGGTGGAACCCAGAAGTCTGTGTTTTTCCAGGTTCTCCATGTGATTCTAACGTGCTCAGTTTGGGGAACCAGCTGCATTAGAAAGAGCTATAGAATTCTAGAAGGGGAAGGAACTGTAGAACTGTAAACAGAGCAGGATTTCCCAGCTATAATGGTCCCCTAGTCGGCACCTAGCTCTGGCTGCGTGTTGGAATCACCTAGCAGCTTTAAACAATACTAATTGCTTGGATTCGCCCCGATGATCCTGATTTAATTGGCCTGGAGCGTAGCTGGGACACTGGGATTCTGTTTAATCTCCTAGGTGATTCTCCTGTGCAGCCTGGGCTGGGAACCACTGGTGGAGACGGCTGCTGACAGTGGGTTCAGATCACCTGGGGTGGGGGTGGGGGGTGTCTAACACAACCTGGGCCCTACCCTAGAGCAATTGAAACCAAATCTCGTGGGGCCTGGACATTTGTTGGTTGTAAAAGAGCCTCTTCCCTGATACACAGAGGAGGTTGAGAATCACTCGTCTAGTTTAATGCATTGATTTATAGATGAGGAAATGTGAAAAACTCCTCCCCCAAATTCCATGCTCAGGGGTCAATGCCTTCTAATGTGCCGCTGCTCTGGGTACTCCCATTCTAGCCGGGGAGCTCTCAGTTGAGGCTAGAGAGGAAGGCCAGCGATGGGACAATCCCAGGTCTTTTGAGCTGCCCTTAGAGATCCCTGGGGACCTGGGGCTTCCCCCCATCATCCTTGCTTCAAACAAGCTGCCACAGAGAGCCCTTCTGAAGTGTGCTCATGGCAGCGAGTAGGCTGCAGCCCAAAACACACAGTATGATCATTATGGAAGCCTATTTTTCTTTGACTTGATAAATTCTGTTTTACCCTATAGGATTTACAAAAGTAGGAGAAGGGATTTCTGCAGCAGGGTCTAATATGGCTTTCAAATGCCACAGCCATCATTCCTAGGACCACAAGAGTGCTTTTGCCTAGATAAATGTCATCCTAGACCTAGGGCATCACCAGGATTACAACGTTATTGAATTTTCCGTCTGTACCTCTGATTTGCATGTTGTAAAAATAAACTAAAGATTTTATCCAAAAATTAGTTCTGGGGTGACAGGATAGATTTTTCCAGTTCATATTAAGCTGATGCCTTCTCTGGTGAGGGAAAGGAAAGACAATATCTTGGTCGGGAGTCGGAAGTGACTCCAAGACCTCCCCTGAGTCTCTTCCTGCCCTCGTCAAGGTGAAAACTAAACTGCTTTAAACACTTGTCCTGTCCTAGCCTCTTCTTTAGGTTGCCTGTGTTTCCCGAGCGATCTGCAATTCCTGTTGCTAACACCTGCCTGAAGTTTGGTACCCTAGTTAAGAAGTCCTTGTGAACAATTAAAAACATCTTAGCCTCAACACGTACTTAGCTGTGTGACCTTGAACGTGTCAACCTCTCTGGGCTTCTGCAACCATATCTCTACACCAGGGAGAATATGAGCACCACCGTCATAGGGTTCCTGAGAGGATTAAATAGTTAATATGGGTTTTAAAGCATTCAGTGCCTGGCATGCAATAAGCAATATTCATGAATGTTTTATGTTTTAGTCCCATTATATATTTACAATCACTAACAGAAATATCACTCACCAGTAAGTAACTCCTTAACTAAGGCCTAGTTTCCATTCTGTAAATTTTATCTTGGTGACTCTTTTATGAACCATCTCCAAATTTCCACATGAATTTTAAAGGCATAACCAGAGAGAGTCTGATTAATGTGTCTTCTGGTGGGAAGCCTCAGACCTAGCCTTCTGAACTCCGTTTAGTTGCCAGCAGTTTGTCTTTAGCTAGGATGACCAATCATCTTGGTTTTCCCCAAGACGGAGGGGGTTCCAGAATGAGGGGCTTTCGGTGTTAATACTAAGGACAGACCCAAGTGCACCAGGATGAGTTTTCACTCTCTTCAGCCTGTGGCCAACTGGGCATGCATGGCCTGGCAGTGTCGGCTGGGTGTGATAGCCCCCTCTGCTCATTCCTTACTGTGAGGTACCCAAATCTCTGGCAAAACCAGCCTGTATAGTGAGAGAAGATCAAGTGCATCACAGCAGAATTACGAGGAGAACTGAATGGGTAAAGACTGGCCTCGGAAAGTAGGGAGACTAGAATGTTCTATTTATCTAGCTGTTGAGCTTGGATAGGTCCCTTAACCCCTCTGAGTTTCAGTTTTCTTATTTGGTAAAATGGCTGTAATATAATGTGTGTCTTGCAGGGCAGTTGAAAAGACTGTCCTGCACAGTGTGTGGGGAGGTGGGGGATCTATTCCTGGGTAAGTGTTCACTGCAGGGGGGCAGGTGGTGGGTATTAAAACCAAGCCCTGGGTTAGAATCCCATTTCCTCCATTTGCTCTCTCGTTGACTGTTGGCAAGGTCCCTTCCCACTCGGAGCCTCGCTTTTCTCATCAATGACGTTGGGAATCCCAGCATCTCCCTTGCAAAGCCTCGCCAGCCAGTGGAGGCCCAGACCTGCACAGGGGCTCACATCCACTGTGTGTCTTCCCTGACCAGGTGGAGTGCGTCTGTATCCGAGAGGAGATTTCTGGGGGGCCGGAAAAGAGGGTCCTAACATGGACGCACATCGGAATCATTTGAGGAAACAAACAAAAACACCACCATCCAGGCTTTGTACTCCAGCCTAGTGAAATCAAAATCTCGGGGGATCGGGGGGGCCGTAGCCCTGGGATCACTTTAAGTTTTTACTGGGCTAGAGGGAGGACCCAAAGAGCAGGAAACAAGAGAGGACAGCTATTTCATGGGTTCCACAAGGAAATCAGAGAAGAAATATGAACCAAACCTGGCCTTCTCTATTTGTCAATTCAGTTTACTGAGCTGGGCAGGTATGTGAATAGGAGGATAATTCTGATCCTTCTTGCCATGCATCCTGCTTGTTCCCTTAGTCTCTGACTCACTGCGTCAGCTTCCAAGGATGCGTCATGAAGTAGGGTCACCACGTGAGGCTTTCCTGGCCCTCAGGATGGCTCATTTCTGTGTCATTATGACAGATGTTCTAAAACTACTCTGCACCCTCCCCTTTCGAAGGAAGCTCTTTGGAGGTGGCAGGATGGGGTGATTGGGCCAGCTGAGTCAGTAAGGAAGGGCTCTACCACCCCAAATGGAGCAGCGTGCTGGCCTCTTGGCCACTCAGGCCAAGCCTGGAAATATGACTGTTACTTCCTCACTTCGATTTTGGAGCAATTTACAGAGGGCTTTCTTAGATTCCTTGGATCTGCGTCTGGAGATCACGCCAAGCTTTACTGAGCTGTGAGTCGTTGCTCGACATCTTTTTATTTCTCTGCCTCCTTGGCCCTCTTGAAAGTACCTGATTACTCTCTCAGGTTACCCAGTGAACAATGGAAATGGTAATATCAAGGGTTTCCCAAAGCTGAGTTAATGCCTGGCCGCCCTGTGACACTGAGCTTTGCATGATGTATTAACTAGTTGGGGAGAATCATTGGTTTTTTAAAGCATTTTAAGCTGAAGCATCTGAACTGAATGAGCTTGGATTTAGTCGTGACTTCCTAGAGGGAAAAGGGCCATGGACATTGTTACATCTTAACTTATAGAAGAGGAGGTCAAGGTTCTGGCGCAGGGAAGCCATCAGCTTGGGTTTCAGGCTTGGTTGACTCGGGAGCCAGAGCCTCATTCCCAGAGTCCAGAATCCTGCAGCCTCTACTCCAAGGCTTCTGGAACTTACTGAGGATCAGTGAACCACTCGTTTCTGCATCTTCCTATGGGAGGAGAGACTCTCTAGCTTTCATCGTATTCTCAAAGCGGTCTTTGTTCCAAAACATAAATTACCAGCGGTCTAGCCCTTTGCAATATAAGAAGTTTAAAATTTCATTCATAGCAGTTAGTAGACATATTTGTGGCATATTAAAGAGATAAGAATTACATTATAGGCCAATTCTACAAGTCATAAAACATTCCTTATTTTTGTTTGGGGGCCAGGAGTGGGCTATCTCATCCCAAAGTACTAGAACACCTAAGAAATCAAAGCACAGAACTCAATGAAAATGTCAAGAAGATTTTAAAAACCCACCATTTCAGATTTTTTGCTTTTTAAAAGGAGACCATTCATTTGTTCATAAGAGGAAACAAAACATATTTAAAGTTATTTAAAGACAAAAAGACACTGGGGTATAGCTTTATCGTTTTCCCTTCCACCATGCTTCCTGTTTCTGGTGATAGAACTCTACTGATGTCAGTGTTACAAGACACACTCCCTGTGAGGGTGCTTGTGATGAGATCTTTAGGGCAGCTGCAGCCTTCGCCTGGTCACGGTAGTAGCGCAACGGTGCCTCTCAGCCAGGTGGTTGGCCAGATTTGTGGGGCGGGGGTGCCACAGTGTGTGGTCCTGGAGCAGCAGCAGTGGCGTCTCCTGGGAGTTTATTAGAAATGTGGAATTTCAGGTCTACTCCAGAGCTCCTGAATCAGAATCTCAGGTGAATCTTGGCACAATGAAACCTGAGAAGCACATCTGTATATATGGTGGAGGACCTGAGTTAAAAAATAGGGACCAATCATTAAGAAGTCTACAGGGGCTTCCCTGGTGGCGCAGTGGTTGGGAGTGCGCCTGCCGATACGGGGAACACGGGTTCGTGCCCTGGTCCGGGAAGATCCCACATGCCGCAGAGCGGCTGGGCCCGTGAGCCATGGCCGCTGAGCCTGCGCGTCCGGAGCCTGTGCTCCGCAACGGGAGAGGCCACAACAGTGAGAGGCCCGCGTACCACAAAAAAAAAAAAAAAGAAGTCTACAAATAACAGCTGCGGAAAGAATGTAGAGAGGAGGGAACCCTCCTACACTGTTGGTGGGAATGGAAATTGGCGCAGCCACTATGGAGAACAGTATGGAGGTTCCTCAAAAAATGAAAAATAAAGTTTCCATGTGATTCAGCAATCCCACTCCTGGGCATATATCTGGACAGAACTATAATTCGAAAAGATACATGTACCCCTATGTTCATAGCAGCACTATTCACAATAGCCAAGACATGGAAGCAACCTAATGTCCATGGACAGATGAATGGATAAAGAAGATGTGGTACATATATACAATGGAATACTACTTGGCCAAAAAAAAAAAAATAAGAAATAATGCCGTTTGCAGCAACATGATGGACCTAGAGATAATCACACTAAGTGATATAAGTGAGACAGAGAAAGACAAATACCATATGCTATCACTTATATGTGGAATCTAAAATAGGCCATAAGTGAACTTATCCACAAAACAGAAATAGCTTCACAAACATAGAGAATAGACTTGCGGTTGCCAAGGGGGAGGGCATGGGGGAGGGATGGATTGTGAGTTGGGGATTAGAGATTCAAACTATTATATACAGGATGGATAAACAACAAGGTCTTACTGTATAGCACAGGGAACTATATTCAATATCCTGTGATAAACCATAATGGAAAAGAATATGAAAAAGAACATATATATATATATATCTGAATCACTTTGCTGTACAGCAGGAACTAACATAACATTGCAAATCAACTATACTTCAATAAAATAAATTAGAAAAAAATAGCGGGGCTGCTCCCATGGTGGTCTAATGGCCAGTCACTGCCCTCAGGCTTGTTTGATGACCAATGTCAATGTAGGCTGTAGGTTATGATAAAGCGTAAGTTAGTAGATACCAAGGTTTCTTTCTCTTACATTGTGCACCTGTCAAATCATATATGTGGACACACAGGTGGCAGTTACTGTGGAAAAAGAATTTCTGTTTCTCTTTCCTTTTTCCATTTTCACTTTATTCCTCTGAGCAGTCTTCCTTCCTATAGAGTTGTATATTCTCATGTGTATATTTTAAGATTTTTCTTTCTGTCAATATTTCTTTTCAGTCTGCACACATATGGAGGGGATTTTCTATTTTTAATATTTTAATAACTAACATCACATAGGGCTGATACACAGCATTCAAGACCAGAGCCATTGAATTTTAGATTAAGAAATTTATTACAATTCGTCTTCATTTCAGGCTGATATCTAAGTAAGGTCTTTTGCCTTTATTATGAGGGTGTCTGGGGAGACAACTCTGGTTATACACTGCAAAAGTTTTGAAGTTCAAGCATACCCGTTAAACAACAAAAGGGCACTCTTTATTTAATTGCGGAAGAAGTCTTGGTATTTTTATTTACAAAGGTAATTAAGTCTTTATGCCATAGTAACATGTTGTATTCCTGTCACTATGAACAATTGCTAGGAAATTCATAGGGTTAGCCAATGTTCATTCAAAACACTTTAGGAATTATTTACAAAGTTAACATTCTACCTGCAACATATATTTAATCTTTCCCCTGAGAAATCTCTGTGGGTTTCCTAGAATATTAGCAAGCTCATAATAAATATTTTGTTCAGTAATTGAAATGTGCTTTATTACTGTTAAAATAATAAGCAATGTATTAGGAGAGTCTAAAACGTTTAAACATCGAGTAAACAGTTGGAAAAGATCAGTGACTATCTGCATGGACCTTACTTTGCCATCACCTGGGGAGCTTTCAAGAAGACTGATTCCAGGATCCCACCCCCAGAGCTTCTGGATTAATTGTGCTAGTGTATGGCCTGTGCATCAGCATTTTTTAACTTCTTATTTTGAAATAATTATAGGCTCACAGGAAGTTGCCAAGATAATGTAGAGAGGTCCCTTGCACCCTTCACCCAGATTTCCCCAGTGGCAGCATCTCACATAACAGTGGTCCAACATCAATGCCGAGAAATTGACATTGGAATCATAACGTTAATAGTAGACCAGGAGCCTTATTTAAATTTCACCAGTTTGAAGATCAGGACTTTTAAAAGCTTCCCAGGTGATTCTCCTAAATAGCTAGCACTGCACACCTCTGCCCTGAGTGCCATTTAAGATCAATTCCAACCATAAGTCTGTGATTCACACACACACACACACACACACACACACACACACACACACACACACACTATACGTATTTGCATTGTGTAAATGTAGACCACACTCACCATACACATTCTAAATATTTAAAACTTTTAATAACAAATTGCAGAGTAACAGGGACTGACATTTAGAAGCAAACTTAACTGCCGGAAAACTGCACTTTACAATCGTACAAAATATATCCTGGTTTAGATCCTACGTCAAACAGAAGTGTCTACCATACCTGAGAAAGTAAACTAGGGTTTATGACGCTCAGAATTAAAGTCCACCTGAGAAACGAGAAGAAAATCCCATGGGTTTGGAAAATGTTATTTATAGACACAATTTAAGTTTTAAAGTCTGGTAACATGGTAAGAGACTTCTGATGTACATAATTATGTATAAAAATTCCCATTTATGTTGTCAATGCATGGAAAAAACTGTTGTTCTCTGTAAATAAATGAGTGTTTCTTCCTGTGCCGCCCGGGAACTTAAATACTGTCCTGGACAAGTTTCCATCCTTTTTCTCTTTAACAAGAGTTGAAATAGGTTTTCATCAGTTAAACAGTGGGAGGAATGAATAAACCTCATATCTCATCCTACTGTCTACTCTCAGGTATGAACTGTGAGGTTAAATAGGGACGTTTATAACCATAACAAGCTCTAAGCCAGAGCTTAGGGTCAGAGGATAAAACTCACGCTCACCTTATACAAAAAGGAGGTTTCCCTTTATTTGGGATGCAGCTTCTTCAGGTTAATGAAGAACCTTGCCATGGGGTCTGGGATGTATTTGCTGAGGCTTGTCTGTGCATGACCGGTCAGATTCCACCTGCCCCCGCCTCCAGCTGCACTGTCTGTATTTTCTGGTGTCTTGGGGTCTTTCAGAATGTCCCCCTCCGAGAAGCAGAATATGGTCAAGTGTTCCAGATGTGGAATGGCTGACCCTTGTCTTCAGAAGCCTCCCTAGACGAACTATCTGCATGTCTTCCTCTTTCTCAGGCCCCCCCCCCCCATCCCTCTGTGTCCCCAGGTTACCCTAACGACTTCCTGTTCCTGGCCCTGAGCCTGGCTCTCCCAGAGGAATTTTACTTGGATGAGTTCCATGAAGTTACAGAGCACCACGCATATTTGAGTCAGAGTTCTGAGAATATTCTCTCTACCTAATATTTCGGGAGAGAGGTTTAGTTTGGAGTGGAATTTACAGGAGCTCGGGGAAGCCTGCAGAAGACCTCGGAAAAACCGTGCTGAAGCCTTGTATGTTTCAGCCAAGGGGAGAGCCTGATGGGGGCTGTAGATCTGGATTCTGTCATTCTCCTGCCCTGGGCCCAGGTCCCCGAGCTCAGTCCTGGGAGGAAAAGCAGGATGGGACGGATGGAGGGAAAGGGGCCACTGTCAAAGATTTTGATACACATAATCCTTCCCTCCTCTTTATTCTATCTATTGATCCGTCAGTTTTTACTTAAAGCTGTGAACTTGTAGCAACCGGGTAAAGTGTTTGGAACATACTGACTATCGTAGGTCAGCTGAATCAAGACATCAGGATTTTAGATGTGCACCACTTCAAGCCCTTCCTGTGAACAGAGAGAGTGATTGGCCAGTTACTGTGGTTTCAGAGATCCCAGGAGGGGCGTACTCCAGAATTCCCTTCCCCCACTGGGGAATGCCTTAATGGTACACCCCAATGTTCACCTTGACATCCATGGCTTATTCTTGGAGGGACCCTGTCATCTGAGATGGGTTGCACTATTTTAAAGCTAAGAACCGTGAATTCACAGTGTAACAGGAAGCATCTGACCCTTTCTAGAAGGCAGCATTAGGCGGGGGGGGGGAGGAGATAAAGAACAAAAAACACTCCAAGTACACTGAGTTCCTGAGGACACAGGAAGGGGAGTCTGGAGGGCTGGTTGCCACAGAAACATGTCACCTGTCTCAACTTCCTGGCTTCCCACCTGCTCCGCCCTAATTATCAAAATAAACAAAACCAATCTGCACCATCAGTTCCCCGGACCATCTAGGACCGCATGCAGATGCGTTTTGTGTTGTTAGCCATCATTGCCAAGGTATTTATTGCCTGGGGCCCGCTGAATCACTGATTTTCCTGTCCCTGAGCTGGCCTATTTCACCAGCTTGGCCGTGTGTGCTGTTTACTTAGAGGAGCTATTAAATTTCTCACCTGTGTGTCTTGTGAGAGCTGCAGCCAGGAGATAAAGCCTCTTGGCGTGTGGAGCATTGGTACACGAGAGATTTTCGGGAGCGTGGCTTCCTTCAAATCCCTGCTCAGGAATCTCAGATTAGAATCAAAATCAAAGGCTACCCTAGCCTCCCTGATGGGTTTCAGCGCTCCACCATAACAAGACATGCTCCAGGCTTGAGACGTTTTGACTAGAAAGCTAGATCATTAGCAGACTGTACACGCAGAATTAAAACTCAGATATCAAGAGAATGCCTGAAAGGGAAAGCATTGACTGAGAATTGTCACGTTCCAGAAGGATTCTAGCACTGGAAACAAGAACTTTGGGGCCAAACATCGCTGGGTTAAAATCCTGACCCCACTGACCAACTAGGTGACTTTGGGAAAGTTCTTGAACATCTGTATTTGATCCAGCAATTTCACCGCTAAGAACCGATGGTACAGATACAATGATACTAGGTAGGATGTTTGTGTGTTAACTCATTGGAGCCCCATGACAACTCTAAGAGACAATACTGTTGCTGTCCGCAGGGCACTGAGGCACAGGAAGGATGACCTGCCCAAGGGTGAGTTAGCACTCTCATGAGAGGCAGCCTGGCCCATGGTTACGTGGATGGACTCCAGGGCCAAACTTCTTCGGTTTGACTCCCAGCTCTGCTGTTAACCAGCTATGCAAAGGGCCAGAATATTGCCTGCTACAGGAAAACTCCCATGTAGTATTTTACCCCGAGGGAAGCGAAATCTCCCCTGTTGTCAGTGACACCTACAGTGTCTGCTGATTTCAGTAATTTCTAATTCCAGAAACGAGAGCTGTTCAGCCCAATTCCTAAAGCAGTAGTGACCCCTGTGTATCCTTTTTCAGTGGTTTTGTTCAGCCTTTAGCTAGCCTCAGCAAGTGAAGAATTAGATGAGTTTTACCATTCCTATTCTTGGGAGATAGACCCAAATGCCCAGAAATAATGTTATTTATACCAAATGGCTGTCCTCAAACACTGTATCTCTGGGATCACTTGTTCTCCTCCTACTCTGGAGCTGTTGGGTTTGTGTGCCCCAGACCCAGGAGGACCTGCCCTCATCATGAAACAACCTCCTGCATCTCAACTGCTCTCCAAACACCTCTGTCCAGCCTGCTTACTTGCTCACAGACCAAGAAAAATCTTTTAACATCAATCAGTGCTCTGAAACAGAATCTAGAAGTGGGGACACACATTATAGTCAGTACTCCTTGGTGTTGTTCAATATCAGGTTTTTCTCCAGTTGCTAACTTTATCCTGCTTTCATCATTCATTCAACAAATATTTATTGAGGAGCTGCTATGTGCCTGCCACACCCTATTGTGATGCTGAGGATACAGCAGTGAATGTGACCATTGGTGCTCCTGCCCTCACAGATCTTGCATTCTGATGGAGAAACCAATAAAAAAGTAAAAAAATAAATATATGACATAGTCGGTGGTAATAAGGGCTATTGAGAAAAATAAAACAGGGGAATGTATTAAGGAATGGGAGGTGCTATTTTAGATAAGATGGTAAGGAAAGGCCACCCTGACATTTGAAGAGGGGCCTGAGTAAAGTGGGAGGAAGTCATGTGAGGTTCTAGGGGAAGAGCATCCCAAGAAAAGGAAACAAAGGCCCTGGGGCAGTATTATGTTTGATGGGTTAAAGCGACAACAAGAACAGCTTAAGGGCTCAAACGCAATAAAGATGGAGGACAGCAAAAAAAAAAAAAAAAAGATGAAGGAGAGCAATGGAAAACCAGGTCACGTGGAGCCAGGACCAGATGCGATAGGTTCTTATAACCTGTGATGAAAATTTTGGATCTCATTCTCAGTGTGATAGAGCGTCGTTGGGAGTTGAGAGCAGGGAATGGCATGAACGAATTGGCTTTTCAAAAGGTGGATCATTCTGGCTTCTGGGTGGGACTAGATCGTCTCGGGACCAGAGGGGAAGCCAGGAGATGAGTCAGGAGGCTCTGGCCTTCGTCCAGATGGGAAAAGATAGTGGTTAGAATCAGGGTGATACGAGTGGAAGAGGCAAGAAGGGTCAGACTTGAGAGAGACTCCAAAGGCTCAGTTAGCAGGATCTGCAAGTGGGTTGGATGTGGATGAGAGAGAAGGAGGGGGGTCGAGGAGGACTCACTCTGGAGTGAACAGTGCTGTCCTCTGAGATGGACATTTGTTTATTTACTTGTGTTATCTGTGAATATCATTCTTGCCCACTAGATTTAAAATTCCTTGGGACCAGGAATCCTTATTCTGTCTTTCCTCTTGGGAGTGACTCTCCTTGTACTTTGCACATAGTACATGCACAATAAAAGCTATGAAATGGGTAACTATAATGCCTAAGGTGTTTACTGTTGAGTCCGTGGCCCTCATTTTTACTGTTTGTTCTGGATTTGCTGTACTGTTTGGGGGAAAGGGCTCACTTTCTGACTGAATTTTCCTATTGTGAAGTAGGATTCATCATATTTGCCTTTGTCATGCAAATGCAGTGTCAGTATACCTAATAGTGGGTAAACAGTATGGGATAGAGAGTCCTCAGTTCTCTGTAGTAAGGGAGAGAGAACAGTGAAAATAATTTGGGGGGAATGTCTTACTGAGGTATCATTTCATATTTGCATTTCAGACTCGGAGGGTCGATTGTCACCACACCCCACTATGTTACTGGCAAACAGTGTTAATTAATTAAGTGTTCTTTCCTGGAATATCTGGAAAAAGCCTCAGAATGTTTCTTAATGTAGCCCTTCAAGTTGCCATTTCTGCCTGATCTAATCTAATCTGCTCATCTAAAAGTTGAGGAAATTAAAACCCAGACATAGTAAATGACTTGCCCTAGGCCACCCTCGCAGGTGGGGACAAAACCAGAGCCTGAACCTGAACTCTGATTCCCAGTCCAGTGTGCTTTCCAGCAGATAGTGACAGAATGATAGGAGGGTTCATGTGGGGAAGGTCAGGTAGGACAGGAGGAAGCTTATGGGCGTGTGAAGGGCAGGGTGTGGGGCTCCAAAGTGGACTGGGAGGCAGGGAAGCCCCTCAAAACAGGCTTGGAGTAGAAGGGGGTCCCAGAGCCCATTGCCCTGACAGAGGCAAAGCTTGCTGTCATCTAGGGTTCTTGTTTCAACATCTGTCTACTTAAAGACAAAGGACGGATCCATTAGCCTCTTTTATCCAATCAAATCATGGAGGATGTGATCCGGCATACTAATCCTGGCATTGAACATGGATTTTCTCTTGCTCCTTTTATTAAATATTTGCAGAATTAAAAAGCATTCTCTCATTGCCTGCTGAATCTGGGTTCAGTCACCTTAGATCGACCACAAAATGGCTGTTTAATTTCCTCAACACATAAAGTGACACAAACATTCTTTCAGTTGTTTTTCTAGATGTGCTGTCACTGGAAATCTAGCCATTATGGTTGAAAGTGAGGGATGCTTTGATTTAAATCACAATAGAGTATTCTGCTCAGGTCTTCCTTGTAGCCAAGCTGTCTTCTCCAGATCTGGAACAATAAAATGTCTTGCTTATTTATTCTCACACAGGCTTATTAACATGCCATGAAAGAAATAGGCCTGTTGTTCTTTGGAAACGTTTCTATTAAACAGATATTTCTTAATGAGACAACCCAAATTTTGGACGTGAGAATGATCTTTAAGCTGAACCTTCCACTGAGTGAAACCTGACTGGTTTTCATTTTTGGGGGGCCAGAGTTCTTTAATAGACTATTAAGCCTTTTAATGCAGTTGATAATTCTAATGTTAATGATTGTCTTAATTTGAGATTTCAGTGAATTCGTATATTTTTGACAATATGGAAAATATTATTAAAATTTAGATAGCCAAAAAACCCCACCTCCTTATAAAATATGCGGAAGTTACTTAGCCCTTCCATTTTTGTTGAGATTGTTAATAGCGTGCTTTTAAGCATAAGTTTAGATTCTTCACATTTGAACTTAAGGTGTAAATCAGATTCATTTCTTGGGGTCACAGTCTGGAGAACAGTGATTAAATCTGAAGAATTTTCGTACAGCTAATAACAATGTCATTTTGCTCACGTTGTGACCCAAAGTGAAAGGTGTGGTGTTGGGAGGAGGGAGATGAAGATTCTAGATTTGATTCTATCACTAACTTGATTCATGACCTGATGTACAGTGTATGTATCCACCCAGGAAGGGAACTCAAATTTCCCCATCTGTAAAATGCAGGCATAGGATTGATTCATTTCAAAGGTTCTTCAGAGAATTATCATTCTGTGACTTATAGTGTTGTGTTATCCAAATTTTTCTTTGTACAACAGGTTAGATTTTTTCTATTATTAAATTATTATTCTATTAAGTATTATTTTATCATATTATCATTTTATTCTATTATTAAAGTGACACGTTTACATTGCAGATGATTTGGAAAATATAGCAAACGAAAAAAGGAAAACAAAAATTATTGGCAGTCCCTCCAATCCAGAGTTAGGCACTGCTAATATTTCGGTGCATTTTTTTTTCAGGCTTTTTACATGTATGCATGTTACATGTAATAATGGGATCAGACTACATTTTTTTTACTAATGTCTTTCCCATGGCATTAATTCCTTTGAGAACATACTTTTAATAGTTACATAATATCTCATCCTATAGATTTATCATAATTCATTTAACTAGTCCCTAATGGTTGGACATATTTTTTCACTGTTATAACTCTTGCACATAAATATTTATCCATACCTCTGATGATTTCTTTGAAGAGATTTCTAGACATATTACCAGTAAAAATTATGCATATTTGTGAATATCTTTAACAAATTTTGGCGTTAGGACCTTGTTGCCCTTATAAAGCGACTTGACAATTATTTCTTCCTTCTCTATTTTCTGAAAGATTTTGTTTAAAATTGGTGCTTATTTTATTAATCTTACTCATCTTTTTGACTTTGGCATTTAACCCTTTATATTTCCCTCTCTTCACTGCTTTATCTATATCCCACAAATGTTGATACATTGTTTCATTATCATTTGGCTTAAATATTTAAAAAATTTTCCTTTGCGTTACTGTTTGACCAAAGGATTATTCAGAAGAGTGTTGTTTTATTTCTAAATACTTGGGAGTTTCTAGGTGTCTTATTTTTATTGATCTCTAATTTAATTTCATTGCAGCCAAAGAACATCCTTTATCAGTGGTTATCAAAATTTTTGATCTCACCACCTTTACACTGTTAGTTTATTGAAGACCCAAAGAGCTTTTGTTTATGTGGGTTACATCCACTTATATTTACCATATTAGAAATTAAAACTGAGAAGTTTCTTTTAATTTCTTAAATCATTTAAAAATAATATTTTTAAACATTTATTTTATTGAAGTATAGTTGATTTACATTGTTGTATTAATTTCTGCTGTACAGCAAGGTGATTCAGTTATAAATATATATACATTCTTAAAAATAGTATTTTAGTGTAAATAACATTTTTTAATGAAAAACAACTGTATTTTCCAAAGCAAACAAAAGTAGTGAACAGACTGAGATTGGTTTATACTTTTGCAAACCTATTTAATGTCTGAAAACAACTGGATTTTCACATTTGCTTCCTCATTCAGTCTGTTGTGATATCAGAAATCATTCAGCCTATGGAAAATTCCACTGTACACTCATGAGAGAATGAGAGTGAAAAAGGCAAATAAAGTCCCAATATTTTGAAAATAGCTTTGACTTTATGGACCTCCTAAAAGGGTCTCAGGGACCCCATGGACCTGGAGGTTTTGAGAGCCTCAGATCTACATGAATTTGATCCTTTTGAATTTATTGAGATTTGTTTTACAGTCTAGTACATGGTCTTGTCATGGTGAATGTTCTATGTTCATCTGAAAAGAATGTATTCTGCAGCTGCTGGGTACAGTGTTCTATAAATGTCAGTTAGGTCAAACTGGTTTGTAGAGTTGTTCCAATGTTCTTTATTGTTACTGATTTTTTTATTTTCCCTATCAGTTTCTGAGAGGGAGATGTTAAAAATATCCAGCTGTGATTGTAGATCTGTATCTTTCCCTTTAGTTCTGTCAAATTCTGCTTCCTTCATTTTGAATTTTGGTATTAAATGCATTCACATCTAAGGTGGTTGTATTGATTTTAAAATTATATGTGTATAATCTTATCTCTGGTAGTTCTCTATGTCTTAAAGTCTACTCTGTGTGATATTAATATAGATGCACCAAGTTTCTTATGCTTACTCTTCGCATGGTTTATATTTTTCTAATCTTTTACTTTTAAGAAGTCTGCCGGGCCTCCCTGGTGGCGCAGTGGTTGAGAGTCCGCCTGCCGATGCAGGGGATACGGGTTCGTGCCCCGGTCCGGGAAGATCCCACATGCCGCGGAGCAGCTGGGCCTGCGCGTCCGGAGCCTCTGCTCCGCAATGGGAGAGGCCACAACAGTGAGAGGCCCGCATAGTGCAGAAAAAAAAAAAAAAAAAAAGAAGTCTGCCTCTTCGGATTTCAAATGTGATATATAAGAAAGAGGAAGAGTATTGCTTTCTTGCTTTTTATCTAGTCTGATAATTTCTGCCTTTTAATTAAAGTGTTTACAGTCCATTTACACTTGAAGTAATCATCAGTATGGTTGGGCTTAAGGCTACCATCTTGGCATTTGTTTTCTATTTGTTCCATATGGATTATGTTCCTCAGTTACTCTTTCTCTGCTTTCTCTTGGGTAAATCCATTATTTTCTTAGTATTCCATTTGATTCCCTTCTGTGGACTTTTTAGCTGGTCCTCTTTGTGTTATTTTTAATGGTTGCTTTAGCCTAGAGACTACAATATGCATCTTTAACATATGATGGTCTACCTTCAACCAATGCTCTATTACTTCACAAAGTAAGAACACCACGACAATCTGATTCCTTTCTCATCTACCCTATCTTTGTGCTCTTATTGTCACCTACTTAACTTCTACCTATGCTGTAAACCCTACAATCTGTTATTGTTATTTTACTTTAAATAATTAATACTCTTTCAAAGAATTTTTAAATAAATATAATAAGAATGTCTTGTATATCTCCCTATGAATTTATCCTTTCTGGTGTTCTTGGTTCATTTCTGCCATTCTGAGTTTCCACTGGGGGTTATTTCCCTTCAGTAGAAAGAATATTTTTTTAGCATTTCCAGTAGTTCAGATATGCAGTAAATGGATTCTCATGTACTTTTTCTGTTGAATATGGTTTTTATTTTGTCTTCGCATTGTTTAACAACCTTACTGAGGCATAAATTACATACCATAAAGTTCATCCATTTTCAGCGTACAATTCGATGATTATTAGTAAACTTACGGAGTTGTACAACCATCCCCACCATCCAGTTTAACATATTTCCATCCCCCAGAAAAGTCCTTCATGTCCATTTTCAGGCAACCCTCTTTTTCACCCACACCTGCAGGCAAAAGTCAATCTACTTTTTTGGTTGTTTCATATAAATGGAATCATACATTATATGATCTTTTTGCTTCTTTTCATTTAGCGTAATGCTCATGAGGTCTATCCATGTTACAATATGTCAGTAGTTCATTCCTTTTTATTGATAAATAGTAAGTGTTTTAATGTATGACTATACATTTCAATTATCCTCTCACCAGTTAATGGACATTTGTATTGTTTTCAATTGGGGGCTATTATAATAAATCTACTATGAACATTTTTATACAAGTCTTTGTGTCAACATAGGTCTTCATTTTTCCTGGGTAGATACCAAGTAGTGGAATTTCTGGGTCATATTTTAATTGTATGTTTAACTTCTTAAGAAACTATCAAATTGTTTTCCAAAGTGCCTGCACTATTTTACTTTCTCACGAGCAACAGATAAGGATTTGCCTTCATATTTGAAAGCCATTTTTGCTGGATATAGAAATCTAGGTTGACAATTTATTGTTTGTCCTTCTTCACTTTAGATATGTTGTCCCATTGTATTATGGCCACTACTGTTTCACAAAAGAGTCTTAATTCCTATTGTTGTAATATGTCTTTTTCCTCTTCCTGCTTTTAATACCTTCTCTTTAATTTTGAGTTTTAGGAGTTTACCTATGATAATGTCTAGCTCTGGTCATCTTGGGGTTTAATGAACTTGTTGAATTTATGTATTGATATTTTAATCAATTTGGAGAAAACGTTGGCCATTATCTATTTACATGTTTATTCTGCATCATCCTCTCTTCTACTTTTGGAACTCCAATTATGCATCTGTTAAAATATATTATCCCACAGATCTCTTTTTCTTTATTTTAGTTTTGGTCTGGATAAAGCAGTGCCTTTACAGCCTGGCTCTTTGTCTGGGGCTCTTCGGGATTCTAATCCATTATTCCAGCCCACATAAAACCATAAAAGTTTGTTAGGAATTCATCTGGTTGCTCTTTACACCTGTCCGTAGTGAATTCTTCTTTCTCTCGCTATTACACAGAAGAGGAAAGCAGACACGTGTCTCTTCTCTCATGAGGAGGGCTTATCGCTATATGGAATTTAGTTCCCTTAGGATTCTTTTCCATCAGCTCTCTTAGGGGGTTTTAAAAATCTGTGATTGTGTAGTTCATGTGGCTTATCCTTTTTGAGAGAGTAGCGTGATGGTTTCCTGCAACTTTTACATTTAACTGGAAGTGGAAATTTCTGTGTGCTCCATTTATTTTTTTAAAGACGCCTTCATTCCAGAAAGATTGTTTCCAGTTATGCTTTCACCAACAGAGTATTGAAAACTCCATTTATACCAAAAATAGCAACACCAAAATTTCAAATGCGTATCCCAGAGCCATGCTTAATGAAAACTTCCTCTTTGATAAGTCTATTTATCATTCCACTATTGGAAGCCTACATTTTTCTCCATCATGCCTTCCATACCAGGTGTCCCAGAGACACAGCGCAAAGAAAACTCCACCCCAAAGCAGTTTTTATTCTTTTGTAGAGCATTTGTCCTGAAACTCTTCCTCCTTACCTATTTTGACGAAGTAGTCAGACTTGCCTGAGAAGTGACCTGAAAATCTCTTCCCTCTTCTTGCTTTGAGCCTAGAGACAGTCCCCCATAGCCAGCGTCTTATTTTCTCTACTCCTGACTCTCCAGCTCTGTGAAAACACTCAAATGAACATATCTCCATCAAAGAAAGGGTTTGATTTCTCAACGCTTTGGAAATTTCCAAAGGTATGGCTTTGCCCAACAGACACACAGCCCAGACCCCAATCTAGGTGGTATGAATGCGTATAATCAGCCTGCCGTGTTATACCAGAAACTGACATTTTGTGCATTTCCACCTAGCTTCTTAACCTCTCTCTCTTTATCTTCCTCCATCCTAGCTTTTTGATTTACCAAAACCCCTCCTTGAAAAGGGAGAGGAGATAAAAGAAGATAGGGGTTATGAAGGAAGATTTACTTTTTTAGATGCCTTCCTTCTCAGGCTGGCCCTAGAATTGTTAGAAATACAGAGCAAGGCATTTGGTGTCCTTACCTGCCGTTTTTAGGCAGATGGAATCTTCTTCAAGTACAGCACATTAGTAGTCTGCAGCTTGACAATATCCATTGACGTGATCATAATGTACTTCTAATTATTTCTAATTTATGTTTCTCTTTTTATTTAAACATCTGTTTCTTTTTTTAAAAATTTATTTATTTATTCATTTTAGTTTTGGCTGCGTTGGGTCTTTGTTGCTGCTCACGGGCTTCTCATTGCAGTGAGCGGGGGCTACTCTTTGTTCAGTGCGCGGGCTTCTCATTGCGGTGGCTCCTTTTGTTGCGGAGCACAGGCTCTAGGGCAAGCGGGCTTCAGTAGCTGTGGCATGTGGGCTCAGTAGTTGTGGCTCGCAGGCTCTAGAGCACAGGCTTAGTAGTTGTGGCACATGGGCTTAGTTGCTCTGTGGCATGTGGGATCTTCCTGGACCAGGGCTCGAACCTGTGTCCCCTGCATTGGCAGGCGGATTCTTAACCACTGCACCACCAGGGAAGCCCTCTAATTTATATTTCTTACATTTAATCCTGATGACTTATTTATTTATTTGAAATCTCACCAATCATAACCAGCATGTATTACTAATTCAGCTATTTTTAAAAATTATGAATTTTACCAGAAAATCTTTTCTGATCTTATTCATTTGATCTTTTTTGCTTTTCAGCTCTTTTCTCAAGCTCCATTTACTCCCTGGTCTCTGTCTTGACACAGACTAACCCTGATATGTCAAATAACAATATGATTACCTGCTCATTTGCTAATTTAAGACATTCAAATTCAATTTAAAATGAAAGATTTTCCACATTTAAGAATTAAATCCTCTTACTTCTGGTTCTGTCCCCATTTGTTTTTTGATTCTGTATAAAATTGGATTTTGCATTCACAGTATACGTACTTCAACACAGACATGTGCACGCATGCTGTATTACTTAAGGTAAAGCTGTCTTCTGTACCCGATATGCCCTAAAATCTCAGGGGCTTACCGGAAGAGAAGTTTGTTTCCCACTCATGTAAAACCCCGTCGGCAGTGTGACGGGGAAGAGGAGGAAGGAGATAAGAGTGTGGTTCATGCAGTCATTCAGAGACCTAGGCTGATAAAGGCTCTGTCATCTTCAATACTTAGCTCCAAAGATCAGGTTGAAGAAATGAGGTCTTCTGGAGGTTCTTATGGGCCAGGTCTGAACGTGGCATTTGTTCTGTCGCCACTCCAATGGACAGAACTCAGACTGGGTACTGTAGCCCTGATTGGGGAACCACTTTCCAGAAACAGCTCTGCACCATGGAAGGAGCACAAGCTTCGGTAGACTTTCAGCCATCTCTCCTTATACAGATTAGTATATCGGAGGCTGCATGGCTACGCTTCTTATTAATTCTTCAGTATACATCTCTAGGACTCTCAGAGCTTGAGGAATAGGGCAGTGGGGTAGGAGAATTCATGCTGAGCACCAAAGACTAAAGCAGATGGAACTGCTGCTGGGATAGATGGCTCAGAAATAGCCCATTCATGAAAAGAAGCGAGGGTGACCTCAGCTTGTCTTGTCTTTTACTCATGCATTCTTTCAGTCACTGATCAGACATTATCTTGATTACTTGATTTATGCCGGACAACGTGCTAAGTGCTGAGGACACAATAAAACATTTATCCCTACAGTGGGATAAATAAGGATTCATGTGCATTACGTATGTGGAAGTAATATGCATTATTTTAGTGGAGGAGACTTGCCTTCCACTGAGATAGCACGAGAAGTTCCCAGCACAAGGTCTCAGAGGTCTATTTGCGCATTAGGTTTCTAATGTTTCCTTACTAAAATCCCTTGCATATTTGTAGCCCCTGGTTCCAACTTTGCACTCCACTCTCACGTGTAGTAATATGATTTATTTGTTCTTAGTAGAAAGATCTCTCTGGCCACAGATCGTCTGAAGGATGGATTCAGTAGCAGTGAAATTAGAGGCAAGAAGAGCCAGGAAGCTACTGTTAGAGCCTTCACTGGGTCATTCTTCCCATGGAATAAAATTTAAATTTCTACCCATAACTCACAAAGCTCTTCATGGTCAGGCCCCTGGCTAACAGTCTAGCTGCATTTTCCACGCCTCCCAATCTATCATCCCTAACTCCATCTGGGAATTTCTGCAATATTGGGCCACTCATAGTTTCTCTTGCCTTACCACATCATCCCATGTTCCCGCCTGTACTTAAAATGTCATCTTACTACTTGTCTGCCCATCTAGATAACTGGAAAACTACTTATTTTTCAATGTTTAGCAAAATGTTCCTTGTTTAGGGAAAGCTTCTCTAACACCTATTCTATATGGCAAACTTGGATACTCATTCTCCTGTGCTCATACCACACTTTGTATCAACATCATTTATAGCAAATATAATTTATATTGTCACATCCTCATATCATATCATATCAATCATATTGTGATTCTTTACTCCCTTTCACAATGACCTCCTTGAGGAACAGGATAGTGACCTGCCATCTTTCTATGGCCAGCGCCTTGCGAGTACTGGGCACACAGTCTATGCACTAAATAGACATTGAATGGATGAATGGATGGATGAATTCTAATTGTAGGAAACCACCCATATGAAGCAGAGTGTTCTTAATAATATGGCATGTATTGAGCAGTTCAGTTTGTTTCAACAGTAGGATGTGTGCAGAGGAGTAGTTAGAAAAGAAATGGCTGGAGAAGTAGGTTGATGTCACCATATTAAAAAACAACAACAAAAACCCATTTGATTCTACCATCAATGGGAAGGCAATGAAGGTAGCTGGGCCAGGGGAGTGATGTGGTCAGAACCAGTTCTCACAAGTATGAATCTGGTGGTACCAAATAAGAAGATGGGGCAGGCAGGGAGGCAGAGTGGGTAGGAGGCTGATAGTGGACCTTTGTTATTTTTGAGCTTCCAGCATCCTCACACCCATCTGTGTTGGGGAAGTCTCCCCTCCATCACCCATGGTGAGGATATCACCTGCCACTAAGAGGCCATGGGAACCAAAATTTTCCTACCCAGATCTCCTAGCTGTTGGGTTTAGGGTGATTCAGGATGTGACCAGTTGGACACCACACTCAAAACTTTGACTCCACAGAATACTGCACAAAGTCACAGGGACAGTTAGGGATCACTCATGGCAGTAGAGGAGGAGGGACATGTCCAGGAGTTGCAGGTTCCGGTGGTAGTGTCCTATCCACATTCGTTCCTGTAGCATCACCTCGGAGGTTGTCTTCTGCAGTTTAGACGCTCTTGGTTCCTACCTAATTTCTGAAGCTCTTTCTCAAAATTCTTGTTAATTCTGTGATACCTGATAACTTCCTTGTATGTTCCTTTTCTGATAGTTAGCCAAGAGCAGTTTCTATCATTTGCAGCCATGTGCCCTGACAGGTACAGAGTTGAAAGAGTGGTGGGCATTGATGGATGCCCACCCAACATCCATTCCCTTCCTAACCCAGATCTTTGCTTGCATATCCGTCCATTCTCATGCAAGCCACATACTTTAGCTTTTTAACACCATTCCTTGCTGGAGGAGTAGGTTCAAGTTGACCTAAGCCCATCAGCACATTCCTTACCCCAACTGCAGCGTGTTCAGAAGTGAACAGGTGACCTAAATGGTCTAGCTGTAGAATGAAATACAGGCTGTGATTGCTAATGGCAGCCAATTTGGAAATCAGCTTTAGAATGACACTGAGCTTCAGAAGACAGAGTCAGAGAAACAAGGCCCTTTGACAACCTCACTGAACCTCGGGATCAACCAGCCCTGAACCTTAGTGAAGCTGTGCACTAGTCAAGCCAATGGAAGGGATCAAAGATGACTGAGCTTATGATGTAAGTTATTGGGTGGAGGGCGGTGTCACAGTTGAAACAGGGAGCACAGGAAGAGGAGCGGGCTTAGTGGGAAGATTAGAAGAAGCTCAGGTCCAAATATGCTACATTTGCTTTTTTAGACTTATTTTGGGGGTGGGGGGCGGGGTATGCGGGCCTCTCACTGTTGTGGCCTCTTCCATTGCGGAGCACAAGCTCCGGATACGCAGGCTCAGCGGCCATGGCTCATGGGCCCAGCCGCTCCGCGGCATGTGGGATCTTCCCGGACCGGGACATGAACCCGTGTCCCCTGAATCGGCAGGTGGACTCTCAACCACTGCGCCACCAGGGAAGCCCTGTTTTTTTTCTTTTCTTCATAATTCTTTAATTTCAAGTAAAGAGTAAGATTCATCGAATACTTTCATGTATTTACACCTCAACTAAAGTCTAGGCCTTTTTGAAAGAGAGTAGACATAGTTGCATAGAAAGACCACTACTCATAGATTTGGTTCCATGCTATGGTCTTAGCATGAGAGGGAGAGTGGGGCTAGGCTGAAAGGGAATCTGTTTCTAGAGTTTTGATTAGTCAGAACCATAACAGTTTTGCAATAGTATCCATTCCTAATCAATACCAATAAAGACTAGTATCTACTGCTGTAAGTTGTAATCTCAGTTTTTACCGTTACCCTTTTCTGCTAATGTAAAGATTAATGTTACTAGCTAACTATTGAAATGAACAAATGTGGATGTGTATCTCACTGTCATGGGTGTATAAATCTGATCACAATGTACTCTTGTCACCTGCATCGTGAAGTTATTTCAGATAAACTTACCACTGTCTACACAGGCTTGGAATTTTAGAATCTCCTTCCCTCCCTGCCTCCCCTTCTCCTTTTTCTGGTACCTCCAACCTCGATGCCTTCACTCTCCAGCCCCAGACCATTACCTTGACAGCCAAATAGTTGTTAAATCTTGAACATTCTATCTCCATGGTGTTTCTCATATCCATTTCTTTCCTTATATTACTATTACCTCTCCAAGATCCAGCCCCTCATCACTTTCTGGCTAAAGTTTGGAAACAAAAATTTCCAATCCCTCTTCACTCCGATTCAACCTAGATCTTTTCATAAACTTTTGATAGATCCCATATCTTTCTGAGTGAAATATACTCACTCTTCACCCTGGCACTCAAATTCCTCACCTTTGTGGCTACAAACGTCTCTTCCCATCTTACAACGCACCATGGCCCTGCTCGGACTTGCCATTCAAACTAAATGAGCCATTTGCTGGTCTTTAAACAAACCCCAACCTTGCTCACAAGACCTTGATCTCTATTAGTTCTACTAAGCGTCCATATCATATGCCCTCCTCTTTCATTGAAAGCTTTCTTGATTTTGCTGGTAGATGGGATCTTTCATCTTTTTAAGAGACCCACCCTTGTCACTGGCACCATCTTCTCCTTACAGATAAGACTTTGAAACCTTAACTGTGCAACACCTCCATTGCTTTTCCTGACCACCACCCCCCAACTAACTCCCCCACCGCCTACCCTCCTTTTAGTCACCGAGTTCTTTCTTATATTTCTACAATGTCTCATTGACGAATTTGGTCCCTCATTGCCACTGGCTTAGATAATCCAGTCAAATACAGCCAAGTATCTACTCTCTTAAATTTCCTTTGAGATGTCAATTTTCTCCCCTTCTGCCTTTGTTACATTCCAATCCAGTCTTCACATCAGCGCCAGACTCCTTTCAAAAGTGCAGATGTGTTCATGTTCTCACTTCTAGAACGTTGAAGTGAAGAGTTCACACTTTGGAGATAAGCCCTTCAAGATTCAACCTGGCTCTACCACTTTCTAGCTATTTGACCTTGGGCAAATGACTTCCTCATTTCGAAATGGGGCCTATTGTGAAGTTTAAATAACACAATACTTGTGAATTTTTGCAGAGGGACTTCACAAGTGTTGCCCTAAGTCAATGATAGTGTGATGGGATGATAAATTCCAAGTTTCAACTGAGACGTGATAACATAGTAAATACGACATTTTGAACAGACCAATAGGTCTGTTCTGCATATAGGTATCAGACCAATATGCAGATTTTCAAAGCAGGTGGCCCAAAACTAGTTAGATTGCTCTGAAACCTGAAGGAGGGAGAAGCAAGTGGAAATGGAAAGATGATTCTGTGAGCAGGTTTTCTTTGCAGAAATCCATCCTGGGACTCCTGCTGTTACCTCAGGCGGGAGGGTTAGGTGGTGGCAGCTCCCTCACCTCAGGTCTGATTGGAGGCAGGAGGCATTTCCATGGGATAGTTTGGAGACCTGAATCTGTGGTCCCTGATGAATGACTCCCACTTTAGTGTCCCCTGTTACTCTAGGGCTGTGTGTGTGGACTTTTTTGGTTGTTAGTGACAGAAACAATATCTGAATTAGCTTGGGGAAAAAACGGAGGCCTTGGTTGGGATAATACTAGAATATGGAAGAGTTGACTGAGGAGACCCATGCAAGGACAAGGTGCCCCCAGGCCTCAGGAGCAACCGGAAACGAGGACTCCAATGCTTCTAGGACTTCCTTCCTCCACTTTTTCTTTCAGTTTCTGTCTGAAGGTGGCTTTGTGGTGAAAAAAACATGGCCAGCCACAGTCCCAGGGTTCCGGCACCACAGGGGACTGGCACTCCTGACCCACTTTGGGTCTGGGAAATCCTCTCGGGAACTCTGACTGGCTTGGACTGGTCAGGGCCTCCCTCAGATGAACCCAGGGCGGGGAGGAAGAACAGCTCCCAGAGAGACAGGGATGCTAAGCAAACACCCTATTAATTTTCTGCCCTGTAACTTTTCAAGTGTGTCAGCTTCTTAGACATAGCACGGCCCGGTGTAATCCCCCCACAAGCCGGTTCAGATGGGGAGGACGGGAAGGGGGATAGGTCTTCCTAAAGGTGGATCGAAGCAGGGATGAAACCCTGAGAGCTGGGGAAGAGGGTAAGGCAAAAAAGAAGTGAGGGCTTCCCTGGTGGTGCGGTGGTTGAGAGTCTGCCTGCCGATGCAGGGGACACGGGTTCGTAACCCGGTCCGGGAAGATCCCACATGCCACGGAGCGGCTGGGCCCGTGAGCCATGGCCGCTGAGCCTGCGCGTCCGGAGCCTATGCTCCGCAACGGGAGAGGCCACAACAGTGAGAGACCCGCGTGCCGCAAAAAAAAAAAAAAAAAGAAGTGAGACGGCTTCTTCAGAGTGCTACTCGAGGATGAGCTGTAGGATATTCGTGGGGCCTCTGGAGGTGCCCACCGGGCAGTGGAGGAATGAGGACGGTCCCCGAGTCTGACCGAGGGCATTGCAGTTGCCACTTAGCCGGGACTTGTGTAGGATGGGGAGCTGGCCTTTTGTGTCGCTCCTCCTCCCCTGTAAATGTCCCTCTCACTTCTTATGGACCCCCCAGCTCCCACTGCACCATTCCCATCACCCTGTGACCCGAGGCCCCTTCATTTGCCTCACTCTCCCTTGCCAGGTTCACATTCCTTTAAAGAGACCCGCGGCAGCCCCTCTTCTCAGCTGGCTTCCACAGCTGAAGGATGCCACTCATTCCATTATCCAGTCACTGACACATTTCCCTGAGCTGTCACTGTGTGGCTACCCCCATTGTAGGCACTGGGGGAAAACTCAGTGAGCAAGGTAGAGGGGCCCTGCCCTCATGGAGCTTTCATTCCAATGGAGAGATCCACAGAAACTACACAAATAAATATGTGATATCAGTTAGTGGTAAGCGCTTTGAAGAAAAATAAAACAAGGCAGGGAGATAGTGAGAAGGGTCCTACTTAGATAGGCTAATCAGGGTGGGCTTCTCTGAGGCGGGGGCCTTTGAGCTGAGGCCTGAATGCTGTGGAGGAGTGAGCCCTGCTGAGATGGGGGAAATGGACTTCCAGGCGAGGGAAGCCAAGGGGCTGGAGGTGAGAATGTGTTTGACTTGTGATGACCGGACCTAAGTGAGGTATCAGAGAAGAAGAAATGCAAATAGCTCTTGACCAGATGAACAAATGCCCCACCAGGCTTATCATAAGAAGAATGCAAACCAAAACCCATTGAGAACTGTGGTTATTTAGACTTTTTGCTTGCTCAGGTCAGAAACAGAATCTGAATTAGTTGGAGGAAAGCCAGGGAGGTATTGACTGGGACAGTGCTATACTAGTTCACATATAGAAAGATCCTTAGATGTCCCCACAGTAGGAGAAATGCACCGAGATAACCACATCTCACTCACCAGATAGGCAAACGTCCAAGGCATTCTACAACACGTGCGGTGGGGAAACCCCCTTTCTCATAAATTACTGGTGGGGAAGCAAAATGGTACAACCCCAATGGAGGAGAATTTGTCTAAATCTAGCAAAATTATCCATACATTTGCCTTTTAACCCAGCAATTTCACTTCTAGAATCTGTCCCAAAGTTACAGTAGAAAAATGTGAGTAGATATAAGCCAAGCCTATCCATTGCTGCACTATTTAATAGCAAAAGACTGGAAACAACCCAGATACTCATCAGTAGGGGCTTAGCTGCACCAGCGTGGTAAATCCACATAGTACACATGGTGGAATACTATACAGCTGTGAAAAGGAATTGGACTCCTTTTACATATGACTATGTAATGATCTCTAGGATCATGCTTTCTAGTGATAAAAGCAAGACAGAGAAAAATGTGCAAAGTATGCTATCATTTGTCAAAGAAAGGGAGGGAAAATAATACACATATATATTTATATATTTTTAAATGAGAGAACAGATAAACAATAAAGATGAAATAACAGTAACCTGTATGGGAGGGAAGGAGGGAATTTGCTGGAGGAGACAGGGAGAGAAGCTAGATTTCTTTGTAGAGTTGTAGTTTGAGTTTTGAACCATGTAATATGCTTTATACTTATAAAACAAACCTAAATTTACTGAGAAAGCAATCCCTAGGAATCAAATTTGAAGGAAACAAATGAACCTCACTTGGTTTCCAGTTGGTGGAGGAGAGGAACTATTCCAAATGACTGAAGCACAGGACTCTCTACCATCCTTATGGGATATACCCTTAGGACAAAAAGAACTGGGGGATAAAATCTTAAATTGTTCCTACTGAATATTGTGATTCTGAAGCTGCTGTGTATTGTAGTATTGAATAACGCAAATGAGTAATTACGTTACTGGTAAGAACCAAGATATTTGGTGTGGAAGAAGGAGGATACAGATGTATGACTGAAAAATTCTGGATTTGATTTGGAATTATCAGTCAGAACTCAAGATGCACGTTATCTTTAAAACCCACTTATTCAACTATACTTCAATTACAAAATAAATTTAAAAATATATAAGTAAGGCCTTATTATTTAAAAAAAGTTTAAAAAACACATTTATATATTTTCTAGTTCAGTCCACTAAAATGTCTTATAAACAATAGCTGACTCAGTGCCAAGAACACCTCTAAGTCTATAGATTATGATCTTGAAATATGTTGAAATACTAAATGAAACTGAGAAAGAAATGACGGATTCCTTATCTGGGGCAGGAAATGGACAGGATGAGTCTGGAACATTTTGGCCTGCCAGAAGGTGAGGTAGCCCTCAAAGACTACTGAGATTGTGTCAAAAGGACGCAGGAGCCAACCTGCTGAGATTCTCACCAGCAATTTAAGCATCAATAAGATAAAGCGATGGTGATGAATTGGGAGATTGGGATCGACATATATACACTAATATGTATAAAATGGATAACTAATAAGAACCTGCTGTATAAAAAAATAAATAAAATTCAAAAATTCCCCCCAAAAAGATAAAACAACAGTGGATTTAAACCCATCAAATATGTTTAGTCCACGAGTTCATAAAGATGCTTAATAAAGTAAAAAACCTCAGTGATCTTCTTTGAAGGATAATGTGAAGCAAGTCATTTAAAAAAAAAAAAAGCTAGTTAATAAAGGAAAAGAATCAAGTGTGTATTTTGCCTGTCTTACAAAAATGTAGCTCAGGGTAACTCCATAGTAGATGAGAGGTAGTTCCTTGTAATGGAAGTACTCTATGAATAAATAAAGAGGGAATACCATCATTTTGCAACTTATAAAGAAAGAGTAAATCTACTCATTGAGCATGAAGGGCTGCTAATACCACAAAAAAGAGATGGCCAGGCATTACATACCCGCAATGGAAGTATACAGCACCATTCGTGAAGGAGTCTTGCCAAACCCAAAACCTATCAAGCGTCTGGATCTAATGAACAGGACCTACAGGTAAGAGAGAAACCAATTAAATGAAACTATGTGGAATTCATCAAGAAAATCCAGACTGGGGAGAATTCTAAAGGACAAATAACATGGTTTTATCATCACCAACAACAAACTGCAAGGAAGAAAAAAGAAGACATGGAGGAGGACTCTATAGACTAAAAGAGACATGAGAGACATAGTAGTTTAGATCCCAGCGTAAGTAAGCAAAATGTTAAATAAAGGAAGGATGGAAGGATGGGACCAGGGAGGGGATGGAGAGGGAGCGGGGAGGGAAGAGAACATTGGTAGTGCAGCTGGAGGAATGTGAACACTGGCAGGACATTTGATGATACTGAGGAACTGTTCTTGCTTTTGAGTGTGTGTGATGATAGGTATTATGATTTCAAAAGACAAGCCCTTGTCTTTTCAAGATAGACACTGAGATATTTACGGATGAAACGATATGATGTCAGACATCGGCTTCAGAATAACCGGGAGTGAGTGTGAGTGGTTGGGTACGTGGAACGCTGGTGCTCAGACTTGAACTTGCGTCAGAATCACTGGGGGGCCTTGTTAAAATACAAATACTGGTCCTACCTACCCAGTCTTGGGTGTGGTGCAAGAATTTGCCTTTCTAACAAATTCCGGTGGTGTTGATACTGTTGGTCTGGGGACCACACTCTGAGACCCACTGGTAGAGAGGAAGGAAGGTTGATCCCAAGCTATTGTACTTGGGTGGTGGGTACATGAAAGCTCATTGGAGTATTCTTTCGACTTCTGAATACGGCTGAGATTTTCAACGGTAAACATTAAAAAAGAGTGATCCAGAAGGACACAGAGGGGGGAAAGTCTTTGATGACCCGTAGTTGTAATGGGAACATCTATACTCATTAGCAAACCGGACTTGGCTGCTGCCTCTGGGATTGGAAGGTCCCCATCTCTTCCTGCCCACTTGGGGGTTAGTGCCTCAGCTCAGCTGTCAATCCTCTTGGAGAACTACCTGGCCTGAGGGGTAGGGAAGTGGTCTTTGTCTCAGGGTCTGCATCGTGCTGCATCCATTTCCTTAATGTGGTCCATCATTGGAAGAACCATGGTTTGAATGAATCCTAAGATTTTTCTGGCCACTTCACCTGGAAAGGGTGCTTCTGAGCAGAGCTGTGCCAGGGTTCAGCTGTCAGTGGTGGGGGTGATTACTGAACTCAGATACCCATGTATCCTGCAAGGACCTTTCTCAAACTCCAGATCGGGAGGCACCTCTGTGGGTTGGAGTCCTTCTACTTGCTTTTTTAGACTCATTTATTTATTTATCCATTCACACTTCAGATATTCCTTAGAGTGCCTCCTAAGTGACGGGTACTTTTCTAGCCCCTGAGAAGACAGCAGGGAACAGCATAGGCAAAAACCTCTGTTTTGTGGAGATTACATTCTAGTTGGGGACACAACAAAGAACAAGTCAGGAAATAAGTCAATAGTTTCAGATAGTGCTATGAAGAAAATTAGAGAGAAGATGCTGGATAGTGATTGAGTCCGTGTGTGTGTGTGCGTGTGCGCACATGGGTACACGTACTTTATTTAGGTGATCAGGGAAGAGTTCTCCAAGGAGATGACACGTGAGCTGAGAGCTGGATGGTAAGAAGGAGTCGGCCATGCAGAAATCTGGATATCTTTTGACCAAGGCAGTAGCAAGTGGGAAGGCCTTGAGATGAAAAGGAGCTTGGCATTTATTTTTTATTTTTTTGGAATCCCAAGAAGACCAGTGAATATGGGATGTGGAGAGGAAAGGGAGAAATGGTGAGCTCAGGTGGGAGGGAGAACAGACAAGAGCTAGGGTTCATAGGACCTTGTAGGCATATCCCGGGTGCTTATATACAGACCCCAGGTACCTCCCAGGCTGCCAGTCATCCCCCAGCTATCAAAAGGTACATTCTATCTGGAGAAATAGGGCACAATTTTAACGGGGAAGGCCCCTAGGGACTCTAATCTATAGGAAAGTGTTTTGTATAAGCAACTGAATAGTATAATATAGCCAATTTGTTGAACCAACCTATTAAAAATCCAATAATTTTATTTCAAAATCACTACATGCTCTCGATGCCTATAATGTCACCCTAAGTGCACTATTTACTCAATTTAAGATTTGCTCCCCTATAGTATTACCCATCATACAGATTCCTCTATGCCAGGTAGTACTATAAGGTATCAGTCATTTCATGCTAATAGAAGTGAATTGAAAGCTGTGTCCTTGAAAAGATATTTTTAAACAGGAAAGCATAAAGTTAGTGGACTCGAGAGTACGAGAAGGGATCTCCAGGGAAGAAACAAATCAACAAGGAGACACTGAAGCTGCATCAGGAAACAACTACCTATTTTACAGTTTGGAGTGAGGCTCTACTTCCTGGATAGCCTAATGTCCTCCTGCCAAGATGTGTCAGAGCAAAGCTCTTTCTCTTGAAATAACGCATGTATACCCTCTATAGCTATTTCGTAAACAGAAAGTGTGCAGTAATTCACAGAGCGCTTTAAGTGAACAGAGCAATGGTTAACCTTAAACTCTGTGAACCGTAGGAGCTGTCATTAATACAGTGTAGCCTTTTCATGACGATGAGACCGTTCTGTCCCCAAGGCAGCTCACGTGGCTGGGGTGAGCAGGTCAGTCACTCCCAGCTCTGCATTCGGGGACTTTATATTGGTTGCTTCAAGTCAGCCGTGATGAGGATATTTACATCAAAGGAATCAGCAAATGCTACACATCAGGCTTTTCTTTTCAGAGCTGATTGTTAAATATTTACCAGCACACTGCTGCCGTGACCCTTAAAAAAATAAATTTGGGGATATACCACGGCATATGAAAACAATAGCCTTGTTTTGGTTTTGCCTTTTGAACCGATGTTAGTGATATTTAAATTTGTATTCATCTTCTTGTATACTTTACATTTCAGCTATATTTATGTATAGATAGACCCGTTCACTTTCTCAAAAACCTTTGCCGGGCATTCCATGGTTGACCAGATAGATGCAAAGGGCCCCTCGAGGCTTTATGTCACCTGGCTCTTTCTGCCTTGTTTATCCCTGGCTCTGGACAAATTTAACCTTAAATGTGCCTCATCCCCCCAAAAAAAAAACCCCTATTCTTTCTTTGCTCTGGATATTTCTAGTCTGCAGCCCCTGCCTTGGGGGCTCTCTTCACCCCTTCTCTGTCTGACAAAGTCTTACCCATGTTTCAAGGTCAGAGCAGAAGTCATGTCCTGCTCCTTGAGGCTCATCTGCCCCAGCTCCCTTCAGCATCCATTGCTCTTTCTCCAGTGCTCCCACCAAGTGCCATCTGTCCCTCCTTTGCCACCATCACCATTGCCTTGTTTTATAGGTGTTTGTCTCCATGTCTGATCTCCTCCCCTGGATTTTAAGCTCCTTGAGGATAGTGAATTTTACTTATTCATCATTTTATCCTTTGGAGCAGCTGGTATAGAGCTTTGTACATAGTCATCACGCAGTAAGTGTTAGTTGAATTCTCTGCAGACATGATTTCATATTCCCCACAGTGCCCTGGACAACACAGTAAGTGCTGTACACACGCACACACGCACACACACACACACACACACACATACACCACCACCACACACAGTTTCATCAGTCTAAATATTTCTATTTGTGGACTGATTTCATTTAACCTGGAAATGGCTTGTTGAAGGGGAACATTAGACTCACATGAAGCCCCAAATGAGGATCAACCACAACACTTCTACCTTCAGTCTAAAATGTCACCTTTCTCATCTGCACGCAAAATTGGACCACCTTGTCCAGTCGTGGCTCAGAAAGGTGCCGATCTGTTACGAATCATGACCTCTGATAGCCACTGAAGATGCACCTGCATTCCTACTGGGCATAGATCCTGCCAGAATGTAAGTTCTGCTGGTATTTTTGAAACCAATGATAAAATGAAAACGATTCGGATTTTTTTCCTTTGCTCACTTCCACTGTAAAGGAAGGCTGCCCCTGTCTGGTTTGTTCATTCATTAAACAATTATTGCCTTCTCATGCCAGACACTCGGCTAAAGTCTCAAGAGATAAAGATGAATTATCCACGGCCCTGCCCTTCTGGGGTTCACATTTAGGAAAAGAGACTGAAAAAGCCATCAGATGTGTTCAGAGTCTCAGGCGAAATCAAGCCCCGAGGCTCTGATGATGACCCACATCAGTGCGTTTGCCCGCTAGATTCTGCCATCTGTCCCCACGTGAGATGTTTGCTGTAACTCCTTGCCACTGCCCGCTTTTGGTTTGAATGACCTTGGAGACAGCCTGAAATCCCGAGCTTTTAGAGTTTCTGGTCTGCACATATGTGCTTCAAACAGAAATCCACAAACCTCTCATTATCTCCTCTTAGCAGGCTGCCTACATGACTGACGACCAGCTCTTTAGTCACTCCAAGAATGGATTTCTGTGTAGCCTGTGCCCTCCCGGGATGCATGAGGGTGCCCAGAACATGTGTGGCCGCTCTGAGCGGCACAGGGCAGTTAACAGAAGCCACGCAATTTGCAAAATGCCTCAACTTCCTGCTCATTTCTGAGACAGAAAATGGTCACACCTTAACCTCAGGATAATTCCCACCCCCACCCCAAAGAGAGCCTCTGGTGTCAGATTCCACCCCCTCCCCACCCTTGCTTTTTGCAAACACAAGCACTCGGGCCGAAACAACAGCTATGACTCAGTTCCTAGGAACGCTGCCTGAATTGATTTAGTCTGAGTTCAGATTTAGCACATAATCATGTTCAATTTGCTCCACTGCACTGCCTAGAGATAAAAGGCTGGGGGGAAAAAAAATAGCTCCAGCTTGTGTCAGTCTTTGCGGTGATGTCATTGCCATCAGAGAGCCAGCCGCTTTTACTCTGCCCTGCTGCCTGAGTCGCGGCGGGCTGTGTGCGTGCAGCGGAGTGGGCTCAGGTGCCCAGCTCGGCCATCCCCAGGGCAGGGCAGCGCCCGGCCAGCCCGGAAACATCCACCTGGAAGGCTCTTCCCAGCCCGCACGACTCGGAGGCTGCCTAGCTGTTTATTGTCAATTCCGGAGGGGGAATGCCAGCCCCTAGCATGGACTGTGATGTTTCCACTCTGGTTGCCTGCGTGGTGGATGTGGAGGTCTTTACCAATCAGGAGGTTAAGGTACGCACCTGCAATCTTCTGTTTCATTGTTGCTGTTGCTGAAGCTGCCTGGAGCCTTGTTAGCTTAAGGGAACAATACTTTGGTTCATAGTTTTCAGCTTACGATCTGTGCTAGAAATGCATGTGGTGAGTGCCTGACTCTATTAATTAGAATAAGTTAGACGAGGGACTGGCACATTCATTTTAAATGGGATAAGGTTGGAAAAACCGCTGTCTGTTTGTTCTTGCCTTTTCTATTAGGTGAATCCCAGTTGTCCTTTTCACAGTAGACATGTTTTCACAGTCTCTGTGTCAATAAGAATTTGCCAGTCCTTAATGCTGAGAGGGGTTTTAAATCAATGATTAAATGAAGAAAGCACATATAATAAACATCGTACCCAGGACACCCTGATCGTGGGACATTAACCCCTTGATGGGACGTCACTTACATAGGCCGTGATGTGGTCTGCAAATTGATCAAAAGCTGTTCTACAGATGGCAGTTTCAATCCCCAGCTCCCTGGAAGTCAGAGTTGGAGAGCAGCTGTCTATATTTCCTTTGTCAGGCAAAAGAAGCAAGTCATCTTCCCTGAACAGTTGTCCATAAAGAAAGTTCAGGCATAAATAAATTTTGCGTAGTATTCTAGGGCGCTGGTCCTCACTGACTGTCTGCAACAATTGTTTGATTATCATGGGTAATTGTCTCCTGATGACATACATTCTCTTTGCTTTTCCCCTTTGGTTTTATGTTCTGAAAAAGATGCCATGCTTGTGAAATGGGCATTTTGATTTCTTCTCTCATATTGAAAATAAGAACTAGCAGAAGCTTCTTATTTAAACAGTTCACACACACGACAAAAAGGATAGTTGCTCATTGTGTGATGGGAGGAAGGAAAGGGGAATTGCACTGCATAATCATTTGTCACCTTCCCCTTAGTCTTTACTTAAAAGGAAGACCCAGAATTCTTTATTTTGGGGTGTGCAGATGACACCCTGGTGCTTCCCAGGTGGGAATTTATGTGTCCACTAGCATAACACATGGCTCTGTCATTCAAGATTGCAGTTTTGAACACCCTTTTGAAATGAATTCAAGAATCTGTTTTGTTGCTTCTGCATATTTTAAACGTGTGACCTGCGTTTACCAATTCTTAGGCCAGTGCTGTGAAGTGTCGACCACCTGTCATGCTGAGGTTCCGAAAATTAGAAGGTAATGGTTTGGTGCTGCCTGTGGTCGTGTCCACGAATGGAAACATGCGTGTAGCGACTCACAGCCCCGCTGGCCGTACACGCTGGGTACACTCCAGAAGGGAGCAGCCCTCAAAGCCCCTCCAGTTCAAAACCAATTTAAATTCCGACGTGGGTAACTGAGTAGAGAGCCATCTCCCAGCACCTGCTGGAACAGAATTATGCGTACATAAAGTAACACTTTACGATTCCCTTCTCTTCTGAACCGTTCCCTTTTAATTACGTGCTGGGCCTGTGAACGTCATAAAATAAATAATCTAGACTTTTTTGGTCCAAGAAATGATGGTGAGAAAATATTGATTAGGCATCTGGAGTCTGCCGGGCATTGTGCTCTTACAGGAAGGAGTTTAAAATATGCTTAGATGACGTAGGTATTTGTCATATAGACATACAAAGAACCACTTACCCAATATTTCTCTTTTTAAAATCATTGCTCTTTTTTTACTTATTTTTTATTGAAGTATAGTTGATTTACAATGTTTCAGGTGTACGGCAAAGTGATTCAGTTATATGTGTGTGTATATATATATATATATTCTTTTTTCAGATTCTTTTTCATTATAGTTTATTACAAGATACTGTATATAATTCACTGTGCTATACAGTAGTTCCTTGCTATTTATATTTTATATATAGGAGGGCATATCTCTTAATCCCAAATCCCTAACTTATCCCTCCCTCCCCCTTTCCCCGTTGGTAACCATGTTTGTTTTCTATGTCTGTGAGTGTATTTCTGCTTTGTAAATAAGTTCATTTGCATCATTTTTTAAGATTCTACATATATGTGATATCATATGATTTTGTCTTTCTCTGTCTGACTTACTTCACTTAGTATGGTAATCTTTAGGCCCATTCATGTTGTTGCAGACATGCCCAATATTTCTTAAAGACAGACTATTTTGTGGAATTCAGGGGACACAAAATTCTTACAGCTGGTTGTACTTGAGTGGTTGGGATGGTGTCATGGAGCAGGTGGTACTTGAACTTGACGATGGGTAGATTTTGATACAGGAAGAGGGAGGGCACGGGGACAGGAAGGCATTCCATCTTGCAGTCAGGTGAGTCAGTGCATTTGACTGCAGTAGGATCTCTGTGAGAGACTGGAGCGGGGAACAGAGCGGGGTCAGGGCCAGATTATAAAGCCTCTCACCCTGTTCGTCAGAAATGTATGGGGTTTTCTGGGAAGACTCCCACCAGAAGGATGCATTACATGTCCTTCCTGCTAAATAGCTTCGAATTACAGTTGATTTGTTTCTCTGAAACAAGTTACTTAATCATTCTGTGCCTTAGTTTTCTCATCTGTAACATGGGGATAATAGTAGTTCCTACCTTGTTGGCTTGGTAGGGGGATTAAAGAAAATTATACATGTAAAACAATTAATACAGTGCCTGACATATTTCGTGTTCAGTAAATGTTAGCTGTCACCATTATCGTCCATGGTCATCTTTTTAGACGTTCTCTAAAGGTGATAGGTTACTTTCCCCAGTTTACTGGAATGTCCTATCTCCAGCTGACTTTACAATGGCAGTCCAGGACATAGAAAGTGTTTCCACTGCCATCCCCCCCCTTCCCCCCCCTCCACAGCCCAGCAACTTAGAAAACGCTGCCCTTCCTTTCAGACATTTAATCATTTAACGTAAATCAGTGACGTTGTTAACAAGCAAAATTAAGGCAGGCCGAAGAGGTCTGTTGAGAAAACCTATATGTTCCTCGTTCAGAAGTGAGCATGGCTTAGTGTCATGAAGGCACATTCAGATGTCAAATTCTGGCACCAAAGTTTCTCCAAAGGTAAACGTCATTAATTACCAATTTCAGATCCATAGTGGAGCCAGGAGTTCCTTTCTTCCAAGTCCAATATTTCCTGTCAGAGAAAAGGAAGGCACCGGTTGGGGGTCTGTTTCACCTGCCTGCATCCAGCTTGCTTGATCTCAGGCTCTTTTTTGCTTTTTACAGACTCTCCCTTTCTACCTGGAGCCCCATGGGGAAGCAACCACACCAGGGTTATGCAACCAGCAGACTTTCTTAGCAAATACAGTGGTTAAATTGAAGGAGGTGGAGAAGATGCAAATCTAGTGACTTATAGCAATTTAGAAAACCTTATCCTCCGTGGGGGATCTCAGCTGGTTGCCTTGGGGGCCCTTCAGACTCCAAGTTCCTAAATTTTGCCAAAGCTGCTAGAGCAGTAATACCAAATAGAAGAGGAAATCAGTCCAAATGCATCCCCATGTTTGTCTTTCTCCGGAAACTCCGTTGGTAGTGTTGTGAGCTTAGCTGTCTGTTTGATGGCAAAGGATGCTTAGAAAGATGAAGAAATTTGAAGCCCTCAATAGAAGGAAAATGACATGGTGAACTGGAGAGTTTGTGGGCGCGCGCACGTGTGCGTGTGTGTATGTGAACGCGGGCAGAATTGATTTTCTCCGGTGTCCTTCTCATATTCTGAAAATAGTCTCCCCCGCCCCTCAACAAGAGCCAGATGCTTGAGGAAATGAAAGGGATCCAAAGATGGGTAATAAAATTTGTATTTTACTTTAGTCCAGTTGTTCTTAAACCTGATAACACATTGGTATCCCCTGGAGAGCTTTTAAAATATTGACGTAAACAAATAAACGTATACTGTCATTTCAGGCAGTGATAAGGGTTTTGAAGAAAGATGAAGCAGAGTGAGAGGGGGAGTTGCTGGAGGAGAGGTTGCATCGGGGGCCCTTTAGGCTCCTATCTCCTAAATGTTGCCAAGACTGCGAGATCGATAGTCCCCAAAAGAGGAGGAAGTCAGACAAATGGCGTTCCTCTGTATTTGTCTCTCTCCAGAAATGCCGTTGGCCACTTTTGAATGGATGGCCAGTAGAAGCATTTCTGGCGAGGCGACAGGTTTTGAAACGTCAGTGTTCCCGTGTCATTCAGGGATCTGAAGTGAGTGAAAGGACCGTGTATGGATCTGAGGGAAAAGCATTCCAGTAGAGGGAACAGTAGAGGCAAGGAGAGGCCATCTTATCTGATGTGTTCTCTCTCAGCCCCCCCATTTAACCCAGTGGTCCCCAACCTTTTTGGCACCAGGGGCAGGTTTCATGGAAGACAATTTTTCCACGGACGGGGGCTGGGGGATGGTTTCGGATGATTCAAGCGCATTACATTTATCGTGCACTTTATTTCTATTATTATTACATTGTCACATATAATGAAATAATTATACAGCTCACCATAATGCAGAATCAGTGGGAGTCCTGAGCTTGTTTTCACTTGCCACTCACTGATAGGGTTCTGATGAGTCTGCAAGCAATTGATTTATTGTGGTCTCTGTGCAGTCAAACCTCTCTGCTAACGATGATCTGTATTTGCAGCCGCTCCCCAGCACTAGCATCACGGCCTCAGCTCCACGTCAGATCATCAGGCATTAGATTCTCATAAGGGGCGCACAACCTAGATCCCTCGCATGCGCAGTTCGCAGTAGGGTTCGCGCTCCTGTGAGAATCTAATGCCACCGCTGATCTGACAGGAGGCGGAGCTCAGGCCGTAACACGAGCGACGGGGAGCGGCTGTAAATACAGATGAAGCTTCGCTCGCTCGCCCGCCCGCCGCTCACCTCCCGCTGTGCAGCCTGGTTCCCAAAAAGCCACGGACCGGTACTGGTCCATGGCCCGGGGGTTGGGGACCCCTGATTTAACCTATTTCCATCATTCGTTCATTCAGAGACCTACTGAGGCTGTCAAGATCTTATGCCATAATTTTAATTTTTTTAACGCTGCTCCTTTTTAGAAATTGTGCTTAAGCTAATTCCCTCATGTTATGTTTTAAGCCTGGTGGTTCTCTTGGAGGAAGGGGAAATAGAAGCAGAAATTTGTTCTCAGCATGATAATTTTTCATACGCTTGAAATCTTAGGATCACTGTAGGACTTTTCTTTCCCTTCGAAAAGTCTAGGACCTTTGCAAGGTGACTCATAAGTCCTACTTTCTCTCCTCTGCTTTTGAGAATTTCCCAGTATCCTCCTAATCCATGCAATCTTGGACAAGTCTCTTAACCTTTCTGGATGCGTGGTGATTAGGCTGAGAAAAATGCCAATGCTTTGTGTATTTTGTTTTCCTTTTTCACACAAAAATGTGATGCGACTGACTCATAGTCTGTGTCATGCTGTTGCGTGAGTTCTGAAAAAAAAAAACAAACCCAGCACATCTTGGCCATTTAGTACAAAGAAATCTCTCTGGCATTTGAACCACTGGAAATTTCACGACTTGTTTTGTTCGGCTGGATTCATAGGAGGAGAAGGATGGAGCAGAGTTGGTGTGATATGCTTTGCCCTCTGCTTTGGGGAGAGACAATGACACACATGAAGATGTGGGTGTTGGGTATCGGGATTGATGGGGAAGAGAAACTTGCGGGTATTTGTTAGAAGAGCTTGTCAAGCTTCATGCCTATTTCTTATGCTTTTTGCAAATGCAGTGCTGGGCAGAGGATCTGGCTGCAATCATGACTTTTTGGTTCTGTAGAAATATTCTTTCCGAATCTTCAGAAACCATTGTGTTCACTCAGTAACTTATAAGAATTTAAGTTGTGTATGATTTCATTCTCAAGCACTGAAACCCTCTGGAGATAATCATGGCAACTTTTAGGAGCCAAAATGTTAAGTTAACAGAAACTCTTATTCTCTGTTCAATGACTGGAATTTTAAATAATATTTGTTACATGTCTCCAGACCACTTTTAGTTTCTGAAAACCAAAAGGGAGTGTGGGGGGAGGATGGGGGAGGGGGAATGGGGTGGCCTGCCCATAACAGATTCTAATCCCCCAGCACAACAAAAGTGTGTTCTTCCTCTGCTAATGAAATGGACTAGAATTGAGGCCATTCTGGAAACAAATGCATTAATACAAAACGGAATGTTAGACATTAACCCTAAAAAAATACTTTAAGAAACTTAACATTCTTAAAGTGCACTGTTGAATATTATCTTGCCTCTGAAGAAAGTAGCAAACACCTTTCACAGATTGGGAAGAAGGGATTTTATGCAAGTGACAGATGCTCCCTGAGAAGGTTAACAGGCAGATTTCTCAGCCACCTGTCACATTAGGGAAAGACAAGGTACAGTATTCAACTAATGACATTGTAAAGCAGGAAAGCCAACTGAAAAGTTGCTTCTCTGTTTAGAGTCTTTTAACTGTTGGAAAGTAATTCAAACATTGACAGTTGCTACCTCTAACCTGAATGTCAGATTTATTCAAAACAGTAACAACAAAACAGTATCTTCATTAACATCGTTCTCCTAAAGAAACCGATTTTAATGTAAAACTCAGAGAGCACCATTTGCATCCTTAGTGATTCTGAGTACAACTATCAATAATTTATAATAGCCTGTTTTAGTACTTTCTGATGAAGCTTAAAATTGACAAATAGAAAATGATACCTGAAACGTTTATCATCACTGGGTATATTTAGGTTGTAAGCTTAAATGGCATCACAGCTTTGTGGTGAAGAACCCAGCTTTCCAGGGAGGTCATCAACCCTCCAGCCCATTCCTGGCCTAGAATTTCTGAAAGTAAGGGGACAGTATCTTTACATAAAGGGAATGTATCTCTTCCAAGCTCTAAATCTAAGCTGATTCCAAAAGATTAGTCAAAAGAACATTGAGAGGGCTTCCCTGGTGGCGCAGTAGTTGAGAGTCCACCTGCCGATGCAGGGGACACGGGTTCGTGCCCCAGTCTGGGAAGATTCCACATGCCGCGGAGCGGCTGGGCCCATAAGCCATGGCCGCTGAGCCAGCACGTCCGGAGCCTGTGCTCCGCAACGAGAGAGGCCACGACAGTGAGAGGCCCACATAACGCCAAAAAAAAAAAAAAAAAAAAAAGAACATTGAGAGAGTATTTAATGAGGTCTTCAAGCAGGTAAAAAGAAGTTGTGAACTCTTCATTCTATCTAGAATGTATCATTTATCTTAAAACTGTTTGAGAATATAATACCCACCAACTTAGACCTTCCCTAGAAAATACTCACTGGATGTGCCTTTGTATTCCTCTTTGGGATAAATGTATCCAGGGGGAACAATATACACAGGCACACACACACTGTGAAAATGTATTGTATGTGTATACTATATATAAATATATTTTTTCTTCCGTAACCCTGGAAGGTTTCTTCCTGCTCTGCTCCGCCCCTATCTAACCAGCTATTGGAAACTGTGGGCTCTTAACCATGTCAAGAGATGAAAAGCCCAGAGAAGGCTCCTGGCAAAAAGTTGAACAGAAGTCTAAACAATTGCTAAATAGTTTCTCCAGGGTGGGGTGGAGGTGGCAGGGGGGACACGAAGAAATTCATGGCCTGTTCTTTTTATTGTTACATGCCAAGGAAATGTTTACATCCTTACAGTCCAGTAGCACAGTTACTCTCCAGAATCTAATATACCAGCTCTGAACTATGCATTTTTTTAAAGGTTTTCAAAATGATCTTGACCCTTCAGCTTCCAGAAAGATAACTTTAACAAATGTATCCTTCTTTGTTATATCGGACTTCAGACCAGCTTTCATTCCCCGCCCCACCTTCACCCACATAACATCTTCACTAATATTCTACTTGTCCCAACAATCAGATTGTTTGCTACTTAGTCGTAAGATTTATTTCCTGCATGTCTGATGGGGCTAAAGGAATATGCAAGCAGTGTTTATGCTGTGCCCCAAAGATTTGATTGGGGGGGTGGGCATTTACTAAGTTGAGCATTAAACCATCTCACATGATGGCAAATGTAACCCCCCAGAGATAGTCATTTTCATGGATCGATATTTTATGTTATCAAGATGGACAATTTAAAAAATTCTAGCAACCCTTCTTCTTCACTAAATACTTCTGAGTGCATGACACACACCAGGGTACTCCTTGCCATCCCCATAGTAGCCCGGGGCATCTATTTTTCTGCCCTGTTTTAAACAGGTTCCTGATCAGAGAAGTTAAATTTTTGCACAAGATCACACAGCTATTAATTGGCAGAACTGGGACTCAGACTGTGGTCTGCTTCACTGTTTCCCCTACCGAAATATCCCTAAGGATTAACAAGCCATTAATCGATTACTGGGGGGAAAGAAAAGATATATATCTCAGAGGATAAGCCATTGAACTCATCTGTAGTATTGCCTCTAGTGTTCAAAGCACTGTTTTTGTCTTCTATTACTTATCAGATTAGGGAGTATTACTTTTACATAAATCAGTAGTGGAGATCATTTTACTTCTCTCATCTAACATGATGGCAGCTCTAGGCATAGCATCTGTTTTGGATTTCATCTGAAAATTTGTTTCAAAACCTAATAATGCCATCTAGTTGGGGAGAAAAAAAAAGTGCTGGAAAACCCAGGAGCTCACCAAGAGGCGGATGATAACTGGTATGGCAGTTCCGCCACCTCTTTCTGCACGTCGGAGAACATTTTCCAGGACTGGGTGAAGGGTGATCTCTGAAGAATTGTAGAACAGCAGTGTTGAAAGTTTTAATGGCAATAATAAAATTTTACTTTTGGACAGGGCTTTCCAAATTATAGAAAACTCAGCTTTCTCTCTGGAGCTCTCCAAGGTTAAACAAGACCACGCAGTTCCTCAGGGGAAGCTTGGACTGGGATTTGTTCACAGCACTGCACAAGGTCTCTTGGTTTATTATCATAGCCTGTATCAATAGCACATCTAAGAGAATTGATTTCATCTTCTGTGACTTCACTGTACCTTTAGGTATGGACTAAGAAAACCTCTCAGGCCACCTTTCCTGCAACAGGGTACATAAGCAATGAGCAAACTTAATAATAACAACAGTGTATTGAGCACTTACTATTCGTCAGGCACTGGATAAAGTGCTTTTATTCATTCGCTCATTCATTCATTCATCAAATATATATTGAGTGCCTTCCATACTCAAGGCCACACACTAGGTTCCAGAGATACAGAGGGTAACAGTCCTGTTGGACGCAAAACTCTGTGCTCTCTCATTATGCAGTGTTGGCCTTTATTCCACTCAGTTCCATTTTTCCCAAAAAAGACAATGCTCTTTCGACCTCCAAAGAGGCCTTCTTTGCTGACTTAGGGCACGTGAGAAGGAAGCAAGTCCAGCCTCCAAGTCAGACATCCTGCTTAGAAGTCTCTATTTGGCCACTTGGCCACTTACTGTGTGACCTTGAGCAAGGAGCCTTACCTCTCTGTGCCTCCGTTTCCTCAATTACAAAAGGAAGAAAATAATAGTGCTTGCCTGATCACTTGGCAGGCAGAACACACACCGGTAATGTTAACCTTTATCATCATCCATCGTCATCGTCATTATCATCAGTATCAGTAAACTTCTCATATAGAGTTTTGAGTTTTCTTCTCAAGGCACTTCACCTATAATAGGGGCACTGCCCCTATTTTATCAGACACTTGCCTGTGGTTTTCAACTCATCTTCGCACAGAGGAAGCAGTGCCCTACCTCAGCGACACTCTGAGGTCACAGAACCAGAGACGGAACCAACTAATTCAGCAGGGGAGTGAGCAACCACAGACCCAGACAGTTGGTCGTGACTTCCAGACCCAAGGCCAGTTTTAATAAGCATTCAGAGAACAGAGTATATGGCAGAATACAGAGGCTTTAAGGCAGGATGCCCGTTAAGGAAAAGAGAAGTTGAACTCAGAACCCATTTCTTCAAGACATATTTAAACACCTGTCTCTGAGCAGGAATTTTAAATGGAGTTGGTGACTAGTTTCACCACAGTTATGCTAAACCATAATTGCAATACTTTCAATATTGACCTTCACTTCCCATATCTACTTTAAAACGGTGGTGATAGGTGGAAATTAGATTAATTATCCAGGCTAAGCTCAATTTCTCTTTTGCTTAATAGGCCTTTTGCCCTAGAAACTCTGTTTTCTGCCATGCACACCTACCTATGACTACTTATTAACTTGTATCATAACTAGCAAATCATTCTGTGATACTTAAAACAAAATAAAAACTAAGCTAAAGCCCTACTCTTCATGGCCTGGATGAATAAGCAGTAGACCTGAATTATTAATGAGAGGGAGGGTAGATGATCTATTTTGTATGCTTTCTCTGTAGGGAATTGTTCCATACATCGTAGTGCTCAGCAAAATAATATTCTATATTTAAATAACGCTTAGCATATGATTAACCACAATTGATGTTTATGAAGGCCTCAGAAAACTTGAACCCTCTTTCAATGAGTGCGTCCTCATGCCACGCCTCTGTTATAGGTGGGAAGTATTATTCTCTCAATGAGAAATTCAGGTTAGAAGTGTTCTCCAAACCCAATCAATAGAGAGATTCAAGTTTGCTCCTTGTCACTTCACATTCTTTTTTTTTAATTTATTTTATTGCATTGTAGCTGATTTATGTGTTAATTTCTGCTGTATAGCAAAGTGATTCAGTTATACATATATATACATTCTTTTTCATATTCTTTTCCATTATGGCTTATCACAGGACATTGAATATAGTTGCTATACAGTAGGACCTTGTTATCCCTTCTATATATAATATGTATAATAGTTTGCATCTACTAATGCCAAACTCCCAATCGTAACCTCCTCCAAACCCCCTCCTCCTTGGCGAACAAAGATCTATTCTGTATGTCTATGAGTCTGTTTCTGTTTCGTAGAAATGTTCATTTGTGTCCTATTTTAGATTCCGCATATAGTTACTTCACATTCTTATTCCATAATTAATGGAGGCGAAACCAAGAAACAAGTTGGGACAACTTGGGACAATGGTATAGTGGCTTGTTCTTTGGAGGCAGAAAGACCTGAATTCATGCTATGTCTTATTTATGACTTTCCTCATATGTTAAAAAAAAGATACAGATTTAGGTTAAGGGCTATTGAGATGTAAATGATCAATAAAGTATTGCTGATGCCTGCATTTAGCATGAGTGGGGCATCTCATCCATTCATTCTACATTTAACAAACATGGCAGAGCACTTGGTAGGTAGTAGGTGCTGCTTCAGTACTTGGGATGGAAGCATGCCTCCTGCCCTCAAGGAGTTCAGAGCTGTTGGAGGAGTGAAGGTAATAAATAAATACATAGAGTTTAGAAAAGGCCATGGTTTGAATAAGCCCAGTACACTGTGGAAACCTCTGGGAGGGAGGTCTGGAATGAAGAGGAGAGGTTTCCCCAAGGAAGCAACTCTTGAGTTAACTGCTTTAAAGGTTAAGTAGGTGTTCGACAGGTGAACGAAAGATGGAAATCAGAGAGGGGCTCCCTGGGAGAGAGAGGAACCTGCACCACAACAGAAATGCCAGGAGAATGGTGACTCCTGGGAAGTAGAGCCCTGGGTGGGTGCTGGATTGTACAGAGGCTGGGCCCACTTTGTGAGGGAATTTGGATGTTATGCTCAAGTCCAATCAGATGGGCCATGGGAAACATCTTAAACAGGGGAGTGACTGTCCACCTGGTGTGACACAGGGTCCTCTCTGGTGGTAGTATGACTGTGGCTGCGCCGGGGCTGATGCTGCGGAGAGGCTAGCGTGGGGGAGGAGCTGCCGCCAGCCAGCCAGGCGGAATGGGAACCTGCAGAGTCCGAGCGTCCCTGAATTACGCTCATAATCTTCTGTGATTCCCTGTCTTGTGTTTTTAAAGAGGAAAGAGGTCAAAACAGGAAAGCAACTGCTTGTGGAAGTCATTAGGTTGCCATTCGACGAGTTTGAAGGGGAAGGGCATATATGTTAGTGCTACACCCAGGATACTCAGGGATGCATTCAGTTCAGCAGGCGTATACTGATTGTCTTCTAGGGCCAGGAGTCGGAAATCCAGGAATCCAAACCCTGGTCCCCACCCTGGGGAATCACTTGTTCTGTGGGCAAGGGGGGCTGACTTAGAATAACAGGTAAATGTCTTTTATCCAATAAGTCTGCCCTATCGCTTCTTCAAATTTCTAATAACTGGGAAATAGAAATTCAGTGATGTTGAATGCTGGACCTAGAATATTCTGGGTTCCTCCTGAGAGCAAGTACACATACAGGGGAAAAAAAAGAAACAAACCTGCAATATTTTAGCAAAATATGTTCCTAGGGGCTAAGATTCCCCCAGTGTAGCATACACAAATCAAACAGCAAGAAAAGTTTAGGAAGTCCCTAGCGGTCCAGTGGTCAGGACTCGGTGCTTTCACTGCCGAGGGCCCGGGTTCCATCCCTGGTCAGGGAACTAAGATCCCACAAGCCTCGTGGCCCAGCCAAAAATAAAAAGAGAGAGAGAGGGAAAGAAAAGTTTGATGCCATCCCTTGTTAGTTAACTGTTGCCATCATGCCAGTGGTCTTGTCCCAGTACAGTAGTCTATATATAATAGATGCTGAATAAAAGTTAGATGAGGAGGGCTTCCCTGGTGGCGCAGTGGTTGAGAGTCTGCCTGCCGATGCAGGGGACGCGGATTCGTGCCCCAGTCCGGGAAGATCCCACATGCCGCGGAGCAGCTGAGCCCGTGAGCCATGGCCGCTGAGCCTGCGCGTCCGGAGCCTGTGCTCCGCAGCGGGAGAGGCCACAGCAGTGAGAGGCCCGCGTACCGAAAAAAAAAAAAAGTTAGATGAGGGGATGCATTACTGGGGCCTGCGTTTGTTGCTGGTCTTGTTTTAGGCGACAGGATGGAGGAAGGAAGAGGAACGGGGAGCCTTCTCTGCCTGTCAGGACAGACTCCAAAAGCTGCACCTATCACTTCCTCTCAGATTCAGCCGGACCAAACCTGGGTGCATGGGCACATCTGGATGCAAGAGAGGCTGAGGATAGCACCTTGTTCCTGGTGGCCCCGTGCCCAGGTAAAATCAGGATTCTATTATAAAAAGAAGGGGAGAAAGGTGGCTATGGAGGGGCCCACAATTTCTAGTGCTAGTGACAAATGGACCCTTTAAAGAAATGACTTGAGAACTCAAGTTGCAGAACTCACCTATGTTAAATGACAGCCCAGAAGGAGTTCATGAATCCTCAAAACACACAGTCTAGAAGAAGTTTGTCGAATTTCATGAGACGGGTAATCTTTGATCTGGGGTTTGAAAGGCGTGGCAGGTACTAGTAGGCGCTCTCTCTGCAACCTGGCTGCTCCCTTCCAGGTCAGCTGGTGAGATGAGAGCCCCAGCAGGCTGCCTCTCCCGTCCCGTCTCCATGACTTGGCACTTGCCGTTCTTCCACGCTGACTGAGCATCCCACACACTTCCCTGCTTTATGTACGGCTGCTGTCCTCTTGGGTAGCTCTGTCTGTTTGAAGACAGGTCTGTATTGACAGATGGCAAGGCCATCTCTAAAGAGGTCCAGAGTATCGTTTAGATCCTTTGCAGTCAGTGGCTGGGGCTGGTATTATGCTGAATAAGCTAGCAAGCTTCTACCCCGGTGGGTACCAAGATGTCTTCAGCCTTCCTCTGCCCTTCTTAGGTGCAACAGAGCCCATGATGCAGCCATGGCTTCGGGGAGACTGAAGGAGGGCTGAACCAAGAGTCAGAAGCCCAAGGTGCAGGTCTTCAGGCCACTCAAGAAATTTAACTTCTCTCATAGACCATTGGAATGAAAAATGAAAAATGCCTAGATGAGCAGTGGGCGCCATGCAGAGGGAATGGGTTTTGGATTCAAACCAGTCTGGGCTGGAGCCCTAACCCTGACAGTTACTGGTTTTGCAGCTGTGGGAAGTTTTCTTTATCTCTGAGTCATGGTTTTCTGATCTGTAAAGTGGGTATAAAAATGCTGCTCTACAGAGTAGGGTAAGAATGTAACGAATGAAAGCACTCAGTAAGCAGCTATTATTTTTCTTGCCTCTCTCATCTCTAAACATTGATGATGAAAATACCTTAAATTCAACCGAGTCCAGTAGTGAGATTTAGCTCTGTTAAAAGCACAGTGGTTCTGCGATATTGAAGATAACGTTATTAGCTCCATCCACAGAATTATATGTCACTTTCCTGAAATCCACACAATTTTCTGAGTAACATTCCTGCATAGGGCATCATCCATTGTAGTGAAAAAATAAAATAAAAATCCATCAAGCCTTTCAAGGCTGCAAAAAATATGTAATAACTCGGGTCAAATTCTCCCATGTCACTAATATTAATGATATCAGTTGCTTCCTTTGGTTCAACACTGTGGCAAAAATCAAAAAAAAATGTTCAGAACAGCTATTTATTTGCCAGTACTGAGGAGAGAGAAGCAGGCAGAGATCATGTGTTAGGTCAACTAAGAGATTTCTTTGGAGGAACCATGAATCAGTCTTTATTCTTTTTTACAAGTATTGGAAAACAAAGTGTGTTGGACCAGGACAGTATGTACCCCCATTCAACCCTCCTTCTCATTTGTGTTATAGAATAGAAGCTCTGAGCACAAAAATTTTATAATGACTTCCTGATGACGTTCCGGCTCCAGACTCTTTCTTGTGCGTGAATGGGAAATAAACTCAAAAAGTACTTTAAGCTCTTGAATTCTGAATGAGCACAATATAATCAACCCTGAATGCCTCAACTTTCCCTTGAAACTTCTGCTTGATCCACCTACACAGTTATTCCAGGCAATTATCATCATTACCGGGGCTTGGAATCTGGAACAATCTTTACTCATCAGCCCCTTTTATTGACTTTCCACATAAGCAGAAGCAAATCTTTCCAAGTCTTTCTATTCAATCTAAGTTCAAGGCTATTTCAAGTACCTAATCTGAATGGAGCACCGTGTAATCTCCAAAGAGTAGAAAACTCAAAGTCCTACAGTCTAGCAGGACTGACTAGTATAAGTGCCAGGAGAAAGGTGCAAATTTAGTAACATGGGGCTTCCAGGAAGAACGATTCCCTTCACACTGGGCACCTGAGGACTAGCTTCATCTAAAAGTAACTTTTTTAGATCAGAATTTGGAAAATGACCACCTGTGAGCCAGATCCACAGATGGATTTTATTTGGCCTGTACAGCACTGTTTTGTTAAATTGAATTCTTTGCTAGCCTTTAAAATTTGGGGAGGTTTTATATTTAAAATCTATATCCCTGCTTCTCTTAAAAGATTGGCAGAGCTGGCATTACTGAGTCACCCTTCCCACCAGCTACAAGTGGCTCAAGAGGTTGCCCTTTTCAACAGAACAAGCATTCTCCAATCCCCACCACTCTCTGTTGCCCTACACTTGCCTACTTCACGTCTAGGCAGGGAGTAGTGGAGGACAATGCTGTAAAGTGAGGAGTGAGAATAGTCCTGCTGTGGATGCCCTTGAGCACCAACCAAAGCATTGCCCTTAATTCCGTGAACCATAGGGATCATCAGAGTGTTAGGAGCCATCATTTAGGAAGATCACAGTGCCTCAGGCATCCAGCCTAGAGAGGAGAAAGGAGAAAATGAGGGAAGGGAGAGGACAGGGAAATCAGTAAGGAGGTTGTTATCATTCTTTAAAACCCACGTCTCCATTTATTATCCCTCTTTCTTAACCCTACATGGAAATTCTGTAGACTGAACTAGAAAGAATGCTGGACTGTAAGTCAGAAAACTGGGCTCCAGTTACAGGTCTGCCCTTGCTAGCTAGCACAGTGCGTGGGCAAGATTTGGGCTTTCTAGTCCTCCCTTTGCTCGTGATGAAGGGAGCCCTGAGGGTAACGTTGACCTCCCAGGATTATGGTGGGGATTAAGCAACACAGCATTTTGGACAGTCTTCATGGACTCTGTTACCAGCCCCTCCTGACTTCATTTCTGCAAACTTCTCCATATCAGCAGGCTTACCCCCATCTCTTTCCTATTGATCAACTTTGACTTTATTCCAATGATTTCCCAGCTTGGATTCCTCCTGAGCTGCTGCTTATTTTTTGCCTTCTTAGTTGAGGTTTAAAGTCAGGGTTTCAGGGTGGAAAGGCCTCGAGGGACAACTAAGGGCCCCCTCCTTGCTGTAGCCATCTCCCCTCCAGTATCCCAGCCTCTCCTTGAACCCCTCCAGGAACGGAGCCCTTACTCCTCACTGTGACTGTTTTCGTGATTATTCTTTTTTTTTTTTTTACTGAAACCCTGTAATTTCAACCCATTTGTCCTAGTAGTCGTGTGCTCTGTGAGCAAACAGAGCAAGTCTGCTGTTTCTTTGCCAGCAAAATGCTCTTGTTCTTTGAAGACAGTTACCAGCTCGCGCTCCCCACTGCCGGATATTCCTCTTCAGATTAAATTTGCAGTTTCTCCGGCTTATCCTTTATATGACACGGTCACAAGTCCCCCCTCCCATCCTGAAGTTCCGCCCAACTTACACCGTCTTTCCATCACCAGCTGCTCTTCACTTCCCTCCCCTCCCCCTCCTTATCCAGCCATTCTGCACTTAGACCCTTGGTCTCATCCCACCCTGGACTATGCCAAGAAAGCACCCTTAGCCCACCCCCGCCCCCCACATTTGCCTCACCTCTCCCTTCATTCAAACTTCTCACATTCCGCGCTTTAAATTGGGCCATTTGTCTAAGATAAGGGTTCATGATCTCCAGAGTCATTAATGGAGCCGTATTTGGCGTACTCATAATGTTGAACATTATTGAGTGTTTACCCCTGTACTTAAGCGTACGTCCCATATCATCTCATTGAGTCTTCACACTCCCACGTAAGTCAGTACTGTTATCACCGTCCCTCTTTCACAGTTGGAGGGAGGGAGCCTTTGCGGATTAAGGAACCGTTCAAGTGGCAGCGCTGGGATCAAACCCAGGCTGCCTGGCTCGGAGCCTGTGCTTCTCATCACTGCCCTGGGCCTCCTCTCAGCATCTTTGTCTGAGGGCTATACCTGAGTATCCTTTCATTTGTCTATTTGTTGCATAATTTCTTTAGGGCTTTCACAAGATTTAATAGAAAGCGTAATTACTGTAATCATTACTGTCATGCATGAAGGCTTCTTTCCTTCCTCCTGTTTGTTTCAATAAAAGCCCCTAAAGCCATAGCCTGGCCCCCACCATCTTCAGGAAGATTTCTATGAGGATGTTACGGGATGCTCCAAAGGCAGGTGGATATATTCAAACGCTAAGCATTGCAATGCATTTCCCCACCTCTCCTCATTCCCCTTTTTTGCTCTGTTTTTGTCCATAGCACTTATTTTATAATGTATGATATAATTCACTTATTTATTTTTGTTTAGTATCTGTCTCCTCTCACTAGAATGTAAGCTCCATGAGGGCAAAAATATTGTATTTTGTGTATTGCTGCATCCTCAGCTTGGCACAGAATAAGAGCACAATAAATATATCCTGAATGAACGATACAGCAAGAAAGCATTCCACCTCCTTTTGAACATGGACCTTTGACCTTCGAGGTTCGTTGTTCTCGACAATCACCTTGACCCCCTTGCCTCCATCACCCTTATCCTCACACACACTCTTTAGCTAATGTCCACTCAGTCTTGAAGCCTCAGCTCACCTGGGCTTGGATTTCTACCAGAGCCTTAGCTGTTTCCTGAGGCCCACATGCCCCTCCTCTGTGCTTCCTCGTCACCCTGTGTTTGTCTCTGTCACTGTCCTTCCTGCTTTGTATTCCTGTAGCCTGCACTTGCAGACAGACATCTCCTCGCTAACCCTAAGCTCTCTGAAGGCAGGGGTCTTCTTATTCATGTTTGTCTCCCAGCACCCAGCCCAGTGCCTGGCATAGAGTTGGTGCTCAATAAATAGTTAATTCATGACTTAAAAATACTATTTTTCATAATGGAGCTTTGGAGCCACAAGGAGAGGCACAAACTAGCTTTGAGTGTGGTTAAGAACCAGAACTTGCCACTGGGGGATAGAAGTTCTTTATTCAATTCGTATTTACTGAGTGTCCGTTATATGCCAGGTCCTGGTCTAGACAGGAGACGTCAGGGAACGAAACAGTCAGAAATGCCCACCATGGAACATTCTAGTGGGAGGCGAGAGAAGATAAGGAATATGATAAATAAATGAGTTGCAGAGTATGTTAGGAGTGATACGTGCTAGAGAGGAAAAGAAGCAGCAGGCCAGGACGAGGGGAAAGGAGGTGGAATCTTCAATAGGGTGGACTGGAAAATGTCAATTTTCAATAGTTTTCTTACCGAAAAGAAGACCACAGAAGCCTTCCAGAAACACTTGCTGCATTCCTACAATGAGCAAGGCGCTCTGTGGAAGCCTGAGAATTCCAAAATGGAGCTCAGACACTGGTGAGAAGACTGTCATATCAATCAGAGTATGATAAACGTGAGCGTCCAGAGATAAAATGGGATGCCAGCAGGCTCTGTGAATAAACCAAACTGGCTTTCCAAATGCTGTGTGAATATCACCCTGGCCATCCTCATCCTCATCTCTCCTTAGCTGTCCCCTGCCCTTTTCTACACTGCTTCACAGCCTTTAAAATTGCTTACGGTGCTAGGACGGTAACTCTGAAACATGTCCGTTCGTTCGGAAGAGTTATAAAGTGTAGTTCTCCGGGGTGGTAGGATCCTTGAGGGTGTCGCGGATAACCGTTGATCTAGAAGCATCGGTGTGGCTGCTCCACTAACAGTAACACACACTGCCGCTGCTGAGTTGACATTCCTGGAGGAGAGAGTCCCCGAGCGGGCCAGGGAGAAGGTGATTTCAGTTGAACCGTCTGTTGACACCTCTCATCCTTTGGCTCTTTGCACATGGAAACAAGCCAATCTTGGAGCCTGTGTGGCGCCCTCAGACGTCACGCTGCTATTGGCACGCTTCTCACCACATTCCCTTCCATCGGGTGGCCTTTTGCACGCAATGGCCCCACTCTGGAGCATGCTGGCTTGATCCACAGCACTTCATGACTGCCTCTGGCGGTGCCTGTAAAGCCTGCCTCCTGACCACCTTAGCAGCATGTCCTGAGCACCTCGGCCGCCAGGAGTGGTACCAGGCATTCCTGACCGAAAAGGCCTCCAGTTGAGAACAGGATTACGTCCTTGCTGTGGGAGCCGACGTCCAGTTCACGTTTGCAGAGCGGTCAGCTTTTTCCTACGTTTCTCGTCTATTGAAGTGTTTCCACTGAGTTCGATGCCTTGATTAGCTCATGAACCAGCATAAATTTGGATCCTGGTCTTGGCCCCTGTCCAACAGATGTCTATGGAGAAGTATTTTCGGCTCTGCGGCTAACAGAGAATCCTGTTGATTCTTGAATAAATTACCCACGGAGCTGAAGTGTGCTGCCGATTGGAGGAGTTTAATTCATGATAGCAGTTTCCCTGTGAAAGGTCTGAGTCTTCCTTGGGAGTTATAGAAGTGTAACATCGACCCACGTTTGAAATCTAATGCACTATCAATCAAGTAGAAGTCTTATGCAGTGCCCTCTTAGCCTGGGTTCCCCAGAAAGCAGGGACTGAGATGAAGCTTAAGTGCAGATGCTTCACTGGTGAATGCGAACCAAGGAGCAGGGGTGGGGGCCAGGTGGAGAGAAGCAGGGAAGCAGAGGGAGCCAGTGCAAAGATGGGTAATGGGAACCCAGCCCCCGCAATGGTGACTGGTTGCTGGATTCCGTGGAAAGCCCGAGCAGCTGTATAAATATGGTACAGAACTTTCTGTCCAGGCAAAGAAAAGGGGAAGCCTTTATCCGTTCGCTTCCAGCCACCACTGGCCAAAATTTCTCCCCATAGATTGTTACCCCCCTGACCTTCAGGGCTATGTATATATGAGTACCGAGCAGGCTCTTGGGTTGCCTGCTGCCTCTGTGTCAGCAGAGAAGCTCGGGATGGAAAGAGACAGGTACTGAGGTGAAGCAAGGCCCTTGGGTTGCAAACTGCATGAAGCCGATTAGAACCCACACAAAACTGGTCACTGCTGCAGGAGTGGGAGTATGAGACAGGTGTCTTATTAAAGACACCAGCAAACAACAGATCTTTATCATAATTGACAACTGAGTCATCCTTTATACAAAAACTCCTTTCTTAGAGACAAAACCATCCAGAGTACCTGTGCTATTGAAACCCAGCAGGACCCTGTGGGACCCTCCTGGGTACAAATCCTTTCTGTGTCCATCACCAGCCCCCCCTTTCTTGTTTATAAGAAATAGGCTTCATTCAGCCTCCTTGATCTTCCCTGAATTCCAAAGGGCAGATTCAAACAGTTGCTAATCTGTGAAGGGAGGGAATGCAGACATGTAGGAGGAGAAGTCAAGAAACAATAGTGTAGCAAGGGGGCAGGGTCCTGGTTCCTCCTTAAGGAATAGACATAACAATACCTTTGAGTTCTTCTGCAGGAACTAAGGCCCCCTCCCAGGTGGAGGGTGGTACCTTCAGGCTGAGCCCAAGATTCCCGGAGCACCGCCCTGTTACATCACCACCAACTAATCAGAAGTGAGGCGCTAGAAGTATCCAGTAATAGCACTGGATGCTTTGCACTATTTAACTCTGTATTTATAGTCCGCCCCGTCCCAGGAAAGGCACAAGGTTGTTTGCATACCTTCCACTTGTGCAGCACTCTGCTGGGACCCCTATTCTAAACCTGGTCAGGTGACTACTGCTCTTAGCAAAAGCATGGGGATGGTACCAATAAGAGGCTTGATTTAGATCAGATTTGTCTGATGGTTGCTACTGTCATTTTCTCAAAAGAAAAATTCTCCTCACTCCTCAACTCCAATTATAAGTCCTTGATTACTGCCTCCCCCCACGCACTGCCAAGGGAATCCCGTAAGTTTCTACCCACTTCGGTACCACAGTGCTTCTTCCCTTTTTACCTCTTGAAACCTTTCCTTCCCTGTGCCTGAAAAAAAGCTTAATGGTTCCCATTTTCCCAAACCTATCAAATACACAACTTTTAATGGCTTCTGAGCTTCCTGAGTTTAAAGAGGCAAGATTTGAAGTAGGAAAAGATTGCTTAAACAAGGCACAAAAAGGACTAACCATAATGAAAAGATGGATAAAAGAACCTTAGAAATGATCTTGTACACCAAGGATTGGCTAAGGTCCTTTTGGGTCGCAAACAATAGATGCTGAAAAGATAGCTTAAGCAGAAGGGCAACTGATTGAAAGGATGCAGGAGCATTTTATGCAATCACAGGAAAAGCTGAACAACAAGACTGCAGAATGGCAGGGATCGGGACCACCCTGTGGACAGCAGGGTCTGCAGAGCCTCTCCTGGACACCGTCCACTGTTAGTGTCCCTCAGCTCTGATGTCACCCAACACCAGGACGCAACACATCATTCACTATCTGATAGAGCATTCATACTTCACTGGGCCAGAACAGGACTCTAGGCTTTTGCCCAGCCCCCACCCCCCCAAACCTGCCCCTCTCACAGTCTTCCCATTTCAGGAAATTGTACTAGCAGCCATCCAATCACTTTGGCCACAAGCATAGCAGTCTTCCTTGACTCTCTTCTTTCCCATACTCTCCATCTCAGCAAATCCTAGTGGTTGTACCTCCAACTCCACTTCCTACCCCCACTGCTATAACCTTAGTCCCATCACCTTCCTCTGGACAATGGAGTCATTTCCTAACAGGTCTCTTGCTTCCACACTTCCTCTCCTGTAATCCAGTCTCTACGCCCATCTCTATATCCCTCAGCCTGAGTGATCTTTCCAAATCACAAACTGGGTCATGTGACTCTATGCACAGTCCCTTCCAGTGGCTCCCTGTTGCACTTGGAATAAAATCTAAATGCATTACCAGCGGCTGCAAGGCCCTGCATGATTTGATCTGTTTGCTACACTTATGTCTGCTTGCTCACCTCCTTACTCATGCTTCAGGTCACACTGCTCTCCTTTCTGTTTCTGCCAAGAATGATCTTCCCTAGATTTTCTAGGTAATTGACTCCTTTTTATCACCTCCCCAGAGAGGCTTTTCTCACCACCCAACATGCAGTAGCTGCTTCTTTACTCAGTCACTCCCTGTCATTGCACCATTGTTATATTTTTTGCCATTGCATAGGATCTGATATTTCCTTATTTGTCTGTGCCTCCCAATAGAATCTAAGCTCTAAGACAATAATATCTTTGTAAGTCTTGTTCAACAGAGACTAAAACAGTGCCCTTAGTAGGCACTCAGTAGATACTTGTTGAATGAATGAATGCATGAGTGAATGAATGAATGAATGCATTAAATGGGTTGTGAAGTGTCAAATGCTAGAGAGAATCTAATTGTCCCAGCTTGGGGGATACAGTGTTTATCACTGGACCACTCATGTCTGGCCGAGGTCCCAGATCACAGGTGTGGCCACCTGGAGGCCCATCCCTGTGTATCTTTGCAGTCCTACAGCCATTCTAACAGGGCTTAGGCCTCATTTTACAGATGCAGACAGTGAGGCCCAGAGTGAATAAGAGACTTTCTCAGTTATCGAATCCTGCCATTTTCTATGTTAGCAGAATGTGCTTAATCTGTTCTAGTTGAGATATCTCTATATCTCTTTTAAAACCAATGGTGTTAACTACATGTTGATAAATATTTTCCTTCATCTACACCTACTCTATTTTAACACCAGTGTTGGAATTCTCGTTTCCTCCTACAAGAAAGAAACATGGCCCAGATTTTCATTGTGGGACTAGATGTTTCAGCTTTCCCATGCCAGGTTTTTTGTTTTGTTTTTTCTTTATTTGGCACTTCTAATGTGTTTTTAATGACAATGGAGTCTTGCTGTCCCTTTAGGTGCTAAAATCTCAGTTTACATAGCTATCTATTTTGTCTTGTTTTGTTTTAATTAAGGCCTAGCACTAGCTGGTAGATTCTGAAAATAGGATCCCATTTTAGTTTCTTCTTCTAGCTAAATGAAATCTTTAGAATGTGGTCATTTAATAGTGAAATGTGTGCCTAATCAGTGACAAGACTCCAACTTTTTTTTCCAGCTAGTTAGGGTTCATCTACAGCTTTCAGTCTAACATTCCTATTCACTGATTATTCTATTTGAGCTCCATCCAAAGAAATAAGTGCCATAACATATGCTTTCAAAGAGTAAAATAAAAAGGCATTAATAACTTTGATACAGTATCTATAGAGCATATCAAGCAAAGTATTAAGTAAGATTAATTCTGTTTTATTTCTTAGTCTTTTTTTCACAGAACTTATCTGTGAGTTCTTTAATAGGGTGATAAAGAATTAGAGACAGAGATAGGAAATCTAGATATGATTACAGTTATTATATATTTAAAATTTTTATGTATTCATTACTATGATAATAAAACTTTAATATAGCCACTCCAGTTTTTTTTCTGTTTTTTGGATTAGTGTTTATATGTTATATCTTCTTCCATTCTTTGACTTTAAGCCTATATACGATTTTGTGTGTAAAGTGGACTTCTTGTCAATGGCATGTACTTGGGTGTTGCTTTTTTAATCAATCTAATAATCTTTGTCTTTTAATTTATTTGTTTAGATCATTTACATTTAATGCAATTATAGGTATGGTTGGATTAAAGTCTACTACATTTCTAATTACTTTCTGTTTGTTCCCTCTCTTTTTATTCCCATATTCCTCTTTTCCTGCCTGCTTTTGAAATAGTTTAGCATTTTTAATTATTTCACTTTATCTCAACTATTGGCTGTTTTTAATACTTTTTAAAATTTTTAGTGGTTGCCCTAGAGCTTATACTATACGTACAATATAAATTTTTAAGTAGTTTATCTTCCCGTATATGATAAAAATTTCATTAGATTCTTGACCATTAGTATGATCACTTTATACCCAACTGAATATCGAAGCTGTCAGTTCCCATGTTTACATTTTTCTTAATTATATTTATAATAATAATACTAAATAACAATTATTGAGCATTTACTGTGTACAAGACACTACTGTGAGCACTTTTGTATTTATGACTTATTTGATCCTCATAGTTACCCAATGTGGATAGGTCCTCTATATCACCATTTTACAGATGTGAAAAAAGAGGCAGAGAGAGGACAAATAACTCACCCCAGGTTACAAGGCAGTAAGTGGCAATACTACTTTCATTTTAGGAGAAAAGAGTAGCATAGTATTTAATCCATAAGAGGGGGGAGGGGAATGAAGGCTTCTTAGTTGCTCAAGTTTTCGTGCAAGAAAGGAGGAAAAGCTGTATTCTCAGGACAGAATGGCAGTGATGTGCCACACTGGCACAATCCTGTAGAGAGGCCAGCCCCCCATTAGGGCTGTGAGCCGCTGCTAATTTGAACTATACTGCTTTTGTATTTTGTGTGCAATTTGAACATTTGTGGTTTTTTTAAAATAGTTTTAGAAGAGCTTTAAGAATAAGGTGTTTAGGGACTTCCCTGGTGGCACAGTGCTTGAGAGTCCGCCTGCCGATGCAGGGGACACGGGTTCATGCCCCGGTCTGGGAAGATCCCACATGCCGCTGAGCGGTTGGGCCCGTGAGCCATGGCCACTGAGCCTGCGCGTCTGGAGCCTGTGCAAAAGAATAAGGTGTTTATACCCCGTTCTACATTCATGTATATTTAAATAACATTAAAATAAAAATGATTGAAGTCAACATTAGAGAACCTTGAGACTTCCTTGTGTACACGTCTATGGACCCTTTGGTTCAAAGATGCACTGGCCTCATGAATGTGAGAGCATTGTATGCGCTCTGTGCCTCTGTCAGCAGGAAATCCTAGCACTTCTTAGCATCTGTCCTCTACATGATTTTGGTTTTGGTTGATTCTTCCTGTCTGGACTGTTCAGTAAGAATTCAGACTTTGGGTTGGTTAGTGCGCCTACGTTCTATGGGAGGTAAATGAGAGGAGCTGGTTCTCTACCCCCCTTTCCCCATTCCAAGGCGAGGGAGGTGTGCTCTGATTATTCCCTTTCTGAGAGTAGCCTCATTCTCTGTCAAGTGACGGGAGGCTGCATCTTCTCATCTCCAAGGCCTGGCAGAGCCCGTGCTGAGCCAATCAGTGTCTGCAGAAACTTTGCACCGAAATCCTTTGGCAAAATTGGATGCCCCACTGGGATGCCTGCTGCAGTAAGAGGGTGCCAGCTCTGCAGGGTCATGCAAGTTCAGGATCAGGCCCTTAAAACATAATAAAGGGACAAGTGGTATCGAGGCTTTATCACAAAGTTCTCTTGAAGAGTCAAAAATGAGAAAGAAAAAAAAAAACTTAGGAGAGTTCTCACTGTAGGGAAAGAAAATGAAGAAGAAATTTAGAGTATTTTTTGGTGAATACATCAGAGTATAAAGGAAATAGACAGGATTTGACCTCTTCAGGTCCTGGCTTTGCATCTTCTCTGTGTGGCTGGTTACCTATGTGACCACTCCATTAAAAGCAGAAACTGGTAGTGGGGAAGATTTACAGGAGATGCATTTTTTAAACATTGCATAAGAAGATGGTTCAGTGTTGGAATGAATCTTGTCATAGGTGGTTGGTAATTTTTCTTATGCCATAATATTATAATTTATATAATTAGATATATAATAATTATATACTATTATATATTATTTTTATACTACAATGTGTATTATATAATTTATATCACATAATTTATATAATTACAATTATAATAAAATATGAACTTTAATTAGATACAAAGAATTATGTATTGAGTAAATGCAATCTTAAGGAAGGAAAAAGAAACATAAGCATCTGTTTGTTTATTAGGTATCTTCAAAGTCAGATGGGATCCACAAAGGATTAATCAAATCCTCTACCTAGTGTAATTATTTTTCGGTGAGAAGGGAACGTGTGATCCCAAAATATGCTAACAGAGAAAGCAACAAGAGGTGTCCCCAGGTTACATTTTGTTGCTGAAGTCTTTGTTACATTCCAACAAATGGCCCTCCAATTTTTTTGACTCAGAAAGTTGGTATTGGCAATATACCAAGAGTGGCTCAATCTCTTTGGACCACATACGTATTAAGCAAACTCATAGGAGATGGATGTGTAAATCAGAAGGCCATTTCCCTAACATGCAGTAAGAAATAGAACCACCAGAGCAACTGGTATCCAGATACTCTGACAGCCCTCCTTGCTGGGAGGTCAGTATGGCAGGCTAAAGATAATCCCACGATTCCCTGGTGATCATAAACCACAGCAATGGCTCTGTGTTTAATGGCTTAGCATTATACCTACTGTATCAGTTTGCTAGAGCTGCCATAACAAGGTACCATAAACTGGGTGGCCTATAAAACAGAAATGTATTGGCTCACAGTTCTAGAGGCTAGAAGTCTGAGATCAAGGTGTTGGCAGGGCTGCTTTCTTTCAAGGCCTCCGAGAATCTGTCCCATACCTCTCATCTAGCATCTGGTGGCTTGCTGGCAATCTCTGGCATCCCTGTGCTTGAAGAAATAGCATCTGAATCTCTGCCCTCATCTTCAAATGGTGTGAAGTGTGTCTGTCTTCAAATTTCCCCTTTTTTTGTAAGGACACCAGTCATACTGAATTAGGGTCTACCCTAAGGACCTCATTTTGACATGATTACCTCTTTAAAAATCCTATCTTCCAAATAAGGTCACACCCTGAGGTACTGGGGAGTAGGACTCCAACATACATTTTGCGGGGAGACACAATTCAACCCATAACTGCTGTGTATCCACTTCCGTATTTGAGATGAACCTGCAGGAGACCCAGCTCTAACCAGTGCTGAGAGGGCTAGCAAACCCTTGCCTCTCACTAACATAAAGTTCCTGTAGCATATGGTGTCCAACCTCATTTTGAAAGCAGCAGCTTCAGATATGTTCAAGGTTAGGCTTAGGGCTCCACCTTGGGGGCAGTTTTCAGTTACCTGCTTAATTGCTTGGCTAATAGTGACTTTCCACAATTTCATCCTCGAAAGCTCTCCTCATTTTTAACTTTTGAGCAGGTTTTTGCTGTTATCCTTGCATAATTTATTTAAACATATGTCTATTTATGTAAATGTCTATTTATGATTCTATTCAGTGTCTCACTATTATAAGCCATATTTCAATAATAATGGCCAACACTTACGGAGTATTTACTCTGTTCCAGGTACTGTTCTTAAGTATTCTACATGTAGTAACTCCTTTGTAGTCCTCATGACAAGATAAGACGCCAGTTCAATATCATACTCATTTTTGACAGAGGAGGAAACAGATCCAGAGAGGCTCAGTGAGATAGAATCATGATTTGCACCCAAGTTGTTTAGCTTGAGCACTTAGTAAGATCTCCCTGCTTCTTAGCTGTGCCATCTTGGCAAGTCCTTCACTTATGCCAGTATGTAAAAGTGGAGATAAATAACAGGACCTACCTCGTGAGATTGTTCTCATCTTAGAACGCTACCATATAGTAAGTGCTCAATAAGTGTTAGCAAACAGTTTTTAAAAACTGACAATACCAAGTGTTGACAAGGATGTGGAGGAAGCAGAACTCTCATATAGTGCTGGTGGGAATGTAAAATGGTACAACCGCTGTGCAAAATAACTTGGGATTTCTTACAAAATCAAATGTACATGTACCATGGGACCCAGCAATTCCACTTCTAGGTATTTACTCAAGAGAAATAAAAACATATATCCAAAAAAGAAAGTGTTAGCAAAAACAACCCCCTCCTCCTCTGATACCTCACCCCACCCCAAATGGAGAAACTGGAATACAACCCAGGCAGATCTTTCTTAACCCTTGTGCAAGAGGTTGCCTTATCGTCAATGACTATTGCTGTTGATAAAAGTTTGCCCCATTTCTTTTCCTTATCCGACTTCCTTCCTTCCTTCCCTCCTGTTCCATTGGAAGAAGTATTTCTTCTAACACTAACACTTAACGCTAACACTTAAGACGGGATCCTATCCCCTGCTGCCTTCCTGGATCCATCGCCGTCCTCTTACCTCTGAATCTTCAAACCCTCCCTCTCTCCTGACTTCTTCCTCTCAACCTGCTAACAGGTTTTTCCTGTCCTGACAGTGGATGCAGTCTTGATGCCAGGCTCACCACAGCAGCTTCCCATTCTTTTTTTTTCTCTGCATTATTAAGAGTCTTTACAAAGTAGATTGTTTGCCTCTGCTATCTCTTCTCTCTTCAATTCACTGCAGTCCCACCTTTATCCTCTCACTATGGAAACTGCCTTTGCTTCCTGACAACTGCAATGGACACTTCTCAGCCTTGACCTTGACCCCTTCCTCAGCCTTTCACACAGGCAACCCCTCTCCAGTCCTTGAAATGCATTTCTTCATGGGCTCCTGTCAGGCTCTTGTTTTCTGGTTTTCTTCTTTCCTCCAGCTCCTCTTCATCTTCATCCTAATCTTCTCTCCTTTCCTTCTTCCCTTCAATGTCAATCTTCCCAGGTTCTGCCTTGAGCCAGCAGCTCATCTCTGTCTTCCTCATCCCAATTCTGACTCCAGGTGTTACATAGATCCTGATAACTTCTGTATCTGTTTCTCAGGCCCAGCTCTCCAAGAACTGTCTATTGCACATCTCCACGAGGATATTCCAAAGGCACCAAAGACAAAACACGTCCCAAGTGGAGGGCTTCATATCATTATTCCTGCAACTCAGCTGCTCTCCCTGATTTACTGAGAACCTGGGGCCTCCCAACTCCTCTGTCCTCCTGTGCCTCTATTCCAAGCAATATGGGTTTGGCTGAAACTCTCTCCTCCTTAACATCCTTGGAAGCCTTCTTTTCTTCTCTGTGCTCTGCCTGCTGCTAACTTGGCCGAGGCCCACACCTTTTTCTCTGCATCACTACAGCCACCCCTGAATGTGCTCTTCCTCTTATCTTTTCCTCTCACCTTCCAGTTCAGCCTCCACGTTGCAGATAAATGAATATTTCCCTTTAAAAAATAACTTTAGAACCTAAAAGTGATACATGCTCATACCGTATTTTGTTAAATCTTGGAAATTGCCTTGGAGACACAGTGAAGAAAGTAAAAGTTTTTCATTATCTTAAATCTCAGATATAACCATTTTAAACATATGGATGCATTTCCTTGCAGTTTAAAAAAAATGCATGTAGGGGGCCTCCCTGGTGGCGCAGTGGTTGAGAGTCCGCCTGCCGACGCAGGGGACACGGGTTCGTGCCCCGGTCCGGGAAGATCCCACGTGCCGCGGAGCGGCTGGGCCCGTGAGCCATGGCCGCTGAGCCTGCGCATCCGGAGCCTGCGCTCCGCAGCGGGAGGGGCCACAACAGTGAGAGGCCCGCGTACCGCAAAAAAAAAAAAAAAAAAAAAAAATGCATGTACAGTTTTTTTTCTAATCATCGTTGGGATCCGGCTTCCCTGTATCACTTTATTGCTTGATTTCTTCACCCAATGCACAGTATGTTACCCCGTATCATTAAAAATTATTTTAAAATATTATTTTGATGACCAACTTGTAGACTAGAAAATAAAACAAATGAACCATAATTTAACGATTCCTCTATGGTGGAGTATTTGGATTGTGTCCTTTTTTTTAAAAAAAGCTTTTTAATTAAGACTAAGTAAACAACTTTGGGTTTTAATCTGTAACTCTTACTTCTCATTATTTCCTTTGGATCAATTGCCAGAAGTGCAATTATTGGGTTAAAGAATATGAATATTCTTGAAGTTTTTGATGTATTTTACCCAGTTGCTTCCCAGAAAAGAGGTAACAAATGATTCCTTCTGTAATGCTGCAGACTGCATGCCTCACTCCCACTTGAATGTTCGCATTTAAGTAGTATGTTTTCTGATTCAGTAATTGAAAGATGCAAACTTGGTATTTTCCAGATGACGTTGAACATGTTTCCATATGTTTATTAGCTATAGCTAGTTGTTATTCTGTGAAGTGCCTCTTCATGTTTTCAGTTTTTATATTAAGGTTTTAGTTATTCGATTATTATCATTAATATCATTCTTCGTGTGAGTGAGCAGTCATTCTGAAATTCAAGCCCTGTGTAAAAATCCTTTGTTGTTCCCTCTGACTCTCAGGGTGAAGTTGCAATCCCCAAGCTTGGCACACAATGCCCCCATTATCCTAACCTTGACTGTCTGCCCTTCTGCACCAAGATGCACACAGATACACCATAGGCTATTCTGAACTATTTCCAGTTCTCAAAATAATGTGTTTGTTCTTTATGCCTCATGTCCGTGCAACATACTCTTTTTTCTGTCCCAGTCACTAGTCTCTACCTGCCCCCTGTTTTGCTGAGTGAACTGCCACTCATCCTCAAACTCACTCAGGAGTTCTTTCTCTTGGGTGGGAACTGCTCTTGACCACTTGGTCTGAATTATGTGTCTCTCTTCTGTGCTCTTATAGCATCTGGGAAGGCCTTTTTCTTAGCCCTCACCACACTGTATTACCTTTCCTATTCTCAAAGAGGGCAAGTCTTTTGTTTCTGCTTCTCTGGGGCCTAACAATACCTAGAAGATTGTAGATACACAAGAAAGCTGGAAGAAATAGAGGGGAGAATGAATGAAGCTATTATTCTCCATCTTAAAAAGGGCTGTATTTGCCATGGGAAGTTTATCTCATTTTAAATTTCTTTTTTTTTAATTTTTATTTTATATTGGAGTATAGTTGATTAACAATGTATGTTAGTTTCAGGTATACAGCAAAGTGATTCTGTTCCATGTATACGTGTATCTTTTCTTTTTCAAATTCTTTTCCCATTTAGATTATTACAGAGTACTGAGCAGAGCTCCTTGTGGTATACAGTAGGTCCTTGTTGTTTATCTATTTTAAATATAGTAGTAGGTGTATGTCAATCCGAAACTCAACTTGAATTTCTTATTTGAGTAATATAATAATATATTCTGGCCCTTCATTTGTTCAAGCAGATAGAGTTCTAGTATTTTGCTAATTTATTAAAGTTCCTATATATAGTATGTACGGTTACCACACATCTAGTGTCTATACTTTCTCATGAAGTTGTATGAAAAGAATTCTTTGGCACAGATTTGATTATCTCCAAAATTCATTTACTATTAAACACAAAGAATTAGAAATTATAACTTCATGAGGTCAGTTATCATAGCATTTGATGTCACAGCTCAGTTCTAAGGAGAACATAGTGAGATGCTAAGAACATAGAGAATGGCAGGAGGATGGATGGATGGATGGATGGATGGACAGATGGAAAATAGATCTAATATTTTACGTGTTGAGTAGAAAACATGTTCATTTATAAAGATACAGTATCTGTTTCCTTAGTCCATTCAGGCTGATATAACAAAATAACATAAAATGTGTGGCTTATAAATGACAAATATTTATTTCTCACAGTTTTAGAAGCTGGAAAGTCCAAGGTGGTGGTGTTGGCAGATTGGGTATCTGGAGAGAACCTCCTTCTTCATAGACTAGAGAGCTCCGTGGGCGTCTCCTTTATGAGGACACTAATTTCATTCACAAGGGCTCCACCCTCATGACCTAATCACCTCCCAAAGGCTCCACCTCCTAATACCATCACATTGGGCATTAGGTTTAAACATATGAATTTGGGAGTTGCCGGGGCAGGGGTGGGCAGGGGGAGGCACAAATATTCAGACCACAGCTTTCTGTTATCTACAAATCCTTTTGTATCATTTCAGACTATTTGAGGTTCAGTTAATTTACATGCTAAAATAAAAAATGATAACTAAAGGTCTAAAAGGGAAACTGACAAAATTTTGCTGTGCAATTAGGACAAAACCAAAAAAAAAAAACAGTCTTTCCCAAGAAACTGTCAAAAAGATAGCATAATGAGAACATCCCTAAATCAATTAATTATATTGGGAAGCCAAGATTCACTTTTTAAATGCATTTGTCTTGGAGAAAATTGAAATAATAATTGCATGCCTATAATTTACTTGATCAGTTTGCTTAATGATTTGGAGACCAACCAATCTTTCAAGTATAGAGTCGGCCAAGTTTGTCAATGTCTATAGCCTCACTTCTTCATAGCTTTCAAGCACTACCCTTTTATCTTCTTCTCCCAACAGCACAGGAAAGAACTGAGGTCGGCATTATACCAGTTACCTGACAGATTAATCACAATTTAGTGTAATAAGGTTGCTGACGGGGGCAGTTCCAGGAGGTATTTCCATTTTAAGCCTTTTAATTCCAGTTTTGGAGTGTAAGAAATTTTAGGCATCAGTAAGCATCGGAAATATCTGAGCTATTTGTGTTGAATACTTTTCTGCTCATTCATGCCTCTGAGCTTTTGGAAGTACTGGCCTGTCTGCCTAAAACAACCCTTCATCACTTTAAATTCACTCCCTATGCACTAGTGATTCCTAGTGGATAAAACAAGTGTATATGCCACCCTATAAGACGGCTTCCTTCTTAGGCATGCATAGAGCACAGCAAAGCCCAGGGACAGGAGTGTCCTTGGAAGACATTGAGGACAGGAGTTCTAGCAAAGTAAGGCTGCAGAATCGCAGAACATTTGTGGTTGTGGAATGGAATGTTTCATTCTAAGTAGAGGTGACCTTGCCTATGGGGGAAACAGAATTTAAGGTGCATATTTGTGTGAATTTTTTCTAGTGATCAAGGAAAAGACACAAGCTATTATTTAGTTTCCCTCCTGAAGCACCCACAACTCTGAGCTTTTAAATCAAAGCTCTGTGGTACCTGGAGGGGAAGATCCCTGAAGCTAGTGGCACCAGGTTCCACTGGCTCTGTCCTTCCATCCTTGGCCCTGTGTCACTCCATACCTCACATCAGTTTGTAACTCAGCATAATGAAGACACACTCATTTCTTCGCCTCATTTTCTCTCATCCCCTTCCCTTCCTCCCACCCTTCTTGCTTTCCTTTAAAAAGCAAAAATTACACCAGTGAAAAACTGGTTAATTATATTCAGTGTCTTTGAGTTCAGCTGGATTCAGCACTCTTCATTCTACTGTTGAGTTTTTAAGATACAAATAAAAGCCTTCTTAGAAACACACTGATTAAACTCTTCACCTTATTACATCATCAAAGCCCCATTTTGTTCTCTTCTCCCCTTTTCTGGACCCCAGCGAGACGTCTTTCATACCCCTGAACCTTTGACTCTTCCAACTCATGAAATTTCATCTTGTCCATTGAGTACAGGGTATCATTGGGCCACAGTTACTGGACATTGCTTTGTGGGCCAGTCCTGGTCATGCTGAAACTTTTGTTTTTGGGGCAGAGATGATGAGGAAGTAGTAGAATACGCTTTTACTATCCCGTATGAGTTTTAATCAGGATTCCAAATTCCACCCAGAAATTTCATCATTCCCTCAAAGTAATTTTACTTAAATCCTATAGTCATGATCTTGCTACCATACTTCCTCATACTTATGTGGACTGGATGAGATATCATTCTTTCTTTCAGGTTTCCATTTTCATGTTTTAAGTCCTATATCTTTGACTAGTGCCTACTAACTTAACAGCACCATATTAATACTGCTCTAATGATTTATTTCCTTCTATGCTTTTCCTGGATTTGCAAGATAGACATTTTTTTCCTTAAAAATAATAGTTTAGGCACAACGATTTACTGATATTTAAAATTGTTCTGGAACATCAGCCATAGAAAATGTAAGGGTGACATGACTATTATGAGATGGGGAGAAAGAGTTCAAATATAGTTCAAATACTGCAGAGTTGCATTTGTCACTGAACGAACAATCAACCAAGAATAGACAAAGTGGCCTTCTGGAAGCTTCGTCCAAATTAGGCTTTCAGTATTTTTCTCTTTCTCATCATTTACCGTCTCAGCACTGACTTATCATGTTTCCTGCGCAAGATGTCATGATGGTTAATTCTGTTTACAATGTTGGAATTTCTTTCCTAATTTGCATTACTTCACAATTTGTTATGTTGTTCCTGCATATCCCAAGCGTACTGAATTAATAAAATCTTGTATTAGGGTACAGGCTAAGGTACTGTAGAAAGAGAACTAAAGACATATGCCTTACATAAGATGGAAGGGTATTTTTTTGCGTAACAGCTTGGAGGTAGCCGATAGTCCGTGGTGGGTCAGTAGCTTTGCTCCACAGTCTCATGCAGGGATCCTGGCAGCAAGCCCTGCTATATCCCATACTTGGCTCCACCTTGAAGTCCAAGGTGGCTGATAGCTCCAGTTTTCTCCATTTTCCAGGCTAGCGGAGGGAAAAATGTTAAGCAGAGTACAAGCGGGTTTCTTTCTTTATCCTAAAAATGAGACGGAGACCTTGTATGCATCACTTCCTCTTGCATTCTGTCAGCCTAAACGTAGTCTCATGACCGTATTTAGCTGCAAAGGAGGCTGGGATACGTAGTCTCTAGATGAGTAACCACATTCCCAGATCCTCAGCGTTAGACTCCAGATCATCCAGTGTTAGAATCCTCCAATCAGCCTCTAATTATCTAAGGTTACAGAGGTATAGAAGGTGGGTGAACACAATTACACACACACAGAACAAGGGGTTCAGTAGGGTCTCAGCTGTGTATGTGTGTGTATGTATGTGCAGGTGAAGGTAAAGAAATTAAGACCTGGTCTCCATTAGAGAACAGATAAATATTTGACAAAGGAAGGCAAATGCATATTGATCAACAAATACACACTGTAAGACAGTGTACCAAATACTGTGTGGTATAGAATCTGATTCTAATAGAAGCAGATAACTGAAACATTAATGAGGGTTGGAAGAATATATGTTGTCTTTATGGAGGCTGGGTGTCTCAAGATGCATCTTGAAGGGTGGTATTTAATACTTTCTCAGATCCCCTAATTCATGAAGATTGCAACAGCATACTGCTTTCCCCAAATAAACTGCAGTAAAGAATCTTTCTGTCAGCTCTTCCAAGTTAGAGTTCCAAGAATACAGTAAACCAGGAGTGGCCAACACTGAAATGATGTGGGTTGTGGATGCCACGTGGCCACCAGCTCCCTACCTGGATGACTCATTCAGCCTCATCCGTGCACCAGCCTTGCAGTCACTCATGGCTCAAGGCTCCTCCCTCAGCAAAATTTCAGTTGCTCCATGTCCTAGAGCTTCAGGTCATTCAGCAATAGTCAAAACTCAAATGTCAGCTTCTCCTTTACCAAGTGTCTGATGCAGCCTTACCTGTGGACTCTGGTCTATTGGATGTTATTAAAATTAGTTCTTTTCCTTCCCTTTACCAATTTTGAAGTCCCTGTTTGCAAATTACTCCCTCTAGACAGTTGTGACATTCTCTCTCCCTTCTGGGCTGGGAGGAACAATTGGAGTGTCCTCACTGGGCTGGATTGTTCACCTCTATGGCCCTTCTTCTCCTCTCCCCCCAGTCCTTGGCATCTTGGTAGTGATGCCCACACTGCCAGGACTCAATAGGCTTACCCTGGCCTAATGCCCACTTTTGGGTTCTTAAGCCTTTCAACTAAATATTCTGACATTTGTTATAAATAAATAACACACATTTCTTTCACACTTGACAGTTTATAAAGTGGCAACTCTGGTTAATCCAACCCTCCTTCTTCCTACCACCAAGCTTTGATCAAACACCTGTCTTAACTCTCACTAGAGAATTCCATCTTGGAGTCAAAAATCCTCTGGGGTATGGGGGTAACTTTTGCATGAGGCCACTTATGATCAAAAGGCTTATAATCAGCTCCTTCCAAATGCAGCTGTGGTTACTTCAGATTCCAGATCTTTCCTGCATAGACCTCAGCTAACTCTCCTCACTCCCACCCCATCCCCTCCCCCATCCCCACACTAATATCTTAATGGTAGTCTCCTGGATTCTCCTTTTTGTTTCCAATTATTTGGCAGAAACTCAGGAGGAGATTAAAAGGTGCTCCCTTCTTTTCAGTATTTAGAGTTCTTAACCCTTCACCACCATGTTTGCAGTGAGAAGGGACAAATTCACAGCTCCTGTTCATGTTAATTCTATCCCTTTATCCTTTAAAGTTACATATGTTCAAGCTATTCCTCAATCGTTTAAAAAAAAATAAAGCATACTCTGAAGGAGCTTGAAATTATAACTAAGTTTACCAGAACTTTAAAGTTAATTATTAAATTTAAAGGTTATTGTTTGATTATTAAATAATTAATAATTAAATATTATTATTTAATTAAATAATTAAAAAAACACAAGTCTCATTTCCCCTTTTTTCTAATTCACCTGGCACCTGCAATGTGACCAGCCATCCCCTGGATTCAGTGTCTAGGTCTCTAGAAAGGTTTGTAGAGAGTGAAAGAAACCAGGCACACAGTAGGTTTGGGGTCCGTACTTATCATTTTGTTTACTTATGCAATTAGGAAGGTCCGCTTTTTTCCTATTCACTAGAAATTCCATGATGATTTTGTAATAGTCATAATTATATTGAATTACAATAGTAAAGAATTCTTTTAAAACATCATAATCAACTGGAAAAAGGATTAAAATCTCTCAGGAAGCAAAGTGCTCAGACTATAGCCCAAGTGTCATGTTGATGGCAACCCACCGTGGAGGTAGGCAAATATTGAGGACAAAGAGACAAAGTGGTCTTAATTAAGACCACACATGCATCTCCCTATGGGAGTCAGAAAACCAGAGTTCATGACCCTGCCTCTGACTTCCTGTGGTTAAGTCACATTTCCTGTGAGCTGCAGCTGGTATTAGTCAGTACACACTGATATATCTGTACCTCTTTTTTTTTTTAAATTGAAGTATAGTTGATTTACAATGTTGTGTTAGTTTCAGGTGTACAGCAAAGTGATTCAGTTATACATGTACATATATCCATTCTTTTTCATATTCTTTTCCCATATAGGTTATTGGTTTTTTCCCATATTGAGTAGAGTTCCCTGTGCTATACAGTAGGTCCTTGTTGTTTACCTATTTTATATATGGTGGTGTGTATCTGTTAAGCCCAAACTCCTAATTCGTCCCTCCCCTTCTTTCCCCTTTGGTAACCATAAATTTGTTTTCTATGTCTGTGAGTCTGTTTCTGTTTTATAAATAAGTTCATTTGTATCACGTTTTTAGATTCCACATATAAGTGGTATCATATGATATTTGTCTTTCTCTGTCTGACTTAGCTCACTTAGTATGATAATCTCTAGGTCCAGCCATGTTCCTGCAAATGGCATTATTTCATTCTTTTGTATGGCTGAGTAAGAATCCACTCTTTATCCATTCATCTCTCGATGGACATTTAGGTTACTTCCATGTCTTGGCTATGAACTGCTGCTATGAACATGGGGGTGCATGTATCCTTTCAAATTAGAGTTTTTGTCTTTTCTGGGTGTATGCCCAGGAGTGGAATTGCAGGATCATATGGTAACGCTATTTTTAGCTTTTAAAGAAACCTCCATACTGTTCTCCTTAGTGGCTGCACCAACTTTCATTCCCACCAACAGTGTAAGAGAGTTCCCTTTTCTCCACCCCCTCTCCCTGTATCTCTTGTTTAAATTATTTAAATACTTTTATATCAGTTGGTGGACGGCCTTTGCCCAAGCCCACTGCAAGGCCTCCTTGACTACTTTCCTGGGACTCCCTGGATTTCCCTGTGATCCAGTCACTAAAGGCTTATTTCCGGCCCTCCTGTGTGAGCAGTGCCCGTACAGAAAAGTTTCTGAGTATTTTGAGCATCACCCCTGCTCCAGGTTTAATATTTCTTATCTTTGATATGAAGATTTAGATTAAACAACCCATAAGTTTCCTTCTGAAATCCTGATGTTTTATTTTACATGATTAATGTTGAGAGGAAAAGATATGTTTCACTTGGAGCCAGAACTCTGCCTTTGCCTCTGAAATTGGCTTTTGGGAAAGGGTGTGATGCTCTCTTTGCATTGAAGGCTATGAAGAACCTCAAAGCAGTTTGCAGCCAAATGGAGCTGTAGGCTTTGACCCATCAATAACTCCCAGTGTAAGATTACTTATGGCATCATCAGTGCGTCTGAATATAGATGGCTCCTCCTGGGCTCTAGCTCAGTGGTCCACAAAGCAGACTTGGGTTTCGTGGTGTAATTTAGAAAGTGAACCCAAACATTTTCAATAGATGAAGACAGAGAACTTCTCTGCAGAGGAACCTAAGGGTTAAGACTGAGTCATTCTCTCTTAATACATCATGTGATCTGAGTTATCAGTAACCACAAGAATAGAGCAGAAACCTAAGTTGCATGTTGGCTATTTGAGTGGTTTCTTTTTGATAAGCATTTTCACATCATTAGGGAAATGGGATTATTTTTCCAAAATACACGCATCTTGAAATTTTCTCCTTTATGCAATTAAAACTTTTTGATTGGGCAGCTCAGGATTCTGCCAGACCCTGGAAAAATGGAAGTAAACAAGCCTGAAATGGCCCCTGGCCTCAGAGTGCTTCCAGTCTATTTATAACTCAGTGAAAGGAAGATGTTATTAAAGATGATAATGGGGGGCAGATTAGTATAGTGGTTAATATTGCAGGCTCAGGGGAAAGACTGCTGCTTATTAACTCTGTAACCTTGGTCAGATTAGTTACTTAACCTCTCTAAGCCTTAGTCTCCTCATCTGTAAAGTGGGGGCAAGAATATTTACCTTGCAAGTTTGTTAATCAAAGAAAAAAATACAGTGCCTTAAAATGTCTTTGGAATAATGCCTGACATAGAGTAAGTGCTAATACGTGATATCTCTGTTATTTTTTATTGAAGTGTAGTTGATTTACAATGATTCAGGTGTACAGCAAAGTGATTCTGTTATACATATATATCTATTCTTTTTCAGATTCTTTTCCATTATAGGTTATTCCAAGATATTGAATGTGGTTCCCTGTGCTATACAGTAGGTCCTAGTTGTTTATCTATTTTATACAGAGTAGTGCATATCTATTAATTCCAAATTCCCAATGTATCCCTCCTCCCCTTTCCCCTTTGGTAACCATAAATTTGTTCTCTATTTCGTGAGTCTATTTCTGTTTTGTAAATAAGTTCATTTGTATCATTGTTTTAGATTCCACATATAAGTGATATATGATATTTATCTTTCTCTGCCTGACTTAACTTCACTTAGTATGATAATCTCTAGGTCCATCCATGTTGCTGCAAATGGTATTATTTCATTCTTTTTTTCTGGTTGTTAATAAAGTAGAAGCACTGATAAGAATAAACAGGAAAATAATAAACCAAGAGAAAAAAAAAAAAGGTTTACCTTAGTTCTCTCCCTCAAGCTCCTTTTCAGGCACGTGCCGGTTGAAACTGAAAGCTGTTACATCACACCCGGGCCTTCCCTCTGTCTGATTAAGTAACTGAGATCTCCCTTTTCACTTGTTTTAGGGTCATGACATTTTTCTGAACCACCAGCATTTTCTTATCCTTTGAATAGATTTTCTGAGGAATAGATCAAAACCGATAGCTGCTCAAGCATCACTTGGGAAGCTTGTTTATGAAAACACACACTCCCGGACAGCAATTCCAGGAATCTTTGTTCATGGCAAATAAACCAAGGGATTCTTATGCATAAACCAACTATGGACACGCGCCTTGCAAACCTCTGCCTGTTAAGTAAGGGCAGGTGCTGTAAGCTGGACATGCATCCAGGGCTGGTATTAGCCAGCACACACCTGTTAGAATATCAAGCTAATTCCCTACTGCCATTCCTAACTAGCTTCTGCCCGGAATCCTTGAGTGCCCTTCAGCTCCCCCTCACTCCCTCCCCGCCCGAGCCCCAGCTGCCTGACCTTCCCCCAGGAACCTTCCAACCCACCAGCAACTCAAGAGCCTAGCACAGCATGGGCCTCTGCTCTAGGGAGCTAGCTGATGTCTGCTCTAGAACGGGACTGATTAATGAATGGTTTGAACACTGCCCTTGAAAATGACCGATTGTAGGGAAGAGATGGCAGCTCTATTTCTGGATGAAACACACACATACACACATATACCCACCACACACATGTACACTCATGTGCCCACACACCTCCCGGAGGCATTTATCACTTGCTCACCCCTTTACTAAGAGTCCTTCAGTGTAATAAATACCCAGCTTCTTTACTGAAGGGGCGAAAGAACAGGGTGACAAAGGCTGCCAACCCACCGGTTATGATGAATGCACTTTTCTGACTATTATTTCATAAGGAGCTACAGCCTCTTGGCAGGAGAAGTAATTCTCCAAGGCTGCCTTGGAACCAACGGAATTAGAATCCCTGTTAAAATACAGCTCTGGAGGGAGAGGAAACCCCTTCGTTCTTTACTTTATAACATGTTCGGTAGGTGCCTGGGGATGCCTGCTCTTTTTTGTAGTCTTCCGCCCTGGAGTAATCATCTTCACTATGTTCATCTGTCTCTGTCCTCATAGACAAGGGTCCTTTTAATAATTAAGGGTTGCAAACCAGTGAATATAACGAAAAGGAAGCAGACTCACAGATATAGAGAACAAATTAGTAGTTACCAGTGGGGAGAGGGAGGGGGGAGAGGGCAATGTAGGGGTAGGGGATTAGGAGATGCAAACTATTATGTATAGAGTAAGCCACAAGGGTGTATCATAACAGCACAGGGAATATAGCCAATATTTTATAATAACTATAAATGGAGTATAACCTTTAAAAATTGTGAATCACTATATTGTACACATGTAACTTATATTGTACATCAACTATACTTCAATTAAATTTTTTTTTTTTTTTGCGGTACGCGGGCCTCTCACTGTTGTGGCCTCTCCCGTTGCGGAGCACAGGCTCCGGACGCACAGGCTCAGCGGCCATGGCTCACGGGCCCAGCCACTCCGCGGCATGTGGGATCTTCCCGGACCGGGGCACGAACCCGTGTCCCCTGCATCGGCAGGCGGACTCTCAACCACTGCGCCACCAGGGAAGCCCACAATTAAAAATTAAAAGAAAACAATTGAGGGCCGATATCTTATGCAGGTTCCATGTTCTGGTATAGCAGTTCTTTGCTTGAAGAGATTAAAAGTATTTCTAATATTTTCTGTTCCCTTTTAAAAAAAAGGGATGATATGCCTTTAAATGCTCCATTGAACAGCCTTAGTTCTGACTTACCCAATTTAGAATGATTAATCACCTCACCTATACTGCCAAGTCCTGCTTATTACAGCACGGCGCAGAGCTGCCCGGCCAAGAGTTTCATCTTCCCTGGAATTGTCCTTGATCTTTCAAAGCTCTGTGTGGGGTAAAGAGCATTTCACTGGAAAACCTAAAGCATGGGCTCTGCTTCTAGCTCTACCACTCACCAGCTTTGTGACCTTGACCAAGACTTAATCACACTGTGCCGGAATTTCTTCATCAGTGAGGATGGTGAAAGCAACCATGAGTATCTACTGAGTTCTTATCATGTGCCAGGCACTATGCTCACCACTTTACATGAACTACTTCACTCAACAGTCCTTTTTTTTAGCAGTTGCTATTCATCAGATGCATTTTATACACTATCGCACTCAATTCTCACAACAGCTCTGTGAAGAACCTATTCTTATGATTCCCATTTTGCAGAAGAGAAGACTGAGAGTTACAAGGCCATGTTGCTTGAGCAAGGCTCTCCTACAGTAAGTGGCAGAGCAAAAATTTGAACCCAGTCCAGTCTGATGACCAAGCCAATGTTCATAACCACATATATACCATACTGCCCCTGATCTGGCTGGTCTTAGAGGACACCTTGGGTTTAGATAAGAGGAGATGGGTGTGAATATTAGTTTGACCAAAGATCTGAGGGCAGGAAGATCTAGAGCAGTGGTTCTCTACCAGGGGCAATCCCCCCCTCCCCAGGGGACATTCAGCAATGTCTGGAGACATGTTTTATTGTCATGATTAGGGAAGGCTACTTGCATTTAGTAGAAGAGGCCAGGGGTGGCACTGAACATCCCACAATGCACAGGACAGCCCGACACAACAAAGAGTTATCTGGATGCAAATGTCCATAGGCTGAGAAACTGCTAGCTCTAAAGCAGGACTGTTCTGCTTTGGCATCTCCAAAGAAGACAACGGCACGCTGTGGGTGTTGCCTGGTTGCTAAAGTACCCACATTTTTCCATTAGGTCATGTAGAATTCAAACTACCAGGATGTGGCATACAGTGAGAATCAACGGATCTTGCCAGCAAGCAAGACTCTGGCTTTTATTAATCAAGGGTAATGCAAGATGGGTTGAACGGAAAGGTCTTCCAACCATGTGAGTCCTAAGGTGCTAAGAAAATTTAGCACCTATGCAAAGGGAAAACAAACAAAAAATCCCTGGCTGTATGTTAGAATAATCCAGGAAGCTTTTAAAAATACCAGTACTCAGGTCTCAACCCAAGAAATTCTGATGAATATGGTCTGGCGTGGCCTAGATGGTCCCATGCACAGCCTGGGTTTGAGTCACTGGCTATATTGTTATCAAGGTGGGCGGTTGATGAGTAGAACTTGGATAAAACAGCAACTATAGAGATGAATTGACCATTAACAAATAAGCATCCAGTACAAGGAAACTTTAAAACACTCAGCGTTCCAGAGATGTATAACCTGAATCAAATCAGGAGGACACAACGGACAAACCCAAATAGACTGACATGCTATAAAACATCAGGCCTGTACGCGTTAAAACTGTCAATGTCAAGGCTTCCCTGGTGGCGCAGTGGTTGAGAGTCCGCCTGCCGATGCAGGGGACACGGGTTCGTGCCCCGTTCCGGGAAGATCCCACATGCCGCGGAGCGGCTGGACCCGTGAGCCGTGGCCGCTGAGCCTGCACGTCCGGAGCCTGTGCTCCGCAACGGGAGAGGCCACAACAGTGAGAGGCCTGCGTACCGCAATTTAAAAAAAAAAAAAAAAAAAGTCAGTGTCAAAAACTGAGGCTTGTTCTAGACTAAAGGAGATTAAAGAGAAATGATAACTGAATCCAAAACGTGATGTGGCATTTTCTTTTGCTGTGGAGGACACTAGTAGAACAATGGGTAAAAACTGAAAATTGTTTGTAGACCAGCGTTTTGTATCAATGTTAATTTCCTGAGTTTGATAACCATACAGTGGTTAGGTAAAAGAATGACCTTGTTTTCAGTAATATACCTAAAACTTTTAACAGTAAATGAAATGATTCAGAAAAGAAGTGTGTGTGTGTGTGTGTGTGTGTGTGTGTGTGTGCGCGCGCACGTGTGTGTGTGCGTGTGTGTGTGCGTGTGTGTGTGTGGGATGGGAGGGATAAGAATAAAGCAAATGTGAAAAAATGTTAACATCTGGGGAATCTGGATGAAGGCTTTATGGGTATTCTTTGCACTATTCTATTCTTGCAGCTGTTTTGTAAATCTAGAAATTATGCCAAATACAAAGTTAAAATACTCCAAAAGGTGTTAGAAGGATTCCTGTCTCTGGAACCCTTTGTGATTAAGATACATGCCTGTATTTCATGATGTCTTAGGTGACATCTTTTGTGCAAAGAAGAGGGAATAAGTGGAAATGGACATGAGGTGGTCTGAAAGTCTTGAGGTGGTTTTTTTACAACCAGGGAAATTCCCTTGTGACTTCTAAGCTAGGAGATCCCCCTAAGCGGGTCTCATGATAACACCAAGTCATCTCCTCAGGGAGCCTCTTTGAGCATCTAATGTTGAGTCAACTTCATCTAAGTCAATGCTGTGGTGACCTAGCCACCCAAGTGCTGCACTGCCTTTAGCACTTTGTCTTAGAGAATGCAGTCCTCCTCTTTTTAAACCCCTTATTCATGAGGTGGGGTGGGGAGATGGGAGGAGGGGCTGCTCAGGAAGAAAGAAGTAGATTAAATAGTCAATTAAATGTAATCCTCCACGACACTTCCCTCCCTCACACCCATCACACCCCGCCCGTCTTAGTTCCTTTGGGCTGCTGAAACAAAAATATCACAGGCTGAGTGACTTAAAAAACATTTATTTCTCACAGTTTGGAGGCTGGGAAGTCCAAGGTCAAGGCGCAAACAGATTTGGTGTCTGGTGAGAGCTTCCAGGTTCATAGATAGCCATCTTTTTGCTGTGTCCTCACATGGTAGAAGGGGCGGGAGAGCTCGCTGGGGTCTCCTTTATAAGGGCAGTAATCTCATTCAAGAGCGCTCTACTCTCATGACCTAAGCACCTTCCAAAGGCCCCACCTCCTAACACCATCACACTGGCGATTAGGATTTCAACCTGTGAATTTTGGAGGGACACATCCAGTCCATCACAGTGCCCTGCCTATGCCTCCCTCTGGCATAAATTAAAAGTTAGGTGGAGAAAAAGGAGGGGGGGGGGCTGTTCTTTCTTTATAGACAATAAAATATGAAATACAATTAAAAGCTACTTTCTAGAAAGAAAGTGAAAAAAGTGAAGTGGGTGAGCATTTCCGGGCACAAAGTCATTGTCTATTTTGGAGAAAGTGATTTTTTTAAACTGTTTTTTGTGATCCCTAGGTAGGTGACCACACATCTCAGTTTGCCCAGTCCTTTTAGCATAATGATCAGCACTTCCTATCATACTGAACAATGTCCCAGTTTAGATATTAAATTCTGTAGTCATCTACATGTAGAAAAAACCATTTCCCCTCCTGTGGAAGAATAATTTACACCGAGAGTGGTATTTGACTCAGATCACTGGACTTCACCGTAGAAAATGTCACCAGATCTGGGTAAATTGCCATGTGGAAATCTGAGCCCATATGAGACAGAACAGAGATGGACATACAAATAGAAAATACATTCTACAAAGGAAACAGTAAAAGACCTGAGAACAGAAAGTCAGCTGAACCAGAGAGTTTTGCTGACCTTTCTTTTTTCTTCACCCACCATTCTAAATTTCTTTTTTTATTTTTTGATAAAACAAAGCTGTGTCACCTCCTTGCGCCTCCCCCAGGCAGAGCCTTTCAATCTCAGCACATTTCATTTATGTTCCGTTTTCACAGAAGGGCCTGATAGTACTGATGGTATCAGCTGAAGAACTTCCTGAAACTCACATCTGGTTTCAGGGGAAGTCAGCCCGGGTACCTGTGGGAGGCTGCCATTCGCCACGTCTTTAGCTTTCGACCCACTTCTGTCCCTGTCCAGCTCACAAAATGATGTTCCCACTGGCTGCTCTAGTCAGTTCATCTGGGAAGCAAAGGCTCCATCAAGATGAAATAAATCGTAGCTGACGCACACGCGAAGGGGTGATTTAATGCAGTCCAGAGAGTTTTCAGTGCAATTTCAGCTCCCATGCTTCAGCTCTGGAAAAGTGTGACTGCCGTTTAAATTATTTATGAGTGTGTGGGATGGCTTCTTTCAAACACAAACGGGCTTTCATGTTTCAAGTGGTCCCCAAAGCAGCATTTTGTAGAAAGACTGTGTATAGCTCATGAGATCCAAGAGAGGAACAGTTTGATTGTGACTTGAGTTTAACGACATTCTACCTTTGGCTGAAGTCGAAGGACAGGTCTCATGGATGCCTCTTTTGATGGAGGAACGTTTAAATTCTGGGTCCACAGAGCCCATAGCTGTGGCCACACCTCATATGCTCGTGGACACAGTGGCCACTCCAGCTGGCTTGTCTCTCCTCAAAGATTGTATTGTGGCAAAATGTGTCCTACGATGGACACTGCTGGACATCCATAACTGAGGGCAGGTGTTACCAGCTCTGGTCTGACCTTTTAGGGAATTTTTTATGGTATATTAAGATATCCAGTAGAATTCTACACATTAAACCTTGACCCCATGTTTTTTTCACTTGAAAACTTTTTATCTGGGAAGAGAAACCAGCTCACAGAAATGGTGATGAACTCGTAGTGAATGTTCCTCCACTGTTGTTACATTTGTGGAACATCTTTTATATTTTAGGACACTCTAATCTGATTTTACCATTTTATATGTGTCACTTGCACGGACAGAGCATGAGAAAGGAACGAGGCTATCAGAGAAAATGGGGGGAACAGCCTGTGTCTCCACAGCTGTGTAGCAAAGTGAAGGTCTTCGTCCTGTGGTCACTCCATAAGCCTGTGTCATCCCTGGTCTCTGACAACCAGATAGCTTTTCTTAAGAATTACGAAGTAGGTGATGCTTACACTAAGCTAACAAAAAAGAACTCATGACTCTTAGTGACCAGCTGTTAAAAGAACAACAGCGATTCTCTGTGCCATCTGATAGCTCAGAGGAGGTCTGTGTTTGGGGGAAGATGGCGGAGCCAAGTCCAGTTTTGGCAAACTCACCAACTGTTTTTCATTGTGATTACATTCTCATCATGAGCTCCAGAGGGGCAGAGAAAGTCTAGACTTCATGGACCATAGACTCAAAGATACAAGCAACAATGCCCTTTATTTTTGGTAGCCAAAATGATATCTACTGTAAAACTTTAGTGTGCTGATTGTCAAAACATAATCTGGGAATTCCCGATGGTCCAGTCGTTAGGACTCTGTGCTTTCACTGTTGAGGGTCCGGGTTCGATCCCTGGTCGGGGAACCAAGATCCCACAAGCCGTGCATGTGGCCTTTAACAGAAAAGTGATCTGAGGAAGGTAGAGATTTAAAAAAATAATAATAATAATCTTAGCCATTTCTGGCTTTTCTTGTAGTCAACTGCAAGGTTTTCTCAGTCAATTTAGATCACCTGTAAACTGGTGTTGAATTAAAAAGCCTACGCATTGTCAGAGTGTTGAAACATGGCTGTTGGGAGTGAGGGTGGCGTCGTTTAAATTTAGCCAAGCGACTGCTGTACCCTCAGGCTGCTGACCCGCAGTCATCTGCATCCATCTGTCCTGGAATGAAGTACCCAGATTTCCATCTGCTGCCCTGGGAAAGTCTATGAGGTTACCCTCTATTCTTCTTGTCCCAGCCACAGACTGGGTCCTTGGGTCTCCTGCCCTCCCTGCCTACATCTGCACTCTTCTTGGAGAAACCCAGAAAGTATTGGAAGCTCCTCCATGACTCTAGAGGAATGGGAAATCCGCTGGGGCTGTCTTGGGCCCTCTCTGCCTGGACAGCCACTCTATTGCTTCTGTACAAAATAGGGTGAGTGGGGGGATTCTAGGGCCTTGCTGCTTTCCTAGACACCCCTCCCCGCAGGAAATGAGGGCCAGATGCTGTCTATTCCAGATCTCTAAACACACTTGGGGATCCCAGAATTCTACCCACCCTGTTGGAGCTGTTGACCCAGATTAGAGTAGGATATCGGGCCCCTACTCGGAGACCCACACCAGCCTGTAGTTCATTGTTCTCCTCTCCAAAGGAGAGGAGGAGTTTTATCTCCTTTGACAGAAACAACTGACTCTGCAAATATTCTTCTACATATTTCACATGAGCATCTGGACCTTAGCTTTTGAACTCAGAAGCTGAGAATCTGACCTCTTTGTTTTCTGCTTCCACAGTTGAGGGAGTGGACGACCCCCGTTTGGCTACCTGATTAGAGTAATGAGATTCAAAGAAAGAAGCCACCAGTTAATCCATCCCTCAGTAAATACAACTCACGTTCCAAACACTTTGTTTGTGTAATCAAAGGTCTGCAGGTCGAACAGCTTCTTGTCTGAACTAAACTCTGTGTTAATCTTGGAATCACAAACAGGAAGGCGGCTACAACGCTGCTGGGGAGTAAGTGATAAAATAATCACGGCCCACATTCTGCTTGCTGCAGGACCCACAGGAAGCCGCCACGCTGTGTCCCATTCAGCCAAAACTCTCGTCATCATCTTTGTCACCACTTTATGCATCCAGCCTTTCACAGAGCTGACGACAGGCCAACTTTGCCTGAAGAACCAAATGCGGTGGTTAGGCTTGGTCACAAAAGAAACACCCAACTCATGATTTTTTTCTTTTGCCACTTTCTTTCCGCTGTCTAAAGAGGAGATGACCATGATTAGCACAGTAGCCACAGTACCATTTAGAACTAATGCTCATGTCCTTGATGGACCCAGCCATTCAGCTGTCTGTGTTGATTAATGTCATCTCTGCACTGTATAAGGAGAAAACACCTTAATGTTTACAAGACATTTATGATCCCATTTACATCTGTTGATATATATAATCTGTGCGTACATACAGATACACACGCACGCATACACACACGTCCAGTTGGTTCTGTTTCTCTGAAGAATCCTGACAGATATAGTAACAAATTACCCCAAAACTTATCTCATCACGTGTCAGAGTCAGGAATCTAGGCAAGGCTTAGCTGAGTCCTCCACTTGAGGGACTCTCTCGGGGCTGCAGTCACAGTGTTGGCTGGGGCTACAGTCTCCTCTGAAGGTTTGACCGGGGAAGGAAGCTCTTCTAAGCCCACTTAGTAGTTGTGGCCAGGACCCAGTTCTTCACAGGCTATTGGACTGAGAGCCTCAGTCCTCTCTGGAGGCTGGAGGGCACCCTCAGCTCCTTGCTATGTGGGGCTCTCCAGAGAGCAGCTCCTAACGTGGCAGCTTGCGTCATCAGAGCAAGCCAGTGAAGAGAGCCAGAGAGAGAGAGAGAGAGAGAGAATATGACGGAAATCACAGCTTTTTGTAAAGTCATCTCAGAAGTGATGTCCCGTCGCTTTTGCCATTTCTATTCCTAAAGCGAATGGCTACATCCAGCCTGGACTCAGGGGAGGGGACCACACAGGGCATGAACACCAGGATGGGAGGATCACGGGAGCCACCAGAGAGGGCAGCCCTCCAGACATAGCTGGTCAGTACACATGACAGGTGAGACAAAGCTCAGTTTGAGTCCAGAGCCCGCCCTCGGAGAGCCTGGGGGAATTCCTCGGCAGGAATGGGCAACCCGAGGATTGCTTGGTGACCAGAGCAAAGGGAATCCTCCAGTTCATGGTGAGGCCCATTGCCCCTCAGCAAAGTCCCGGCCAGCATCCTCACAGCTCTCAGAGTTGGTGTCCCCCTTCTCCGAAACACCCTGGTAAACACGGCGGAAACCTGCCCTGTCAACCTTAACTCCATCTTGTATTTTCTGGAAACACGTTCCTTCTTGATATAGAGGGATGTAATCAATGTATTTGGATTCATCCGCTTGGCTCAAAATGTGACCACATTCCTTCAGATTCAAGACTCTGGACCTTTGTGCTTCCTGCCGTGAGAATAGCTTACTTTCTTCTCGGAATCCTTCTCCTCCAGGGCATCCCAATTGTCCGTGGGATCCATTCTAGTGAGTCTCACCTCAAGGGAAGGGAAGGGTGGAAAAGGCGGCTGGCGCTGGAATTCTATTCCTGGCAGCGCCGCTGTTGGAAGTAAGAGGGCATTGTTTTGCATGGACAGAACACACGCTACACTCGCCGGTGGGCAGTGGCTCTTCAGGAGGCAGGAGGGAATGAGGCTGGTGTTTGCTCACTGTAATCGGGTGCCGCCACACACCTGGGAGCACAGCGAGACAGCTTTCCCAGCTTTCTGTATCTCTCTCTTGAACCCCACGCTCACACACAGCCATTTCCCCCGGGGTGTGCCCAGAACCCCTGTGAGCCTGAGCCATTCCCAGTGCGGAGATACCCTCCACGGACACCAGCATTGGCCCCGTCAACCAGTCAGAATGCCTTCATTCCAGCAGTGTTGTAGAATGAAATGACCACGGAGAAAATGTCTAGCACAGCATCTGACGTTGCATTGGAACTACATTATAAATTCCTTGGCATTGAAGAAGGAATGAATAAAACAAAAAAGGTACCTTTTTAAAAAGTGGATGGTTCATGTTATTTCGTTTAAGGGAGTGATGGAGATATTCCTTGGTTTACCTGCTTTAGTCCATGCCTCGTGGACTATTGGATTGAACCACAAGAAAGTACCAATATTCGATGGTTTTTAACCTCCGTAAGACACAATTCCATGTGCTTCAACCTAATATAACCTCAACAAGAAGTCCCAGGTGCATTTTGGGCTCAAAATAGCAGACAGAAAACGTTTCAGTCCTCTGTCTGCCAAAATGTGTCTGAAATGGCAGGAGAAAAATATAATGAGAAGCAGCAGTCCGTGGCACTGGAACTAGTGGAAAGTGTCAGGAGCAGATCAGAAATCCTTCTGGGAGACAGCAGGCAGACGGGATCTTATGGGCAGGCAAGGTGGATGCAGGGTTGGCTGTGGTGGTCTTGGACCCCCAGGGAGCAAGCACCCAGCTCTCTGAGCATCATACTAGCTGACCAGGTGGAGCAGTGCGGGCTCCACAGGGCAGCCACCTGGGTTGGGATGGGGTCCCTCCTGACAGCCTCAGCCTCAGCATTTGCTCCCAGGCGAAACCTGTGAGAAAATAATCGTTCAGTAAAGTGTAGAATCAGCCGTATGTGGCTTCTTGAGGGTCATTGGGCCTGCAGGGAAAAGCAGAGCTGAGCCTGAGGGAACTTGAGTGAGGTCACCCCAGTGGCTCATCCCAGGGTCCTGCACTCACTTGACCCCTCCTAGCTTCTGTGTCCTGAAGCCGGTTAAGACATCCCACCCAGGAGCCCTCAGAGTCCTCCCAGCATGCCTGAGACATGCTTTCCCAGTCTCTGGGGTCATGGCAGCTGAAGGAGCTCAGCTGAGTCCCCTTGTGCGAATAGCCTTCAGCCAAGGAGAACGGGGGTCACCTTGCCAGGGCCATGCCCCTTCACTAGGGATGGCTCTCATTCAATGACTGCTCCAAACGATGCAAAGGCCTGAACTGGGGACACGTCTGAAGGGCCACCTCTCCCCCATTGCTGCTATGGGATCTGCTGAAGCCTTTTTTGGGACTATCAGCCTAGTATGATTGCAAAATATACACATATTTGACAATGCAGTGGCTCAGAACGTTTACCATCTGCCATCTTGGTGGAGGAAGGGGGTCTACTCAAAGATGTTTTCCCATAGAACAGAAAATAGTACTTCAAGAAAGAGGGAGATCCATAAACAGCAGAAGTAGCCCAAGATTGAAATGGGAAGAAATTCTGTTATGACCGTTGTGCAACAGGCCTAAAACTTAGTCGATTGAAAGTGGGCCAGCAATTCAGAGGGTTCTATGATGAATGACTTAAAGAAGACATTTTATATGATAACACAGATTATATAATTAGGAACCTGGAAGTACCATTTTGTGGTGTTGCTAATGAAATAAAGGCTTCTGTCTTTTCAATAAGAAGAGAAAGGCATTTATAAATTCTAGGAAGGAAAAAACTGAGACAGACATGATTCTATAATGAAACAAGCAAAAAATCTGTGCCATTGATGAAGTGAAAGAAATAGTGATCTCTAAAACAGCAAATCCAAACCCTCACCAGTCAAGAAATTGAACAGTAAGGAGAATTAAGAGTGTCATGGGGCTTCCCTGGTGGCGCAGTGCTTGAGAGTCCGCCTGCCGATGCAGGGGACACGGGTTCGTGCCCCGGTCCGGGAAGATCCCACATGCCGCGGAGCGGCTGGGCCCGTGAGCCATGGCCGCTGAGCCTGCGCGTCCGGAGCCTGTGCACCGCAACGGGAGAGGCCACAACAGTGAGAGGCCCGCGTACTGAAAAAAAAAAAAAAAAAAAGAGTGTCATGAATAGTTCTAGTCAATTTATTTTATGCCTATTGTACATACTGGTTGCATTTACTTCCCTATGCTGCTATATTTTTCCCCACCCAGGCTTACTTTTGTTACTTTTACATGATATTTTATAAATTTGCTGTTTTCTCGTTTTTTCCCTTAAGTAGGCTTGGGTTCTTTTTTAAATTAAACACTAGAGGTTTAAAATTTTGTTTAGATATCAGCATTATCTTCTGATTTTCATAAGACAGATCACTTCGATTTTATACCTGGAAACATAAACTTACTTTTCTTAAGACTTTTTCTTTAAAACTTTAGAAGACTCCTTTAGGAGATTACTAGTTCTTGTTTTGGAGAAAATCTTTTTCTGAAAGTCAACCATTTTTAAGTTTTCTTTAAATCTTTTATTCTGATAAATTTAAGTAAAATTGATAAATGTAATGCTTTTATTTAATTAAAAAGTTAACAGTGACTATCTTTGATGCATGGGGTCATTTTGTCCCTTAAATTTGTGTATCTTTTTCCAACTGGTCTACCATGACCGTGGTATTTTCTAAAGAGAATAACAGTAATCCTTTTCAGTTACAACACGGATCAGAGATAGAACTTGGCAAACAGTTGTGAATTAGAGGCCTCTTATCAACATCACTTGCTCATAAACTTTAACAAATCACTTAACTTCTTTTGGCCTTGGTTTTCTGAAATGGAAGATTGAGATGAAATTTATATTTGAGGCTTTCTAAAAAATAATTATCATTGCAGACCTGTTTTTCCTAGGGAATATCTCATTTCCAGCACTACACCTCTGAATATCTTTGGGTTATTCAAAGCTGGCATCATTCACAAGGTCAAAATATATCAGAGGAGATTCTTGATTCTAAATGTTGCTGTAATTCCCTTGTTCATGGGACCCTCCAACACAGTGCCCCATCTACCCGATGGGTCTCCTCTTTGTAGTGAGAAAAGAACCCGGTGAAAACAAAGACCAAGATAATAACCAGAGCAAACACAATGCGGTGTTTATGAGAACAAAGCCATCAATAGGACTAATGGCTAAGTGTAATTCTATAAATGTATTAATTAATGCAAAGAATCGAAAACCGCTAATATTGGAGGGCAGCGCTGGTAATTCCCAGTAGTGCAATTATATACATCAGTTTATGCACTGAGTCAGGAAACTCTTAAATCTCAAATGGTCCAACCCATATCTTCTAACCTGGTACTTATAAAACTTAAAAGGGATACTGATTATCTGGGGATCTGGTTGAAATGCAGGTTATGAATCAGTAGGTCACTTGACAGTCAGCCCCCACAGCTGCTGCTGCCGCTGGCCTGTGGTCCACGGGTTAGACTATCAGGATGACATACAGCACTTAGAATAGTGTCTGCACTTAGGGAGTCCTGCTAAGTGATAGTGATTATTATTACTGCTGGGAGGTTTGAGAATTCCAACTCTTCCTGTGTTCAAGTGCAGTAGTATTAAGAGTTGTGCAGCAAACAGGTTTTTTGCTGAATACAGTCATCCCTCGGTATCCTTGGGGATTTGGTTCCATGACCCCCACGGATATCAAATTCTGTGGATGCTCAAGTCCCTTGTGTAAAACGTCATAGTGTTTGCACGTAACCTGCACACATCTCCCTGCATACTTTAAATCATCTCTAGATTACTTATAATACCTAATACAATGTAAATGCTATGTAACTAGTTGTAAATATGACGTAAATACCTATATAAATAGTTACCAGAGCACAGCAAATTCAAGTTTTGCTTTTGGGAACTTTCTGGAATTTGGGTTTTTTTATGGTTATTTCTGATCTGTAGTTGGTTGAATCTGTACATGCAGAACCATGGATACTGAGGGCCAACTGTACTAACTAGAATCCTTTTATAAATTCATTTATGGATTTTAGTAACCCTTAAAAATTTATTGTGGAACTCTCTCCGAGATTACAAATAAGTAGCCCGTAGTGAAAAGAAAGTCTATGGAATATGCATGAGTTATTGCTAAAAACTGCAGAGGAGGCTTACACATTTGGACAGGATCCGTCCATCAGAAGAACGACTGTCATTTCCTTCTAGTGGGCTGAGGACCACAGTTTTGGAATCAGTGATTCGGGGGACCATCCAGTTGGTGGCCAAATATCCAGGGTGCCCAGGACAGTCCTCAGGTCACAGCATAACCTGTAACGCTGACCCCTTCAAATTGTACCGGCTTCAAAAACACGTTGTGTAGCGATCCTAATTATAGTAGACAATGATGACACGTTACGGGCGTCATCCAGCTTGCCTATTTCTCCCCAAACTTTCTACCACATGGAGAGAAGGGAATTCTCAGTCGAATCATCCTTCTTGGCTAGCCACAGCTTTGGCCGTAAATCAGGCTTATGTTCAATAATCCTGCACTTCTGTATGTAGCACATATACACAAATGTGTCTCTTGTGGAAGAGACATGGTAGTTTCATCATTTATCACTATGATACAATTTACAGATGCTACTAGTCTGAACTGCCCATGTGAAGCTCTCATCTTTTTTTTTTTTTTTTTTTGTGGTATGCGGGCCTCTCACTGTTGTGGCCTCTCCTGTTGAGGAGCACAGGCTCTGGACGCGTAGGCTCAGCGGCCATGGCTCACGGGCCCAGCCACTCCGCGGCATATGGGATCTTCCCGGCCCGGGGCACGAACCTGTGTCCCCTGCATCGGCAGGCAGACTCTCAACCACTGCGCCACCAGGGAAGCCCTGAAGCTCTCATCTTTTTGACGGGAGGAGCTTCTTCTCAGGTTCCATTTTACCTAGGATTATACAGTAATTCTTCACAGTGCTGCTGGCCTGTGAGATACACAGGAACAAAACTGACTGAAGACAAAAGATGGGTCCATCTCCTTGGGTGAAATGCAAGAAAGGGATGAAGCCGTATCAACCCAGCTTCTCTCTCCCGTAGGTGGGGCAGCCTGGAGTTTAAGCCTGTGGCTCCAGGTACCAGGATGAAGTCTGCATTCTGTCACTGACCGACCAGCTGGCCACATTAGGCACATGGTTGAATCTCTTTCAGCCCATTTCTTCATCTGTCTCCTAAGTTTATTGTGAGGTTGAAATGTGTTATCATATGGAAGGGGCTTAGGGAGGGCTTGGCCCACCAAAAGAATTCAGACTTTACCCATCCTTAGCCATACCCGCAGTACTTATCTGCTGTCTCCTAAATGTCCAAGGGAAGATTTAGCCACTGTGCAAAACTGCGATTCAAAACTGAGCTCCGTGTTAGCTGCGGCCTTAACTGCCATGTTTTAGTTCCAAAAGGCTTTCTTTTAGGTGTCTTGTGTCCCAAATTTGTGACAGGTTGAAACAATCATTTTAGTTTGAAATCTCAAGGAATCTGAACATGAGAGATTTCCTTTTATATAAGGTTTCTATTATAACGTATATTCTTCTTACGTCTTTATCTAAAGCGCAGAGAGAATAAAACCCAAATAAGATAGAAAAGGTGTAACTGAGAGGAGGAAAAGGAAGAGGGAGGAAGACGATTGGGAACATAACAAACTGTGTGTTTTCTTTCTAGATTTAAAGATTGAGTCATTAGAATTTGCTCATGTCTGCATCTCAAAAGAATGCAAATGCCATCTCAATTTCAGGGGAAGAATTAGTTAAGGATACCACGCTGGCTTTGAAAAGTTTGCTTTGATCGTATGCCAAATGGCAAAATGAATGGATTTAATTTGAAATTGCCTATCTTCAGAAGGATGTGATATGGGACATATTTAGGATTTAGCCCTTTCATTTAAGATTAAACATACTAAAAATGTCCTCCTCAATTATTGACAGCCGAATATTAAAACAGAGGCTTCATTTCAATCTTGAGAGAACACCGCTTGTTTCTAGAAATACATTTCCTCCCTCTTTCAACGACAACACTGCATGATGTGCTCAAGAGGGGACATTTCCTAAATTGGTGTGGGAGCTGGCGAGCACTTTGTCCTGTCTGCCTCAGTAGGCCCACGACCTGTAGTGTAGGGTTCAAATGAAATGTATTCAGTGGAGCAGACTGCTAGGAAAATGTCCTAAGAAACATGTGAGAGCTGACCCTTAAAATAATGAAATCTCAAAGCTTATTTGTTTTACGTTTTCTACGAGTAATTAATAACAGTTGTGAACGGGCAGCAAGGCCACGCCCATGGAAATGTGGCCTAGGACTATTACATTTGTCCTCAGTCCCCCGAAGTCCCTTTTCTTAGAGGTGGCCTCAGATTAATAGGAATATATAAATCCTTTGATAATGCTATCCTTGTCTGGAACAAAAAGCTCTGTCTAAAGTCTCCCGCCATCTCATTTCCACACATCAAAATTCTATCCACCTTTCATTTACCATATTTTACCTGAAGTCTTACTTGACCTCTTCCCCTTCTCCACGCACACACACACCCTTTGATGATCCATGATTCTCAAAAGAGATTCAGAGTGTCTTAAATAACCGAAGGAAGTGGAGATTAAACCTAGATGGAGGAAGGGTATGTCAGGGGAAGGGGTCAAGAAAGGCTTCAGGAAAGAAATGTGTAGAATTTGATTTAGGCTTCCCTGTTACATTATAACGTGGAGAATCTGGGTCCATGTGTTCGGTACGTATTTGCTGATTTTATTGAATGTAGCTTTGAAGAGAAGAAAAAATTCACCAAAAGGTAGCAGGGGGAGGTGAGGAGGACAGTTCTATCCTCGTTGTTTTATTCATTTCATTACCAAGTGAGCCCATCCCATAGAGCAGCCATCATGCATGGTACACAGTTGGCACTCAATAATGAATCCATGAGCAAAGGACACAGGACAAAAACATGAGCTGTTCCTACCCTTGAAGTTCTTACAGTCTAGTTAGTAAGGGAGCAGTTACCCTCACTAAGTAGATAACTCTGTTATGGGAGCACCGTGGGAGGCTGTGTAAACCTCAGTAGGGTTCAGGAAGGATTTCTCAGATGAGACCCAAGCTGGAACTTGAGAGACAATTAGAAGTTATCTGATGGGGATGGAATATACAACATGATAACTGTAGTCATCAACACTGTATTGTGTATTTGAAAGTTGCTAAGAGAATAGATTTTAAAAGTTCTCTTCGCAAGAAAAAAAATGTGTAACTATGTGAGGTAATGGATGATAGCTAAACGTATTGTGGCAATCATTTCCAATATATATGTTTGTCAAATCATTATGTTGTATACCTTAAACGTATGCAAAATGTCAATTATATCTCAATAAAACTGGAAAAAAATAAAGGGAAAGAAAAGAAACTATCTGAAGGAAAAGGGTGTCACAGGCAGAAGAGAGAACAAGTGAGAGACGGCTTGGAGATACAGAATAGGCTGCCTTTCGGAACATATAAGTAGAAATTTGCTGGAGTACAGATTAGGCAAAGGGTAGAATGTGAGATTTGTGGGTGAGTGATGGCCATTTTATAAAGGGCCTTTCATGCTAAGCCACGCCATGTTCTTAGAAGCTCTGTGAAGCCACCGAAGGATTTTATGGAAGAACTATATCATCAGAATTTTCTTTTTTAGAAAGACCTGTCTTGCAGTAGACTTTCAAGGTTGATTTGAGGGTGGCCAGACTGAAGCTAGGGGGACCTAGCGCAGCCATCGGGAGAGCTGTGGCGAGCCAGGGAGCTGGTGAGGGTGAAGAGTAGATGCTGGAAGATTGGGAGAACACAAGCTGACTGCTGGGATGTGGGGTGAGGGAGAGGGGAAAGACCAGGAAGACATTCAGCTTCCTGGCTTGAGCAACTGAGTAGATGGGGTCCATTTGCTGAGAAAGAGGAGAAGCAGATTTAGAGGTTGCCCCCCACAAAGAATGTGGCTTTAGAGGCATGAAGTTTAAGGCGTCTGTCGAATAACCCAAAGGAAATGTCCAGGCAACAGTGGAATATAGGGACTAGAGTTCTGGAGACGGGTTTGTCTAAAAGATAGTTGAGGTGCATTTGGACAGGTGAAAGGAGACAGGTGGGAAGGGCTTAACAAATCTCCTATTCGTCTGAGCTTCAGATATTTCCATAGGGGCTGTCGACTTTGTGATTTACTCACTGTCTCTCTGATCCTCAGCCCCTGCTAATGGTGCAGGATTTCCAAAGGCAAAGATTGAGGGCAATGACCCAGTTGATTTCCTCCTTAGAATTATTTAATTTACCACATTGTTTTTTTAAAGGAAACTTTTAAAGCTTAGCAGCCAGGAAAGAAATCTTGGTGGTTAATTGGGGCTTTACATTTTAAGTAGGTAACATCAATAAAATCACCTTAGTATAATTAGACTTAATTTTATATGAGAGATCGCTCTGAGCATTCCTATAATTTCTCTTAATATTTTAAGGATTAGATACAGGTACAAGTATAGATATAAATATAGATGGATGTAGGCATAGATGTATTTATATACTTGGATTTAGATATAGGGAGATTTGTACAGCTAGAGCCAGCGGACCAAATACAGACATATAAACAAAACATTGATTATCTTCAAATGTGGTACTCATAATACTAACAGCTCGAATAAACTTATTGTGCTCAGTGATTTAAATATATTAATTTACTTAATGCTCAGAACAGCGCTGTGAGGTAGATTCTGTTATTATCCCATTTTGCAGATAAGAAAACTGAGGTGTTGGGTAAGTAAATTGCTTAAGGTTGCACAAATCCTGGGTCTGGGATTTGAACTAGGCAGTGTGAGTCTAGAGTCTGTGCTAGTAACATGGCTTTATATTGCCTCTCTTTGTCAATCTCTAATGGGTAAATCAATATTTAAATAAATTTAGAATGCAGTTCCTGTCCTCGGGTAAGCTGTAAGGGAGCCGTGCAGTTCATCAATGACGCATGCGCAATTAGAGCCTGTGTCTAATCAGGGCTGATGATAGCCGCAGGCATTCTTGCAGATTAACCATCAGAGAAGAGGAGCTGCTGGCCCAGAGAAGGATGTAGCAGCCGTTAGCTCTCAGCAAATGCCTCGAACCCAGGCAGCCATTGATACTGTAAAATGAAACGTGGCAGCTATAAAAGGACTGTCGGATGCTCCCTTTGTATCTATAACCATGCAGAGACGTCCAACTTTATGGCACGTAACAGACAACTGTGCTCATAACCGCTTTCTCAGAGGTCTCGTTTTCCTGGCCCATCCCCCTTACAGGTAGGGGTGCTCCTCCCTGCCACTCCCTAGGTGTTCAGAGACCCCTTGGGAGGCTTACAAGTGTCCTGGGGCAGGAAGGAAGCATGCAGGCATCCACAGATGGTATCTTGCTTGGCATAGCCAGGCTCCACAGTCCCCTGGTCTCACTGGTGGGGGCAGTGAGACGCACCAGAACCAGTCCTGCATTCAGGTGCTGGGAGGGTCTTCCTCACCCAAAGCATGGGCAGTTGCTGTGCAAGGGTCGTAGGCACGCACAGTGCCACCTGTAAGCTCCGCTCTTGGTCCCCCCATCTGGCCCTTACCGCCCCTTACTGAGCAGCTGCAGGACGGGGTCCAAGCAACCCCCTTACTTGTTCCTTCTCCTCAGGCCTCCATCTTGGGTATTTACAAAATGGGTTCATGTGTGGCAGGGACTCAGTCATCTATAATATGAGACTTGGGCGGAAACTTGGCAGATTTTAGTTTCTTGGTTCTCATCCTGGTGATTCAAACGTTTAGGGAAATGAACGTCATCAGCTGAGAGTTACATAAGCATTGTACTTGTTTTAGCTATTCTGAAAACCTAGACTGCTGACTACTTGGTGATGGCCCAGGTGACTCATGACTCTCTTGGTCATACTTCCTGGGAAGTGAATGAAGTTGCAGCTTAAGGGCCCCTCATTTGCGTGGGTCTCTACCAAGGCCCTGGTAGGGCCCTGCGACCTGTTCCCATGGTCATATATAGTCTGTAAATTTTGCAAAAGTTATTCCTTATGAATTTTTTGGTTCTCATTCAAAAACAAAATTCTACCTTCGTGCCTAATTTTGTATTATTTTGCTTCAGGAGGGCTTCCCAGGTTGTAAAGGCTTCAGGCTCCACGATACTTAGATTCACCCCTATTCCAAGGTCATTCCAGTTTCTAGCCCTTGTACGGTTTCTTAGTTTTGGAGGAGTTTGGGAAGTTTTGTTTTTCCAGTTCTAAATGCATAGATGGCGGCTTAGTGGAAGTAGAGAACCAGAGATTTCCTTAACTAAAGAGAAGTAAAAATGGGTGCTCGCATGGCAATGTTATCCAGCCTCTGTGAACTTTAGGGTCACTGGGAATGAAAGAACAGAACCAAACACAGACCACAGAAAGCATTCTGCCAAGAAAGGCGTGTGATGAATTCATGAGGTTTTAGGACAAAGCAGCTCCTTTTGGAGTTTGGATCTGAGTTTTAGATCTTTGTCTCTCACAAGGACTCCACTGAGAAGGGATAAAGTCTTTTGTGCCTTTACCAGTGAATTATCTTTTTTTTTTTTGAGCCGTTATGCGACATGAGGTCTGTCCTCTTCTTTTATCAGCAAGGAAGAGTTGAGAGCCTCCTTTCACAATGGTTTTTTTAATTTAAGTAATATCAGGACCACAAAGGGAACAAAGCAGGATTTAACACAAGTCTGCCTGGCCTAAGAAATCCTGACCGGTTAAAATCCAGATGAAAAAAAAATCCCTACATGCAGGCCTGGTTATGCCTGTCACGTAAGGAGCCTGCATTATGGAAGATTTACAATAACAGTCCTTTTGACAGGAGGCCCTCCTGAGCAGCCCATAAAATCCAGTATGATCCTTAAACATGGGATTTGCACAGGGCTCACCCGGAGCTTCCACTGAGAAGTGATAAACCTAAATGAATTGTTTCATTCTTCAGCTGTTTCTGGGAGGTGTTATCTGACAGACGAGAGCCTTGTGATTTTGAGGGAAGCTGAATTTCTTACTAAGATAATTTATACCCAAAGGGATCATAACTGAGAAAATTGAAAAATATATGAAGGCGTAAAGCGTCATTTGGAACGCAGTAAAGGCACCATTGGATTTCTCTGGCAGCCACGTTTTCCAGGACAGGACTCTTCTTCTGGATGGACAAGGAAAGCTGGTTTTTCTCATTTTGGTTTTTCAGACTTCTCACTTGTTTGCATGGCATCCATGGTATATCGGTAGTATAAACAACTTGACCTTACTAGTTCTGGTTTTGCTAACTAGTTAGTCGGGTGACCTTGCAGAGGTCATCCACTTCTTTGGCTTTCGTGTGTTACTCAAGGATAATAGTAATTCCAACTCTCCTTCAAAGAGCTTTAGTGAAGATTTAATGAGATAATATATTAGACAATATTTTTCATCTGCAACCTGTCTGGTTTAGAATTAAACTGAAGGTATTATTTCAACGTTCTGATAGTCTATAATATACCTTGGGGTTTTTGGATCAACCAATCAAGTAGAATCCATTGAGTACTTCCTAAGTCCCGAGGGTGCTGTTAAAGGCTGTTGACTTAAAAAATAATTGTTGCTTTCATTTTGATCGGAAACTGTAATGAATCACCTGCTACTCGGTCTGTGTTCTGTAGCCGCTGAGGCCAGCATTCTCCACATCACCGGAGCTTCTTTATGAGGACCCTGGACAGATCCTTCTGCCTGGTTTTAAGACCAGGCTCATCTTTACCCTATTGGCCCTGAGAATTGCATAACTGATGAGGATTATCATATCATGTCAGCTTTGAGAAAAATTAGAGGCAAAATGTTGGCCCACCCGTGGCAAATGGTCAAGACTCTATGAGAAGCTTTTCACCTTTTCTGAGGAGTCCTCCTTCTTGGCTTTATCTTTCTACCCTTGTTTTCCTCTTTTTCTCTACCCTGTTTCTGTTTTTATTTTATTTTGTTCTTATATGTCTTTATAAGGCATGTTAGAATCTTTTTTTAATGTGGGGCACAAATAATAAATAAAGGACTAATTATAACAGAGATAAAGTAAGAAGGTTTAAGGAAAACTGCAGTGAACTTCTCCAGGGAAAGCAATCAATGCTTCCATTGGTAGCAATTCGTCCATACCTGCCTCCACACTGTCCAGACCACTCAAGAAAAGCAAATACATTTAAAGGTAGAAAATGTTAAATTCCAAAGTGTTCCTATTTGAAACCATACAATTATTTGATTTCAAATGTGGCCTGAGTTAGGCCTGGATCTCCATTCTCTGGTAAGCAGCCACTTTCACAATTTTCAGGCATACTACCTGAAATGTCTTTATGTGTACCTTGTAATCCTTGCTATATAAAGGGTGAAGCTGATAAAAATTGATGAGAGTAAAAATATCAAACTCTGCTTTGGACCCCAAGCCCCCCAGACCTTCATGGTCTTACCACCTACCTCACTCTCCTTTTCTGGTTATCTTGTCTACCCTGCTAAGGGTGTCAGTTTCTCAGGATACCCTCCATTGACACAGCATCCTCCCCTGTGTTCACGTCCTCATCCAGCCCCACTCTTCACCCCTGGTCCTTCTTCTCCCACCAACATCCTCTCCTAGCCTCTCTCACTTTCTTCTCTAGAGCCCCTTGTTAATTTTTCTAAGAGTACAATTCGTGTTCTAAAATGATCCCTCCACATCCTCCCCATACCAATCCTAGATTACTCTTGATGACATTTATCCCCTGGGCATCACTCAAGTGGAGGCAGACCATTCCTTGACCTCCATCATGCTGTACCCTTAAGATTCTCACTAGACCCCTTGTCTTCACCCCATGCCAACTAAATCCTTACTTTTTCTGAAGTCCTATCATGCAGCAGTTCTCAAAGAGTAGTCTACAGACTCCTGGAAGTTCCCATGAGGTCAAAACTATTTCCATAATAATACTAAGACATTATTTGCTTTTTCAACCATGTTGACATTTACACCCATGGTGCAAAAGCAATAGTGGTTAAAACTCCTGGTACTTTGGTATGAATCAGTGCAGTGGCACCTAACTGTACTTACTAGTATTTGTATTCTTCACAGCCACACACTCACAGTTAAAAAAAAAAAAAAAAAAAAAAGTGCAATAAAGAAAAATACCTATTTAACTTCAGAATGTCCTTGATGAAGCAGTTAAAGTTATTAGTTTTATTAACTCTTTATTCTTGAGCACATGCCTTTTTAATAATCTGAATAACGAAATAAGAAGTACACATAAAGCAATTCTGTGGCATACCAAAATACAATGTGTGACGTGAGAAAATGTTCTAAGCTGCACTAGATACTTATTTTTCTCCTGGAACACAGAAAGAACAACTAACAGACAAACCATAGTTATGCAGACATAGATATTTGGCGGACATTATATCAAAAACGAATGTTGAAGGAAAATAACTGACAGTGTCTGTTGCCAATGGTAAAGAACATACTTTCAAGCAAAAATTAGAATTTTGGAAAACTTGTATCCGCCAACAAGGATATGACAGCTTTCCAATACGGAAAGACTTTTTGATAAGATAGGTGGTAATATTAGTGAATGTGATTTTTGATATTGTGTAATGAAATGTGTCAACATTTGGAAAAGCTGTGTAACTCAAGGAACCAATATTTTCCAAATGACCGATGTACACTATGACAGAATCCTGCATGAGTAAAAAATCCACTAAAGATGCAAAGTAGATAAATGGATTTTAATATAATCAAATAAAAATGTTATTTGATTATGGCTTCAGATTCAACATTGCAATAGACTTTTAGGAACTGCCACTAGTTGAGTTTTGATGAAGTATCAAGGAAGAATATTCACAATTATTTGAAAGGTTATTGCAATGCTCTTCCCTTTTCCAACCACATATTTGGGTGAGGCCAGCTTTTCTTCAAACCCTTCAGACAAAACAGCATAATGTAATAGAAGCAGATGTGAGATTCCAGGTCTCTTCTATGAAGTCAGAAATGAAAGAGATTTGCAAAAATCTAAAACCAGGCCAGTCTTCTCATTAAATGTTATCTTTTTGGAGAAAACAGTTATTTTTCATAAAAAGATTATTTTGTCATATGATGGATTTATGATTGTTACTAGGAGATGAATTTATAAATAAATATTTTTCAATTTCTCAGTTTTAATTTCTAGTACAATAAATGTGAATAGATAAAATTCACATTAACAAAGTTCTTTAGGATAGACTTAGAGATTCTCATACTAAGCGAAGTAAGTCAGGCAGAGAAAGACAAATATATGATATCACTTATATGTGGAATCTAAAATATGACACAAATGAACTTATCTCCAAAACAGAAACAGACTCACAGACATAGAGAACAGACTTGTAGTTGCCAAGGGGGAGGGTGGGGGGAGGGGAGGGATGGATTGGGAAGTTGGGGTTAGCAGATGCAAACTCTTATATCTAGAATGGATAAACAACAAGGTCCTACTGTATAGCACAAGGAGCTATATTCAATATCCTGTGATAAACCATAACAGAAAAGAATATGAAAAAGAATGTATATATATTTATAACTGAATCATTTTGCTACACAGCAGAAGTTAACACATTGTAAATCAAGTATATTTCAATAAAATAAATTTTAAAAAAAAGTCCTTTAGGATCTTCCATCATTTTTGTGTGTAGCAAGGTCCAGAGACCAGAGTTTGAGATCATCGTTGTACAGCTTTATCCAAACCAGTGGCTAAAAAGAGAATAACTATTGAGGAAATTAACTTATTGTGTTTGTGGGGTACCAGACTGGAGGAAACTGGCAGCCAAAGGTCAGGAAAATATTACTGTGTGCCTGGTGGGAGCCTGGGCATCAAAACCATAGAAAATTTGCTGTAAAGGCAGGTGGAAGACCCCTGGGGCTGGCTCTGATCCAGTAACTGCTTTGTCTAAGGGTACACCTGGCACGTTCACTGCGCTGTATCTGCCTCTCGCCAGTTTGCTCTGGTATCCCGCTGCCTCAGCAAATGAAATGTTTGTCATGTCACTAGTGGGAGAAAAAATAGAGATAGCCAGCAAATTCCCAGTGCTTGGCCAGCTGTCTCCCCACCACTACAAGTTCTCAAAAGACCTGTGCAGAGAGGACAAGCCAAGTAAAAATTAGTTGTTTATTATTATTATCATTATAGTGATGGGTCCCAGATGGGCCAGTGAAAACCCTGGTCTCTGAGCCCTGGGCTGCACCCCCGGTCTGGTGGAAGACCTCTTTTTGCTTTTGGTCTAAGCCCAAAACAAGTGATATCAAAGAGGCTTCTGTCACCCGCCACCTCCAGCTTGCTGCCCGTATTAGCTGCCTGGGACCCTCTTTTGAAGAGTACAGTAGTGGAGAAAATAATTGCAGTCGTCACTGACGTCTGACATTCATATAACCCCTGCCCTAAGCCTGAAACCCTGCCTCCTGGATTCCTTTCTCCTAATCCAGGCTCTTGAGGCCAAACAGCTGAGATGGGAAGCATAAAGAAGACATAAAACAAAAAGCAAGCAATTAGACTCCAAGGAAAAGAACACCTCCTCCCCCAAGGCTATGCTGAGGTCCTGGGGAGGGGGCAGGAAGGAAACTCCCACACTAGAAATGGAAAAACATAGAGCCACAAAGAAACCCATGGATTTTGTCCTAAAAGATATGATATGCCACATAGAAATAAGATCTTTTAATTTCTTAATTCCTCCCATTCCTGAAAATTCTCAGATTAATCAAACCACCAGCTTTGATTTTACCAGCGGAGACTATTCCCATTGTGAGGAACCGGAAAGCATTTTATTCACCAGGATTCTTGTTCAGGAAAACACAGGAGTGTTGGGAAAGAATTCCTAAGAAATTCTTAGGAAGCCCCAGGCTGAAGCCCCAGGCCTGGGAGTTGGCTGATCCCAAGGTTTGAGAGTTGAGAATGAAAAATACCCAAGGAACAAACAAGGAAAGACCCCTGTTTTGTTCTTGCTAGGGAAAGAGGAATAAGAACAGAGCCTGAAAAGGGGGAAGAACCCCTCAAATCTCTCCATAAATGTCATGAAACTGAAACAAATAGCTGTTTTGAAAAGGGTTATTATGGGATTATTATGAAATCGTGTGTGTGAATCTTTTGAAAATTATAAAAGTTCTATAGAACGTAAAGAATCTTTCACTCAATTAAAAAAATGTGGAAAATAATACATAAAGAAAAAAAAAGAGGTTCCCTATTAATGACATTCAAATTCTTTAAAAAAAATTGCCATGGTCACCAGGGTTTCAATAAACGTCCTTATATGTAAACAAAAATAAAAACAGAAAACAAACAACATACACACAGAAAAAAAAAAAGACAAGTGTGTGTAGACATGAGTCAAAAATGGGAGAAACTGTGGTGGGCCACACGCTGGGGAATCTCAGAAATGGGCAGCAGCCTTTGGAAAGATCACAAGCCTTGGACTTGAGGGTCTGAGACAAGTTCACTTGGATGTCCAAGAGGCAGGAAGACCTTCCCGGACATCTGAGTTCCTCTTCCCATGCAGCCTCGGAGGGCAGTGATTCTCTAACCTGACATCACCTTGTTGATTCTATTAGATGTGGTCACACAGGAGCCTTGGGGAAGCTTATTGCTCTCCATCTCTTGCTCTTATTAATGCAACGATCTCTCCCTCTCAGTCTAGCAGGGTAATTATGGATGTAATTGAAAACATCTCTGTATTCTGGTCCTGGCTCTGCCAATAACTGCCCATGTGACCGTGGGCAGGTCCTCGTCTCTTCAGACCTCAGAGCCCTGATTTGTAAAATGATGGAGGTGAGGAGGGAAAGGCTGAGTTAATTATCCCTTATGTCCCTTACAAATGCAAATGCAATGAATCTTGCAGTATTAATCTTTCATGCATCTTCATTCCCACTTGAACTCACTCTAATGACAAAATACCTTTTATTGTAGAAATAAAAGAGTCAGCGTTTTTTTTGTTTGTTTTATTTTTTTAATAGATGTTATTCCCTTAGTGGCAATTTCTCCTTTAAGAACACAGAGTAACTTAACATGCACTGGTTTTGTTACTCATAATAGGATCTTTTTTTTACTTTTTAAGCTAAGAGGAACTAGATAGGTGGTGTTAATATATATATATGTATTTTTTTTTAATTCTCTAGTTTTCCTTTACGTCTTTCCCCATTCTTGCAGGTGTTCTCTTATTTGTGTCTGTGTCTGCCTCTCACCTTAGATTCCTAGATCATTGAGATTCAGAACAAAACGATCCTCATCTCTGTAGCCTTCTAAAACCTAAAGACCATCCTTTGTACAAAGTGAGCATTGAATAGATATTTCTTCAGTTGAATTGAAATTTGTATCAAATCAAAATTTTTAAATTATTGCTTTGTATTGTGATAGGCTTGGTTGTGCTGCAGAAATAAAATAATCCACAAATCTCAGTGGTTTCATGCACTAGAGAGTTCTTTTCCTTTGCCAAGGCAAAGTCAGCTATAGGATGGGGTGGGAGTTGGGAAAAAGATGTTTTCTGTTCCACAGAGTCACTCAGAGACCCAGGCTGAGGAGAATCCTACTTCTGACTACGCTACCATCTGGAGCACATGGCCTCTTCAGGGAAAGAGACTGAAAATTTTCTCGAGGGCTTTCTTCCTGCTTTCTGTACCCATTTCATTGACCAGAACTAATCACATGACACTGCCTGACTAGAAGGATTTTGGGTCGTGTGGGCTCCCATATATGTAGGCAAGAACAGTGCCCCCAAGCTTGATAATCACTAGCAATGTCCCCCACATGCCTTACTCAATAGCTGTAATATTTTGGAGATAATGGACTCCTTTGAGAATCTTATGACCATTACGATCCCTCTCCCAGAAACAAACACATATATGTTGAAACACTCAACACTTTGCATAATTGTCAGGTTTTTCATGCATTTCTAACCCCATTCACTGGTCCCCCTACAAATCCTTAGACACAGGTTGAGTCCTTTGACAGAATCCACAGGCATGTTTAGTAACTGGTAACAGACCAACAGGTGAAAAACAATACATTACAGCGCTCTGTTTTAATTTTATGTTAGGAAGAGCCTGTTTATTTACCTAGTTATTTGTTTTTGTCAGACCTGGCATAGTACAAGATATATGGCCAATGGACTTTCCTCTGTGTTTGTTTTTATCAGGAAAAATTTGAGGGTCTGTTCCGGACTTATGATGACTGTGTGACGTTCCAGCTATTTAAGAGTTTCAGACGTGTCCGAATAAACTTCAGCAATCCCAAATCTGCAGCCCGAGCCAGGATAGAGCTTCATGAAACCCAGTTCAGAGGGAAAAAATTAAAACTCTACTTTGCACAGGTAAGATCATTCTTTACCAAAGTGAATCCTTTTGCCCTGCATTATTTTTTTTTTTACCTTTTCAAAATGTAAATGGAGCCCTTTCTACTTTCAGATTGGCTTGTAGTCTATAATTCGTTCACTGAGAAACAAACTTATATCATGATTCCCAGGCAGGGACAGCAGAGTGGTTTAGAAAGCAGGTTCTGAGGGCCAACAGTCTTGGTTCTAATCTAGGCAGGTTACATAACCTCACTAGGCCTCAGTTTCCTCATCTGTAAAATGGGGATGATAACATACTCCCTACACTGTCATGAGGATTAAATGAATTACTGTGTGTTAAAGTGCTTAACATTCAGTAAATGCACAGTGAATGCCAGCTAGTACTTGTAATAAGAATGCTCTGATCACAACTTAGCTACCAGGGTTATAATTAAATTATATGACAGTTTTAATGGACTGTATACCTTTTCAGTGATTCATACCCATGAGAAAAAGTTACAAACATATGGAAATCAATATCATGTTTTATTTTATCCAAAAATAAATTCTGGCTATTATAAAAAGGCACGGGTAATTCTTGGCAATATTTATGAAGTCCACAGCAGTAGAAAATCAATGTCCATAATGTTTCATTAGTGTCTACATTTCATTATTAGTTATCTCAATCCATCTGTTATTGGTCTGTAAGGATCATTTCCGCCTTTGGACTCTGAAGAGATGACACAATGAAATGAACATAGACTTTACTTCTTTTTAAAGCTGAATAGTATTCCATTGTATGTATATATCATATTTTCTTTATCCATTCATCTGTTCATGAACATTTAGGTTGTATCCACGTCTTGACGATTTCAAATAGTGCTACAATGAATACAGGAGTGCTAATATTTGTTCAATGTCCTGATTTCAATTCTTTTGGATAAATACCCAGGAGTAGAATTGCTAGATCATATGGTAGTTCTATTTTAATTTTTTTTGAGGAATCCCCCCATTTTGTTTTCCAAGGCAGCTGCTCGATTTGCATTTCCACCAACAGTGTGGAAGAGTTCCAGTTTCTCCACATTCACACCAACACTTGTTGTCTTTTGTCCTTTTGATCATAGCCATTCTGACAGGTGTGAGGTGATATTTCATTATGGTTTTGATTTGCAGTTTCCTGATGATTAGTGATGTTGATCCTTTTTTCTTTTACCTATTGGCCATTTGTATGTCTTCTTTATAGACGTGTCTATTCACGTCCTCAGCCCACTTTTTAATCAGGTTATTAGGGTTGGTTGAGCCAAAAGGTAGAAACAACCCAAATGTTCAAAAATGGGTGAACAGATGTACAAATTGTAGTCTATCCATTCAGTAGAATATTGTCCAACCATAAAAAGGAATGAAGTACTAATGCTACATTGTGGATGAATCTTGAAAACATTATGCTAAGTGGAAGAAGCTGGATGCAAACTATCACGTGTTCTATGAGTTGATTATAAGAAATGTCCAGGATGGGCAAATCCACAGAAACAGAAAGCAAATGGATGGTTGCCACGGTCTGACCAGAGGCAGAAATGGTAGTAACTGTTTAATGGGTACAGGGTTTCCTCTGGGGTAATAAAAATACTTTGAATCTCGATAGTAGTGGTGATTGCACAATATTGGGCATATACTAAATGCCACTGAAATTGTTCAGTTTAAAATGGTTTAATTTCAAATTATGTGACTGTCACCTCAATTAAAAGAGAGAGAGAGAGAGAGAGGAAGGGAGAAAGATAGGAAGGTGGGAAGGAAGGATGGGGAGGGGAGGGGCAAGGAGGGGTCTTAGGACCAGCACCATCAGCATCGCCTGGGAACTTGTTAGCAATGCAGATTCTCAGGCCCTGCTCCCGATCTCAGAAACTCCAGGAGCGGGGCTCAGCAGTCCGACTCAGTAAGCTTCCCAGGTCATTCTTAGGCAGCTAAATGTTGAGATCCACTTATCTGCAGATCAAATAAGGTAACTGAGCACGTGGTGTGTGGTCAGTAGTCACTATTATTGTAGCCTGGCTCATTGGTTCACTTGTCACACCTGGCTGAGAGCCAGGCTCTGCGTCTTAGTGGAACAACGTGGCACATCCGAGGCCACAATGAATCATGTGTCTTCATTTCTGCTGTGTTTGAAAGGTCCAGACTCCAGAGACAGACGGAGACAAACTGCATTTGGCTCCACCACAGCCCGCCAAACAGTTTCTCATCTCACCCCCTGCCTCTCCTCCTGTCGGCTGGCAGCCCATCAGTGATGCCACACCAGTCCTTAACTATGACCTCCTCTATGCCGTGGCCAAACTAGGACCAGGTAAGCTCTGTGGGCCTTCCTGAAAATAAATATTTGTCAGCAACTTAGAAAAGCCAAACAAGATAACAGTCCTGAAATCCTGGGTTCCCGGTAACATCTGCATTTCTAATGGGTTTATCGCTGTATGTGGCCAGCGAGAGGAATGATGAATGAAAATGCAGCGTCAGACTTTGTACCTGTTCAAAAACAATTCAGAAACTGGCACGAAAATGTCAGTCCGTGCAAATTCTGGATTGCAATGAAGATATTCTAAGTTTGCAAAACAGGCAAAATGAGCTCTACCAGCTAGCACGACGAGGCTTCTATGCTGTGCAGCCTTGTTTTACTGCTGCCACGGCTGTGCCCAGGAATCTTCTGCTACAAGACAAGCCACCTGCCAAAGTGAAGCCTCTAAGTGCCCAAGAAGCCAGTCACAATAGCCTCTAACTTTAGAAAAATCTATGGTCATTTTGTTCCAGTGTTGGTACCTGTAGCTTGGATGCTCTCATTTTCACTGCAGTGTAGTATTCCACTGGGCGATTCCACCACCATTCTGTATTCATCCATTCTCCTGTTGACGGACATTTAGATGGTTTCCAGACGCACTTATCCAAAAGCTTATGTTTTATACCTAGAAGTGATGCTGTCCTCAATTTCAGCAGATGGTGCCACGTTGTACTCCATAGTAGTTTTCCTATATTATAGCAGGAGAGGAAGTGGTGGACAGTGGGTGGTCCGAAACCAGGTGGCAGCTGAGGTTTTAGGCACCAAAGATCCAAAGGTAAATAATGGCCATTGTGTCTTCTCTCTCTTCCAGTGGTTCTTCCGCTGTGAGAGGGGGCTGACCGCACCCCGAGAGATTCTGATTTAATTGACTTGGGTCAACTCAGGCATTGGTATTTTTAAAAATCTCCCCAGGTGATTCTGATGTGCAGATGAGTTCAAGAACCACTGGTAGCCAAATACCGGGGCTGTTAAATTTATAATACGTTCACATCAGTACTTTTTAGTGTGGTCAGGAAAACATTTGGCATCAGAATCTCCCACCCCAGAAATCTGCAGTTTTAATGAGCACATGTGTTGATTCTTGCATACACTGAAATTTAAGAATCCTGGGTATGAGGGTGACCCGCTCTCCTGGTTCACACAGACTCAGGGGTCCTGGGAACTTGTGATGCTAAAACCGAGAAATTCCCAGGCAATTCAGGGAAAGCTGACCATCCTACTGGGTCTTCAGATTTGATTAATAATTACTCCCTGCAAGAGAATTACTGGCTGTCCCATGTGTAGCCTTAAAGTCAGATTACAGCACTTTCCAGGGGAGGGTCTTTGGGGGTTACTTTGTAATCACCGACCAGTCACTCAGCTTCCCGAAGCCTTTAAAATAGCCCTTGTTTTCAACTACTGAGAAGCAGTAGGTGTCTAACTCCTAAGATGGGCTGAGGAAAAAAGCAATATAATAATAAGGGAGATGTTTATGGAATGTGATTTCCTTGAAAGTCTAGTCCACATACAGGAATCCTGGACATATGCACTCCCACGTGCATGGTATGTGCAAATGTTGTAGAGTGTGTACGATAAATCAAGTCTGCTCGTCAAGGCTATGACCCATTTCTCCCAGTAATTCAGGGCACTTCAGAAGCAGGACCAATGAAAGCTGCCGTCCTTGGAGCTGCTCCTTTGACTCCCAAGCAGATATTAACAAGATATTAACAAGAACACAGTTGAACATCTGGTACCGCTGTTTTGAATGTCAGCAAACAGAGCTCTACACAGAATCACTAAGGTCTTGGCTAGAGGGCCTAGGAGTCACTGGCCAACTTGCATTTTCCAGGAGGGGAAACTGAGGCCCAGAGAGGGGGGCAGAAATGACTTGCCAGTGACAGGACCAGGGCCCTGAGGCAGTACTCTTCCTGCTTCACTCTTTATAAAGGAAGTCCAGGCTAAATCAGACTTTCGGATCCCAGCTGGCCTCTGGTCTACTCACTGTAATCCAGTAAATTAAAATCATTTTTTATCCAGAGCCTGAAAGAAAATTCATTTATAGTCAGTGTTCTCAAAGCTTGATGCAAAGGCGAGATAAGGCCAAGTCTCAGACGCCTGCACTGGCTCACTGAGCTGAGTCCCAGGTCTGGAGGGCACTGCCAGGCACCAGCGTGACCTGGGACTGACAGAGGCAGAAGGAGTAGAGGCAATGGGAACCAGGTCTCAGAAGGGAAGCTCACAGAACCTGGTTTGGAGGAGTGAGAAAGTAGGAAGGAAATGGTCTTAAGGAGGCAGGAAAAAGGGGGTTCTTTTTAGAGTTGTGAATAATTTATCGACAGTGTTAAAAATTCATGCCTTTTGCCTTAATTGTGCCGCTAACCTATGAGCCTCACCTCCCCTCACCAAGTAAATCTACCAGTTCTGAAGTGCCCTGTGGCGCAGTCAGCACGGAAGCAGGCACTATTAATATTCCCATTTTCCAGATCTGACCACCAAGCTGTAGAGAGGTGAACACACTTGCTTGGGGTGATACAGCTAGTTGGGGGCGGAGACAAATGTCAACCCTGGCTCTTCTGACCATCACTGGGCCAGATCCAATGGTCTCTATTAAGGATCCTAGCTGCCTGGGTGGACTTTAGGCCAACTCTGCTCTGACATGGGCAGAACATTTATCTCAACCCTCCCTTGACAGTCACCTCTAACACCATCATAACTTCCAGAAAGTCTAATCCAGGGTCTCATAAGTGTGCAAATGAAGATCTGTGCACTATGTGGGCAACGGCGAATGTGGAGACTCTCCTGCTCTTTATAGATGACTGATATCAGCGTCCCACAGAACAGCTGCAGTTTGGGTGTCTTCTCTTCGTTTATCCTTCTCTCCATTCCTTGCCAGCTGTTTGAGGCTGTTTCTTTTTATTTAGTTATCCACGTGTCCTGTTCCAGTGTCCTTGAAGCTTCTGCACCCCACACAGATGAATGATTTATACCCAACAATTGAGCCGAAAATATCACAGAGGTTCTAGTAGAGGCCTGGGCCTCTGGCGGCTGTTTCGGCTGCACTGATGAGAGGGCAGGGCCACAGCCTGCATCCCCCCACCCACACCTCTGCCCCCTCCCCAACCAGGTGCCAAGGCAAGGAATTACTCCTTCAGTCTCCTCCTGGAACTTTCCACAAATGCTCACTTCCCCTTGTGGTAATTTTCTATTGTTCATCTTTCTGTCTTTTCTGCTTTTTGAGGGGAGAATGCAGGTTTCATTCATTTTGGTATTCCCAGGGCCTGATGGCAGTTTGCACGTAGTAGATGCTCAATAAATATCGAATGAATGAATGCATGAGCCCCGCTAGAGATAACTCTTCGTTGGCAAATGGCTGCTGTTTTATGGCTTTAGCCAGACTGAGTCAGGCAGCACTGAATTAATGTTTTCTCCACCAAGAGGACTTCTAGCATTTCCATTTGAAAAAATAGTAATAATTTAGTAAAATTCTTTTTTTTTTTTTTTTTACTGTACGCGGGTCTCTCACCGTTGTGGCCTCTCCCGCTGCAGAGCACAGGCTCCGGACGCACAGGCCCAGGGGCCACGGCTCACGGGCCCAGCCGCTCTGCGGCATGTGGGATCTTCCCGGACCGGGGCACGAACCCGTGTCCCCTGCATCAGCAGGCGGACTCTCAACCACTGCGCCACCAGGGAAGCCCTAAAATTCATTTTTTATTCCCTAGGCAGAATCATTTCAGTAACAAATTATAAGTCATTCCATGTTAAGGATGACTACCTCAATTCCAGCAGTAGAGAAATAAATTCGAATGAGAGCAGAGAAAAGCAACTCAAATGATCAAAGGAATGGTATTCTTCTTCCTTCGGAGGAGTGGCGAATAGTGCTCAGCTGGTTCAGCTGAGTGACTGAGAAGGGATGCAGAAATCTAAGGATACTGAAGAAAAGTAACTCTAACGAAAGAGCATCTCTGAGCAGGGATCCGGGGTGAGACGGTCCTCGGGCCCGGGATCACGTTGGCAAACCAGCTGACTTGTGGGAGCTTTGGCACATCTAGCTGCCCATGGAAGGCAATCGTGTGCTCTATTTAGACCCTTTCATGGAGGATAAATGGGAGAGTGAGGACACAGGCCTTAGCTCAGACAGGAAGGGGCAAAACAGCACCTCGTTCTTTAAGCAAGGCACACTGGTGACCCTCTTCCAGAGAGGGGCAACTTGTGCTCCCCAGAACTTCTAAAGAAGCTCTTGAAACGAGCATGGAGGGAACAGTGCAATTACAAAGGGGCCATGATCAAACCCAAGCTTGTGGGTTTCCTCTGAGAGCCTTTGAAATCCTTAATGGGATGTTACGACATGAGACCAGGGCCACAACACTGGACAAGCATCTCTCTGTACTATTTATTATAGTGAGAACAAATTCATAGTGCGGAAAATATATGAGAGGCACAATTTCAAACATTTTTAACCACTGTCTCCATGACTATATGTTCTGTTTTTCATCCAGAAAGTAAGTAAAATAGATAAATAAGGGGAAAGCTGTAAATAGAATCAATGGTTAAAACTTACATATGGGGCTTACTGTGTGTCAGGCATTGTTCTAAACACATTACTATATAGATTATCTCATTTAACGTTCACTGTGACTCTACGAGAAGGTGGTGTTATTCTCCTCATTTATACAGCTGGGGAATGTGAGGCACAGAGTGGTTCAGTAATTTGCCCAAGGCTACACAGCTGGTAAGTTAAAATACATCCCTCTGCCCCTGGTGAGAAACAGAAAGGATTAATGAAGCCGGCACACTTACCTTGAAGAGTGCAAAGTTTGCAAAACCAGGAAGATCTCTTGAAGAGTAAAATTAATTTCTCCAAAAGAAATTCCAGACTGTTGCAAAAGGACATTTTAAAAATACAAAAGAACTTAGACATTTGTTCCTCCAAATTTCATTTCTCTGTTTATTGGCTCCTCCTAAAATGTATCCACAGCATCGGTTCTTTAAGGCAAGTTTGATGCTTTCCTCTAATGTCAAGCAGGACATGTGAATCAGAATTCACCATCCTCTGCTCTTTTTAAAGGACAGGTCTATATAAAACAGAAGCTTTCTATGCAAATCAGAACTACAATGAGGTATCACCTCACTCCGGTCAGAATGGCCATCATCAAAAAGTCTACAAATAATAAATGCTGAAGAGGGTGTGGAGAAAAAGGAACCCTCCTACACTGTTGGTAGGAATGTAAATTGGTGTAGCCACTATGGAGAACAGTATGGAGGTTCCCTCAAAAACTAAAAATAGAGTTACCATGTGATGCAGCAATCCCACTCCTGGGCATATATCTGGAAAAGACGAAAACTAATTCAAAAAGATAAATGCACCCCAATGTTCATAGCAGCACTATTTACAACAGCCAAGACATGGACGCAACCTAAGTGTCCATCGACAGATGAATGGATAAAGAAGATGAGGTATAGAGATGCAATGGAATATTACTCAGCCATAAAAAAGAATGAAATAATGCCATTTGCAGCAGCATGGATGGACCTAGAGATTATCATGCTAAGCGTAGTAAGTCAGACAGAGAAAGACAAATATCATATGATGTCACTTATATGTGGGATCTAAAGAAAATGATACAAATGAACTTATTTATAAGAGAGAAACAGACCCACAGACACGGAAAACAAACTTACGGTTAGCAAAAGGGAAAGGTGGGGGGAGGGATAAATGAGGAGTTTGGGATTAATAGGTACACACTACTATATATAAAATAAACAACAAGGACCTACTTATTCACAGGGAACTATATTCAATAACATGTAATAAACTATAATGGGAAAGAACCTGAAAAACATTATATATATATATATATATATATATATATATATATATATATATGCTAGAAACACAACGTTGTAAATCAACTATACTTCAATTAAAAAAATCAAAAAAACAGAAGCTTTCTACATTTATATTAATTCCCCTAGTGAATTTACAGACACCCATCATTTAACAATGACCTGGACAAAATAAGATGAGCTTTTTCCTGGTGGAGAATGAATCGGATATTTTCTTTTGTTTATTTTATAATGCCTATTATTTCTGACTCCAGAAAGAGTATAATCCTGTGTTCTTTTTGGATGTAACACAAAATAGGAAACACAAAACCCAGCCCAGCAAAACAGCTTATCTGTACACATTAGCAAAATGGCAAAATAGAGGGATGTCCGTGGCACTAGATGGGTGGTCAGTCAGAGGTGGGCTGTGAAATGTCAGCTTATTCTGCTCTCTAGGATGGCTCTGGAAGGTCAAGTTCATTGTCACTGGAAATGCCTGCAAGGAGAAATATGGAAAGTCATTGTCTGGGCCTTTTTTTCCTCCTGCTATTTTTAGCTCTTGTTAGAGAGATCAATTTTAGTTAACTGCAGAGGAGGGCTTAAAATGGTGCTCGAGTTTCGAGTTGCGTACATCGGCTATATTTAGATTTTTTTCCAAATTCTTCTCCATCAAAACATGTCATAGTAATTGCTGGTTTGATTCTCAGTATACATTGTTTCTCCCCAAACAGAAAATAGATTTCATTAATACGTGTCACGTATAAGGAAGAAACATTTTCTATTCCAGGCTCATTGATTCCAAGGTAGGGAAAATTCCATTTTTTAAATATAGATGAACACCTATATTTGGGGTACCTGTAGCATGACCGCTATCTAAGTCCCAGTTCTTGTTCGACAACTGCTATACTCTGATCACAGACACAAAAAGCAAATAAAACAGCCAGTCCCAGGGTTCCATGTAGCGCAGTCTCTGCACGTCACCCCCGACCCGAGGGACACGCAGATTTGTGAGCCCAGGACACGAGCTCCTTATTTTACACCTACTTTCGAAGAATTTTCCCGGGGGGGGGGGTGATGTTAAAGGGGCTTTTTTTCTTAGCATATATTCCACAATTATCCTCAATCACTACTGAGTAGCAAGATGAAATATTTCCTCTTCTTATTTCACAGGTAAAATATGCACGTTGTAGGAAAACGGAAAAGACACAGGAGCAAAACGTGGGGGTGTGGGCGTGTGTGCGCATGCGTCATGCGCATACCCGTAGTCCCAATGCCAGGTTGCTATTTTTGGGAAAGGAGGAACAGGGTGATCATTCCCAGATTGGAGAACCTCCTGATTCTATGGCCAAATACAAAGTGAGAGTGCGTCCACTTTCCTTCCTCACGTCTGCATTTTCCTCTCATCCCGGGAACACAAGCCCCTCCTCGCAGGCTCCGGGGACCCTGTCTCCCTGGTTTCTCTTTATCTTTCCACCTTCTCCCTCTCTGGTTCCCTTGGTCCTTTACCTCCACCTAGGGTTCCACTCCTTTGTCTCAACCACTAATGCAGGGGCCTCAATCCGTTGTCCCCATGAATTCCCTTCAGGTCCTAAATGACTCAGGAGGGAATGAAGATAGATGGCCACCTAATCCAGTCTTAGAGGAAAAGCCCCAGAAGATAAGCAAACTTTATTTTTTTTTTACTGAAGGGTAGTTGATTTACAATATTATGTTAGTTCCAGGAGTACAGCATAATGATTCAATTTTTTTACAGATTATACTCCATTAAAAGTTATTACAAAATAATGGCTATAACTCCCTGTGCTCTTCAACATACCCTTGTTACTCATCTATTTTATACATGGTAGTTTGTATCTCTTAATCCTCTACCCCCTCTTGCCCCTCTGCCTTCCCTCTCCTCACTGAAAACCACTAGTTTGTTCTCTGTATCTGAGTTGGTTTCTGTTTTGCTATATGTATTTATTTTATCTTTTAGATTCCACATATAAGTGATATCAAATAGTATTTGTCTTTCTCTGCCTGACTAATTTCACTAAGCATAATATTCCCTAGGTCCATCCACACTGCTGCAAGCGGCAGAATCATTCTTTTTTATGGCGGAGTAATATTCCATTGCACGTGCGCATGCATGTGTGTGTGTGTGTGTGTATCACATCTTCTTTATCCATTCATCTGTTGATGGGCACTTGGGTTGCTTCCATATCTTGGCTACTGTAAATAACACTGCTATGAACATTGGGGTGCATGTATCTTTTCAAATTAGTGTTTTTATTTTTTCCAGATAAATACCCAAGAGTGGAATTGCTGGAACATATGGTAGTCCTATTTTTAATTTTTTGAGGAACCACTCGCTATACTGTTTTCCATAGTGGCTGCACCAATTTACATTCCCACCAATAGTGTACAAAGGTTCCCTTTTCTACACATCTTCACCAATATTTGTTATTTGTAAGACTTTTTGATGATAGCCATCTGACAAGTGTGAGGCAAACTTTCTTTTATTGAAATAGAGCACCTCTTAAAACAAAACTATGGAAGGATTCTGCCTCTCCCCACCTCCCTCTTCCTCTCCCTCCCCTTATCCCTCCTCCATCTTACCAAAGACCACTTCTGTTTTCCTACGTTGTTGAGGGTCGGGGCTGAGGAGAGGGGTGGGTGAGGAAGACCCCCGATCACTCACATGGATAATCTTTTCCTAACATGCACATATTCCAGACCTACTGAGGCAGGGAGGTCCACGTGTAGCCCTGATGTCTTTTCTGTGCCCTCCCAACCTCATTCCTGAACATCACAGGCAATATGGCGGTCATGCTTTCGCACTCGGTAGACCTCCATTGGAGTCCTGTCTCCACCACTTGTTTGTGGTGACCTGGAGCAATTCACTTCCCCCGCTGCACCTCTTTTTATTTAATGGTGATTATTTGACAACTTGCAAGCTCATTAGGAAGATACAATAAATAATATACATAAAGCACTTAGCCCAGTGCCTGGTACATAAGAACTATCAAATCCATAGTGGGTTCTGTGATCATTCTGCTCTGAGCAGTATTGTTTAGCAAGGCACCCTCAGAGAGGTTTCTTGTTTCCTCTGCCAGTACATGAATTACAGAGTCTACCAGGCAGTAAGAACAAGGTGCGCGTCCTTTGAGGTGTTGGTTGTTATTTACATGGGCTTGTTCTCGGAACTGCCAGTGAAATATTTGGGTTGGTCTAGGCTTTGCTTTATACCTTCTGCCACCGAAGCCTAGAGGGCATTTTTTGACAGAAACAGCTGCTGTGCAAAGGAAAGGGACAGAGTTGCTCTTCAGTGACTCATCCTGCCCTCATGTCTACCTACTGCATTTTTCTCCGAGGGTTCCCAAAATTAAATATGAGCTTGTGGAATCACTACGGAATCAGAGAGAAAACATTTGCAGAAGACTTCCCTCTCTGCAAATACTTCTTCCTCCCTGGATTTTTTAAAAAAAATCCTAAATCCCTCTTTCTACTTCTGCTTAGAAAATCAGTTCTTTCTCCACTCTCAGACTGATCTGATGAATAGATGGCTAACAAATAGCTGTGATTTTATTTATTTATTTACTTGTTTATTTATTTATATTTTTGGCCACACTGCACGGCTGCGGGATCTCAGTTCCCCGACCCGGGATTGAACCGAGACCACGGCAGTGAAAGCACCAAATCCTCACCACTAGACCACCAGGAAACTACCAGCTGTGATATTTAAAGTTTCAGTAAGTCCCTCTGCCCTGGGTCATCTCCTCTTCTAATTTGTAGCTGTCAATCAAGCTCCAACTTGAAGAGAGGTATTTCTCTTGCTTTAGGATGATGATTAAAACTCAGGATGTGAGTTTGAATCCAGCCTCCACTTTTTATTAGCTGTGTGACTTTGAGCAACTTTCTTAACCTCTCTGTGTCTCAGCATCCTCAACCGTAAAATCGGATCGTTGCAAACATCAAATGAGATAATAGTAAATGCTTAGTGTGTGTTACCTACTTATTGTCACCTGATTTTCAAACCGTATCTTAGTCTCCTGCTGAAATGTAAGTGCTCATGTTAAGCTCTTAGCTCAGTGTTTCTCAATGTGACATTTTGGAACTAACAATGCAGTACATTTAGCATCTTTGGGCCTCACCTACTAAATGCCAGTATCCACACCCTACCTAGTCCCTATGACAACCAAAAAAAAAAATCCACATCACATTTCCAGACACCATTGGGAATGTAGCACCTCTGATTGAGAAGCACACTAATTACACTGTGGTGGTATTTATCGGGTGGTTCTCAAATATGGCAAAGAGTCATCAGAGACATAGAGGCCAGGAGTGCCTAGTAAGGTGTCAGGTACCAGTGTGGGAGCAGAAACAAGTGGGGCAAGAGGGGGGACAGTACAGAGACATGCTCCCCGCCCCCTTCCCAGACACAGACACACATTTTCTTTCCTTCCCTTTGGAAAAATAGGGGAAGACAAGATTGCCAGTAAATAACTTAAAAATATCGTGAAATAACATATCTGTGGGAGGGAGGGTGCAGCTTTGAGCAACTTTATGATGTTTTTCACTATAACTCAGTCCTCCTACTGAGGAACCCGTTGGGCACCAAACCAAAGCAGCATCTGCCCTGCCAGGATGGAGAGAGGTTTAAAAGACAGTAAGCTCAAATACTGGCTGGTGCCTGGGGTGGAGGAACGGAGGCACCAGTCACCCCTCACCCCTTCCCGGCTCCCCACCTCTCCCCTATCTGAAAGCCAGACCAGGGCCAGGTGCCTCCGTCTACACAGTTGACCAGAGAATGGTAATCCAGGGCTTGTGGGCCCTCCCCTCCCTGCCAAACGCTATCAAGTCCTAACCCTAACACTTGATAAAAAAGGCAATCCAAATGTGAACCCTTTCAAACACTTTTCAAATCATTCTGAACCCTTCCCTCAGTCTCTGTGTTCAGTCTCCCAACAGGCAGCATGTTCAGTAAAAATAACCCACATGGAAATTCCATTTTGCTTATTCCATAAATCAGGACTGATGCCCACTACTTCCTCTTGAAAAAAAATCACATTTACAATCTTAAAAATTGGGGGTAGGGGTTTGCAGTGTCAACTCAGCATGACCAAGCCTGAAATGATTTTACTACTGGCATTTTCAGTTTTCTTCTTAATCAAATGTTAAAGGGCTGTTAATCCACACTGAAGTGTAGCACTCAGCACACAACACAGCATGGCCCTGCGTTCAAGGGTCGAGTTAGAGATGCTCTTGGCGCTTTTCTTGATAAGCCATCATCCATTCTTAAAATTCAGTATAGATTAATAACTGACACCTGCTTTTTCCTGTTTGGTTCAGAACTTGCTGAGGGTTAGATAAGAAATAAGGTAGATGAGATTAATAACGCCAGCTTTGTTTCTGATGAAAGGCTAACGCTGAGAAGGCGGCCAAGATGAGTGACAGCCAGGGCTCCCTAGTGGTCAAGTTCAGGGAACTCCCTGGCTGTCCAGGGGTTAGGACTCTGCACTTTCATTGCTATGGGCCCAGGTTCAATCCCTGGTCAGAGAACTAAGATCCCACAAGCCTCGCGGTGCATACAAAAAACAAAACCAAACCAAAAAAACTAGCCAAAGGAATCCTATTAAAAAAAAAAAATAGTGAAACCCAGAGCCATGCAGTTTTACCCAGCCTGTCCCAGAGATGGAAACAGTCAGACTGACCCACAGTGCAGGGTTTTTTCTGCTGGGCTTAGCACGTGGCCGAGAGCACGGCAGAGCACAAGCCCTTTGCAGGCAGGGCTGGATCAAGAGAGAGGCGGCACAGGGTGAGCTGGCATTGCCAGTTCCTTTCCCCAAAGGTACTCGTTAGATGTCACTCCTCTTCCACTGGGGAGGAGTAAAAGAGGGGCCAGAGAGAGGGGTCCCAGTGATGGGCTAATGGAACTCCCTCCCCTTGGAAGGAATCACTGGAACTGGTGAAGTATCCATTCTAACATAGCACGTGAGCAGGGAAGCAAAGAGGAAAAATCACCAAAGGCAATGAATTTCAACTCAGCTGTAGGGGGTCAGCTTGCTTTTGAACAAAGAACTTACATGACCTGTGCCCCACTTATCAATTGCTACATAACAAACTATGCCAAAACGTAGGGCTTGAGCAACAGCAATCATTTACTTTGCTTACGAGTTTGCTCTTGGAGCAGGGTCCGGGGCGGGGGGTGGGGGGCGCTCATCTCTGCTTCGTGCAGCGTGGCTGGGGCCACTCACCTGGGCATGGGCAAATCAGCTTTCAAGATGGTTCACTCACTTGGCTGGCAAGTTGGCATGGCTGTTGGCTGGCAGCCCAGATAGGCTGTGGTTTCTCTCCGTGGGAGCCTCTTCGGGCGCTGCTTGGGCTTCCTTATAATATGGAGGCGGGGTTCCAAGCATGAGCACCCTGGCAAAGCCAGGCGGTAGTGCCTGGCATTTTTGTGACCTAACTCAGAAGTCACACTGGTTGCTTCTGCCATACTGTATTAGTCAAGGCATCCTAGAGGCCCGAACAGATTTTAGGGGAAGGAGCAAAGAGGAAGCAGTCCTCAGTGCAGGAGTGGCAAGGTTCTAGAAGAGTAATGTCGGGCAGGAAATATTATGACCATCTTTGCAAAACACAGTCGATCCACTACAACACGTAACTTTCCTGTTGAGAATTCACCTTGAATATGAGAGGTAGTAGAGGTAAAGCAACAAGAAATCATGGAGGATCTATTTCCAGAGAGTCCAAAGTTACCATAAGAGATGCAGATTATCTCAGTCTATAATTTGTAGTCCCTGTATTTTTTATAATTTACTAAGTGTTGTCTTCTAAAAAGGTTCATTGTCAAGGAGATCTTACCTAGGATAACTAGCAATGGGCCAAACCAAAAAGGGCAAGATGCAGAAGGAATAAATGCCCCACTTTACCTACAGACTGTTCACGAAAACATGAGTTGCCATGAAAGAATATTAAAAGTTAAAACCAGGACTTCTAGCAGACTTTCAACAGACTCTTGTAGAATCTGAAAGCAGTAGAGTCGTGAGAGGCGGGGCTGGAGAGGAATTATGAGCTCATCCTTTGAGGTCAGGTGGACCTGACTTTGAATCGTGGCTCTGCCATTCACTACCTGTGTGGTCTCAGTGCCCTCCTGTATCATCGAGACATTATGAAACCGACATTACAGAGCTGTTGCCGTAATTTAAATATCCAATTTATGTGAAGTACTTAGAGCTGTGTCTGGCATTTACTAAGGGCTCGGTAAATAGCTGCTGGTGTGTTTCAGATAGATGGCAAGTGTCTGTGACACCTCCTATGTCCTGGCACTGAGAGCTCACAGAAAATAGGACAAATACCTGCCCTTCAGTGGTTTTTAGCTTAGTGGGAAAGCTAAAACTTACACACGTCTTTTGAACTGTGCCCAAGCCCATGACAGTTCCAAAGGCCTGGATGAGAATTTAACGTGTGACCACGTGCCAGAGGAGTCTACACTTGCTTGGCTGGGAATTGTTTCATGGAAGGAGGTAGAAAACCCTAACCAATGCCTCTTCTGAGGGCTTCTGGTCCTGGCCTCTTTTCTGAGGCCTGGGGAGAGGACAGTTTGAATACGAACTCGAGGAGTTGGGAGTGTGAAGGGGGAGCCGTGGCTTGGCCTTGAAAAGACACACTGGTCTGCTTGGCCACCCCTCCTCGTCGCCTCCTGAGCCCAGTGGGGCCCCAGGGGGTGACGGCACTGACGTCAGCCTTCATGGTAGAGGAATTAGCTGAAGCCCAAAGGGAAGGTGAGGCCAAAAACAGAAAAGTTCAATCAAGCAAGACCAAAGCTATGTCTTATGATTCTGTGGGCTCTCAGCAGCTGTTGGGCTTTGCCGGATTTTGATAGTAAGAAAGTTTCCAAAAACATAACAGTGAAATGTCAGCATTAATGGGGTCACAGCAGTAAAACAGCTCTACTACCAAGTAGTCTGACTTTGTTGACTCAATGTGAAAGTTGCCCTGCACAGGGTGGCCCGCATCCCAAGTGTGTCCCCAGCGCACCTAGTCTAAGAGGAAAGCATCTCTTTTCAAATAGATAAACACACTGCAACTAGAGGTGTCTTTAAGAGAATATTCTTTATCCAAGCCAGGGCAGAGAAAGGGTTTCATCAAACAGCTAGCTTCATTATGCACATTTTACTACTATTTTTGTTTTAAAAGCTAGCTTCTTTCCAACAGATGAAGAAAGGGCAACATCTGATCAGTCCCCTGGCTGGGGTCCCTGCTGTCACCACCTCACCCCCAGGTCCCTTGGTCTCCATCTGCCATGGCAGATTCTTTTCTGTCATCCCCCCATCAGAAGATGAGAGGCTGTTGCTCGCCTCATCCCTGCATCACACCCAACAGGGCAACGGAGGGGACCACGGCAGCCACTAGTGTCTCTGCAAAAGGCACTGCTTCTCCAAACAGGAGGACGTCGAAGGAATCCTGTGCAGAAAAACAAGAACTACCTCATCTGATGACTCAGAAATTATTTCTTTCTCTGTTTCTTGTCTGAAGGTGTCTCTCATTCAGACTTGCAAAGCGTTCTGGGAGGAAAGAGAAAATTCTAGAAACCCTGGGTACGATGAACTCCATCATTGTCCACAGGATTTGCTGTTCTCTCAGAAACAAAGATGAGAAGGCCAAAGACGAAGAGTGCTGGTGGCCGGGAGGGGCCGCAGAGCTGATCTGGGATGCCTTGCTTCTCCCGTTTGCATCCTCAGCATCCCTCCCTCTGCTACCCTCTCCCCGCACTATTATCATTTTCCAACGAAAAATTATGGTGCGGACTGGAGGAAGGGAGGGGGCAAGTTATTTGCACACCAGCATCCTCAGGACCACTGCCCCCGGCCTGTCACACCAAACCATGTAAGAGCGTCCACCCAGACACTGAAACACGGAGAAGCACCCAGGGGTGCTGGGTACCAAAGTAGATGCCACTACCTCTGAAGTTGCAGAGTTGCATCCTCGTGCTGCTAAACTCTCTGCAACAAGCGCCCCCAGTAAGCTGTCAGGTGTTTGAAAACAGCTGCTCAAAGAAGCCACCACCCAAGGTCTGCCCACCTGTTGCCCGGAGCCTCTCATGGAACGCTGAGGTGAAGCCGGCTGCACACAGCTTCCTCTCTTTAGCAACGTCTGCAGTGGCTCTTCTCCCTTGGACTTTTGATAAAAATGACAAATTGCTTTAAAGGAGAACGGAACAAACACAATTAACTGAGCTGTGAGTAGCGTCAATGTGTACATCCCAACTACAAGGGCATGTAGGATAATAAGTTCAGTGTGGATTCCAGGGAAGTTAGGTTCGGACAGACTATCCATCCCTGCTAGCCGGCAGGGAAGCAAAGCGTAGCACGAGTTCTGCTCCGTGTTCCCTGTTTTTGTCACTCTCCTCTCCTGAATCCACGCTGGCCCCGTCAGCTCTCTGTATCAAAAAAGTCAACCTCCCTGGTGGTGCAGTGGTTGAGAGTCTGCCTGCCGATGCAGGGGACACGGGTTCGAGCCCTGGTCTGGGAGGGTCCCACATGCCGCGGAGCGACTGGGCCCGTGAGGCACAACTACTGAGCCTGCATGTCTGGAGCCTGTGCTCCGCAACAAGAGAGGCCGCGATAGTGAGAGGCCCGCGCACCGTAATGAAGAGTGGCCCCCACTTGCTGCAACTGGGGAAAGCCCTCGCACAGACACGGAGACCCAACACAGCCAAAAATTAATTAATTAATGATTAATTTAAAAAAAAAAGCTACAGTAGTCAAGAGAGTGTAGTATTGGCATCAAGGTAGACAAATAAATGAATGGAATAGAATAGAAAGTCCAGAGATAAAAAAAAAAAACAGGTCAACCTTATTCACATAACTCTCTCTACCTACAATTTCACCCAATCTCGACTTTAAGTTATAGAGTCTTTATGGCCGTATTTCTGTGGCTCTAGCTAGTTCTCGCCCTCTTTGTTGCTGCCAAGGTCCAGGGAAGTGCTGGAGGTGTGATGCTCCATTCTTGTGAACTATCCGGGGCCCTCATCCAGGGTGTTGGTTCGGGGCGGGGTGTGGAGGTCCAGTAAAGACTTCTCCGACTCTTGACAGAGAGAACTCTCTTAGCAAGATATGGCTGTATCCGTTTGCTAGGGCTGCCACAACAGAGGACCACAAACTGAGTGGCTCACACAACAACAGTGTATTGCTTCACGTTCTGCAGGTTAAAAGTCCAAGATCAAGGTGTTGGATCAACACAGGGCCATGCTCCTTCTGAAGGTGCTGGGGGAGGATCTGGCCCAGGCCTCTCTTGTAGCTTCTGGTCGTTCCTTGGATTGTGGCAACATAAGTTCAGTCTTCACATGCAGTTCTCCCTGGATGAGCGCCCATGTCCTAATTTCCCCTTTTTATAAGGAAACCAGTCATTTTGAAATAGGGCCCACCCCGATGGCCTCATTTTAACTTAGTCATCTGTGAAGAACGTGTTTCCAAATAAGGTCATGGTCATAGGTACTGGGGGTCAGGACTTCACCGTCTTTGGTGGGGACAGGGGCGGGGGTGGGGAACACAATTCAACCCATAGCAACACATGACTCTGAACATTCACATCCCCCTCAGCATCACTTAGAAGAGATGCGATGCTTATTGCATTGTCAGTGCTTCTCAGTCCCTAACATCAGCACTAAATTTAAAACTGTGCCTTGCAAGCGTTTGCTGTTTTCACCGTGGACATTTCCCAAGGTGCACACAGGAGCACATAAACGCGACCCCAGCTCTGGCGCTGACAGTCCTGGCCCCGGCCCTCCGGAAGGGCACTGTCCACTGCAGACTGAGGAGGACAGGCAAGATGCCTGGACTGAGTGGTGTCTGGCTTTGATCCTGGAGGGAGGGCAAGACTTCGGGGACTAGGTGAGACTATAGCAAATAAAAGTTTCTGGTTTGGTGAGTATACAAATGTGGCTGTCATGATTGGTGAGAGACCGTGCAGCGTCTTTTGTCCTTGTCTAAGAAATGAGGACTTGATCTAGTGAGACCTGGAGAGCCACTGACCAGGAGGTTGTCTGGGAGACATTGCTTTTAGGTGTTTCCCATCCATGAAGGATGGAAAGGAAAGATAGGACGTCGGAAGAAGATTAAGTGTGTCAGCAGTTAACCTGAGAAGTTACAAGCATGCAGATTGAGAATGCCCCTTGCACCCTCCCACCTCCTGGACGCCTTCTACTTGTCTCTTAGACCCAGGTCAGCTGTCGCCTCCACTGGGAAGCCTTTCAGAGTTACTTGCTCCTTGCAATGTGGTATCACTGTCCTTGACATATATTGCCACCCCAGCGCTTACCATAGTATTTTGTGGTACTTTCTGTTTCCATGTGCCATCACTGGGCTGTGCTCTTGTGGAAGACACAAATATTTTTGAATGTGCCTTGTATCCTTTATGATTAGCAATGGGCCAGAGCATAGGAGATGCTCAGTAGATACACCCTGAAGTGAAACAGAGACAGACAGGAAGCCTGCTGGCTAATAGTGAATTGACTACAAGAAGAACCAGTCAAGAATAGACTACTAGGGCTTCCCTGGTGGCGCAGTGGTTGAGAGTCCGCCTGCCGATGCAGGGGACACGGGTTCGTGCCCCGGTCTGGGAAGATCCCACATGCCGCGGAGCGGCTGGGCCCGTGAGCCATGACCACTGAGCCTGAGCGTCCGTAGCCTGTGCTCCGCAACGGGAGGGGCCACAACATAGACTCTTGGAACTGGAGGGAACTTGACCGTCATCAAAACCTGTTACCGGGGTCTTCCGTGGTGGCCCAGTGGTTGAGAGTCCGCCTGCAGATGCAGGGGACACGGGTTCGTGCCCCGGCCCGGGAGGATCCCACATGCCGCGGAGCGGCTGGGCCCGTGAGCCATGGCCGCTGAGCCTGTGCGTCTGGAGCCTGTGCTACGCAACGGGAGAGGCCACGACAGTGAGAGGCCCGCATACCGCAAAAAAAAAAAAAAAAAAAACCTGTTACCATGTAACCACTGGAAATCCCAGATGAGCGGCGATTCCAGCTTATTCCGTCCTGGGGCAGCTCTTGCCATAAGAAATGTACAGCAAGAGGAGAACTTGGAGAACTTCTCCAAAAGATGAAGGAGTGAGGTGATGGGCTCAGGATTACTCAGCCGTTAACAGCAATGCTGGGAAATAGAAGAGAAACTGGTAACTTACTGCCAGGCCCATCACCCCAATCCCTTGGACTGTAGTTATTACCATTTTGAAGTTTACAGCTGCGGATACTGAGGCTAAGAGAGGTGAAGGGGCCTGTTCAGGGCTGTACCGGTGACGGGGGGCAGAGCTGAGATGCAAAGACGGATCAATCTCATTTCACTTTCCAACACCAGCCCTGGAGAAGACTCAGCATCTCCTGAGACACGTATAATGCGCCCTCACTTCCTAAACAAACTTCACCAAATCGTTTGTGTAGAAATCCCTCCTGCATTCTTACCCCCCATTTCTCTTGCTTTTCAGGAGAGAAGTATGAGCTCCATGCAGGGACCGAGTCCACCCCAAGTGTCGTCGTGCACGTGTGTGACAGTGACATCGAGGAAGAAGAGGATCCAAAGACGTCCCCAAAGCCAAAAATCATCCAGACCCGGCGTCCCGGCCCGCCGCCCTCCGTGTCCAACTGAGCTCACTGCTCCACCTCGAAGAGAATACCCGTCTCCTCTTTATCATGCTTTTCCCCCCCCTGTTGTTTGTTTGTCAAAAAAAAAAAAAAATTGCCTTTAAATCCCTGGGTGTTTGGTTGTTTGAGATTCCTTCCTTGTAATCAAGCCTCTCGGACAAAAGGGCTAGGAAAAGGTGATATGTTTCCTGATCATATCATAACCATCGAGTGTAAGACATTATTTAGAAGATTCTAGAAAAAAAAGTAGTATTTTCTTATTAAACAATCAGCACAGCCTAACCTTCGTGCTCTCCTGTTGATCCAAGCCGGAGACGTCAGTGGCAAATAGCACCTGTGTTGCTTGTGAGCCGTTCCAGTCCCAGTCCCGACGTGTGTGCGTTGTTCTTTCCTGGCCACTTAAGTAGGACCATAAGTAAACTTGACTTTGACTGCATGAGATATTCCCATCTGGTCTCCTCAGTCCTCTGCATCCCGACATTCCCAGGACATGCATGATCACCAGCATTTATTTTCACGATTTGACGATATACTCTAAGTCACAGATGGTCAGCGTCCAGTCATGTCCTATCTAGATTAGCAAAATTATCAGCGTCCTCCAGCTTATTAAACAAGTCTGGGTGTAGTCACTCTTTCGAGTCAAAGACTTCATAGCTCTGTTAAAATTCCTGGAGGAAAAACTGAGCTTGGCCCCAAAGACATCCCTCCGTAGATTTTGAACCACGATTTCATTGTAGAAGTTTCCCTGCCTCGTTGGGGAGGCTTGTCCAGGATGATAGAGACCGATTTCAGACAAATCTGTTTATCACAGAAGTTTCATGGTGTCTGAATGATTGTTTTTTTTCTCTTTGTATATTTGTACCAATGTTTCAGCTGTGCTTTTAAATATCTGGATGTCTTTTATTTAGGGATTGTTGAGCCATTAGCTGCTTTAAAGCATATGTGCATTGCTTATGAATGCATTCATATACTAATACAGGTAATCTGATAATATTACACTCTATTATGGATAATGCTGAATTTTGAAAGGGCACAAAACTTCTCATGCCAATATATAAATGACTAGCCAACATCTTTGCTATCAAGACCAGTTGCTTTTAAATAAAGCGAAGAAGCAAGTGTCGGTTGCAGACAGTTGAAATGCAGCTAAATCAATGTAGCAGCCACTGAGCATATTCAAAGGGAAAGACTGATAGATAAATGTATGCGGTTCCTACTCGTGCAATGCCGTATTGCTCAAAAACGTATTTGTTTTTGTTACATGTGATTTTTCTATTTCTCTAGCCCAAAGTGCATTATAGAAGATACACCTATAGAACCATTACCTTCTGCTCTGTGTGCCAGGCCTCATCTACTCCTGTACATTCATGAATTACTTTAGATGCAAATGCCAATTACGATGGAGTGGGGAAATACTTTCATTACCCAAGCCTCAGAAAAACACAAAGAACAATAACACAGCCACCTGATGGAAGGATTGTTGTGGTTTTTGATTAAGGTGTAAGTTTCATCAGAAACTTAAAACGTTAGACTGATTACTCAGAAACAAAAGTCCGTTCTACTGTGAATATAGCAATATAGTACTGAATACAGTACAGGTGAAACTGAGGACAGACAGCATTGCTTGTAAAATCCTGAGTTTCCATAGAAAAATGAAGGCTCCTTTGAAAAATAAAATCTGAGGAGTATATAACAAGCAAATGCTTTGACTTTCCTTTTCTGTGAAGGTTTTTGGTTTTTCATGGACAAATGAAAAGATTAGATTTAATAGTGGAGAATTCTTCCCTCTAGTGGAAGAAGTTGAGAACTACAGTCCATTTTGTGCTGATTCTCTTCTTAAGCGTCAGAATTTTTAGAAGGCAGGCTCTGGAGAAATCTGGGTGAGAGAAAACTATTTGGAAATGACTTCTCAATGTTTTAAAACAGATCCATCAGACATTTCCAACAAGATTTAGTAAAAGTTGAAATGACCATTGTGTGTCATCAAAAAAACCCTCAGTGGAATGTATGACCCAAGTGGTTAGTCTTGGTGACATTTATTGCAAAGTGTCAATGTTAATCTGTCTCAGATCAAGCAGTTCTCTCATGAGGTTGGGTTTGGGGAGGTGGGGAGAAACACGTGTCCCAGGAGAGGGAGAAGAAACGGGGGACTCCTTGAAGGGTTTCGGTGGCCCCTCCGAGCACCATGAAAGTCACAGCTGCCTCAGCATCTCCGTGAGCCACAGGATGCAAACCTCTTCAGCACTATTTTAAGTTTGAAAAGTTTAAATATGGAGGAGGAGGGGGAGATTGCCACCAACTGAATCATTTGTGCACGTGTATAGCTCAAAGAGCTTAGATTTCAAATATACCTGGTGAATGACTCTGTCCACGTAGTGTAATTTCTGTGTTTTCTGCCTGAGTTGGATATTTCTGAGTGGTGATTGTGGAGGAGGGCGATTCGGCCTGTAGTCCTTCTAAGATGTTACCAAGAGATGAAATTAACTCATCTGAGCTCTTCCTGAAATGGGGTGCGGGGAGCTGGTTGGCAGCATCTCATGAAGGAAGAGGAATTCAAGGCTTGGAGGGGTGGGAGGGGCTCTGATAAGGGGTCTGGGAGAGACCCCTGTTTATTGTCACACTTCAGCCAGCTTGGTCCTAAAAGCCATTCCAAGTGTACACGGACACTTTTAATATAACCCCCACTCTATTCTTTAGTTTAAAACACTGTAATAGACCTGAAGTAGGCAAAACTTTACTACATGGAACACAGAAAGCACTATCATAAAATAAAAGATGGGTACATTGTCCTTCATTAAAATTAAGAGTATCTGTTCATCAAATTACACCATTAGGAGAGTGAAAAGGAAAGCCTCAGAGTGGGAGAAGATAAATGTCTTAATTACACAGAGTTGTTAAATAACTCACACCCAAAATGTAAAAAGAACTTCTGCAAATTAATACAAAAAAGACAGACAGTTCGTTTTGTAAAAACGGTCAAAATACTTAAGCAGGTACTTCAAATATACAGGCAATTCACACTTACGCATGCACACTTGAAATACCCCTATGGCCCATAAATGTTAAAATGTGTTCAACATCAATTCTCATCAGAGAAAGGCAAATCAAAGCCTCAAATAGGTACACTATACACAATTCAAAATGGCCAAAATTAAGTATGGGGAAATGCAAAGTGTTAATGGTATCAGTCAAGGCAGAGTATAAACTGGTACTACCACGTTGGAATACTGTTTGGTAATATCTACCAAGGCTAAACATAGACTGATGTGGGAGGGATTCCACTCCAGGACAGACACCCAGCAGATCTGAGTTCTCACATCCACCAGAGTACTTGTACAATAGTGTTCCCAGTAGCAGGGCTTATAATAGCCATTAACTGGATACAACCCAAATGACCTTCAATTGCTGAGTGGATAAATAAACTGTGGTATATTACAAAGTGATTAAAAAACACAAATTACAGAGATATACCACAACATGGTTGGGTCTCAAAATCACACTTTCGAGCAAAAAAGATACATGAAAGTGTCCATCATGTAAGACTCCATTTATGATGTTAAGAAACAGTCAGAATTGACCTATATGGATAGAAATTATAATAGTGTCTACCTTTTGGAGGATATTGACTGGGAAGGGGCACACAGGAGCCTTCTGGGGTCTATAAACATTCTACATCTCTCTACATCTCCATCTAGACCTCTGCGCACGTGTGCATATGCAAAATTCACTCAAAATGCATGCAGTATATATGTAAATTACACCTCAGCTGAAACAAAACCACCATGGAAACGGGAAGGAACCATTAGTTGTAAAAAAGGATTGGAATGTTCTCACCCTAACAGCACATCTCATGGATCTTAGGTTGGTGAGATATTTCCATATGCACAAAGCCTTCCTTTACAATCTATAAATAAGTATTTTATAAACTAGAAAGCATAGGACTTAAGCCCTGGGTGAGGCACTGTTCATTCAGGTGGCAAATATGTACAAAAGACCTACTATGTGCCTGACCCTGGGTTCCAGTGGTGGAAAAGGTGGATATTGTCCCTGCCGGTTCACGGAATAGAGTCTAGTGTGGAAAAGAGACAATAAACGAAGAAGTAAGCAGACCAATAATTAGAAATTCTGGTAGGTGGGCACAGTGAGGAAAAGCCAGAACACAGTAGGAGTGTTAGCGGAAGTCTGTGTTCCCGACGCACAGTGAGGCCAAACAAACTGAGCGTTGGAGTTAGGAGCAGGGAAAGGTTTCTTGTGGGGCCCTGCAAGGAGACGGGTGGCTTGTGCCCTAAAAAGCCCGAGATCCTCAAAGGGTTTCGGCAAAGCAGTTTTAAAAGCCAGGTGAGGGCTTCCCTGGTGGCGCAGTGGTTGAGAGTCCGCCTGCCGATGCACGGGACACAGGTTCGTGCCCCAGTCCGGGAAGATCCCACATGCCGCGGAGCAGCTGGGCCCGTGAGCCATGGCCGCTGAGCCTGCGCGTCTGGAGCCTGTGCTCCGCAACGGGAGAGGCCACAACAGTGAGAAGCCCGCGTACCACAAAAAAAATGCCAGGTGTTGGGGGTGGGTGGGTTCCAGGGTATATGATCAGCTCATGCACAGTTCTCTGACTGGCTGATGGTGAGGTAACAGTGTGGTGTCACAGGGGTCAACATTACCAGTCCTTAGGCTCCAGGAGGCCTCGGGGCTGTGTGCTCATGGTCATCAAGTAGTTAACATCTTCCATGTGGTGGGGCTTTTCACATCTGTAAAACAACTCAGGAAATGTGCATCGATACTGTTATCTAGGTACTTCAGAGAGGAGCTAAAGCAGAGGATAGAGGGAAGGCCTGTCCTGGGAAGGCCCCATAGGTCCTGCTCAGTTACATGAGGACAGAGAATAAAAGTAGAGGATCAGGGTCAGGGAAGGCCTCTCTGAAAAGGAAACATTGACCCTGAACAGAGAAGAAACTAGCCATCGATCGAGGTGCTGGAAGAGAGTTCCAGGCAGCAGGGGGAAGGCGGGGGACGTGGAGATGCCTCTGCATTTTGGAGGGAACTTGAGAGTGTCATCAGTATGGCAGAGGTACAGAGGATGAGGGCAAGTGTGGTCCCAGATGAGTTTGGGAAAGGGGGCAGGGCTTAGGCTCCATAGAGCTTGGCAGGCCAACCTAGGGGGCTTGGAATTCATTTTAAGCACAATGAGAAGGGTTTTCAGCAGAGGAAATGTATGACCCACTTCATCTTGTGACAGATGCTGCTTTAATAGACACTTCCTAACACAAAGCCACAGCCCTAAGTGTCCAGATACTCCAGTGTGAGGGACCTGACCCTCTACTGCCCACTTTATCCTTGAAAAAGATAGCTTTGAATAGCTGTATTCATCACTGCAGTCTTATCTACCGAGCTCAGCACAACATCAGCACGCAATGTCTTTTCATGATTCTAGAAAAGTTTGTTTTTGTTCTTATTCCTTCTCAAGTCGTTGACAAGGCCCTGGTGCAGGAAAGGGGAGACAGAGCAGGTGATGAAGAATAAGTCGGTGATGCAGGGAAACCTTCATTTATCAGCTGGTACAGAGTGTCCCTGCTAGAAGACACCATGCAGAGAGTCACGGAACACTTAGCAGGCTCGCCCCTTAAATCTGCAATCTGAGAAACCGAAAATCTCAAGCAAAAAGTTTTCTGTCAAACTCATTCATCTGCTCCTTTCCAAGAGAGTCTGGGGAAGTGTTATTGGAGTTGATTCAGGGGCTTTTCATGTCTCTAAAAGGAAACTGTATCCAAGGTTAATTGTGTGTGTGTGTGTGTGTGTGTGTGTGTGAACCCAAGTGCGTTTGGTATAAGTTGGAAATAGGAAGCCCAGAATAAGCTGAAATGATTGAAATACTTTGCACAAAAAAGTATCCCTCCTTGACTCTCTTGCCTTATTTTCCATTCTCACCCAATAATTGGGTTTGAAAACCTTAGGGCTGGGCAGGACTGTGGGGCATCTTTGACTAGTTGTAATCATTAGTGAAATTATTGTTCCCCAAACGGACTTTGGATTTGCCTATGGGGTCATTTTATTCTTAAAGCAAGATTTATAGCTGTTTCTCTAATGTGGCCAACCTCAGACCCTGATAGCCTGTTTCCCAAGCCCCAACCCCCTTTTGGGTGGAGACACTCCCGTCCCCAGATGCCGTGGTGTTGGTGGCCCTCCACTGAGTGGCCAGACACTGCACTCAGCTGGAAGGATTCCCCCACCCAAGGTCACACCCGCACCCCAGGGACAGCCTGCATGCCGTGACTAGCTATGCGGTAGAGGGAAAACCCCATCCTGCAGCTCTGAAAGGCCACCGCAGTTCCAGAGCTCCCTGTGGGGTCGGCTAAGGTCTCTGCAACTCAGGTCAACTCTTTTACTTTGCCTAATTGTATCGCCTTCACTCCCCCATACATGTGGACCTTAAAGGCTCCCTGGTAAACTTCCTCTAGGCACATCTCCCTCTGAGTCTGTGTCCCAGAGAAACTAACCTCATACATCCTGGACCACCTGTTCTCCATCCTTGGAGTTCTGGGAACTGTACAAGTCTTCTCCATATGTCCCGCTGCCTTTGCATTCCTGGTGTGGATCAGTTATACCAGGGGTTAGTAGCTTCTCTAAAAGCAGCCCAGCAAAGCTCCATTCCGTGCTTTCTTTGAGCCATCCGGCTGAGTTCAGGGCTGGGGGAGTAGATGTGCTGGAAACTCAGCCCAAACTCCCATGTTGGAGAAATTAGCCAATCAGCCCTGCGGGGGCAGAAGCACAATGAACATCTGTTTTTGTCTGTTGTGTCGACTTAAAAAAAATGCACAACGTGAGAGTTGCGAGTTAAGTTTTATTTGGGGCAAAATGAGGAGTGCATCTCGGGAGACAGCATTTCAGATAGCTCTGAGAAACTGCTCCAAAGATGTGGTGTGGGGGGGGGAACGTCAATATATATGTGATCTTGGTGAAGTGGGAGTACATACAATCAAGCACATATTTTCGCAGAGGTTCTCACGAGGGTTACTTCTAGTCACGAGGAGCAGACATCACCATGAAGGAATTTAGTGCTTTTCTAGATACGAGGAGATCCAAGAACTGGGCTTATAAAATCAGCTCCTGGGGCTTCCCTGGTGGCGCAGTGGTTGAGAGTCCGCCTGCCGATGCAGGGGACACGGGTTCGTGCCCCGGTCTGGGAGGATCCCACGTGCCGCGGAGCGGCTGGGCCCGTGAGCCATGGCCGCTGAGCCTGCGCGTCCGGAGCCTGTGCTCCGCAACGGGAGAGGCCACAACAGTGAGAGGCCCACGTACCGCAAAAAAAAAAAAAAAGAAAAATCAGCTCCTGAAAACATCTAACTAGCTGAAGACCTGTTCTGTCAGTTTTTCTCAGAGCACCGAGGGCCTCATTCCTGATCTCCACCCTGAATTCCTTTCAGGGGGTGTTGAAGGTCAGCAGCTGCAGCGGCACCTGATTTAATCCTTGTAGAGTAGATGGCAAGTACCAGTTTGTAGTTGACAGTTGTCGGGGGTCCTTATGAAAAACACAGATGGGACTGTGGTAAAGAGGGCTGGACCCACCCTAATTCTGGCCTGTGTGCCACCCTTGTATCTGAGAAAGCGGTAAAGATCATGTCTATGACTTTAGACAAGTTACTCGAGTCGTTGAAACTCAGTTTTCTCTCCTGTAAAATGGGTATAAAAACCTACTTTGTCATGAGGACTTAATAAGCTAATACTAATAACGGTAGCAATTATTACTGGTGACTGAATTCACAAATTTTGGTGCCAAGTGACCTGGGTTTAAACAACCCCTACCTCCTGCTCTGCTGCGTAGCACACTTGTACTCTTCGCACAGTTTCTTAACCTAAGTCCTGGCTTGCACAACCGCCAAGAGGACAGGACGTTAGCACCCATCTCCTGGAGTTAGGAGGGACTCAAAGAGAAAGTAACTCAAGAGCTGGGCACATAGGACGTCCACGGCCAGTACTTTCTATGCATCGGGCCCCACGGGGAGCACTTGATTGACATTTATACTCTCATTTCATCTTCACGGCGGAGCTTTCTTTTCTCTCGTTTCTCATAAATAATAGGCGTCTTGTGTTGAATGCTCATGTATGGCAGCTGGTCTCCTAAGTTCTTTACATTTTCATTGCATTCTCTCAATGATCCTATGAGGAAGGTACTGATGTCCCCATTTTACATGTGAGGCAACCAAAGCCCAGAAGTGTTACATCCATGATACGCAAAGGGTGTTCCGCACACTGCCCACGTCAGCATCAGCATCCTTCCAGGAGCTGGGCGGACATGCAGAGTCTCAGTCCCTCCCTGAACGACTGAGTCAGATCTGTCTTTCAACAAGATCCTCGTGCCCGGGATTCCTATGCCGTTTACAGTGTAAAAACCACTCAAGGTCAAGGGCCAAATCAGAGCCCTAGCAGAGCTGTAACTGCAGAGCAGATACTTTTAACTGCCTCTAGGGATATAGTGCCCACCAAGGAACGTGCTCACAGGATATAATTTCCCTTTCCCCAGCAATGATCAGTTAGACCAAGTGCCTTCTCTGTTCCCTCCCACAGTTCACCCTTTCCGTTCTGTTGCCCTTGCTGTTCTGATTGAAATCGCAGCTCTGGCTGCCATGCTTCCCTCAAATCAAGCTCTGCCAGTGGCCATTCCAATGATCTCCAGTAAAAGTGCTCCTGCATAAGCTACAGTGGGATTCCCAGAAAGGCACTCGCCCCAGGAAAACAGCAGAGTTCTGAGAACCAGGCAAGCCCGTACTCCTGGGAATAAGGTCTCAGGCAGGCCTGCCAGAGTACACTGGGCTAAGCACACAAATAATGTCATCTCCACTTGGGGCAGAAGCAAACCACCAGGAAAACCACTGCCTTCATTCTTTTTTTTTTTTTTTTTTTAATATTTATTTATTTATTTGATTGTGCCGGGTCTTAGCTGCGGCAGGCAGGCTCCTTAGTTGCAGCATGTGGGCTCCTTAGTTGCGGCATGCAGACTCTTAGTTGCGGCATGCATGTGGGATCTAGTTTCCTGACCAGGGATGGAACCCGGGCCCCCTGCATTGGGAGTGCAGAGTCTTATCCACTGCGCCACCAGGGAAGTCCCCCACTGCCTTCATTCTTATTCTCAGACTAGAGATGTGGGAAGCCATGTTAGGGATACTGTTCCTATGCCGAGTTCCTATGCCGATGAGCCTGGCTGTAGGGTGTTGGTTTGCAACCTTCAAGTTCCCGGGATGAAATCTGAAATTGGTCCCTGTACACAGAGGACAAGAAGAGACAGAGGAAGGAAGCAGAGCACCCAGAGTGGCAGGTGGCAGCTTTAATAAGCCAGAGAGCTCAGGTAGGAGGCTGGTTCCTGGGCAGCTGCAAGAGGATTGAGCTCCACATCCCCCTGCCAGAATCGCAAAAGTCTATGTGGAGGCCTTACCTGGGTCCCGTCGTGTTTCAGTCCAGACGGTCTCAACACTTTGCTCTCTCAAGGCTGCATCCTTGAAAATGGCTCCCACCGTGGGAAAGGTGGGCAGAACGTACATTCCATCCAAGGACGGGGAGGGGGTGAGGCGCCTCAGATTGCCTGGGTCCCTGGCCCGCCCTCTCCATGACCTTTTCCAACACAGGGAAACATAATGCTTCCAAAACCCAGAACCTAATTGAACCCTTGATGACTGTCCTTTGGGCGGTGGCAGCAGAAGCCCACTTCCAGAAGGTTCAGAAGGCTCGAAACAAAGGGCAGATGATGTACGACACATAATAACCAATTCTTCCCTTTACCTTCAACAAATGGATCTTATTTCAATATGCGTCACCCCATTTCAATGACTTGTTGCCATAACTCAGCAGAGAGGTGGTCCCTATTATTAGGATTAACTAAACCTTGCATTCGCTTTACAAAATTGAAGAGGAGAACTTTCAAATGAGGATACCACACAAATAAATGTTAATCTTACCACTGTTTATAAGTTAGAAGAGTGTCTTGGCTTCAACATACAATTGTGCTGGTTCAAGCACAGGACCTGGCCACCCCCAGCTCACCCCACCTGGGGGACAATCCACCTGTCAGAGCCAACAACCACATCACCTACACTGCCAGTGTATGAGAGAGCAGAGATGCTGGACATTTTCTGAAATTAGAACTTGATGCTGAACTTTCTCGGGGATGAATAATCTCCTTTGCTTCTGGATAAAGCATTTCTACTTCTGGGCAAACCAAACCCTCTCTCATCCTGGTTTCTCCCATGCTAGGAAGGCAGAGCTTTCTTTTCAAGATGATCCTGAACCCCTATGCTCTTTTGGGCAAATCTCCTGTATCTATAGGAGATAGACCTTATATAGACCTTAAATCTGGCTTTGTCGAACTATGCTACAAGAGCCTGGCAGGTTATTCGAACTTTCTGAACTTCAGCTTCCTTATCTGTACGTTGGGAGTAAGGTTGTGTTTATGTAAAGTGTTAACACGTATCATGCCTGGTATACCATTCGCACCCACTTTGTGTCTTCCCTACTTAGGTTGCTTCTGAACCCATTTCCTCCTCTGGTTAGTGGCATCTGGACTTCCTGTGGGGAGCCACACGCCCTCCTGCTCTAAGTCCTGGCAGTTCAGTTGACATCATATAGCACCAGGTTTCAGTACATTCCCAGGTCTGGCCAGTACTCCAGCCATAATGAATGGTTCTGGAATGGTCACATGATCCAAGCTAGGTAAATCAGAACCAATACCAGGATTTTTGCTGGTACTGATGGAAAGGTGAATATTTTCTACTTAGGTTACTAAACTGGGCAAGGTAAACTTGAAGGGCCAAAAGCTACCACATGGATAGTTCTTCCCTGAGAATGAAGACAATCCAAAGGAAAGGAGAGCCGGAAGACTGCAAGAAAACCCTCCCTTCTTTTTATAGACAATATAACTCTATTTTTTAATTTTTACTTTACATGGGACTATAGTTGGTTTACGATGTTGTGTTAGTTTCAGGTGTATAGCAAAGTGATTCAGTTATACATATACATGTATCTATTCTTTTTCAAATTCTTTTCCCATTTAGGTTATTACAGAATATTGAGCAGAATTCCCTGTGCTATACAGTAGGTCCTTGTCGGTTACCTATTTTAAATACAGTAGTGTGTATATGTGTATTGCCCCCTTTTTGGAGTTTAGGAATAATTTAATTACACAATTATGGAGTTCGATACAACACTTAGTAGCCATTTTTCCTATTAGACTTTATTTTTAAGAACAGTTTAGATTTACAGAAAAGCTGTGCAATGAGTACAGATGGTTTCTATAAACACTGTTCCCAGCTTCGCCTACCACGAATCATTTACATTAGTTAAGGTGCATTTGTTACAATTAATGAACCAATACTATTGCATTATCATTAACTAAAATTCACAACGAAGAGCCGATCTCCTGCCTAGAGGGTTGAAGTCTGGCTGCCTGCAGTCTAGGGGCCCACAGAAAAGACAGCCATTCAGTCTGCAAGCTGCCTTCGTGCAGAGGCTCACTCCCACCGCCATGCGCCCCAGTGGTACCCAGTACCCCCGATGCCTGAGGCTTTCTAGTTCCGACTCTCCAGGGAGGAGGCCTAGATGAACAAAAGTTAAATGAATAGCCCAAAGTGCTGAGCTTCGAGCTCGGGCAGTCTGTGTCTAGAGACTACAGGACACTACACCCCACCCCTGTTGGGGTAGTAGTAGTAATGATGGACAGTGGTGGCAGCTAGAGCTAACCCATACCTCACCGCTGGACCTGAGGGTTGATAAAGTGCTGGCACACATGCTACATTATTTGACCTCATTTAATGCCCATGGGACACTAGCTGATGCCACAGGTGAAATACCCAACACCGAATAGACGGCAGGGACACTAACACAAAGTGTGAAACTCTCCAGGGTGGCAGGACTCCTTCTGCATTACTATTCATTCCTGTCCTAGGACTTTCTCAGCCCCACTCTGGGTCTGTCACCAGCTCAGTGATTTCCTGCAAAGTGCACAGTCTTGGTTTGTGTCTAACGTTGTTTCTGGTCCCAGAAGGGTACGCAGACCTTTCCAGGAGTGATGGGCTCAGGTAGTGACAGTTCCGATCTTTGATCTCTTGTTGTTCTTTCTTTCTGGAATTGGACAGTGGAAGTTGGCCCTGAGTCCCTGGATTCATCGATCCCTGAGTAGACAGAAGCATGAGCAAGACAGGTTCAGTTTCCTACACTCAGACAGGTCCGTAGCTGATCTATGCAAGGCCCCACAGGGAACTAAACAATTCAAAAATACTGGGGAAAATCATAACAAAATAAGTGGGATCCAAACATGCAAATGTGTGAAACATGGATCGAGTTATCTGGGGATTAAGGAGTGACAGGGCAAGCCCAAGCTGCTGGCCAGCTTCAGATTCAGCAGGACTGGCTGTAATTTGATGCCACCTTGCGGCGGTTATCCTTTTCAGCTTAAATACCGCTGCGGACAACTCTGGGTCCTGTGGCTGCCTGGGATTCCCAGGAAAGGCAGCAAAGATGTGAAGAATTTCCTCATAGATGTTGGCACAGTCTGGGAAGATCAGTCAGGAGGGTCCTAAAAACATAGGGACCCATCCGCCCCTTGCCTGCTTCCAGAGCCGGGCTGCCTGCCATGCACTGCAGTCCTTCCCTCCCCTCCTCAGCCTCCTTTCTCCCCTCCCTGCACCTTTGAAGATAAATACTGGCGCGTGCTCCTATTTGTATATGGGAGCGTGGCAGAAGGTGAGAGGCAATCACAAAACACTCATTTCTTATTCTCTCAGGTGCCTTGTAATGGCGTTTTATGCGAATAAGTTTTAAAGTGCTTCCAAATCTTACCTGAACTACTTCTACCAGTTCTTACGCAGTCCTGCCATCAAGAAAGCTCCACCTTCTAGCAGGTATCCTTTCTGTTTTACTTAGGACTAGATTCTCTTAATAATCGTCAGGGAAGCAAAGTGGGCTCTTTCAATGGTTCTTTTTTGTATATTATAGTTCTGAGGTTACAAAACTGCTCCCCGAGGTCTCCACATCCCTCAATAAGCACGTGGCAAATGTTTTAAGAGTAAGGAAGGTGTCTTACCCTCCTTAGCTTGACCCACAGCACTCTGATCCTGTGCTGAGCATCTATTAGGTGCTCAATAAATCTTAGATGAATGAAATGGGTGAATAAATCTGATGATTCGATATCCTAATGATATACACAAATCATATAATAAAACTGAAAAGGACTTTATACAAGACAATGTGAAAACTGTCCACCTTTAATGAAAAAATATATACCTGGCTACTCGGCTTATTCTCACAGACTCCTCGATTGTGATCTTAATCAGATGGGAAAAAAAGACTCCATCATTCATTCACTCAACAAACATTTTTTGAGAACCTACTAGGCTCCAGGCACTGTAATAGGCCTTGGAAAAATGAGACGTCTTGGTGAAAAAGAAAATCCAAGTTCCTTCCCTAACTGAGCTTACTTTTTATAGGTATTTAGGGGTTGGAAAGTGTTACAGACTGAATTGTGTCCCCCCACTCAAAATCCATATGTTGAAGTCCTAACACCCCATGTGACTGTATTTAGCAGCAGGGGCTTTACAGAGATGATTAGTATTCAATAAGGTCAAGAGAATGGGGCCCTAATCTGATAGGACTAGTGTCCTTATAAGAAGAGGAAGAGGGACTTCCCTGGTGGCGCAGTGGATAAGACTCCGCACTCCCAATGCAGGGAGCCTGGGATTCAATCCCTGGTCAAGGAACTAGATCCCACATGCATGCCGCAACTAAGGAGCCGGCGAGCGGCAACTAGGGAGCCCACCTTCCGCAACTAAGACCTGGCACAACCAAATAAATAAATATATATTTTTAAAAAAAAAGAAGAAGAGGAAGACACACCAGAGATCTCCGTCTCTCCCCACACACAGGGGAAAGGCCATGTGAGGACATGGCAAGAAGGTGGCCATTTATAAGGCAGAAGGAGAACCCCCACCAGAATTGAACCCTGCTGGTACCTTGACCTTGGACTTCCAGCCTCCATAACTATGACAAAATAAATTTCTGTTGTTTAAGCCACCCAGCTTAGGGAGTTTCATTATGGCAGCCCAGGCTGACTAATACACAAAGCATCAGTGGTTACTGTGAAAGATAGGAGAGGAGAAAGGAAAGAAAGAAAATTGCTCACAGGACAGGAGTACTGAGTGATTTTGATCATCAATTCGAATTCTTGTTATTTATCTAACAAGTTAAGATGACTCCTATTCTTTCAGGGATTCCAGTAAAGGAATATCTACTTCTCTTGAGACTCCTCTTGATGATTACCTGGCATTCTCAGCCCTGTCGAAAGCCTTTCACTGCAAGGTTATGTTCATTGTTTATCTACCTCCCGAGACTCAGAGTCTCCTCCCATGTGGCAAGTCTCAGCCTCGTCCATATGCCAGCTGCTGTTGCTCAGAGTCTGGCCTAAATATAGCTGCATCCCTCTCAGGGTTTTCTCATTTCTCCTGTGAACAAAATGCTTTGATTCCCAGTTCTGGTTTTAATTGGACACCTGGGTAATTTATTTCCATAGATGAGCAATCTCTCTGCAGTCTTTTTGAATCACCAAGACAGTCTGCCCTCCCTTGCGTCTTGGAATGAGGTAAGCATATACCCCAGTCAGCTGCTACGTGGGCCTGGTCCCTGTTCACATGACTAAACTTGGGGTGTTTGCATTTGTTATCTATTGCCGTTTAATAAATTACCACAGAGTTAGCTGTTTAAGCAACACAGATATATTATCTTCATTTCTGTGGACCAGGAATCCAAGCTTAGCTGGCTTTTCTACTTCAGGGCCTCTCACATGGTTGCATCAGTTTGTCTCATCTGAAAGCTTGACTGGGGAAGGATAAACGTTCAGGCTCCCTCGGGTTATTGTCAGAACGCTGTTCCTTAAGGCCTGCTGGACTGAGGGCGTCTGTGCCCTGCTGGTCATTGACCAGAGGTCACCCTTGTTTCCTTGCCACGTGGGCCTCTCCAACATGTGCATTTACTTCAGCCAACCATGAAAGCCAAGTGGGCAAATAGAGAGAGTCTGCTCGCAAGACAGAGGCGACAATCTCTTGTAACCTAATCATTGGGATGACATCCCATCGTCTTTGCCATTGTTCTGTTGATCAGGAACAAGTCACCAGGCCCAGACTACTCAAGGGTGGTGTGAGCTGATTACAAGAGGATGTGGCTATGTGGAGGTGGCCATCTTAGAGGTTACCTACCGCAGTGCTGGTGAGCAGAAAAGGAGCCACTCTGAGCCAATGGTCGTCTCTACGTTTCTTCCACACCCTTGGAAGAACTACTTACTTTCTTATTTCTTAAGGAAAGGAAATCTAGGAAGGTGATACTGATTTGATTGTGATCTACGTTATAGAAGCCATGTCAATTCTGTCTATGAAACATCTCCATATTCCTTATACCTATTGCCCTCAGCCACTTGAACGACTGACAGTTACCACCTGTTAAATGCATCCAGATGGAACTCACATTATGTCTGCCAAACACCACTCTTCCTGTCTCGGGAAATGGACCATCGCATCCCACGTTCTCAAGCCAGAAAGTAAGAAGTGACCCCTGACTACTTCCCCTCTTTACTCTGCCTTCACTGAATAAAATATTAATAAGTAGTTCAATAAGTTATGGTAAGTTATGTAGAAGGGGACCTACATGTCTATAGGGGTAATTATTTGGGGATGATGAAGGCAGGGCAACAAAAAAAAGTCCCACGTGGGGCTTTCCTGGTGGCGCAGTGGTTGAGAGTCCACCTGCCGATGCAGGGGACACGGGTTCGTGCCCCGGTCCGGGAAGATCCCACATGCCACGGAGCGGCTGGGCCCGTGAGCCATGGCCGCTGAGCCCGCGCGTCCGGAGCCTGTGCTCCACAATGGGAGAGGCCGCAACAGTGAGAGGCCCACGTATCGCAAAAAAAAAAAAAAGAAAAAAAAAAATTCCCATGTGATTTGGGTAAATTAATTTACCTCCCTTAGATCTAGTTTTCTTTACTAAAAAACGATGGGATAATACTGGGAGACATATGTCAAAGAGTTGCTATGAGGATCAAATTAAATGATATCTGTAAAATGCTTAGATTATTATTTTACGTCTTGGGAGCCCTCCATATGTCAGCTACCATACCAGCTATGAGAGAACCACATGGTGACTGCCATCGTTTGTTCACTAAATCAGCAGTCTCCTCTCTCTTCCACTTTAGAGGCTAAAAAGCTAAACACACATTTTCCCAACCTCTCTTGTAGCTGGGGTTGCCCAGGGGACATAGTTCTTGGAAAGAAAAAAGTCTTCTGATAAGAACCTCTTCCTTCCTTGAATAAGGATTCAGTGTCTTCCATTTGCATCCATGAGGTAGCAACATGCGGTTTAATTCCAACACACTAATGATGGTGGAAAGAGTGTGCTCCTAACGACATTGTCAAACAGCAGAACCAATGCCAGCACCCAGCTACCTTCAGGCTTCTTGTCATCTAAAAGAAAGAAACCAACCTCTACGTGTATTCTGTTATTTGCAGTTGAAAGCATGCCTAACAGATACCTGTTTCAATAGCCTGGAACTCAAATATCAGAAAATCTAGGACAGAAATATTTTCACCAAGGTCACAGCTTCTATATCAATCCAAGATTTGAAATTCTGTCTTTTTCCACATTGAATAACATCTTATAGCTCTTATAAATGCAGCAAAATTGTGTGGACTTCACAATATGTTCCGTTTGTTCTTCTTCTTAATTTGGTATATTTACTTTAAAATTATATTCCTGACAGTGAAGAGAGCTCCACACACTTAAGGCTTTAATATGATGTCAAAGAAGCAGTAAAGGAAAAAAGGGAAGGTGGGAGCAGAAAAAAGGCAGAGCCTCTGAAAAAGACAATAAACAGAAAAGGAGATAAGTATATTGATACAACTGTATGTAATGTCAGCCTTGAATTGCTGAAGTTTTTACAATGTTGACCTTAGACTTTGCCTACAGGAGTAAATTTATTATGAGACATGTTTTCCCTCATCCTGTCTCTTCCTAAGAATTCCCAAAAGTGGTATTTTAGGATCATAAGAGACATATATGTAGACATCAGAGGCACAACATGCAAAGTAAGTTAAGGGCCCAGGAAGAACTTACTGATACAAAATCTTTGGTCTACACTCCTGCCTAGAAATGCCAAGACCTGGCTGAATGTACTATCATAAGATTTACTAAAGTACAGATAATACAGCCACGAGACTGACTGTAGAGGTGCAATGGCCACTCACCACCCATGACTATAGAGCACTTGACATGTGGCCAGTGCCATATGTTGATATGGAAATATTTTGTATATATTGGGATAAAAGAAAATATATCCTAAAATTAATTACACTTTTTCTTTTCATTTATAACATGGTCACTAGAATTTTTAAAATTATACATGTGGGGCTTCCCTGGTGGCGCAGTGGTTGAGAATCCGCCTGGCAATGCAGGGGACACAGGTTTGAGCACTGGTCAGGGAAGATCCCACATGCCACAGAGCAACTAAGCCCGTGAGCCACAACTACCGAGTCTGAGCTCTAGAGCCCGCGAGCCACAACTACTGAGCCCCTGCGCCACAATGACTGAAGCCCACGTGCCTAGAGCCCATGCTCCGCAACAAGAGAAGCCACCACAATGAGAAGCCCGTGCACCACAACGAAGAGTAGCCCCTGCTCACTGCAACTAGAGAGAGCCCGCACACAGCAACAAAGACCCAACACAGTCAAAAATAAATAAATTAAAAAAAAAAAAAAATATATATATATATATATATACACGTGGTTCTCACTATATTTTTATCAGAGAGTATCCCTCTAGAACATGATGGCTCTCGTTAGCCATGAGTGTGACCCAACTTCACTTACCGGATTGAAAGAAATGAGTCTAAACAGACTAATGACAGGATGTGGACATTTCCACGTGGAGGACAGAAAGTTTGAAAAGGATGGGTCTAAGCAGAAAGTGGGCGTGATTCTAACAAATAAAGAGCATGCTTATGGAGGTTCATGAGAGGCTGGGGGATGGAAGAAAAGGGAAAATCCTTAAGAAAGACCGTGGCTCCAAAATCGTGTTTAGGCCATGGTGCAATCTCACCTGGGGCCCATTCCATCTGCCTCTGCTTCTTGTACTGTTTGTCCACCACAGTCACCTTCTCAGGGACACTTGGTCTCCACGAGCTATTTTTCTTAGAGCCCCTTCCAGGTCTCCCAGTGTGATGAAGGATTTTAATGCCCTGGGGCCACTACTATAGAATTCTAGTTGCAAGGTGGCTTTTTTTTTTTTTTTTTTTGCGGTACGCGGGTCTCTCACTGTTGTTTCCTCTCCCGTTGCGGAGCACAGGCTCCGGATGCGCGGGCTCAGCGGCCATGGCTCACGGGCCCAGCCGCTCCGCGGCATGTGGGATCTTCCTGGACCGGGACACGAACCCATGTCCCCTGCATCGGCAGGCGGACTCCCAACCACTGCGCCACCAGGGAAGCCTGCAAGGTGGGTTAATGGAACCGAAATGACAAATGTTTCTCTGCACGGCAGAGACTTAATCAGTTAGCTCAAACATGGAACTCCTGAGCTAGCCTTGAAATGAGCTGCTAAGAGACTCTCATCCATCTTCTGTTTGAAGCCTTCCAGGTCTCCATCGCCTGTGATATATTGTCAGTTTCCACTAAAAGCCTGGAGTCCCATAGCACTTACTCTCTGAAGGACCTTGGCTGTTCTGGAGAAAACTATTAAATGAACAAGTCAGCAGAGCTTCAATAAACAATCAGATTAACAGCCCAGTGGGAGAGTGAAAATCCCACAAGTAATAGATTTAAAACCCCACTAAGTCCCAAGTTGTGGGTCAGCAGAGGAATTTGCCTCCAAATGTTTTTTGGACAAAGAGCCATTACATTACCTGGTGGTCTCTGTGTGGGTTCCTTTTACATTTAGTCCTATTTGAGAGTATCAAAAAAGGCATTTTCCGGATGACAGGACTTTGTGTTTTATAATGCTCTGTGAGCCAAACCCAAAACATTCCACATTTTTAAAATTAATGTAGCAAAAAGAAAAATATATGTACTTGGGGTTGGAGCTACTAGTCAGATTTGAAGGATGCTTAACTCCAGTGGATGCCTTAAGTATAGAGGTCTCCTGGCAAGGGCTTCTCCCTTTCTTTGGAGGAGAAGCCAAGCTATTCCAAGGCCTTCAAGTCTTCAGCCAGCTCAGCTAGCATGAAGGGGAGGCAAATAGTCACACAAACACTAAACCCTGAATGCAAGAAGAAAGATTCCTTCCACCTCAATGAAAAGTCAGTTGGTGAACCTTCCACCAGGAAGGTCACGTAGATGACTCCTGTATATGAATTAGAAATCTGGAATTGCAGGGAAGCTATCCATAGAGGTGCGGAAAGCTAAGAGCACACCTCCTTTGCCTGTGGACAGCCTCCAGGAAGATAGAACCAAGAGTCAGAGCACGGAATGCTGTGGCTGAGTGTTGCTAAGGAAACTCACCTACCTCAAGAAGGATTTCCCTGGCTGGGAGCTACTTGGGAAGGTCGGCCAAGCCATGGCGGGGTAAGAACTCACCCTGGGAAAAGTGGCCAGACACTGCCAAGGAAGAATGTGGGGATCCATTGACTCCCTTGGTAAGAAAGACAGTCAGACCCCGATGCTGGTAAAGCCACTCATTTGAAGAGTGCAGTCAACTCGTGAATTCAGATACCAGTGCTGGGCTCTGGGATTTGGCCAGTACAGTTGCATCTGCCTCCTGCTGCCTGTGACGTGGTCACTGCATCATGTGGCAGGCGCTATTGCTTGCTCTTCCCCAAACTGTTACACAGTAGTTTTTCCTCGCTGGCAGAGGTTTATAAAGGCCAACAATGCCAGATGCTTCTTTTCCAGAATCCTTGAAGCCAGAATTTATTTCACAGGACTTAGGGGGAGTGTAGAGTGGGTTTTCAGAGGAAGGTTTCTTCTCCCTGTGAAAGACAAAATGCCCCTTTCATTCCCTGTATTAGTTTCCAATGGCTGCGATAACAAACGACCACAAACTTGGGAGCTTAAAACAAGAGAAATTTATTCTCTCATAACTTTGGGGGATAGAAGTTCAAAATCACATCACTGGGTCGAAAGCAAGGTGTTGACATAGCCACCTCCCTCCAGAGTTGCTAGGGGACCATCTGTTTCTTGCCTCTTTCAGCTTTGGAGGCTGTTGGCATTCCTTGGTTTGTGGCCACATTACTCCAATTTCTGCCTCTGTGTTCACTTTCCTTATTCTCCCTTGGAAATTTTCAAAACTTACAAATTCCAAGAAAATTCAACAACCTAATCCCAATTCCAAGCATTCTTTTCCTTTCACATGTTCCCCCACCTGGTTTTTAAACACAGTAGCGGTACCTGATAGTATATCATTGGCTCTAATTCCTTCCCAAAACACTAGACAGGATGGAAATTAACTGTTAAAAATTCATAAATTATTTATGTCTAGAAATCCTGTTTCAGCAGCTTCTCAATAACCAAGATAAGTAAACCCTTTCATTCATGAGTCAGTGTGACTTAACTACTTATTCCAGAAAATTATTTCCCAGGAAAATGAGACTCTTTAATAATAATTGGACTGTGTAAGAAAATTCCTGCAAATACATCTGTCCAGTTTGCTGAAATGGAGAAGCAGTTCCCCTATCGAGACCATAGAGGGCGCACCTGGGCAACGCCTTCACTGATCGCACAGCAGTTCACTTTCTAGATTCACTTCAAGACGCATGCTTGTTGCACCTACCAACCCAAAATATATGATGTCATAAATTTTGTCCAGTTCACAATCAGTCCTCTGCCTTGAAAGACCTGCCTTAAACCCCTTGGTACCCGCCCCTCCCAGCAACAAAATCCTGCAAGTGACCTCTGGGGGCCTCCCCTCTGGGACATAAGACTCTGCCAAAGTGGAGTTCCCCTTCGCTGCAGTGGGTCCAATAAACTTGGCTTTACTTGATTAGTAGATTTTTCCAGTGGTCGTTTGGGGAGTTGATGGCAAACCTCTACCAGTTCGCAAGTTAAATTTGTTTCCTTAAATAGTATTAAGTTCCCAATTCTGGTCTGGACCACGAGGAGGACAACTGTAGGTGAGGGTTTGTGAATGGCTGTTCTGACATGACATTTTCCCTTTCCGTTTCCCGGAGGCCACTCTGGGGGTTCCCGCTCCCACTATGCAGAAAGCAGTTATTCGGAAGGTAGAGAATTGGGAGCCTTGTTTATTTTGTACTCCTGGTGCCTGGCATAGTGTTTATTTTCCATTTGCCTCCCCAAATGCATCTAAAGCCCCAATTCTGAGAATAACTCTTGAGAATGTAGCAGCCCTACATTCTAAAGCAAGGTACTAGGCACATTACTTACGGAGTTACAAAACAGCAAAACTAGGCTTGTAAGCTCTACCCCGGCCCCCACCCACAGCCTATAAAAGGGAAGACTGCATGGCTGAGTGGGCTTGGGGAGCCCCGCTGGGTAGAGGGTTGCTGACCTTGTAATGACAGCTATTACATTTTCTGCCCTGTTCCACCTGATTTTTAAAATCTGTTTATATTGGGACCCACAGTTGAAAATACTTTTTACATTGAGTCTCAGTACACGAATATGTGTGTGTGTGTGTGTGTGTGTGTGTGTGTATAAACTGAAAGTTTTCATAAAATAATGGCTACCCTTGTTTCATGTAGTGTACTCTGATACTCTGATATTTCTATTCCAATTCATTGTATTCTTTTTTTTTTTTTTTGGCTGTCTGGCATGCGGGATCTTAGTTCCCTGACCAGGGATCTAACCCGTGCCCCCTGCAGTGGAAGTGCAAAGTCTTAACCACTGGACCACCAGGGAAGTCCCCTTCATTATTTTTAAAATGTAGTTACCAACCCCTAAATGAATTTGACAACCAATGGACCACAAACCCCAGGTTAGGAAACTCTCTCAGAGATACACCTATAGAAATCGGAGAATCTAATGAAACAGCAGCGAGCTTCTTAATGCAGGCTAGGTGATGGGGATCTCAGCTTTAACTCCGCAATTTCAGTCCAGAGGAGTCATGGGGCCAAAGTGAGTCAGGCTGAACTGATTTCAGGGCTCGCTAATGAGTCACAATCCACAGAATGAAAGGCAATAACAAACCCAGCTTCATTCCTAGACTTCACTGGGGTTGCCGATTGCCAGCTAGGGCCGGGAGAAATGAGAGCCAGGAAACCTTTCCCTGACATGGCCACTTAATCCTTGTGACACAGTTTTTCACAATGTTCCCCTCTTTCCTTTCTCCCGTAGATGGTGATTCTAAAATCCAGGGTGTACAAATAAAAAGAAAAAGTGTTCCAATGCTCCTGGTAAGTGGAGGAGAAACGGGTCTCTGGATTCCCAGTTGAGGAGAGTAATAGTGAATGTTCTACTGGGAAGAAAGAGTCTTTTTTTTTTAATTGAAGTATAGTTGATTTACAATGTTGTGTTCATTTCTGGTGTACAGCAAAGTGATTCAGTTATATAACTAATATATATATATATATATATATATAAACATATATACACACATATATATATATTTTCAGATTGTTTTCCCTTATAGGTTATTACAAGATATTGAATATAGTTCCCTGTGCTAAATAGTAGGTCCTTGCTGTTTATTTTATATATAGTAGTGTGTATCTGTTAATCCCAAACTCCTAATTTACCCCTCCCCCCTTACCCTTTGGTAACCATAAATTTGCTTTCTATGTCTGTGGGTCTATTTCTGTTTTGTAAATAAATTATTTGTAGCATTTTTTTTATTCCCCATATAAGTGATATCATATTTGTCTTTGTCTGACTTACTTCACTTAGTATGATAATCTCTAGGTTCATCCATGTTGCTGCAAATGGCATTATTTCATTCTCTTTTATGACTGAGTAATATTCCATCATATCTATGTACCACAACTTCTTTATCCATTGGAAGGGTCTCTGCTTGGGGAGAAATGTCTCCATCCCACAGCATGGCTAGATACTGTGTGACAGGCTTTGCCTGGGATATGCCTGTGTGTCGATGCAAACACTTTTTACCATTATCTTCCAGAGAAGAAAGACCTTTCTCTTTATTTCCCATATTTCCTGAGAAACCACAATGTAGAAAGTTTTTTCACAATCCTAAAAGTCCTAACCATGAGAGAGGAGCAATATTGTAAATATTTCCTTCACCTTCCATCGAGAAAAACAGCAATATATGTAAAACCAGGAAAAATAATTTTCATAATGCCAGCTGTATACAAAGCTCTTTTCCTATCTCTTCAGAAACAAAGACCCCACTGGCCCATTTCCTAACCTGCTCTAACTTCTCCCATTCAAATAGAATGTCACATTTAGAGTCAGACATTCACAGGGGTTGTTGAATCTCATTTTTAAAAATTCAAATAGATTCTGAGTCCAGGATGAATGGCGTAAGCCAGAAAGAAGGGACAGGATAAGAGAAATGTTCCTACGTATAGCAAAAATGACTTTGCCCAAGCAAGAACATTTAGTTCTGAAATCAAGTTAATGATGAAGTTACCCAGACATCATGGGCTGAAAAGAAAAAACAAAACAAAACAAAAAAAAACCCTGAAGGCACATGTGCACACAGTTGGTTCAGAAACCACCTTGTGGTCCAAACCTTCCAGGCAAGGCCACTGGACCACTCATCCCCGCTTCCCCACTGACCCTTTGTCACACACTTCAGGTTTGTTTCCTTTATTTCCTCAAGGCCACCAACCACATTTCCCTTAGCTTGGGGACTGCTGAGTGCTGGGGACAGGAGAGAACCCAGTGTGACTTTCCCTGGATGAACACCCCCAAGAGTGGTTCTGTGTCTTCCCCAGCAGTGCTGATAGCGTCTGGGAGGGGGAGTGATGAATGCAAAGATAGAACGGTCCAAAAAAGGGACACAGAACCTCACAAAAGCCCTCAGACAGCTGCCTGAAAAACACTACTCAGTAGTCGCTTCAAGAACCCCAACAGAGTGAAACTCTCCTGAGGCAGGGAAATCATTTTTGAAAACATAACTAATAGGTTCCTTTATTACCTAATCTTACGACAGCACTAGGAGAAAAAGATCATGGAATGTTTTCATCATACAGATAAAAAAACTAATCAGAAAAGTGGAGATTTACTTAATGTTCCTCATCTAGTAAGTGGCAGGACCAAGGCTCAAGCCAGTTATAACTCCAAGGTTAATGTTCTTTCCTTAGGCTTGTCAGGAGCAGAAGGGGCATGTAGAGCCTTGGAGAAGAGCAATGACATCAAGTGTGAAACAAAGCACTGGGTGATAGGCCCGCCTTCAAGTCCTAGTTACGATCTCAGCATCCCATCCAGGGCTGAGATGCTGATATGAGAGAAAATATTTCACTTCTGGGAGAGGGGAAATTATATTAACCCTCTGTTGCATTTTATTAAACAACATTTACCTATAAAACTTCATTTGGAATGAAGTCATGTATTCAACAATTTGGGGATGAAGTGATTTAATCCTAAAGGCCTGTCATGTTTATTTTGAGAAAGAATTTGCCATCTATTTGGGTCCTCTCTCTCAGGTCATTTGACTTAATTTTAAGGAGATGCCTTAAAACAGAGAAACGGGCTTCCTTGGCGGCGCAGTGATTGAGAGTCCGCCTGCCGATGCAGGGGACACGGGTTCGTGCCCCGGTCCGGGAAGATCCCACATGCCGCGGAGCGGCTGGGCCCGTGAGCCATGGCCGCTGAGCCTGCGCGTCCGGAGCCTGTGCTCCGCAACGGGAGAGGCCACAACAGTGAGAGGCCCGCGTACTGCAAAAAAAAAAAAAAGAAACATTCAGATGTACAACCTGTATCATTTCTGAAGTTTTTCTAATGAAGAATGTTCTGAGTTCTGAGTCCAGTGAGGTCCTGGATACTCTGTTTTGTACAGTTGGCCTGGCAGCCTCTCTTGGGTAGGGAACTTGTGTGTGGTTTACACAATGTCCCCCTTTGGAGCTGGGAAGACTTTAATCTACTGTTTCTTCTTTACTCACTTTAGAAACATTGAGCTGAGCGCTGTGTGGTGCCTGGGTGTTGGGGACACACTGGTCTCTGCTCTCAAACAATCAGACAAGTGGAGGAGGACCAAGCTATAAACAGGGCCTGACGATGTAAGGCAGTGGGAGGGTCAGAGCACATGTGCTGGAAAGCGACAGACCCTGGGTGGATCCCAGCTTCAGGGCTCCTATGACTCTGCGCAGGGTCTTAACTGGGCTGAGTTCATTTTCTCATTTATAGAAGCAAGTAATAATAAGACCAACCACACAGTTTCCTTGTGAGGAAGAAACAAGCAAGTACATGTGAAAAGCTAGGCATCACCTAGCACATAGTAATATCTCAATAAATATCAGCCTTGACAGAGGAGAATCAGGAAAGGCTTCCCAGTTCCCTGATGGTCTAATGTTAGGATTCCGGGCTTTCACTGTCATGGCCCGGGTTCAATCCGTGGTCCGGTTATTGGGGAATTGAGATCCTGCAAGCCATGCAGCGCAGCAAAAAAAAGGAAAGGCTTCCCAGAAATGCGACACCAGAGCAGGGAGAGGCAGAATAATGAGTAGAGCTTCTCAACCGGGGGCACATTTAGCAATGTCTGGAGACATCTTTGGTTGTCACAACTGGGGCAGTGGCGGGGTGGGGGGAGCCGTGAATGCTACTGGCCTCTAGTGGGAAGAGGCCAGGGATGCTATTAACCTACAATGCGCAGGATGGCCCCCAGCAAAGAACTGTCCAGTCCAAATGCCAATTGTGCTGGGGTTGAGAAACCCTGATTTAGAGCGTGGATTCTATAGCCAAAATGCCTGGGTTTTGTAGGGGAGGGAAGTCTTGTTTCTCTTCTCTCTTAGTTTTAATAACAGGAGGCTGCCAATTAAGCTGAAAAAAGGTCAACAGGAGGAAAGGGGTGATTCGTATTGCACACAGGGGTCTAGAAAAGAAGTAGCTGCTGCGTTACATGGCTACAGTTAAAGGCTTATATGTACACCTAACTTAGCAGAGAAAAGGGAGGGGGAGAAAGGCTTCTAGGGAAAGAACAAATAGGCATCTTTAGGAAGACAAATGGGTTTTTAGAAAAATAGGAGATAAAGTTTGTGATAATGTTTGTCTGCACAGGTATCAGTGGTCTTTTGTCTTCTTCAGGACCACAGATCTACCCCAAAGAGGGATCTATGGTAGGTTTACTTTGGGGAGTAGAAGTTGCCCCTTAGAGGGAATTTATGGCAGCCCTAATTTCTCAGAAGTCTCTGCTTTTGGTCAGATAAAGGAAGCTCCGAGAAGACTTGTTTCTGCATCTTTTGAATTTCAAATATCTTCAGCTTAAAATAGTCTTTATCCCAACTCTGAGGTTCCAGGTGGGACATGACAGTTTAAATTCTGGCTCTGTCACTTACTAGCTGTGTGACTTAGGGCAAGTTACTGAACCTTTCTGTGCTTCACTTAACTCATTTGTAAATGGAGAAATTAAGAAAACTTATTGGGTTATTTTTTTTTCAATTTATTTATTTTTTGGCTGTGCTGGGTCTTCATTGCTGCGTGCCGGTTTTCTCTTGTTGTGGTGAGCAGGGGCTACTCTTCGTTGTGGTGCGCGGGCTTCTCATTGCAGTGGCTTCTCTTGTTGCGGAGCACGGGCTGTAGGTGCACAGGCTTCAGTAGTTGCGGCACGTGGGCTCAGTAGTTGTGGCTCGCGGGCTCTAGGGCGCAGGCTCAGTAGTTGTGGCGCACGGGCTTAGTTGCTCCACAGCATGTGGGACCTTCCTGGACCAGGGCTCAAACCCGTGTCCCCTGCATTGGCAGGCAGACTCTTAACCACTGCGCCACCAGGGAAGTCCACTTATTGAGTTATGGGTAAATAGCTGGAACATACTAAGTACGACATTTATACTTACATAAATTCCAATGTCCAAATCCTAACGGATATTTTCCCCCAAATCAGGAGTAACGACCTCTTTCTATGCCTTATGTAGCTTCCAGACAGATCACCCTCAGTCCCGTGGAGTTCTAGTGAGTCTTTCCTTTGGCCTCTATATCTTTAGCCAAGTCTCAGCCTGGTTTACTTGGCTCTGTTAGTCGAGCATGATTTAAAACTCACATATAAGATGTGCAGTGTACAAACATGGAGCATTCTGGGATGCCACTGAAGAAAGGGCAAAGGGGGCAGGGAGGATGCAGAGCTGGGGGACCATTACTAGCATCTCTTTTGCAACTTCTGCTTTTATTATTTTATATTTACTCTCCATTTTCCCTTTCTGTTCAGGACTCATATCCCCAACACCTCTAAAACATTCCTCTGCGATTTTTCTTAAGAACTATCATGATAAGGCTTTATAGCTTCTTACTGTTCAAGGGCATTTTAGAATAATAGTCTGTGCTTGGCTAGTTGAAGGATAGATGAGCAGTTGGATTCTTGGATTTCTTTATGATTTCTCTCTTAGCAGAGCAAAAGGCCAGCTGGACCAATGGTGTATTTATACAAGCACCTGCACGTGAGCCATTCGTAAAAGAAAAGGATTAGAATCAACAGCACCTATGGCAAGCGAGTTCAGAATGGAGCATATTTGAAACAGGATGATTCTTATTTTTCTCTGAATATTTCTCCCCCACTTTTTTCTTCCATATTCCTTGTGACTATCAAAAGTCTGTCCTTCAGGCTGTATGCTTTCAGAGTCTTCTAAAAACTTTCTGAACCTAGGTAAGCATCCAGTGGTGGCCGTGAAATTTGAATTCACTCAGGGGCACTGTCACCCCTCTTCCTCAAAGACGGTTTTCAGCCTCCTTCTGGATCATTTCACTGTATCATTTCTTGTTTGTTTCAGTCCTTAGACCAAAGAAACATTTTTCAAAGCATCAACACCACCTGAAAGGCCAACCAAATTCAGAAATTGTATTTAGGGTACTCACAATAGGATGAGGAGAAGAGACCAGCTCCACAATACATTTGAAATGCAGCACATCAAATTGTTTGTTTACTTTCCTTAGACAGCCAATCCAAGACGGGCCATCAAGATCATTAGCAAAAATACTTGCTCTCTCGCCTATAGCATCTTCCAAAAATTTGACATCGATGAACCCAGTTCCTTATAAAAAAGGCTCTGACAGGGACTAGGTTGCTTTTTCTATCTACTCTTCTTATGAAATAAGTTGTGGAATTGGAATTGGTTATTGGGGGAGATTTATAGACTTTTGTGATTCACCTTCAATCAGAGCTGATTTTACAAAATAGAGTTTTAAATGTCTCATCATAAAACAGCTTCCTGTGCAAATATGTTCCATGATTCTAAAAATGGGACAGCTCTGGCAGGATGAGAAGAACAAGGATATATGTTGCCAGGGCAAAATTCAACCTGAGAGAATAATTCCTTGTTTTCTTTTATAAATAAACACTCAGGGGCTCTTAGTAAGTAGTCCTGGGCTCATTTGTTTTTTGTTTCTGCTGCTGCTTTTTCTTTTTCCTGCCTTCTCCGTCTCCTTCTCCCCCTTCTTTACAAAGACCTTAAAAAGACTGACATTTCTCTTGCTTCCTTGTTTCCATTTGAGATTCTGTCCCCGAGGTTATTGGGTTTTCATAAGGTTACTAGTGTTGGGTCTCAGTAAAACTACATGGTTAATATCAAAATTTGAATTTTCTGTGACCCGTTAAAATAAAAGAACACGGATAATTATGTTTAAAAAAAGGAAGGGGGCTTCCCTGGTGGCGCAGTGGTTGAGAGTCCGCCTGCCGATGCAGGGGACACGGGTTCATGCCCCCGTCAGTGAAGAGCCCGCGTACCGCAAAAAAAAAAAAAAAAAAAAAAAAAGGGAGGTCAGGAATAATTTTATTTAGTGGCCCAAATCCCTAGAACAGAGGTTCACAATCAAATCCAGCACGCAGGCTGTTTTTCTACAGTCTTAGAATATTTTTACATTTTGAAAAAATTGCAAAAAAACAAAACAAAAAACTCCCGAAAAGCCCAAACAGAAAAAAATGCAGCAGACATCTTACATGGCTCTCAAAGCTTTACTATTTGCTCTTTGGTTTTTTACAGAAAATGCTTGCTGAGTCCTGTTCCACTGCGTCCTTTTTCTCCTGGCCTGATAGATCACTAATCTAGTCATCTTCAGATTGTTCAGCTGAGCTTACATTTTCTATTTGGTCTATCTTTTTGGTCTAAAAACACTTGTAATATTATTCCTTGGATTTATTTTTTGTGGTGACTAATTTTCTGTTGTCAGTCATGCATTCATATTTATTGAGTTACTAAAACATTCCAGCCACTGAGATACTACTTGGGGTAAACTAATCTGTGATTACCAATAAAAGCCAAAGTCCAGTGGCTTAAAGATATATTTCAAACAAATATTAGACTCATTTAAGCTTCCTTTTAAAAATCGCTCTGATAGTAAATATGCATCTTTGTTATTTCATAACTTAAAAGTCTTCTATGGTTTCCCTTTCCCTACAGGACAGAGTGCAAACTACTTAGCCTGGAAGGCTTTAGGGCTTCCCACAACTGTCTTTCTAATCTCCCCTCCCACTAGTTCCCCACAGGGACCCTACACAGGATCAGCTGGACTATTCATTATCAACTAAACATAAGTTGTTCTTTGCTCTATTCATTCTGTTGAACACGCTAATCTCGTAGCTTAGAAAAACACTCCAGATATTTCCACTAAAAATAAAATGAGTTGATAGAAAAGCTGTTATGAATACATGGTGGCTAAAAGTGGCAAACCATTCTTATACAAGTCTTGTTTAACATGATGAACAGTTTCATCCTCAAGTATTAAAGGACAGTGAATTCAGAGCATTGAACAAGACGAATGTGTCCGGCCTGGTGCTGGGGCTGAAGCACGGTCCTTGTTCTCAGAAGACATCAACGTTTAGAACCCAGACTTACCTCTGGATCTCTCAACACTCCTTTCCTCCTCATTCACTCATCCATTCATTCAGTAAACTTTTATCGCAGTGACCAGGAACACACAAGTCATCAGGCCCCATCTCAGCCACCTGGAACATTAACCAACAACTACAAATGCAATGGCTGAGGAACGCAGGGCCCTCTGGGGTACATGGGGGCACATAACCAGGCAGGGCTGCAAAAGGGTGGGTGTCCTGGAGGAAGGTACTTATGACCTTGGTCTTTAAAAATTTAGGGGAGGTAGCCAGGCAAAGAGTAGACAGAGAAGTGTCCAGACTAGATTTCTCACCTCAGCTGTTTCATCCGTAGCTGTGAATATTATTGCTTTTTGAAAGTACCATGCTTGTCCAAGAATGGAGGGAAATGTTGTAGAAGGGGTTGGTTCTTTTTTCTCGATGTTCCTTTTACTAGATTGCATGGCTTGACAACAGAAAATGTATCTTGCTCTTTGGTATATTTAATCTTTTGCCATAAGTGATAAGTCCAAGTTAAATATGTACCAGTGGGACTATGAGATTCCTACATTCATCCCTGTGGTGTTGCTAAGTTGAGAACTGATCATTTCAAGAAAGAAAAAAAAAATTAACTATAAATAGACGTAAAGGAAATGCCAAAGTAGTGACTTAAAAAGGCAAGCCAGTGAACTACTTTGCAAATTATCTTTGTGCAAAAAATTAATTATCATTGTGCTATTAGGATCTTAGGATATATCGGAGACAGTATAGAATTAAGAGTGTATACTTTAAAGCCAAACTTCTTAGGGTCAAATCTCAGCTCTGACAGCACCTAGCTATGTGAACTAGGTAAATTGTTTAATCTCTCTGGACCAGGGTCCTCATATATAAAATGAGGAATAATAATAGTACCCACCTCACTGGGCCATTGTGAGAACTAAAGAAATTAATGGAGGGAAACGGCTTAAATAAGTGCTTGATACCGACTTTCTATCATGACTAAATCAATGAACAGGTTTCTGCAGCAGGATTTTATCAAATTCCACGGCAAATTACGTTTCCAGGTCCTAAAATCCTACCCGTGTGGAGGAATGGGGATGGAATGCAGTGAGCGAAGCACAATCAGGTCGCTCTGGGGGGTTATCCAGGGCCCCTTGGTGAGTTTATGCTGCAGTTGTAGTTTTTTTTAGACCATGCATGCTCACGAGCTGTCCAAGATATAGCAGGGGAGATATAGTCCACTTTCCCCACATCATGTTCAATTCAAGTACCCACAGTCATCGTTGCCAGTCTCTTTATTCACTCCTGCCCGATGATACCCATGGGGTTTCCTATGCTTTATTGAGCCAGTGAGTGCACTGGCTAACTCAGCCCTTTTTATGTGTGAGCATTACTTACCTCCTGACTTCACGCCTATCTTTCTCCAGGGACAGATCCCTTCCCTTTCTAACTCTGATGCAATGAACATCAGATAATAAGTCTAACGTATGGCCCCTCCAATTCCTCCGTTAAATTACAAACAGATGGATAGAAGATGTGAGACTCCTGACATAAAGTTGGTCCTGCTTATTTTTTCTGCCCATTCTTATATCGAGGAAGATAATTCATGATCTGAGTATAAACAGCGCTCCCGATATAGTCACGCAGCCATGATCTAGAAGGCCAGAGGGCTCGTAACATCATTTATGAAAAAAATAGGAATTCCTCTGGCCAGCTGTGGGATGCAAAACACATCACTGGCTATTCTACCCAAAAATGCTAAGATCCCACAGAGGAAATTAAATGTCATGAGATGCTCTTAATCATGAGAGTTGGCAAAATTGTTCTTCAAAGAGTACAGGGCAACTTAAAGAGCATCACAGGACAGTCAGGGGACAGAGAGAAGGGCGCACAAAAGGCGTGGTGCTGTGTGGAAACTTAAGAAATTAAGAAACTTACGTTTCTTAAGTTGTGCGGCCAGACTGATAATAAAATTGACATGAGACAAATTAACAGGAGAAAAAGATACTAATTTTAATTCATGCACACAAGGGTGACCAGTCTATTTACTCGCCTTTCAAAAGAAAATGCCCATCCTACTGACCCATTCCTATAAGGGCCTTTCTGTCCTACAAACTATGCTCCTCTGAGTGAGTCAGACTTAGTCACACACGTGTGCAAGCCAATGGCTAACAGAGGTAGATCGGCATCACGCCTGCACGAAAAGCCTTAACACAAAGAGATGACTTTCCAATTATAAAATTGTAGCCATTGGGGAATGGGGCAGAGAGAACCGTCCCATGGTTTTCCCTACTCTTCCAGGCCGAGAAAGCATGAAGCCGTAAAAGCAATTGCTACCTGCTTTGTCTATTCATAAACTGTAATACTGACAAAAGAACCCAGGGCACACTCAAACTACATAATAGTTGCAAAGGATGTTTATATGTACATTTTAAATATAAATACCTAGAGTGTCTTTTTGGTCTGAAAGGGGGACCATATGTTCAGGTCCTCCCACACGGAGTAAATCTGCAGAATTACAATTCCCATGATAAGCCAATGCTTTTCAAAATAAATGGTGAGGTTAAACCAGGTACTACTTAGAGGCTTCTGAGTGTTGTATTCTCCACGAAGAGCTGAGGATGTGGTTCTGACTAAATGTTTTCATCCCGTACACCACAAACACGCGTGCAGTTTTGTATTTGGCTTCTTCTGAGAACTTCTTGTTTCAAGATAGACCTCAAACCAGGTACCAGAAGACAACGGTCCCTCCTGCCTGCATCAGCACATCCTAAACTGATTTGGTGATTCAACCAATGACATTCAGTTCTAGCCTAGAAAATAATCCTTTCTTTCCCGTATGGTTTCCAGACTTCGTTTCATAAAGTGAAAGAACATGAAAAGCAGCAGAGCAGGGGCCCCAAGGAGTCCCTAGACTTGCAAGTTCAAGTTCTTATATGCTGCAGACTGAGCTGATCGGCTCACTGCTACGCACAGAAACGTGACCACTAAAAGTCAATCTCCACTAGGCCTAATTCATGAACTTTGTGGGGGAAGACCACAAAGCAGGGCTTATTTTTTGTTGCTCTTGTCTATTGAGGTATAATTTACATAGAGGAAAATTCAATATTTTCAGGTATATGGTTCTCTGGATTTCGACAAACTTAGACAGTCATGTAACCACCATCACAATCAAAAGTCCCTCACATCAGAAAGTTCCCTTGTGGCCCTTCGTAGCCAATCCCCTCCCTTCACGATTGGCCCTTGGAAAACACCAATCTAATTTCTGTTCCTATTGTTTTGCCTTCTCTAGAAGGTCATGTAAATGGAGTCATACAGTACATAGCCATTTGTATCTGCATTCTTTCATTTAGCAAAATGCTTTTGAGACTCATCCAGGTTGTTGCATGTATCAGTACTTCATTCCTTCTTATTGATGAATAGTCTTCCATTTATGGATATACCAGAATTTTGTGTATCTATGCACTGTTGAGGACCTTTGGGTTGTTTCTAGCTTTTAATAATGAATAAAGCTATTAAACTTTGCTTATAACTTTTTGAGTGGATATCTTCATTTCTCTTGGAGTAGGATTCCTCGGTTATATAAGTGCACATTTAACTTTATATGAAACATTTCCAGAATGGCTGTACCGTTCCCACCAGCAATATATCATAGTTGCAGTTGCTCTGCAATAGATGTTGTCAGTTTCCTTGATTTGAGCTATTTTAATCATAATTCATAGACTTTGGATCTAGGATGAGCTGTAAAATTAAACATTCTGCTAGCTACATATACTGGGTTGAATAGCGTTCAACCCTCCAAATTCACATTCTCCTGGAACCTCAGAATATGACCTTATTTGCAAATAGGATCTTTGCAGCTGTAACGAGTTAAATTTAGATGAAGTCTTACTAGATTAAAGAGGGCCTTATTCCAATGGCTTGTGTCCTCATACAAGGCCATGTGGAGACACAGAGACATACAGAGGAGAACACCATGTGACAGTGGGGGCAGTGATTGGAGCTGCAACAGGCCCAGGAACGCCAGAACCAATGGAAGCTGGAAGAGACAAGGCAGCATTCTTCCTTAGAGCCTCTGGAGGGAGGGTGGACCTGCCAACATCTTGATTTCAGACTTCAAGCCTCCAGAGCTGTAAGAGAATAAATTTCTGTTGACCTAAGCCACCCAGTTTGTGTGCTTTGTCCCAGTAGCCTGAGGAAAATAATATACTATGAATACAATTTGCAAAATCCAGTAATGCAAAGAAGTTTACACAGTTATATTTGACTGACATAAAGCTTCCTGAGAATAAAACATACTAATTGTTTGTGTGAAAATATAGTTCTAATTAGTACAAATATATCATTAGCGGCCTAAATTACTAATAGGCATAAAATTACTTGGACTAAATCTTTGCATAATCTGTAATTTAACTTTTCACTCATTGGGTTGAACTTCTGCTAATGAGTCCAAATTAGTGGAGACCTACTATTTATCAAGAATTAAGGTCAGTCCTGGGGGGGGAGGGGAAGGGATAAATTAGGAATTTGGGATTAACAGATACACATTATTACATATAAAATAGATAAACAACAAGGACCTACTGTATAGCACAAGGAACTACATTCAATATCTTGTAATAACCTATAATGGACAAGAATCTGAAAAGGAATATGTATATATACATATATATATATATATATATGACTGAATCACTTTGCTGTACACCTGAAACATTGTCAGTCAACTATACATCAATCAAAAAAAAAAAAAAAAGAATTAAGGTCTGTCCAGAACGAGAATCCTGATGGTTCCTAATCTATGTGAGACCCATATTTTGCAGAATGTTCTATAAAGGATTAAGAGATAGACTTTGTTTATTTTAGTTGTTGTGGTGGAGTATATTACAACCTTAAAGATTTTTAAAACTGTGAAATAATTTGCTCATTTTCCCTACCACATGGTACAGACTAGTTTTGAAAACAAAACATCTGTGGCAGAGCCAGTCTTGGCTATTTCATTAAAAAAAAAAAGATCCTATTCCAGTTTTACCACAAACCTCTTCCAGCTCCTGAGGAAGAAAATAATTCAGCTCTCCAACCCCTATTCGGCAGGCAGAGGGACCCCCATCTCCAGCCCAAAACCCATGAAAGAAGTTGATTCTTCTGTTACACCATTATTCAGAAAAATATTACTAGCTCAATGATTACATATATTAATTCAATAATATAAAACAAAGGAATAGCTACAGTTAACAGGTTGTGGCTTAGGCGACCATAACTGGCTGAGTAGTGATTGCATTTGGACAGAAATCAAGGTAACAGGGAGGACAGAAGGGCTGGTACAGATGTGGAAGCAGGAATTCCATGTTTTTACAATCAATCCTGTAGCTGTACTATGTAAGCCAGATTGTTTTTACCATTAGAGACATAAGTTATATAACAAGCCTGCCAGCTGACACTAGATGTCATTATATGGGGATCTGGGCAGTGTCTCTGGCACTCGCTGGCCCCCTCATGCCTCGTTTTCCGTGCTGTGCACTGTGGTTAACAGCTGCACCATGCCTGTTTCACAGGGGTGGGTCGTGAATACAATCGTGTCTTCCACAAAAAGTTTGCAGAGTCAGGCAGTGTCATCTGAACAGAGTCCAACAATGCCCAGCGAGACAGGCCTGTTTTCACTGCTCTGCTCTCTAATCAGCATATGCTGTTCTCTGACTGTTTTGGGAGAACACAGGGGGGCCTATTCTAGGGGGACAAAGACATAATCCTGGGCCACCCCATTCCGAGTTGAGGCAATTTCAAAGGACAGGGCTCTGGGCACTTGGACCAACCTGTACAACTTCATTGTCACTGGGTCTGGGTAAAAAGAGACACCAGCTTCCCTCTTAATCCCCATCCCACACGTGGAAAACCATAAACTCAAGTCACTACAAATAAAAGGCCATGGAAGAGTGCCCAGACACCCCTGGGGATGGTATGATGCATTTGGAAGGAAGCCATTGGGGCAGGGACTGTCCCTCCATGAGAAGTTGAGAGAAAGAGAAAAAACAAGGACCGAAATGTTTGCCTCATTTAATTAAGTATCAGCAGGCCTGTCATTCATCTTATGGTCCCCGTATACCAGACAGGGGTTGGGAGCCCTGGAGGGGACCCAGAGCTACTGGCTTTGCTCTCCATTTTAACGACTTAAGTTGTTGAAGCTTAAGTTGTGACAACCAAGCAGATATTATTGCCCATTGCATGGTGGTCAGAATTAGGCCTGGGAATTCTGTAGATGGACAAATTCAGAGGAGCTCAAAGTCACTGCTACAATTTATGATAAATATAGTTGGGACCAAACTGGCAAACTGTGCACATGCCTGCACTCCCTCTGACCTAAAAATACCACTGATTACAAAAACACCTGAAAAATTAATCCACTGTGGTAAGGGAGCAGAAGAAACAAGGCCAAAGAAGACTTCCTGAAAGAGGCATCAGACCCTACGTTCTTAGCTTTATTGCATATTTGGAAACAAAGCTAGGAGCAGAGTGTGGCCCTGCAGGCACCCATGTTGTCCAGTCTCTCACCCTGTGTAAATTAGCCCGATTGGGAACCCGGCTTGGTGTAATATGTGCATTCTTAGGTGCCACACTATTGCAGATCCCTCAGAGACCTGACATTGCCAAAACCTGGACAATAAACATTGGGGCTGCCGAGCTCACTAAATTAAATCCTTTTAAATTAGATTTTGCATCGTCCTATCGATATCCTGGGATGCTCAGGTGTTCCTCGGAGTAAAGTCCAGGGTATGGTGCCACCCATTTGTGGTAAGAAAACAAAACAAAAAAATGGGATAGCGCACTATGATCTCTCTGCATCACTGACTACAGGCACAACTGCCCGTGTGGAACAGGCACAGCGCATAAAGGTTTCGTGACCCGGCAGAGAAGGCCTTAGCGAGCTCCCGGCGCCTTCGCCTCCCCGCCCTCGGGCCTCCCGGCCGGGTCCACGCCTCCTCGAGCTCCCCCGGCTCCCGCCCTATCCACCCTCCGAACCCCACAGCGCCCGCCCCGCTCGCGCTGATTGACAGGCGGGACAGCGATCCCAGGAGCCCGGCTTTTGCTCCGCAACCCCAGCAGGAACCGTCCCACTGTAGCCAATGGGAGCCAAGAGGCGGGGCCTGCGTCGGGCCTGCGGTGCTGGTCAGGTGCTCTGCGCTGAGGTGGCTTAAAGGTGAGGGACTGCAGGTTCGGGGCGGGGGGGGGGGGTGCCCCTTGCTGCCGCCGCCTCCCCGCTATTGCCCCCGGTGTGCGGGAGGGAGCCCCCTCCAGGCCCTCCCTCCCATTGCCCCAAGCAGATGTGGACTGAGCGGATCGCCGCGAGGGTAAGAGTCCGGGAGTGTGGGAGGCTGGCCTGCCGGGGACCCACCCGCCTCCTGCGGGCTCCCCAAACTACCCTCCCACCCATTTTCACTGCACACATACCCAGAGCACGTTAGGGCATCTGCCAGCCTTGGTGGGCGGGAGGTTTGCGAATTGGAAACGTACCCTACCTCGAGATCCTTCCAGGAGCTAGGATGGAATCCCGGTGAAGAAGATGGGGCGATGCATCACCCTCCTCTTCATGTGTATTCGCTCTACACACACCTACTCCTCCTTCAGTGTCCTTCCTCTCGTTTCTTGACGCCCCGTCCCTCCAGATTTCCAAGGCTGTCTGTGGGGGAAGGGTTGGAGGGGAGGAGGAACTGGAATGCAGCTCAGTGAAATCTGGGCCCAGAACTAGGGATTCCACTGTGCAGTGCAGCATTTTGTGCGTGAAGAAGAAATCAGATCTCCTTTCATCCCTACCCCCACTTCCCAGTTTGTTGCTTTCTGTCATCGATGTGATGATGATGTCTTACCAAACATTCCTAAGCTTGAGGCAACACTTAGCCTTTGTTTATTTTCATTTGTCCCAGGAAAGCAGTTCTTTCCTGCTTACCACAGTTGCTGAATTAATTTATTAAAATAGAGGAAAATCAGATGTTTCATATAGTTGATTCTTTTTTAGCCTTAAATTGCATTTGGTTCATAGTATCCTTCCTTGTGTTAGGAAGGTGAAGGAGAGAGAGAGGAAAGGATCACCATTCTTAGCCAGAAATGTTAATAAGTATACTTGCAGTTCCTTATGGGAACTGATTATTCACATTCCTTCCAGGTTTCGAAAGTTTATTGCTGTTTGAGAAATAGTTTTTAAATTTAATTTTTGAACCATTGTCTGGAGACCAATACCTAAAACAATTTCAGTTTAAGCAACAATTTCAGTTGTAGGTATGCTGAAATCAATTAAAAAACAAAACAGAATTCTTGCCCCTGACAGCAAAGCAAGCACGCCAAGCAGTTTTTATTTACCTGCACTTACAGCAAGGCAAGACAGGGTCTAATTTTGAGGTTTAAGTATGTCTTCAGCATATTCAAATTAGGAAGATGTCCAAAGCTGAATTCGATTGCTTTTTTTAATATCAATTTATTTATTTATCTATCTATTTATTTATTTATTTTGGGGGCCGCGTTGAGTCTTCGTTGCTGTGCGTGGGCTTTCTGGAGTTGCGGCGAGTGGGGGCTACTCTTTGTTGCTGTGCACAGGCTTCTCATTGCAGTGGCTTCTCTTGTTGCGGAGCACGGGCTCTAGGCATGCGGGCTTCAGTAGTTGTGGCTCACGGGCTCTAGAGGCTCAGTAGTTGTGGCGCACGGGCTTAGCTGCTCTGTGGCATGTGGGATCTTCCCGGACCAGGGATCGAACCCGTGTCCCCTGCATTGGCAGGCGGATTCTTAACCACTGCGCCACCAGGGAAGTCTCTCAAGAGATTTCTTGACATAAAATACGGTTAGATCCAGGTTTCGGTGGGCTTATAAATACCTTCATGCAAGAATGGACAGCAGAGGGAGAGAGAACAAAAGATCCTTACTGGATTTGCAAACCCAATGGGAACTGACCAAATTTACCTATGTATTGTTTTTTCATATTATCTCTTATTAGCTTTCTTGAATAGAATAAAAGCTTTTTAGAAATACAGGCGGATTACCAACGACAATAACAACAACCTTGATCCCAAGAGATAATTTAATCCTGGGAAGTGCCTTTTCTACACACATCACTGATAAGACTAAATGTTGATGAATTTTAAGATTAGGAAGGTCAACATCAAGTTTTAGAATTATGTTTCAGTTTATACTTAGTTCATAATCTAATTGTTTTGTTTAAAGAAGGCTATGCTTTGATTGTTAACACATGGATGCAAGTTACATTTCACAAATATATTTGAATGTCACAAATTTTGTCACTTCAGGATACCAAGTTAATCTATTTTCTCCTTTCTCTCATGACATCTCTCACATCTCTTACCATGATGGACCAGACACAAGGCCTTGCCTTTGAAAAACAGAGGTGTACACCTGTACTTTTAAAAAGTATTATTTTTAAATTTGCTAGTGCAAAGTTGCTTGTTGCTAGGTCCCTATAGCCCATCTAACCATAATGATAAATATGTCCACAGGTATTTGACTATATAAATGTTTCTGACCAGGAGTCAGAAGTCTGAGTCAACCTGAAAATGTTTCTGAAAAGTTGTATGTAAATTATATCATCTTTTAAAATGATATTTGAGGATCTTATTTACATAATTTCTTTGAGGAGTGTTTCAATAAATTCTTGGAAACTAAAACAGTTTCTAAAATGCAGATATACTTTTTAGCTTTATTTACACAGGGAGCCCCAGGTCTCTTGTTTTAAGATGAAGTTCTGCAGCGTAATCCTTCCAGGGTGTGATTTACGATGTAACAGGGATTACTCAGCACCGTCCCTCTCCATTTTGGGTGAAGTAAACAAAACAAAATGATTGCCATTAACTTCTGTATGTTTCTTAAACAGATTGTCTTACACTGAACTGATCAAGTACTTTGAAAATGACTTCAAAACTTCTCTGGGTGTCCTTCATACTTGCTGCATTGACACTTTCAATTACATTTTCTCTCCAACCAGACCAGCCAAAGGTTCTACTAGTTTCATTTGATGGATTCCGTTGGGATTACTTATACAGAGTTCCAACACCCCATTTTCATCATGTTAAAGAATATGGTGTCCACGTGAAGCAAGTTACTAATATTTTTATTACAAAGACCTACCCTAACCATTATACTTTGGTAACCGGCCTCTTTGCCGAGAATCATGGCATTGTGGCCAATGACATGTTTGATCGTGTTCTGAACAAATCTTTCTCCTTGGATAATATGAACATTTATGATTCTGAGTTTTGGGAAGAAGCGACGCCGATATGGATCACAAATCAGAGGGCGGGACACACGAGTGGTGCAGCCATGTGGCCCGGAACAGATGTCAAAATACATAAAAGCTTTCCTACTTACTATATGCCTTACAATGAGTCCGTTTCATTTGAAGAGAGAGTTGCCAAAATTATTGAATGGTTTACATCGAAAGAGCCCATCAATCTTGGTCTTCTCTATTGGGAAGAACCTGATGACATGGGCCACCTTTTGGGACCAGACAGCCCACTCATGGGGCCTGTCATTTCAGATATTGACCAGAGGTTAGGGTATCTCATACGAATGCTGAAAAAGGCAAAGTTGTGGAACGTTCTGAACCTAATCATCACAAGTGATCACGGAATGACGCAGTGTTCTGAGGAAAGGATCATAGAGCTTGACCAGTATCTGGATAAAGACCACTATACCCTGATTGACAAGTCGCCGGTGGCAGCCATCTTGCCCAAAGAAGGTAAGTCTGAACTGACTGGGGGTCTGGGGCCTGGTCTGCGTGTGCCCAGTGCGATTGAGTGGGGGATTTTTGTTTCTGTGTCTTTCAAGTGTGCTTGCCTTTGTCATGGTAATATTCTGGGATTTAATCCTTAGTCTCTGAAAAGACAAACTCTTTTCTCAGAGTCTGATTTTTCACTTTTTCCTAGAATATTAAAACTGATACTCTCTCTACGTATTTATGGTAGTCGCACTTAACCATTTTGGAGTCATTGAATATGGTGAAAGCTACAGCCTCCATTCTCAGAGAAATTGAGATGGGAAGATATATACAAAATGTGCCTGCAGTTAATAGTGATTTTATGGAAGCCCTAAAGCCTTCAGTGGATCCTTAGTCAGGACCTGCTTAATAGGGAAGCAGTGGGGTATAGGAAGGAGAGAGTTTCGGTCGTCCTGCGATTTAGTTTTCTTATCTGTAAACAGGGGAAGTAGTAACAGTACCTCAAACTTTTTACAAACCTCTCCTGGAAGCCTCATACCAGCTCTGTCTCTCGTTATTTCTGTTTTAAAGATAGGTGAACAAGCTCAAAAGGTTTAACATCCCCAGGTCAAAAGGTAACTGCAGAGCAAGACTCAGACTTGCAACTCCTGACGTTTGTTTTATCACCTCCTGGGGTTAGTCTAGGTATCCAATGAGAAAACAGATCTTGAAAAGCTGAAGAGCTCACAAATGAGAGTTAGATCCCTCGCAGGGGAATTAAGAGGATCATAGGAAACAGGGAATGTTAAAATAGGCACGTGCAGCGGCACACAAACATGTCTACCAATTCAATACAAAATAGCAATCTTCTGTGGTTAAGAAAATCGCATTAACCCTTCAGTTCCCCTGATCAAGTTGGTATGGTGTTCCCTTGTTGGCAGGGAGGAAGCCCCAACAAATGGATTTGAAAAACAAGAAAAGGATGAAAGATATTGCCCAGGTGTACTGCGTTTGAAGTTACAGGGAGTACTTCTGCAACGCCTCCAGGGTTTCAAAGAACGTTTGACCAACCCTCACCCTCCACTTACCGAATTTTCTTGTCTTGAGATTCTCTATTTCTGTACTCAGAACTACCAGAACTTAGCTCTTTGGTTTTGTTTAGATGTTGCAGTGCCCTTGACATTTTACTTTGTGCCACCACTTAGTACCTGTGTGTATGTGTGTGTGTGTGTGTGTGTGTATTTAATCTTTAGGGATTAGAGATTTCTGGTTCTATAAAATGTCTTCTCTTAAGGTGAATTTACTTTAAGAGAAGATTATTTCTCAGTTTCCCCCACAAGATGATTTCCTCAAAGGGGATGGGAGTTCTAAAGTGTCTGGTGAGCCTTCATTACCTTGAACTTGCTGGCTGTCTACGTCAGTAGGATGTCTGCGTTGATTGACCTGTGTTGCCATGGTTGTTTCTTTGGCTGTAGCAGTGAGTGTCTTGTTCTGACTGCCTCTCCTCATCCTTCTCTTTTAGGCAGATTTGATGAAGTCTATGAAGCACTAGCTCATGCTCATCCTAATCTGACTGTTTACAAAAAAGAAGAGATTCCAGACAGATGGCATTACAAACACAACAGTCGAATTCAGCCAATTCTCGCAGTGGCTGACGAAGGGTGGTATATTTTACGGAATAAGTCAGATGACTTTCTGTGTGAGTATGTTATAGTATTTCTCCCCATTCTGCATCGTTGTCTGCTAAAGTGGAGGCTAAGTGGGAGTTGTTTCTGCTGTATTCAACAGTCTGTTTATCGACTGAATAACTAGCTAGTGTCACACATTAATAGCTAAATAAAGATCCAATAAAGATCCCAATAAAGATTTATTGGGGCTTTAAAATGAGGTAACCTCCTAAAAGTGGAACATTTACTTCTCTTGAAGCCTTCAGACCAAAGAAAAGCACAGTACCCTGTACTGCTTATTATAACCATTATGTTCCGGAGGAAGACCTAACTGAATTTTATAAATTGAATCATTTTCTGCATCTGTTTTATACTCTGATTTCAAAAGAGTTTAATCTCTGTTTTGCTTTTCAGTTGCTAGCTTTCTAGTTTCTTTTGCGCTTCTGGCTCTACCAAATATAGGCCAGCTTTGCTTTACACCTTGGAAACATTTCTAAAAATAAGTGCATATTGGCATGGATAAAAATATATCAAGATATATTTTCCTAATGAATATCTAGTGGTATAATTTTGGAGATATTTCCATTGAATAAATTTAGAATATAATGTAAATCCTATTTAAAATTAAAGCATGCAAAATAAAGAGCTTCCTGCTATCCTTTTTTTTTAAAATTTATTTTTGGCCACACCATGCAGCTTGTGGGATCTTAGCTCCCCACCCAGGGATCGAACCCGCGCCCCCTGCACTGGAAGCGCGGAGTCTTAACCACTGGACCACCATGGAGGTCCCCCTGCTATCCTTTTTTTTTTTTTTTTTTCGCGGTACGCGGGCCTCTCACTGTTGTTGCCTCTCCCGCTGTGGAGCACAGGCTCCGGACGCGCGGGCTCAGTGGCCATGGCTCACGGGCCCAGCCGCTCCGCGGCATGTGGGATCTTCCCGGACCTGGGCATGAACCCGTGTCCCCTGCATCGGCAGGCGGACTCTCAACCACTGCGCCACCAGGGAAGCCCCCCCTGCTATCCTTAAGTGTAGTTTCCCCTTCTCATGTAGCTTTTAACAAGTTAGTCAAATGGAAAAGTCATCCACAGGATTTTTATTTTGCCTGTTATTTGCATATTTGCTCTCAAACTCCCCGCCCTTACCCTGCTCTGCTTTCTATCAGCAGTGACAGATCCCTACAGACTAAATTCCCCAGGCTCCTTTGCTAACTGGTTTCTGGTTCAGTTTGGTCAATAGAGGACCTTTGCAGGAGTGTGGAAGGCTGGAGTTTGGGAGAAAGCCAGGGTATTTTTCCTCCACTCTCTCTGCCCCAGGCTGTGTCTCTAACAGTGACTTCATGTCCTCTGTGATCCCAGCTCTGGACGACTTCCTGCTCTATGGCCTCAGTGCCTACTGGGTAGTCCTGGCTTTGGGGTTCTGGGGACACTACCTCTTCCTTCTGTCCCTCCAGCGTGGGGGCCATGGGAGGTTCCCACTGTTCTACTCACTGGGTAACCTTGCCATCCCATGTTTGCTTCTGAGCTTCAGCACTTTTGTAACGAGCCCCCATCTGAAATTCTCTCTCGGATGCGTTCCACTTTCTCAGCTAATGGAGATATTAACACACACTACCAATCAATTCACTGGAAGTTGTTTCCATTGTTACTTGAATGTTGAAGCAAGCACATGGTGTCAACACTATCTAGAAATGTTCTTTTAGGCACTGGTCCTTGATACATATAAAAGATGAACAAAATGTCCCTTTAGCTAGAATTGGGTTCCCATCATGTTTATTGATAAAGAGAAAAGCAGTTGCCTGGCCATGGCATTTGTAGAGCATATGTAAGGCATATTGGCACATGCATACAGGTACATGGGTTCTGGTCCTGAAAACAGGTTTTACATATAGATAATAATCTGTAAAACAATATTTGATCAGGCCAGGAGGGCTGTTTTAAGAAGGCTTTTACAAGTAATTTCCTTGGCCAGGAGAATAGTTGCCACCTTTATATGTTCAGGTTTTCATGTATTGTGCAGGTAGCTCTTATGTTAGAGGGGTTGCTCAAAAAAGAACTGCTACCTCTGAGGAGATTGAATGACAATTTACAATTAACATAAATGTAAGTGGCTCTCTTGAAATTTTGGTTTGGTGAACTACACATACTAGATGAGTCACACCTATTTTGAGCAGAAAACCTTAATAGTGCTCCTATTTCTGTTACATCATGTTCAGCATAATTGTCTATTCAACAAATAATTAAGTACTGGCTACTACAGTCCTCAGCCTGAGTTCTATAAGAGAATTCAGCCCTAATGTCCAAAAGCAGTGGTTCTCAAAGTGTGTTCCCTGGACCAGCAGCACCCAAATCACCTGGGAACTTGTTAGAAATGCAGATTCTTGGGCCCAACCAGATCTACTGAACTAGAAACTGTGAGGGTAGAGCCCAGCAATCTGTGTTTTTACCTGCACCCATCCCCCTACCCCGGGGTCTCAAGTTTGAGATTCAAGTTTGAGAACCTCTGCCCTTAGGCATCCATTATTAATAATAGACAGTATTTAAATACTGTCTACTGGATCAAGCATTTATTGTAGGGGCTACCATTATGAAACAAAGTCCCTCTTCATGGGAAAAGTTTTCTAAGTCATAGTGAGTTCACTTCAAATCTGATTTTCTAGTAAGAAGTGTGATATGATTTATCTTTGCCTCCATGATTAGAGTCTAGATCCAACTTTTCATAGACATGAGCACAGCAGTCATCCAATCAATTACAAATTATATAATGGCACATTTCCCAAGGTTACTATTGATTAATTAACTAGAATAGCACAGTCTCGTCAGATGATTCCTAGTGATTCATAAATCCAGCGTTATTTTCACTTGAATAATAAACTCAAAAGAATCATGGCGGGCTTCCCTGGTGGCGCAGTGGTTGAGAGTCCGCCTGCCGATGCAGGGGACACGGGTTCGTGCCCCGGTCCAGGAGGATCCCGCATGCCGTGGAGTGGCTGGGCCCGTGAGCCATGGCCACTGAGCCTGCGTGTCCGGAGCCTGTGCTCCAAAATGGGAGAGGCCACAACAGTGAGAGGCCCGCGTACCACAAAGGAAAAAAAAAAAAAAAGTCAAATTAGATAAAATTTAAGTTCACAATTTGATGATACAATTATTTCCATTTTAATACCATATGGTTGGCTAACTTGTTCATGCATTTTATCTTCACAGTAGGCAACCACGGTTATGATAATGCATTAGCAGAAATGCATCCCATGTTTTTAGCCCACGGTCCTGCCTTCCGAAAGAATTTCACAAAAGAGGCCATGAACTCAACAGATCTGTACCCCCTGCTCTGCCACCTCCTCAATATCACTGCGGTGCCACACAACGGATCACTCAGGAACGTCCAGGATCTGCTCAGTTCACCAACTCCAAGAGCAAGTCCTTATACACAGAGCCCTCCTCTCCTCCATGGTAGTGTCAAACCAAGAGAAAATGAACAAGAGGAACCATATGCTTATTTCATAGGGGTCTCTCTCGGTAGCATTATAGTTATTGTGTTTTTAATAATTTTCATTAAACATTTAATTCGCAGTCAAATACCTGCCTTACCAGATTTTCAGGCTGAAATATCTCAACCATTATTACAAGCCTAATGCTCCTTTGATGTGGAGATTGCATAGTTATGTCAGTGTTTAAAGGTTTCAAATTCTAGGAAACCAGCTTCAAACATTTGCACAGACCATTAAGCAGTTACATACATATGCAGAGGCAGTCCTACACACACACACACACACACTCATGCACATGGACCAAAATACACATACCTGCAAAGGATGAAAGATGGGGAAGTATGTTTCCATTGTCCTCTCTGGCTTCTGGTAGGTAAGATCCTGCTTTATTTGGACTTGGCACATACAATGTATATATTTAACAACTTTGCACTATTTGAAGTACCTTACATATTGCACTTTAAATTAGTCTCCTAATGGGTACATTTATGTGAAATGCACTTTATTGACAATTACGTCTGATAACTCGGTTGAAAAAGACAACTTTTGCACCCATGTCCCAGAATACCTGTTATTCCTTGTTCAAACGGAACGAAATTTCTAATAATTCCTGAATACTGTAGAAATCTATCTATCTTCTTAAATTGGGAGAGCATGAAGAAAGTGAAAACTGTTGAAAATGAAATGTGATGACCTTTGAACACTGAATTTTGAAGAGATGCATTCCCAACAGCAGGGTGCATCTGTGGCACTCCTTGTCATATTTCTTTGCAATGGACATGGGTTTTCATTTACTTTTTCCCCCCAAAAAGAGATCCAAATACTGACGGATTCATTCCAGGTATGTTGTTTCCATCATGAAATTCATTATTGCTGTTTCCTGATTAGTCATTTTACTCTGATTTTAATAGTAAGACACCATGAGACCTCTACTCTGTAGGCTTGAAAAAAAAATAATAAGACACCATGAATATACATTTCTTTCCTCTCGAGTCTAGCACCGGTCTGACTAGAAGGCATCAGGCACCATCTCAGCAATATTTTCTCTTGCTCTGTAATTATTTGCTTCCTTGAAAACGAAACCACTATTAATCGCATTACAAAATCAGATGAGATAAAACAGTGTTTTCTTTCTGGTAATCTGTAGTGACAGAGCACAAGCATCTTTTAGATTTCAGCATGTGAAGGTCTGGAATTGCAAGAGAGCACAAACTACATTAGGGAAAATGTAGGCCACACAATCCTTGAAAAGAACTGTGTGGAGCTTGGGGGAAAAAAAACTAGACAGAAACTTGGGGAAAAAAATTAGGCAGGGCCATTGTTTGCAGTGTACCCAGGACAATGCTAAAGGGTGCCTGGTGGCAAAAAATAGTGAAGCTCCTAGAGGTAACAGGTAATTGAAACAAGAGGAGCTGAGGTTATAGCCTTGTTTCCTGAAATATCTGAATATCCACTCACCAAATGCTCAGTGGACTCAAAGATGAATCCAGGTTCACAAATAGACTTTACCTCCTGGGTAGTTTTTTCACCTGCCTGTTCATCTCAGCTTCGCATTCCCTTCCATGGAAAGATGTGCCTTAGATCTCTTAAGTAGGCTGGTTAGGGAGAGGGTAGTGTTACCTATGGTTTCTTAGAGGAAAGAGAAGGCCCTGGAAAGAATAGCTTTCCTTGAAGAAAATAGAAACCAGTTTATAGACACGTGGCCCACAGAAAATACTGTGATTTTGTGTATATTTATGCACCAACTCGCTAAAAGTAGGTAAAGTGGTAAATGTATTCCAGAAAGGATAAACTAGATGTAAAGAACAAAAGTGGCATAGTGAAAAATATAATTGAAGTGCTTCCTAAAATCAGGTGAATGAATTATTTTTTTTTTATTTTATTTTTTTTGTGGTACGTGGGCCTCTCACCGTTGTGGCCTCTCCCGCTGCGGAGCACAGGCTCCGGACGCGCAGGCTCAAGCGGCCATGGCTCACGGGCCCAGCCGCTCCGCGGCGTGTGGGATCTTCCCGGACCGGGGCACGAACCCGTGTCCGCTGCATCGGCAAGCGGACTCTCAACCACTAGCGCCACCAGGGAAGCCCAAATGAATTATTTTTAAATGATGATACCAGTAAACAGTGTTAGCACTTAATTCTCATGTCACCAATACAACCTCTAAATGGGATAGAATGGAATCGCTGGAAATGTACTATAGATGAAAAAGCTGAGAAGTGGGATGGTAGATAGCAGACTCCTCAAGAAGTCTGAACTCCGGATTAGACATTTTACAACATGTGACCACGCGTATTGGCTTGCTTTGTAGCGATGAACTTATCTGCGTTATTGAGATGCCAATCTAATGACTGAAAGATGAAACTGGTCTATTTAAAAGCATTATTATTCAAGTGCTCTCTGTGTATTTAAACTAATTGTTGCATTAAATTCATTTTAGAGGGTGCTATTACCTTAGTAGTAAGAAGAGAGTAGATTCTGTAACACTGATGAAATCATGAAAATTCTGATATGAAGATTTGATTATTGAATGGCTTCCTTTATCTGCAGATACTTATTTTCCTGTAAATATCAGCAGGAGAGTTTACCTGAAGGAAAATAAAATTTTAAACTTTGCTGGGGAAATATCTAGTCACTCATCATTTTTCGATAGTTTCGTTGTTCTTTTGGTTTTATCCGCATGTCTCTGTGGTCAACCTTTGTATGCAGTCAACACAAATGAGCATATAGAAATAACATGTAGACCAGCTAATCTTCCTAACTGTAAGTAAGAACTTTTAAAAGGTCCCAGGAATGGAATCCCCCCCCTCACAACACTGACATGTTTGCTCTACATCCTCTGTCGTCTATTTTGAAGTTGATTAGTTGATAACGATTTTTCTTGTTCAGCATGTATTTTGCAATGTCTTCTCCCTTTGCCACCTGCCATTTAAGTTGAAAATTGCTTTTCAAAATGCTTTCTGTCCTCTTAAGTAAAATTAGGATCGATTCTATTATTAGTTTCAGTTTCTTACAAGAGCCTATTTCTAGAAAATCTATAGTTTTCTTTTTTTGATGCTATTTTTATCAGGTTTGATATCAATGTTATATGCCCCTCAAAAACTCATGCTTTTTTTTCTACAACACTAGTTTTATGAAGCAAATATAACAGGGATAATCAAACCCAACCAAGGGGCACTAAAAAAGATCACTGTTTTGGGGGCCTGAAACTTTTTTGTAGAATAGTTTATACTTTCTCAATCTTTAATTAAGAAATTGGCTTTAATGTTCTTTCTCTATTGGAATCAATTTTATTCAGTAAATCTGGCATCCAAACTTCAGGAAGCGCAGGGCCTGGGAAATGGTTCTGGATCCAAGGACCTTAGCCCAGGAGTTAAACCATGAGGAGACAAAAGTAATTTGTTAGTATCAAGTTTTACCACTTTTGAAATGCTACAGAACTCTCTTCCAAAGTAAAGTGCCTTTTTTTTTGTTTTCCCACAGTTCCTAGAAGTATTCAATGAATGTCAAAAGAGGAAATTAATCACTGCTCTATTAGAGGAAACTTTGTTGAATCTATATTAGAAAAGACATTAAATACTCTGGCTATGTACAAAACTAAGTTTAAATACTGTAATCCCGCCCTCACCCTGAGTGTTTTGTAATCACCTTTTTTCAAACTTCTTCCTGTCTACTGTAAGTCAATAAATTATAGCTCTAGAAACTCTGCAAAATTTATCTTGGCTTTCTTTCCAGTGATGTCCTTATGTTGGATTGCATATTTATACACTGCTTTAAAAATCTGGTTAAATGTTGCAAACTTAATCCTGGTTTTAAAAAAATTGTAATGAATGCCTAGGTGGATTTTGCAGTATTACTAAGTCATGTCAACATCTATCACAGTATGTATATTTTGCGAGAAGGTGACAAATTAAAAAATCATCAATGACATCACATTGTATATTGAATGTGGTTAAAATGTTTTGGTAGATTTTATTCACATAAAATTTTTAAAATCATAACGAAGTCATAACTATGAATTCAAACAATATGGTCAAAATATATTTAACTTAAGGCACTACACACAAATTTCTTTAAAGCACACTCATGTCATTTATTTACATAGTATTTTAGGAATTTACAATACATACACATGTCCCATCTCATCTTTGTCCTTCATTTGTAGCTTTATATCCTCACAATGAAGTAAAAACCTCCAAATAAAAGGTATTAAATGCAATTATCCTTAAAGCTTACCAGATATGGGCAAGAGAAGGAAATACCCAAGAACAAGGCAAAGTTTTTTTTAATCCTTTAATGTTCCAAGTATCTGTCAATTCTTATACCAAGCTTACTGGAACAGTAACACAAAACCAGTGGTACAGAGCATTGAAATAATTCTTATTCTATTGCTGTTTTACCAGAAAAACTTGCACATTAAGAATAGCAGCAGAACTGTCCCTACATTTACATAAGTAAATGTACTTATTCTGAATTCACTCACTGAATTAACAAACTTACTAAAAAGTTTTCCTATTACCTTTGAGTATTGTTGTCATAAACAGTTAAATCTTTCCTGGAGCCAAATACTTTCTACCACCCAGAAAACACAGAAGCATATTAGTCAATTATTTAACAAAATACACACCAAGTGAAAAAGGCTGGCTTTACTGAAATATTTTCTCAGTGTACTAGAGCAGTCATTGGCTTTAAGTGATCATTTTTAAATATACAACTGAATTAACATAAAGTTCAATATAATAATATATAAACGTCTCTTTGATTAAATACTCTTCTTGTCCCATCAACATATACAAAAAACATTTACAACTTTAATTCAAGTTAGTTAGTATTTTGAGAATGGAATAAAGAACAAGACAAATAATAGGTCTTTTGTTCAAAGGGCTGAGACACTGCTGGGGCATCCCTTCCTATTCCATCCTCCATAAAATCCACTCACAGGTTGCATGCTATGGACAGACTTCTGAAACTCATATAACTGCCAATCAAGCCAGTACAACCACTAAAGCTCACACCACTGCAAAGACCAAGCTCTCCTCAATTAGTATTTTAGACATTTCAAAAAAATGCTCACTGCTTTAAATGTGACTGTTCTCCTGTCTTTTTTTTTTTTAATGGAAATGGAAGTAGAAAGAAATTTTTCTATTATTTTGTTCAGATCAACTATTAACCTTTAGGATAACTTTTATGTGAGGCAAAAACATCAGAAATAAAATCTGTCAAAAAGCAAAATGAGTCCTGGTGGTTTTATTTATTTATTATGCTGTTCTTAATACAGTCACCTATGACTGCATGCATGGACTATTCATGCAGGGTGTAGAAATGCTTCTCAAGAACCCCAAGTACAATGGGTACCAAATACCGGGATCAGGAGATCAGCAGTGACCACAGGATGAATTACGTTTGATGACTGGCACCACTGTTCTTGACCACCACGGATAATCAGCATTTAAGTGGGCTGCATATTTACTGTAGATTATCTTTGTATCTGTAAAACAGTTCCCTAGTTTATTTGTCAAAACTTTAAAGATCGCACTAGTAATATTAACTGCTTGCCTTAGCTGCTGATGAATGGTTCTTGAACTCAATTTTTCCTCTAATAGATGGAATCTCGTCTGCCACAATTCAGTTTCTTCCTACTAATTATGATTGTTAGAAGGTACCACTTAGCAAAGCTAGGATAACAGTTATTCACAACAAATCCTTCGCTCTGAACAAGTATGTTTTAAAAAATATGAGCGGAGTGGTTATTTCTATGAACCAAATATGGGAGAAAAACGCAGAGGCAGCGTTCAGGCTACTGAAGGTTAACAGAGTCCTGAGAGTTTCTTCAGCCACTTAACGCATGATTCATGTAAAAGATCAGAAGATACTAAATTCCATTTTAAATTTAGCTACGCTATAGCCTAAAAAGTAAGGCATAAAATTCCCAAAGGTAAATAGAAAAATCTCTTTTCCTCATTCTGACCCAATCAAAACCAGATTTGTATCAGGTTATACATTTCTCGGCAGCACCTGGAGACCTCTGGTTACAAAAAACAACATGAGAAAGTTAAAAATGGTAACAAAAATTAATGAATTTTTAAAAATTATGATTTTACCTTGTGAGTTAGAAGAAAGTACATGAAAGTGAAGTGCAATTATAACCTTTCCTGAGAGCTGGGTTCTATGGGGATGTGGGAGGCTGCTCCCAGGCCACTCACCTCCCACCACCTGCTGTAAGTCACACAAAGTCTGTACACACATACATGCAACACGCTGGTACGTACATACACACAACTAAATAACTTACACAAAGGCATTGAGTACAAAGTGAGGAAAGCACGTGTCCCTATTTTCTTAGTCTCTTCTTAGCAATACTCTTCAAAAGGTTTAACTTTTGAGGCCTCAATAGCTTAAGGGTCTTAACAAAGACACACTGGTGAAGAAGACTTAGGCTTTGTATCACGGGATCTTTGCTTGTTTTTTATAATAGTTTTTCTTAAAATAATTTCTTCATATGCTAGATCTTTTCTGCCTGCTTGATCCATTTTAATTAACCATCACAGAGAATTTCCTACCTCAAGGGTTTACTTGGGATACAAACTCTATTAAAGGCACATATAAAAATATAGGAAAGTTTTCCTTCCTGATACACAAAATCCACACATTTTATAAAGATTTCTGTTGTATAATTTACAAATGTAAAAATTTATTCAAAAAGCATACCCACTAAATTTTTGCATATTTTCATCTATAGATGTGTCTAATCTTCGTTGCAAAAAAAAAAAAAAAAGGCAAAGGCAGTATTTTTCTTAAAAAAAACCTTTCTAGTTAGGGAAACAGTTGGTGTTAACTAATGATTTACTAGCAATGTTTTCTACGGTCAGAGTTTTTTGTATTAGCTAATGCCGCAAAACAAAACACAAGGAAAAACAAAATAATTGTAGCATGCTTGGTCTAAGATCTTTGTCTTTCAAAGTATACTTTTTCATAGTTGTAACACCATTCCTTGGGTGTGTCCTAATCACAGCCACTTTGTATAAACCCCAGCACATGTCACCCAATTAAAGGATCATCGTCATCATCTTGTAGCTGAAGTCGGGAAAATGGCCGGGGTCCAGAGAGTCTATTCTGCATGATTATGATGAGGCAGGTCAGAGTGGTTAAGACCAAGAGCGCACCGATAACAATTCCTATGGCTTCCGGGAGATTAATGCACCACTGGTCCACTAACAAACACTTAGTGTGGCCGAAGGTTCCATTATTGGGATGTGGCTTTAATCCCAGGATGTGGCACATCATTGGGTAGATATCCACAATGTTAATGGTGCTGTGCTGGTAGCCTTTGTGAAATGCAGGACCGTGGGCAGCTAGAAATGGATTCATACTAGGCAAAGAATTATCGTAACCATGGTCACCTACTGGAAAAGAACAAGATGATGTCAGTAAATAAGAGCAGCTTTTCTACCACAAAATAACTTGCTTCTAGTGTAAATACACTGCATTCTTGCCAGTGTCATTCCCATTAAAATTCTGATTAGTTGGGCCAAACAGGTGCCAGCAGTACAATTTTCTGTTTTCTTCAAGTCACAGCCACGTCCTCTATTTCACACACACACCACCCCCACCTCTTCTCGATCCGTCATGACCTCAGGCTTTAAAACTCTCTCTCAGTCCCAGCCCCACGTATTTCACCTGCCAGTGTCCAGCACTGTTTGCGCAAGCCCACTGCAAACAGCACCAGTGATAGAAAGAGTGGTTGGCCTGAGGGTCCTGAGTAACTGGGGAGAGCAGAAGTGAGTAAAACCAGTGAGTGGCAAGGAAGTTAGCCTGAAGCCTGACCTACGTCAGCTGCTCCTGGACAAGACATAGGATGTGGAATACACCACTGGTCTACTGACAGCTGATGGACACCTCAGCATCTGGAGGGCCAGGGGACTGAGCACGTTACGGAAGGGATTCTTGCCTTGAATGTGACGTCTAACCTGGTGACTCCAACTTGTAACTCTAGTAAAAGTCTAACTCAAAGAAAAACCTGATGGTCCCTGATATCATTCCAATACCAGATCCTCAAGCTTTTGCTTTATTTTTTAAAATATTGCCTTTTAATGCAGACCAGTTACATTTAATAAGCTCCTACTTCCATATGAAGTGCAGGTGACTAAGTGATGAGTGGATCAGTGTTACATATTCTTTAATTGTATATTTGAAATATTTCATAAGAAAAACAACCCACGTGACCAATACAATAAAAAGCACAATATAACATTATATATAGGTATTATGATTTCAGTAATATAAATGTATATGATTATAATGTGAATAATATAAACCATATGATTTAATAATAAAAATATGCATTTGTATGTAACAGAGAAAAAGATTAGAAGGAGGAAAACACCCACAATTAACATCTGACTGTACTTCTGTATCGAAGGATCATGGATAGTTTTTGTTCTCTTTTCTGAACTTTTCTGTATTTTCCAAGTTTTCAATAATTAGGATACAACGTAAGTATCAATAATATATCAACTCTAATGGCCCTCAGTCTCATCCTTGCCTGATGCGTCTGAACTGCTATAGATCAGGGATCTGCAGACTACAGCACCTGGCCAAATTTAGCCCTCCGCCTGTTTCTGTAAAGGAAGCTTCATTGGAACAGCCCATGTCAGTTTGTTTTATGTATTGCCTGTGGCTGCCTTCCCACTATAAAGGTAGGATTGAGTAGTTGAGACAGAGACCAGCTGTCCCACAAAGCCTAAAATATTTACTATTTGGCTTTTTACAGAAAAATTTTCTGACCCCTGCTATGGTTTACAAAATCAGATTTTTGAAAAATGTACTTGAATTGAATTTTCCTTATGGGTAAAAAGCTGTAATTCTCCCCTATACATTTCTTCAGTTTGAGGAGAGATTTTGATCCATCTGTTTTGTTTACTTGGTCGATTTTTGTTTGCATACTTTCTGGTTCTTGCCCAGTGTTCTAACTAGCTGTAGCACTCAGGTAAACAATTTCATCACTGGGGAAAGACTTAAGGTTACTTGGACAAATTTTTTTAACACAAAAAAAGAAAAAAGGATTTGAACTAGCTAATCTCTCCCCCTTCACTTTGTTTCTTGACTTCTCTTTTATTTTCTTTGTTTCTTTACTACTCTCTTATTTTTACAAATCAAGAGAACCAGCCTTGAAAGTTACTGACAGTAACTGAAGTTTTTGTAAAAAAGTAAAACTACTCCTTCACCCTTAAGATCACCCAACCTTCTAATCTAAGGATGAAACTGTGGTTTCTAAAAATGGCTCTCAGATGAAAACCTGAGAATCACCTAGTTGAAAATCAAACTAATTATACTGTGTGAACATCTCTAAATCAAAGTATCCTGTTAATGGAACAATGTCCCGATGTGTGATTTATCCCTAGGATTCAAAAGAAAAATTCTAAATAAATACTTACATTTTAGTGATGATTTATTTAGCACAATTGTCCAGCCTTCATCAGCAATCAAAATAATAGGTTGAATTCGATCATTATGTTGGTAATGAAACCTGGCAGGAATGTCTTCTTTGAGATAAACATTCATGTGAGGGTCACAGACTTTCAGTTTGTTATAAACCTTTGTTCTGTCTGGTAGAAAAGGAAACAGCAAAGGAAAAAGTCATGTTGACTGATAAGGAAAAAATATTTCTAACTAGAATAACTGGAAATAAGTCCTGAACAATGTTATCTATTAAAGCCCTTTAATCATTAAAAAAACAGAATAATAATGATGTAACAGTGTTGGGGACACACACACACACACACACACACACACACACACACACACACACACACCTTTCCAAGCATTCACGTATCTCTCTTCATTTTGTGATTATCCCTGGTGGACTTTTATACAAAGAGGACAAATTTCACATCTAGCTTCCTAAGTAAATATAAACTAATTACATATTACTGCTAACTACTAATTCTAAGATTGGTAGACGAAAGGTATATCTCACACAAAAGTCCAAGATGTTTTTTAAGGATAAAAATTTCCTTTTTCCATTAGTGTGAATAAGTAAGAAATATATCAACAAAGACCTACTGTATAGCACAGGGAACTATATTCAATATCTTATAATAACCTATAATGGAAAAGAATCTGAAAAAGAATATATATATATATATGTGTGTGTGTGTGTGTGTGTGTGTGTAAAACTGCATTTCGTTGCTGTACACCAGAAACCTTATAAATCAACTATACTTCAATAAAAAAATAAAAATTAAAAAAAAGAAATACATCAAAAAGCAAGGAGGGACTTCCCTGGTGGCGCAGTGGTTGGGAATCTGCCTGCCAATGCGGGGGACACGGATTTGGAGCCCTGGTCTGGGAAGATCTCACATGCCGCGGAGCAACTGAGCCTGTGCGCCACAACTACTGAGCCTGCGCTCTAGAGCCCGCAAGCCACAACTACTGAGCCCGCATGCCACAACTACTGAGTCCATGTGCCTAGAGCCCGTGCTCTGCAACAAGAGAAGCCACCGCAATGAGAAGCCTGCATGCTGCAATGAAGAGTAGCCCCTGCTCGCTGCAACTAGAGAAAGCCTGCATGCAGCAACGAAGACCCAACGCAGCCAAAAATAAATTAATTAACTTAAAGAAAAAAAAGCAAAGAAATAATCCCTTTGAACCTAAACCTTAAGCTAATTGCCTAAAAACTTATACATCAGGGGGAAAACATAATCCCGCTCTGAGTGAGTATAGGAGTGTATGGCTGTGAACTACAAAACGTCTGAGCTTCGTTCTTTTACAAAACCCTTCCTCCTCAATCAACCGCCCCATTCAAATATTCCTTGGCTAAAAGTTTACTTACTTATTTTGGGAAGTATTGCAGCAACGGGGGTCAAGTCTACAAGAGTGTAGTCTGAGGGGTCGATGCAGCGATCCAAGTTTATCAGCTTGTCCTCAGAACACTGGGTCATCCCATGATCACTTGTAATGATCACATTAAGATCTTCCCACAGTCCTAACACCTTGAGTTTGTGAACTAGCTCACCGATATGGTCATCTATTTCTTTCAACACTCGGCGCATGTTTTCTTTATCTTCAGGGCCATATTTGTGGCCACTTGCGTCTGGCTCTTCCCAATAGAGTGTTGCAAAGGTGACAGGTGGGTTCGAATTGCTCAGCCACGTGGAGACGTTACTGAGTCTCTCCTCAAATGACACTGAGGGGCTGTAATTCATGAAATAGGAAGGTGTGGTATTGTGAATGGGCACGTCGGTACCAGGCCACATAGCAGCAGCACTTGATCTGTTTTCCTGAAGCTGGTTGGTCACCCAAATAGGGACTGCCTCATTCCACCAAAAAGGATCCTTGTCATTACTGTCAGAAAAATGTTTCTTTGTGATGACATCATACATGGAATTAGCCACAATGCCATGGCTTTCTTCATACAGGCCTGTCACGATGCTGTAGTGGTTTGGAAATGTTTTTGTGATAAAGGCATTTTTAACCTGCTCTACCAAGACACCTTCTTTGATAAAATTCTGGAGATGAGGAAATTCATAGTTGTGTAGATAGTCAGCTCTGAAGCCATCAAAGGATACCAGTAGTAACTTGGGTGGCAAAGTACAGGAAGAGTTCCCTCTACAACCAGTTATAAGTCCAGAAAACAAACATATCAGCAATAACTTCATAGTGAACATGCTGAAGGAGGGCAGTCAGGGTTCCTAAAATATAAAAACACAATTCATAAGTAGTAATGCTATTTGAGTTGGATTAGGTTTCAGAAGTTTAGTCATCGGGAGAAGAAAACCAACATTTATAAACTTTTTATACACCAGCTTTACCTACATCAACTTGAAAATTAAATAATGTCACTTACTGAAAGATAACTGAATAAAGATAAAGTGGGAAAAAATAAAAATTGCCTTTACTTGTCCAGTTGTATGTCCTGCCCCATTTTTCATGCTCTGAAGGGGATATGGGTCGTTCTTGTGCCCCATACCAATGGGCTGCCTTGTTTGTTTGCAGCAGCAGAAGTTATTCTAAAGGTTTAATAAGAACAAACGAAGAAACAAAAACAACCCTTTTGCACAAAACAGAAATAACGCCAAGCTTTCAGAGGCTCCAGGGAGGGCGATTATTTTTCTAGTTTCATGACTGGTACCCTATAGTTCCTTTCAATCCACAGAAATAGGGGGTGGAAACTCTACCATACTGGCTCATCATCAGTTCCTGTTGAAAAATACTGGCATGAAAAAGGGGAGTAAGTAATAAATACTACGTGAGGAAAAGGTCCCACCTCAATCTGAACCTGCCCAATATTCACAGGAGGCTGACAGACAGACAAAGCCTACAGGAACTTGGATGTCACGGTAGTTTCTGAGGAAATGCAACAGCTGTTGAAATGCATTTCATCACCACATCCCTTTTAAACTTCCTTTTTACTGTCAAAGACGTACAGTTGGCCCTCCATATCCACGGGTTTTACATCCATGGATTCAACCAACCGCGGATGGAAAATCCAGAAGGCTTACTGTATTCGTGTACTATTGCCACTTTATATAAGAGACTTGAGCACCTGCAGCTTTTGGTATCTGCTGGGGCTCCTGGAACCAATCTCCCTGCGGATAATGAGGGGCCACTGTAACTATCCTGCCTACCACCCTAGGCTCAGAGCGCTCCCTGATTTTTTGGTTCTTTTTTTAACAATCTACTGATTACAAAAAAACAGATTTCCCCAAACAAATCTCCCTACCTTCAGACTCTATCTTCTTTGGTTCCTAAGCAAATAGGAGATGTCATTTAGGTAGAGTGAGTCTCCGCTGCTGCCGTACTTCTTTTTTTATTATTTTTTAATTTTTTTGCCACGCCAAGAGGCCTATGGGATCTTAGTCCCGTGACCAGGGATTGAACCTGTGCCCTCTGCATTGGAAGTGCAGAGTCTTAACCACTGGACCGCCAGGTAAGTCCCCTGCCACACTTCTTCAAGTCCCCAGGGCCTCCTGTCCAGAGCCCTTCCATCTCTTAACTGACCTTCCTACCTCGATCACCGTCCCCTTATTCACCCAACATCCGCTCCCAACTTAACCTTCCCAGGAATAGCCCTGTCCATGACATTTCCTTGATAAAATCAGTATTCAAAGTCCCCCAGCCTATACAGAAACACCTCTGCCTGGCATTCAAGTCCCTCCATTATCCAGGCACAACTCACGTGCAAATTACGATGAAACAGTCACAGAAATCATGGTCAACCTTAATTCCCTTTTACCACACATTGCTGTCACAGTCTGTCTGAGATGTATTACAGAGACAATAATCGTTTATCTAGGTGACCTATAGGTGACCTATAACAGCTCTTCAGTAATAATTTGTGTTTCCAAACCTCTTAAAGTTACTTTGAATTCTTTGCCCAAATACTCTCTTAGGTCAATAAAACAAAAATCATTCAATAAATAATATAACTGAAGTCTATAACACCAAAATTTATGTATGTGCCATTTTTCAGAGGACAAGGGCTTTATACTTTTCAAACATAAAATACTCAAAATAGGGGCATAAATAATCAAAACAACGAATCTGGCTGTCATCTTGGAAGAACAAAGACGAGCTTGAATGAACTCTGTTCTACAACACCACGATTTCTTGTAATGCTGCGCTTGAGACCCATACATCATAAAGCATTGTTTTTAAAACTAAGCCCTTTGAGGAATCATGTCACAGTATGTCTAAAACTTTTCCAACGGAGTTCCTCTAAGAGCAGAGGGGTGCCGAGACAACTGTATATCCACATGCAAAAGAATGAATTTGGACCCCTCAGCTCATACCATGTACAAAAATAAACTCAAAATGACCAAGATTAAGAGCTAAAACTATAAAACTCTTAGCAGAAAATATAGGAATAAGTCTTCATGACCTTGAGTTAGGCAAAACCTTCTAAGATACAGCATCAAAAGCACAAGTGACGAAAATCATAAATAAATAAATTGGACTTCACCAAAATTGAAAGCTTTTCCATTTCAGAGGATATAATAGAGAGAATAGAAAACCCACAGAACGGGAGACAATATTTGCAAATCATATATCTGGTAAAGGATTTATATCTAGAATATATAAAGAACTGTAACAACTCTAAAAGTTAAATAATCCAATTAAAAAATGAGCAAAGGATCTGAAAAGATATTTCTCCAGATATAGAGATGGCAAATAAGCACATGAAATTATGTTCAACCTCATTAGTCATCAGGGAAATGCAAATCAAAACCACAATGAGATACCCCTTCACACCCAGTAGGATGGATATAATAAAAAAGATAATAACAAGTGTTGGCAAGGATGTAGAGAAACTAGAACTTTTATACACTGCTGGTGAGAATGAAAATGGTACAGGCACTTGGAAAACATTCTGGTAGTTCTTCAAAAGTTTAAACAGAGTTACCGTACGACCCAGAAAGTCTACTAGTAGGCATATGCCTCAGAGAAATTAAAACACAAGTCAATGATAAAACTTGTACACAAATGATCACAGCAGCATTATCTGTAAGAGCCATGAAGTGGAAACATCTCAAATGTCCGTAAGTGATAAATGGATAAGATGTGGTATATCCATACAATGGAATATTATTTGGCAATAAAAAGGAATGAAGTGCAAATATATGTTATTGCTTGGATAAACCTTTGAAACATTGTGCTAAGTAAAAAAAAGGCAGTCACAAAAGATCACTTATTGTATGATTCTATTTAGATGAAATGCCTAGATAGGCAAATCTATAGAGATGGAAAGTATATTAGATTTGTCTGGAGCAAGGGGTTGAGGAGAAATGAGGAGTAAATGCTAATGGGTACCAGGTTTCTTTTTGGGGTGATGAAAATGTTCTCAAATTGACTGTGGTGATGGTTGCACAATTCGTAAAAATGTACACTTTAAATGAGTAAACTAGACAGTATGTGAATTTTACCTCAATAAAACCATTATATTAAAAAAAAAAGAGTAGAGAGCAATGAAATTGTAATCTTAAAAGCATCTGGATTGTCCTGCCACAAAACAGGAAACATCTCTGATGTTTCATCTTACCTCAAAAATTATGTGAAATGTGTACTCTATACCACAGACCTGAGTTTTTTAACGTGAATGTGTTTCACCTCATTTCCCATGTGCAAAACAATAAAACAAAAACCTGTGTCCGCCCCTCTCTCACACAAAATACATACAAATCAAAATCTTTCTTCCCCAAATCTTGAGTGAATAGGAGGGTCAAGGCACATGTGCTGTTTACCCTGTGGTTCACTAACCCCTAGCACACTGCTGGATTCTTGTCTCCAGACTTAGAAGCACAGACAAAGTGGAAAGATTAGAGGCTCTGAAATCAGAAGGATCCCAGAACTCGAGCTCACATTTAGTAGATGGGCAACTGTGGGCAGAGCTACCAGCTTCAGTTTCTGTGTTTGTAAAATGCGGATACATAAAGTGTTAAACAATATAGGCCCTCAAATTTAGTCTCTTTTTTATCCACAGTTACAAAGCTGTTATGTTAGGAAAAAAGTCTGTACCGTGACAGGCGGAATGATACTACTGTGAAACTATAAAGTAGATGGAAATAATTTAGGTTAACCTCTTCTTTTTACACAGGATGAAGATGAAGTCCCTGGATTGGCCAAACTCAGGAAGCAATTCGTAGCCTTACTGTCTGTACTCTTACGAATTTCAGGTCCTTAACAAGTTTATAAATCTAGTAACAGCGAGTTTACAAGTCTGGTTTTAATCTCCAAACTACGAATGGGACTTTTCCTGCTTTCATTAATGGTGCCTGTATCTATGTCTACTGCATTCTGTTTCATCCCAACAGGAGTGTTAAGCTATAAACAAAACACCAGTGAGAAGTTCTCAAGTATTTCCAAGGAATAAAAAAATCACTAATTGCTATATTACAAAGCACTGGGAGAAATTCTGTAATTTTTCAAACCAAAAAGATATCAAAGGGAAGGAAAAAAAGCAGAGTCACCGGAACTACACCCAGATAATCCCAACCGAAGTTGTGTGTAGTTTTCTTCAATTCAGGGGCCAAAACACACTCTCCCTCATCTGGGATGACTTTCTTACTTGGATGAAATGTATCTCGGGCAATTCTCACTGGCATTCTTAGCTGAAATTGGGGGAGTGTGATAGTCAAAGGATATGATGAAAGCTATTTGCCACCATTAGCATGCCATCTGCTCTGTAATACAAAAGCCTTATTCTAAACACTTCACAAATACTATTTATAATGAAACTCTTACACAGCTTTAAAATAAAATAAAAATAAAATAGCATTGTCTATTCACATAAATAACATTGGTGGTTTTCCCTAGATTATTATTATTAATTTTCTTGATATTTTGAAGAAAAACTAAAACTACTCTCTGAAAGACTCTATTTTTTAACAACTCTAGGATTCTAAAGTATTCTTCAATTTTCCAGCACATACAAACTTTTCCGGCATCTTCAAAACAGCTATACTTAATCTTACTTTCTACATATATTATTTCTTTCTACAAAATAACTCCTTGTGTACTTCTTCTGTGTTCATCAAATTTCTCCCAAATTATATTTTGTAGCTGATTTAAAAGCAAGGAGGAGATATTTATATTTTATATATTTTAGTTATAAAATATCTCCTCCCTGCTTTTAAATTCGTTTAATTTCCTTAAAATAGCTTGGAACAACCTCTGGAAAAAAGGAAGAAAGAAAAGAAAACCGGAATATTAAAAGGAGCACTTGACTTTCTATAGTACTGGCAAGGTTTCCAGCTTGGGTCCACCAGATGGCCTGGTGGTTAAAGAAGAAACCCTAGTGGAGTCAAGGCTGGAATAAACCTGAATCTGCTCGTGGTCACTAGCTGTGCTTCACGTCTCTGAGCAGGACTTTCCCCATCTGTATAATGGGACGCTGTGATCTCACAGGGTTGCAGTGCCCAGAAAAGGAAGCGTTATTTGTAAAATGCTTAACACAGTGCCCGGCCGATAAAAAGCACTTCAGTGTTACCTTTCTTGTTAGGTTTTCTAGGAAATTCGTTTTTAAATTTGGCTGTGTCACTCCCATCAACTCTAATCGAATACTCAGGCGGAGGTAGGTCGATAGATACCTTGGACCGCGTTCCTGTAAAATCAAACGCCCGCCCCCTCCGGCCTCCACCTCTGTCCCGCCACCGCCCCCCGCCTCCACCCCATACCCCACCGTCCGCCCAGGCCGCGCCTACCTGCTCAGTTTCCTTTCCTCTTCCCACCCCGCCCTCGGCCGCCCCCAGCCAGGTACCTCCCGGCCGCTCCGGGGTCCCTCGCGGCTGTCCGCTAGGGGGATGTGTGTATCAAGGGTAGGGGATCTCACCACCTCTATTTTCAAAGCCCCTAGTGGACGGGGGAGGGGGTGGCATTTCCCTCCGGAACGCCGGGCGCGCTAGGCTCACACTCACCCGCTGCCGCCGCTTCTCTGCAGCACGCGGACCCGGCGCGCGCGGAACCCGGCGCTCCTGGGTCTTGGGAGCGACGGAGACCTGAAGGCGCAGGAGCCAGACCGAGCTCTTCCTGAGGCGCCTGCGCACTAACGGGCGCCCCTGATAACAGCCCCTTCCTCCCTGAGATTCGCGCTCCCCGAGGCGCTCCGAGGGTGCTCGGCTGCCCCGCGCGCGACTGCGGAACAGTTTTACAGCTCGTGGGGACTCAGCGGGCGACGGAGTATGACACATGTGCTCGGATTGGACACCTCAGCCGCCGTCGATGTAACTCCCTTTCCGATTGGTTGGATTCAGGTACAACCTGGAGACAGAGGCCTTGGGGGGGTCGAGTTAGATCTAGTAGGAGAGGTTAGTTCCACTCTCCTGCCACGCCCCATCTTCTAGCGTCCCAGGGCTGGTTGCCCTTCAGGGGACCTGAAACACAGCGAGTCCCTGAAAGGGCACCTGGCTATTGGCAGCCTCAGGCTTACTGCCATTCTCCGTTCGCCCCTAGTTAACATGCACCTGGCGGTAAGGTGTCTGCAGGAAAAACGACTTTGGCAGCCCCAGGGCCCAGCACGAGCAGCTTTAGGCAGTTCCAGTTAGTTGGGAAAAATACAGTGTGGCTCTACCAAAGCAGTATGTGTCCGTGTTGCTGGAGAAGTGATCACCGTATTACACGCGAATTGAGTACTAGGCAGTTTATGAGTAAGGTTGCAAGAAATACAGAAACACGGTCCTTGCAGTAGGGAAGTAGGAATGGCTACCAGCTGAGAAATGGGCGTTTCTTTTTAACACGCGTGTGGGTCTGGAGCTTTAGTGTAGAGCCATTGCCAAGACCCCAGAGTCTGGAAGCAGCTGCAGAGACAATCTGGGGCTGGATATTTTCTGTCGATTATTAGTTTGTACCTTCAGAAGTTAATTCCAGTTTCAAAGCTCAAGGCTGGCCTGTGCACTGGTGAATTGGGGCATCTTAGATCCGTCCGTGGGCTGCCAGAGCTGGAAGGAGTGGCAGAGGCCACGCTGTCCAGTCCCTGCGATCTGCCAGACCTGAGTTTGAATCCTCACTCAGCAGCTGAGCAATCCTGGGCCAGTATCTCCGCCTGTTTGAGCCTCCATGCCCTCATCTGCAAAACAGGCCCCCTTACAGTACTAGCCTCTTCGGGTTATTATCAAAAATGAGATAAAACAGTAAAGTACTCAGCACACGTGCTAAGTGTCAGTGATTGTTATTGCTATGACCAGAAGAATGTTCCTCGACGTGAACAATGGTCAGGGGAAAGCTGAGCTCTGGGGGAAATTACATGACATACAACTGAGTTAAATTTAAACGTCCTGGCATTTGGGGCGTAAGATTATGCATGTCCAGTTTGTTCATTCACTGGGTACAAGACTGCATGAAGAGTAGACAGAAACTGGCTGCCGTATACGTCAGGTGGTGATGGAGACAGCTGCTGTATGGGCATCAGGAGAGAAGGGCTCCCTTCATTCACTGTCCCTGCCCCTGCCCATGTGACTGGGTCAGATCAGGGAGTCCTATGCAGCCTGGTCTCCCCTGTAAGATAACGTGGTCAAGAACAGAGGGACAGAATGATTCATAAGGATCTTTTTGTCCCAAGCATCTGTTATCCTACAAATATTTACTATGTCAACCACAAATGAAAATCTATTTCAGATGCTTAAATAATAAGGATATTTCTCATCTCACAAAACAGGAAGTCCAGAGGTAGGGCAGGCTTCAGAACTGGTTGAATTAACAGCTCAACAATGTCACCGTGTCCTGAGTTCTTTCTAACTCCTCATGGAGCTATTAACAGAATTGGCTTCTGGTTCCTCTAGTGGTAAAGATAACAGTAGCAGCAGGGATCATATGACTCATTTTTCACTTCCTCTGGGCAATGGACATGACTTCTTAGTTTTTTTGTTTTTTGTGTTTGGCTCCAGCAACTATCTCCTTCAGTCACTCTACAATTGTGTCATATGCCCAAACCTAAGCCAGCATATGAAATTCAGCAGACCAATTCAGTCTGCACTTCGAGCTGAGTTCTCTTTACCAAACTGCACTTCTTCTGTCAATGGAAGTGAGGTGTAGTGGGTGCTGGGAAGGCCACCAGAGAGTCCACTATAGGGTCATTGGAAGCATTTAATGATAGTAAAAGAAAACATAACAGTAACAAATTCTCCATTTCCAGTGTGATTTTTCTGATATATTCCTTTATATAGATAGACCAAATAATAACGTTCATTTATAATTTTCTTTCAGCTCAGCTTTTGAAAAAGGAATAAATCTTAGAAATAGGGATGAAATTTAAGCCCATTTTTGTGTTGGAGATTGAAATGAACTAGGAGCTATAGTCTAAATCCGTCATGTACAAATGAATGTGGTGCCCCAGAGAGAACCGACTTGGCTAAATTCACACAAACTAATTACAACTAGAGTCTTTGCCTCCATGGCCAATGTCAAGTTTGGAAGCAGCATGTTAGAGGGAGTATCTTTTTCCCCCCATTAAGTAGACTCAAGACTTAGCATTTATTCATTAGTGTAAAATATTTAAAATGTTTTATCCTGTTTTCAGAATCAACGACATAGCTCTTCATGCAGTTATTTTTCTTTTAAACTCCTAACTGGGATGCATCACTCATTGTTGGCAGGAATGGATCAGAAGCTAGAAATTACAGGAAAAAAGTTTCACAAGAAAAGTCACACCCTGCCCCAAGAAAAACAATTCCTGTCCACTGCTCAGTCTGGTTTAACGACAAAACTGAAACCAGTGAATCAAATTTCAAGTCTCAAAGAATGTATTTTAAGTTTCACTTTTTAATATATATTAGATGTTACTGTGAAGAAAACATAATAGAGGTTTTCTCTTAAATATGATGGGGAAAGGACCTTAAGAATCATAGTACTTTAATAATTTTGAAAGTTTAACACAAACTCTGCATCCACCCCATTTTCAGCAAGATTGCATTTCAATAATCTCAATCAAATAAGACTATAAACTATTTTAAATGCTCATGTTAAAAGTGATCCTGTATTATTCATCATGAACTACTTAGTGTTAGACATTCTTCCCTCTACAGGAATTTTGTAAAGTATTTAATAAAGTTGTGCAAGAAATAGGAGAAATTCTTTTGAGGCCCTCCTATGTGGAAGGCAGTGTGCTAAATTTTAGGAAAGATGCAAAAATAAGTAAGATTCAATCACTGTCCTCAAGGTACCTCTAATCCAGAAAGGCACATGGAGAAGATATTACTTTGTTTCTTGGCCTTCCCAGAATCCATTTCCCCTTCTGGGTGTTCCTCCAGAAAACCATCCCACCTTCACTCCTAGTCGTGAGTCTTTTGGGGCTGACAACACTCCCCTCTTCTCCGGCATGGACATCTTTAGGGCAAATTTTGACCTAAATTGAGGGGTTTCCTGGGGCATGGGACTTCTAGTGCCGAAACCAGAAAAGTCCCAGACAAATTGCGATGAGCTGGTTACACTTAACTCAGACCCAAGCCTGGCCTGTTCGAGCTAATTCTGCTTCCTTGACCAGAGGAATTAGTTCTGTGATGGGTGGTGGGGACACGCCCCAGGCCAGACTAAAGAGATTCAATCCTGAAACATTTGTTGAAACAATAGAGAGTCAGTCTTTCAGCAGGAGCAGCTAAATTAGTAGAATACAGGCATCCCTCATTTTACTGCCCTTCACAGATACTGCGTTTTTTAACACATTGAAGGTTTGTGGCAACCCTGCATCGAGCAACTCTATCAGCACCATTTTCCCAACAGCATTTGCTCACTTTGTGTCTCTGTGTCACATTTTGGCAATTCTTACAGTATTTCAAACTTTTACATCATGATTATACTTGTTATGGTGATCTGTGATCAGTGACCTTTGAGGTTACTCTTGTAATTGTTTTGGGGCACCACAAACTGCTCCCATGTAGGACAGCACATTCAATCAACAAAAGCTGTGTGTGTTCTGACTGCTCTACCAACCAGCTGTTCCCCCATCTCTCTTCCTCTCCTCACGCCTCCATATTCCCCGAGACACAACAATATTGAAATTAGGCTAATTAATAACCCTACAGTGACCTCTGAGTGTTCATATGAAAGGAGGATTCCCATGTCCCTCACTTTAAATCAGAAGCTAGAAATGATTAGTCTCAGTGAGGAAGGCACACTGAAAACCAAGGTCGGCTGAAAGGGAGCCGAGGTGTGAAAGCAAAGGAAAAGTTCTTAAAGGAAGTTAAAAGTGCTGCTCCAGTGAACACGTGAATGATAAGAAAGTGAAACAGCCTTAACGCTGATACGGAAAAAGTGTTAGCGGTCTGGATGGAAGATTAAACCAGCCACAGCATTCCCTTAAACCAAAGCCTGATCCAGGGCAAGGCCCTAACTCTGTTCAATTCTGTGAAAGCTAAGAGAGATAAGGAAGCTGCAGAAGAAAGGTTTGAAGCTAGCAGGGCTGGTTCATGAGGTTTAAGGAAAGAATCTTTTTCCATAACGTAAAAGTGCAAGGTGAAGCAGCAGGTAGTGATGTAGAAGCTGCAGCAAGTTATCCAAAAGATCCAGCTGAGATCATTAACGAAGGCGGGTACATTAAACAACAGATTTTCAGTGTAAATGCAACAGCCTTCTATTGAAAGAAGCTGGCATCTAGGACTTTCATAGCTAGAGAGGAGAAGTCAATGCCTGACTTCAAAACTTCAAAGGACAGGCTGACTTTCTTGCTAGGGGCTAACGCCGCTGGTGACTTTAAGTTGAAGCCAGAGCTCATTTACCATTCCAAAAATCCTAGGGCCCTTCAGAATTATGCAAAATCTACTCTGCCTGTGCTCTATAAATTGAACAGCAAAACCTGGATGATAGCACATCTGTTAAAAATATGGTTTACTGAATATCTTAAGCCTACTGTTGAGAGCAACTGCTCGGGAAAAAATACTTCTTTCAAAATGTTCCTACTTATTGATAATGAAGTGAATGAAGGGAGCCCTTCTCTCCTGATGCCCATACAGCAGCTGTCTCCATCACCCCCTGACGTATACGGCAGCCGGTTTCTGTCTACTCTTTATGCAGTCTTGTACCCAGTGAATGAACAAACTGGACATGCATAATCTTACGCCCCAAATGCCAGGACGTTTAAATTTAACTCAGTTGTATGTCATGTAATTTCCCCCAGAGCTCAGCTTTCCCCTGACCATTGTTCACGTCGAGGAACATTCTTCTGGTCATAGCAATAACAATCACTGACACTTAGCACGTGTGCTGAGTACTTTACTGTTTTATCTCATTTTTGATAATAACCCGAAGAGGCTAGTACTGTAAGGGGGCCTGTTTTGCAGATGAGGGCATGGAGGCTCAAACAGGCGGAGATACTGGCCCAGGATTGCTCAGCTGCTGAGTGAGGATTCAAACTCAGGTCTGGCAGATCGCAGGGACTGGACAGCGTGGCCTCTGCCACTCCTTCCAGCTCTGGCAGCCCACGGACGGATCTGAGATGCCCCAATTCACCAGTGCACAGGCCAGCCTTGAGCTTTGAAACTGGAATTAACTTCTGAAGGTACAAACTAATAATCAACAGAAAATATCCAGCCGCAGATTGTCTCTGCAGCTGCTTCCAGACTCTGGGGTCTTGGTAATGGCTCTACACTAAAGCTCAGACTACTGGGGTCAGGGCCCAGCTCTCTTAAATGCTGAGGCACACACACTAACAAAAATAATTCAGGGGGCTTCCCTGGTGGCGCAGTGGTTGAGAGTCCGCCTGCCGATGCAGGGGACACAGGTTCGTGCCCCGGTCCGGGAGGATCCCACGTGCCGCGGAGCGGCTGGACCCGTGAGCCATGGCCGCTGAGCCTGCGCGTCCGGAGTCTGTGCTCCGCAGCGGGAGAGACCGCAACAGTAAGAGGCCCGCGTACCGCAAAAAAATTCAGGTATATTACAGAGGAGGATGGAAAAAATAGCAAGAGTCTTTATAATTATATCCAAGATTTCCAGATAATTTCATATTTGCTTTGAACTGCTTTGGAATGTTTCAGGCTAGTTTTCTTTCCTGAAGATACCTATCCTTTCTTCTTTGCCATGAGAAAAACTGGCTGTGCCCTTTCCTATTTCTGACCGGTCATGAATGTAATCTGCCTTACTTAACCTAAGGCATCTAGATCTGTTATGTAATTGGTTCTGTTAGGTGAATTATATTTGTTCCAGGTACGGTACCGGAGCCCTGGATATTCTGATGCTTTCTGATACCCCTTATAATAAAAGATGTACTTGTTCCGTTGGCATAATTTGTCGGAAATAAAAAGAAGGCTGCTTCTGTTTCCTAGAAGTCACTTTTCTAGAAGGAGTACAAAATTGGTTAGCAAAACTTAATTGGGTTATTGCTTCCTGAAAGTCAAATCATACCAACAAACAAAATGGAATCTTTTAAGAAATGTCACTCTTTATACTAAAACTCAAAATTAAAGAAAAAAAGAAAAAAGACCTTTATAAAATCATAGGACTGGATGAGCGCACAGAGCAGCTCATCTGTGCTACCCTCCCGGGCCTAGTCTGGGTCTGAACAGATTCTGCAGACACAGAAACAGGTGAGGGAGCAAGAAATGTGGTAAAGCTAAACAGCTGGTAAGAAGAGAAAGTCAGATCATGCACTCAGCTCCAATGTACCACCTCTGAGAAGAATTAGGTGGATTTCTGGCCCCTTTTCCAGAAGCCAGTGGAGTCCTGACTCCTCACTGCTGCTGGTTTAGGTCCTAGTGGTATCGTTACTGACTCCCCGCAGGGCATCCAGGCCCAACTCCCCCCAGGACACCCAGCATCATGGTTTTTCAACTGTCCACACAAGCTTCTCAACCACAGGCCCCGATGTCCTCAAGGATCGCCTGCTATGGTCCAGCCTCTAGGGATTCAGTGGAGTCACCGTGCTGCTCACCGAAATCCCGTATCTTCTCATTTTCCCCTCCGTGTGACGCATCTGCAACACTCAGATACTCTTGTTGCCAGTGAGCTGTTTTGCTCTCGTCTTGGATGTTTGCCAGCTCACCCACTGATTGGCCGAATCCCCCCTGTAGCGCCTGAACTTCAGATGATCCCTGCACGTCTTCCATGTGCTCAGCAGCCTCTCTCAGCTACTTGGATGTGGGACTCAGACCATGCAGGACCTCCCAGAGATTCAGGGAAGTTATCCGCCTGTATTAGTTTTCTGGGGCTGCCATTACAAAGTACCACAGACTGGGTGGCTTAAACAACAGAAATTTATTTTCTCATGATTCTACGTTCCGTGAGAAACTTCGAGTTAAGTCGAAGTTTCTTGGACTTCTAGCCTTCAGAAGGTGTCAGCAGGGTTGGTTTCTTCCAAGAGCCTCTCTCTTTGACTCGTAGATGACCATCTTCTCTCTCTTTGTCTTCACATGGGCTTCCCCTGTGCATGTCTGCGTCCTAATCTCTTCTTGTGAGGACACCAGTCGTATTTGGATTTGGCTCACCCTTAGGACCTCATTTGACCTTAATCACTTCTTTAAAGGCCCTGTCCGAAGTGCTGGGGGTCAGGACTTCAACCTCTGAGTTTGCAAGGGACACAATTCATAACCTACTCAAAGAGGTGGCTGGTCCACCTGCCAGAGTAATTTACCTGATTACAAGTGTGCCCTACCTGCTGGTCAGTGTCCCATACTTGCTGGCCAGGGTCACGTGGCTGCTTGCTGACATCACCCACCTGCCTGTGACAGAACCCGCCCCCGGGCCGGGGTGACCAACCTTTGCCCTAAAGAAAACCCCGGCTTCCTGACACAACAGCCTGACCCCTGACCTCACCTACTTGCAAGGATACCCCCAGTTTGCTTCTTACCTCCTCCTGCAGTACCTCAGCCACCTTCTCTTCTTCCCTGGACTCAGCTACGCCCCCTCCTGGGCTGTTTGCTTCCCTTCCTGCCCCTTGCTGTCTAGTCCTCACTCAGCATTCTGCTGGAGCTTTTGTTAGAAAATCCCTTCCTATGGCTCAGACCCCACCAGTGGGCTCTCATCACACCCAGAACTCATCTAGGCTCCTACAGCTGCTGCTCTGTATCACCTGAGTATTCCTTGGACCTCGGTTCCCTCCAGCTCACTGCCTCACACATCATTCCTGACACACTGGCCTCTCCTTCCCAAAGACACAAATCTCATTCCCACCCTGAAACTTTTGCCCCATTCCCACTGCCCGTATCACCCTCCACATGAGCTTTACACACCTCTCTCCCCATACTCGTTAAATCTCTGCTTATATAGAAATTCACTTGGTTAATAGAGCTTATACAGTTGTTCATAATTTCAGATGTTTTGAAGACTGCAGTGTTGTAAAAACTTAAAATTACAGAGATAAAATTTATACTAATTAATGGTCTTTTCAAGAAGAATGACATTTAAGGCGCCCTAGGTAGATGGTTATTTATCTCCTTTCTCAGTCCTACACAAAGGGAGACTGTATACAATTTTTCAGGAGCCCATTCTTTTCTTTAATGATCCTAATTATGTGTTCCGCCAAAACTAGTTATGTGACTACAGGCAAATTAGTTCATCTGTCCAAGTCCTTTGTAAATGGAAACATTTCTGTTTGCCATCCTCAAGAAGCTGTGTGATACACACATGGGGCAAACTCAAATGAGAGAATACTTGGAGTGGGTATTGAGCAAGTTAAAGAAGAGAGAAAATTTCATCTCATCTGGCTATTTCATGCTATATTTGAACGTGTGCCCATCCATAAGGGAGAGATGGAGACTATTATCACTGGTCCTTTGTATGGCATTCTCTGTTGGAGTTTGTCCCAACCTTGTTTTTCTTTTCTCTGATATTTACTTTTAGTTTATATGATGCCACCTTAAGTCCTTTCTGGAATAAGTTGAAGTTACATATAAATACATTGTTAAAACAGCACTCATCCTTTGTATACTGGAATCATGCTTTTAAAAAATTAATTTAAAAATTCAACTACACTTTGAGCTCTGTGACATATTAGCCCTTTCTTTTCAACCTATAGTTTGAAGATGGCTAGAGTCATTTTGCAAATAAGGAAGCAGAAAACATTAAAATAACCTAGGATGTGAGTTTATCCTTCTGTTATCTCATTCTTCACCCCCACGCACACATATTTTTTTTTTCTTTTTGATTTCTCAATGTATCTAGAATGCACCTGGAATGAACCTAAAAATATTTCTTCCCTGAGCATGGTATGTAATGTATGAAATGATTATTTCCAAGGTGTTTAAGTTTATGAATGACTACAGAAAGTTAAAGCCAAAAAGGACCTCAGAGATTATTGAAATCAAGCGTGTGTTTTACATGTAGGAAGCTTTAATTACCTACTTAGTTCTGAATAGCAAATTTGAAACACTCATGTCTTCCCTCAGGGCATTATAAAGCTGTCAGATTATATCCTACTACTTTGAACAGCCTTCTGAGGCATGTTTGTACCTGCTTCTTGGGTACTTCAGGAACTTCCTAAGCACTGAAGCAGTCTTGTAACCCGACTATCTTCCATCTGGGCAGATTCGTGTGTCTGGATCTGTTCACTGAACAGATTGGCATGGGGTGCACATCGACCCTGGGTCAGTTTTTTGAGCACAGAGAATTTTCTCCTCTACAAGATGCATTTCAAGCCCTCACAGCCTCCACGGGACATTCTTTGTTTTATGGTGGATTAGGTGAGAAGAGTAGGATGTCTCAGTCCAACTCTTTTCATTCAATGCATTATTGAGGGCCTACTGTGTGCATAATTCTGTGTTAACCCAGGTAAGAATAGTCAAGAGTTTGCTTCTTCCAGGACCTTGTAGTCTAGTTACCCATCAATCCAGCTAGGAGACTGTCACCAAGCAAATGCCTAGATGGTGGTCAGGTGCACCATCTTGGTTAAACATGTCAATAAGCCATTTCCTGGTCTTAATAATGTGGCGCAGTGGCTTGGGTGAGAAAGAAACTTAAGTGGCTTCTCCTGTTTCAGTAATGGAGGCAAACATAGACTCATCAAATGTGAAAGTTGGAAAGGACCTTAGAAGGTATGTGAGTCCATCCTATTTGCTGTCCAGGTAGGGAGGCTGAGGCCCAGGAGGGCAGGTTCGCGATCACAGCCCATTACTGTCTGACCCGGAACCTCCAGCTGGGTTCCCACTGCAAGTCCTGAGCCCTCTTCCCCTCTCTCCGTGTCCTCAGGACTAACTGTGCCTTTAAGCAGTAGCTCAGTGCCCTGGGGCAATTGTATTGACGCAGCTAACGTTGAGGGCAGAGATGTAGGGGATTCTCACCAACATTCAGGCATCCTGAGAAAGCATATGGCAGATCTCCTTGTTTGATTCACGATCTGGGTTGTATTCTTCATCTTAAAAGATAGAGTTTAGGATGGAAGCACTGTGAAGTTGCTTCCGAGCTGATAGCTCACACCGGTCTTAGCACACCACGCCCCGCTTGTCCCACAGTACTGTGCGTGGACCACAGGATTCAGGTAGACAGAGAAGAAAAATACCACCAGTGACATCAGTGGTCAGCTGGCCCCACCTCTGTGCTGGTGCCAACGGCTGAAGGGTGTGTGCACAGAAATAGCTGAGAGTGGCCAGTGACCTAAGCTCCATCCCCAGCTTGAGAACAAGTGTTCTGGACAGTTCTTCCCTGCCACCCCTGCCTGTGATGTCAATGGAAGCATGTATCTTTGCTACCCGTCATTTTCCTGCTTTTGTGACCTGCCATATCTTAGGATATACCTCATTAACTGGACCCATTTACGAAGGGGGTGGGGGGTTGCTAAAGAGATGAGCCAGGTGTAGATGCCAGGAGGAAGTTCATTGTGGCACACAGAGCCCTGTGTTGGGGCCACCGCAGGCTCTCAGGCTCTGCTCTTGGGCTGGGATTCAAGGGCGGGGGACATTTGAGGGCAAGGACAGCCCACCAAATTAAGAGGATCTGGCTTGCTGAGCATGTTAGCAGTACAGCGATGTATCATGGACCCACTGATCAGGTCTAGGGTACACCGTCAGGGTTGGACCCTGGTTAGACCCAGACAAAAAGCAGAGTTGATGCTGAGGTTTAGAGGGCTGGGAGAGAGCTCATTAAAAACCTCCTTCTTGGGCTTCCCTGGTGGCGCAGTGGTTGAGAGTCCGCCTGCCGATGCAGGGGACATGGGTTTGTGCCCCAGTCCAGGAAGATCCCACATGCTGCAGAGCGGCTGGGCCCGTGAACCATGGCCGCTGAGCCTGCGCGTCCGGAGTCTATGCTCCGCAACGGGAGAGGCCACAACAGGGAGAGGCCCGTGTACCGCAAAAAAAACCAAAAAAACCCCCCAAAAACAACCTCCTTCTTAAGCCAGCTTTGGTTCTAGAGAATGAGAAAGAAGATGTTCCAGGGCTGGTCTGTGGTAAAAGAAGAGACGAGAGGAAGGAGATGAGGCAGCCCACGAGGTGATCCCAGACATATGGCGCCAGAATAAACTCTGTTCACACCTGTACCCTCTGCGCTGTTTCCACGGCCCCCGCTCTTGTTCAGACCTGCATTGCTGCTCCCCTACCTTGACTTGTCCTCCTTACGAGCTATCCCAGCCCAGGCCTCATGTTTCGGGAACATGAAACTGGAAAGAACTAGAGCAGGAGGCATATAGCGATCACCATAGCAAGCGTTTTGACGGTTGTTTTGCTGGACAGTGTGCACCAATGACCTTGTGGTCGCCTCCGGAGACAGAGTGAATCTTCGAGTATGTCTCTTGAGGCGGAGGTAGATGAACACAGGGAGATGATTAAGAAGGCTTTTCACTTTTTATTTTATATTCTTTGATAGCCTTTGAATTTCTTACGTTGTGCCTGCTTTCATGTATTTCTTATATAATTTAAAATTAAAATATATAAAATGACTTGTAAAAATTAGAATGACAGCATCAGTCTGCTTGGGCCCCGATAAGTCGCTGCCATTGTGGTCTTAACGGTGTGGAACTGGCACACGAGGAGGGGCAGGGCAGGGCAGGGCAGAGGGTGGGTGCAAATTTGTAGCCGGTGCCAAGGCAGATGGCATCACGGGCCAGACTCTGGCACCACCATGGGGCAGGCAACACGAGAGCAGAGTTGGGGAGCTCTTAACTCAGGGCACCCCCAGAACCTTTCCATGCCTCAGTTTCCTCGTCTTTAAAATGGGAGTAGGGGCGATGACATTAGTCCCAGCCAACTCACAGGATTTGGGTTTTGTTTTTTTCTTTGGTTTTGTTCTTTCCTGGTGACTTGATGTTCCCATGCATTGTGGGTTTGACATAGTGATTGGATATTGAAGCAAGGTGAAGGGTCAAAGGCAGACAAAATGACTGGAGCCAAGGTGGGACGAGTTAACGACCTGATACATGTTGTAATGACCTACTTCTGCTTGGCATCTCCAGAGAGCTAAAAGCAGGACCTAACCACCATCGTTTCCAAGAAAAGAAAGCTAGTGGCATTTTGTCAGAGTGGCAGAAGAGAGGGCTCAGCCCTGTTTTTGATGGTCTTACGAATTTTAAATGACCACAGGAAAGCAGTGGAGACTTTTCTTGAGATATAAATCTCTCTCTCTATCCTTTAAGAAAGCTCCACAAACAAAATACTATCAGAATGATCACTGTTCTGCCAGTCATACTAATGAGGAAATGTACACTTAAAAATTTTTCCCTTCCCTCTCCTCATGACGGAAGCCCAGAGAATGCCAGCTCCAAGGCCAAGTTATCCATCCATAATTAAATGCATGGGCAAGAGCATACACCTGCAGTTTTTTTATTGAAATATAGTTGATTTGCAGTGTTGTGTTAGTTCCAGGTGTACAGCATGTGATTTATATATATTTTTTCAGATTCTTTTCCCTTATAGGTTATTACAAGATATTGAATATAGTTCCCTGTGCTGTACAGTAGGTCTTTGTTGTTTATCTATTTTATATATAGGAGTATGTATCTGTTCATCCTCAGCTCCTAATTTGTCCCTCCCCTCCCCTTTCCCCTTTGGTAACCTTAAGTTTGTTTTCTATGTCTGTGAGTCTGTTTCTGTTTTGTAAATAAGTTCATTTGTATCAATTTTTTAGATTGCACATATAAATGATATCATATAATTGTCTTTGCCTGACTTACTTCACTTAGTATGATAATCTCTAGGTCCATCCATGTTGCTGCAGATGACATTATTTCATTCTTTTTTATGGCTGAGTAATATTCCATTGTGTATATATTCCACATCTTTTTTATCCATTCACCTGTTGACATACACTTAAGTCGCTTCTGGGTCTTGGCTGCTGTAAATATATCTGCAGTTTTTAAACTAATTTTACTATAGAACTAACTTCATGGTTCTCCTGAGTTTTAGTTGTTCACGGTCTTTGTATAAATAAATAAATACACACACACATATGTACACACATAAAGTAAGGTGTTCTAGAAATGTAGAAAAAAAGAGTACAATTCTTCCACAGTCCCACCACCCAAAGATAACTGTGACAGTTTTGTGTGTGTGTGTTTTTGAAAAGTGTGTTTTCTTTTGCACACATTTAAATTTTTTTCCTGCATTGATACATCAGAAGGACCAATAGCAAGATGATAGCTGTACAGTTTTTACCCTTTCAATGCATAGTGATAATGGAGCAAAGCCTCTGTTCTGCTTTCCAGAAAGTTCTGCTTCTGAGGGAGGTTACCTCATTCACTCTCTCTCTCTTTTTCTTTTCTTTTTTTTTTTTTTTTGGCCACACGGCATATGGGATCTTAGTTCCCTGACCAGGGATCGAACCGGCATCCCCTGCGTTGGAAGCACGGAGTCTTAACCACTGGACCACCAGGGAAGTCCTATTCACTCTCTCTTATTCACAACGGGGGGCTGCCCTGCAGTTGAAGGGATTATTCCACGTTGTTCGGGAGGGAGAACTTGGAGAACTAGGTCTGGTCGTTTTTCTGGCCCTCCTACTTGCTACAGGTCAGACATCCTGAAGGCCAAGAAGAGTTTTGACATTTGGACAAAACCCTAACTGTGGAGGAGCATCTGCACATTTAGTCCAGTGGAGTTTAGTGCGTTCTTCCTGGAGTTTAGTGTTCTGGTTTGATTGTTACTGGCCTGACTTTTTAGCCATTTTCTGTCCGTTTCTCTAATAAGAGAAACTCTGAAACCTGTAAATTGCGGGAAGTTTCTAACCGTTGTGGAACACCTGCTGTGTGCCTTCCCCACTCCTACCCCCAGGCAGCCAGTGCTAGTTCCCCACACCTGATCCCCAGGCTCTGGAAGCTTCTCGGGGCCAGCTCTGCACTGGCTCCAGGCCCTGCTCGCAAACAAAGGACAATTAGCACGTTGTTCTCAATCGAGTTCATAGTGCAAAACCTGCTGGGCCAGGCGCAAGCTCTCTCCGCCGCCCTCCTCCTCGGGTACTTTGACTTTATAATTGACTGGTGCTGACTCCTGTCTGGGGACCAAAGGAGAACAGAGGGCGGGAAGCAAGGTGATTCCTCGGTGCAGAAGCCCCTTCCACTCCCTCAGCCAGGCTGCGAGCAGCTTTCATGTCCACAATCCTGGCAACGGCCATGGTTCCTCCCAGCCTCCCACAGATAGAATAACTGTAATCAATGCTAATATAATTATATATTTTTCTTTTTTACCATAATGACTCCTCCCACACAACTTTGGAAATAGCAAATATAAATTTTTTTCCAAGTATATATTTTGGCATCTGCCCTAAACACGTGCTGAGCCCACCTTTAAGGTAATCCAGCTATGCTGATCAGATATACACACATCAGAATTTGGGACACTGGTAGCGTTCTCCTAGATGTCAGTTTCCATAGGATTAAACTAATTTCTGCCAATGAAATCTTATTAATTCTGGGAATCTAAAGCTGAAGTTTGTCCTGTTTTAATGAGCACTCATCAACCTATATCGCACTTTGACATGTATCTCTAAGAGTTGGAAGAAATAGATGCCCACAAAACTTAAAAACCTTTACCCAAACCAGCATTTTTTAAGTAAAATTTTATCTTCTTCGCAGTCCCTTTGAAAACTTTTTAACTTTGAAAATTTAAGGTCTAGTTATGTGACACATATTAAACTCACCAGGAGAGCATTTAAAAAGTACAGGGGAGGGAACTCCCTGGCGCTCCAGTGGTTAAGACTCCAAGCTTCCACTGCAGGGGGTGCAGGTTTGATCCCTGGTCAGGGAACTAAGATCCTGCAAGCTGCATGGCGTGGCCAAAAAAAATATAAACAAATAAAAATAAAAAGTACGGATGCCCAGGCCTCTCTCCTACCCGCCTTCCCATGTAGATTCAACTGTCCTAGGGGGGCCAGCATCACCCTGGCTTTAAAAGCTCCCCAGGTGATTCTAGTAGTAAGCCAGCTTTGGGGATCAGTGCTCCACTCAGTAAGAAGAGGCGCCTACACCCCATTGGATGGTCCAGCAATGAATGACATTGCTGATATCCAACTGAAATCAATCAACAAAGGAGGTTACCATTTCAAATTAACCCAGCAGAAAGACTATGCATTAAATGGACAAAAAGTACTAAAGAGTTAGATTTACACATAGAATTGTAGACATTTCTAAGTTAACTATGTCAACATATGTTAGATTTTAACCACCAAGACATTTCATTAGGGTATTTGTGAATCATGTATGGCCTGGAATGATGAACTGGTCTCAGATTTTCTCTCTCCTGTTCTCCCAGCCACTCTGGTTGCCACTGGCAGCCTCAGTCCATGTTGGTCTGTGTTCTTCAGGAGGCTTAGGTCCTCTGTAAGTAACTGAAGGTCCCACATCGACCAGTATTTCTAGACCTTTGCCATGTTGCTCTCCATCTGTCCGAGTGCACACCTGATTTTTTTCTCTCTGCACAGGTGGTGAGCTGCACGGTGCTGTCAGGGCCTCTCCAAATGGATGTTAGAGGCATCAGCCCTGAGCTGGGATCAGGGGTACAAATATAAGCAGAAGTGTCTTCTCACTGTTGTAGGTTGTTTTCTTTTAAACATTTTATTATGAGAATTTTCAAGCATTCAGAAAACTTAAAAAACACCCATATGCCCACCATCTAGATTCTGCAGTATAGTTGTCCCTTCACAATGTGGCTTTGAACTACGTGGCTCCACTTATACACAGGCTTTTTTCAAGGAATAGTACTACAGTACTACACAATCTGCAGTTGACGGAACCCGTGAATATGGAACCATGGATACAGTTATAAAGGAAGTTATAATCGGATTTTTGACTGCACGGAAGGTTGGCACTCCTAACCCTGACATTGTTCAAGAATCAGCTGTAAACATATTCTGTACTTGCTTTACCCATGTATCTAGCCATCTGTTCATCCATTAGTTCATCTTATTGTTTGATGCATTTCAATGTCAGTTCTCATTGTTGTCAGTACACTTCACTTAGAAACATTTCAGCAGCAGCATATCAATAATGGTAGTACAGAATTTGTTTAGAGTTATTCTTCTTTTTAAATAAAACTTACAAAGACTAAAATGTACAAATCTAAAGCATACTGTTCTGAGTTTGGACAAATACATACACCTGTGTAATTCAAAGTCCTGTCAAAACACACGACGTTTCATTCCCCTGGGCAAGTACCTTTCTAACCCTTCCTGTCTACCCCTTTCCCCAGGTAACCGCTGTTTGACTTTTTAAAAGTTATAGATTTGTTTTACCCTCTGTAACATCATATAAAAGGAATAAAATCATATAATAAGTACTCTTTTGTGTCTGGTTGTTTCACTAACATGATGCATTTGAAATTTACCCATGTTGTTGTGTGTATCAGTACTTCATACCTTTTTATTAGGAGTCTTTGGCCCAACATTGACCAAGAAAGCCTCAAGACAGGCCTGGCAGCAGGTTGGAGCCAGGCAAGGCCACAGCAGTCCTCTCATGGATCACTCAGTGACAGAAGTCAGTGGCCTTTCATTAGGACACTCATGCAGCTCCATGGAGAGCAGCGTGTGGGAAGGAACTGAGGTCCCCTGCCAACAGCCAGATGAGTGAGCCATCCTGGAAGCAAGTTCTGCAGCCCCAGGCAAGCCTTCCGATGACTGCAGCTCTACCTTACATAATTGCAACCTCATGGGAGAACTCAAGCCAGTATTCCATGGTGTTGAAATAGTAGCCAGCATTGCACAGTACAGCTATACCACAATTTATTTATCCATTTACCAGTTAATGGACACAGGAGTATTTTCAGTTTTTGGCTGTTGTGAATAAAGCTGTTTTGAACATTCTTGTACAGGTCTTTTTTGTGGACGTGTGTTTTCATTTCTCTTTGGTAAATATCTAAGAGAGGAACTACTAGATATAGGGTAAGTATATGATAATTTTGTAAAAAAAAGAAAAGGACAGCCAGATCTTAAAGTAGGTACACTATTTTAAATCCCCATTTTATGAGAATCCAGGCACTCAGACATCCGTACCAACAATTGATGTTGCCATAGTGGTGGTTGTGTAGTGCTATCTCATTTTCTTTGCATTTGCTTTCTAACTTTTAATTTTCTAGTACATGTGAGTTAACACCTGCCATGTGCAAAACATTATGCAAGGGCCTTGCTGCTCAAAGCGTGGCCCATGAACCTGTAGTATTAATATTCTCTGGGAAATGCAGAGTCACAGGCCCCACCCCAGGCCTACTGAATCAGAATCAGTATTTCAACAAGATCCCCATAGAGTTCTTAGGCACGTTCAAGCTTAAGCATGGCATTAGGGGATGTAAAGATAAATAATATTGTCCTCAAGAAGTGGTGCAGGATAAAAAAGGTGTCGGGGAGGGAAAAAAGGCGAGGCTATTTTAATAGGTAGAATATGATGCTTGTACCATCAGACATGAAAACAAAGTCTGGAGAGATGGGAGAGGCCTTCGTGGGAAGGCATCACCTATCTGGGTCATGAGCAATAGATAGGAAAGAGGAAGGAAGACACGTAACCTTAGCTGCATTGTAGGTTACTTACCCTGGTAAAAAGCAGGAGTTAGATTGAGAGGTGGTGGTAGGAGAGAGAGAAAGCAACCTTTGGACTAGAGTGACAGTCCAAATAAGAGAGAAAGATGGAAAATACAGTGACCTCATGTTCCCCAATCCTGTGTGCTGTACACATAAAAGATTGTGTAGATAGGTAGATAGATAATGTTCATTCATTCAAGGAGACTCCTTAGCTTCAGGACCTCAGGATGTAGAACTAATAAGACCGACACTATGTGCCGTAATTATTAGTACTGAAGAAAATCACACAGATTTTCTTCAGTGACAGTAAAGAAACTGCAAACATGAAGACCCAGGACACCAAGAGTGCCACAAAGTATTGGTATGGAAATTGGGTACAAATGTAATTTTATATGTATATAGACAAATGTGTATACACATACACAAAGTGAAACCATTCGAATTTTGGTGTGGACAATCCAGAATTTAGACAGTTATCACTACTTTTTCTCTATTCGATTTGAACATTATCAGTGTTAGGAGCTAAGACTTGGGGTAAAATGTTATGAATACTTAGTTACTTAGATAATAAAATGAACCAGAGCAGGAGTAAAACACATTCAAAGGGAGTTGGTAGATTGACTCTAGGAGAATTTCTCTGAAATTGTTTCCTCGGGTGTAAAATAGAAAAACGAATTGCCCTATAGGGTTGTTGTGAAGATCAAATGGTCCTCATGAGCTCCTTTCTTCTTTTTTAAAAAATTTAATACATGTTAAATGAACTGTAAGGAATTTTTTAAAGGGAGGGAATTGAGCTCTAATAGAACGTATATAGATAAAATATTTTAAACATATGTTTTGAATTTGAGGCACCTTATCCTCAAAGCAAAATAATTGGGAAATGGGAAAAAAGCCCTTAGACCAGGGAATCTGTAAACTTGCAGTAGTTACCTAACTTTTTAGACTGGAAGAAGGAAACAGCTCATGAGGTGATGATGCCAGGTCTACACTGAGACCGGGTAACAGTGCTCCCTAGTGGACTAGAAATGAAAGAAAACACTCAGTTTTCCAAATCCTGAGGGTTTCTCAGCTTGATCTTTCTTGCATATTGTCTTTGCCTTTGGTAAAAATGTGTTCATTTTTATTGCATAATTTATCATTCTGGTTCAGTTATAGACATCTGATATTTTCCCTTACTTTACAGAGATACTTTACAGAGCATACATTTTAAACCTTTAATGATCACAGCATCCTTGAGCTATGGACGAAGTTCAGTGGCAGCTGTTAGGGGACCTGGGCCCTAATCTTAGTGTTACAAACATGCACCGGAAAAGCAGCCTGAGCCATGGCTTTCATATCTATAAAACGGATTTGGTAATACTTGCCTTACTGCGTTCTTGGCCAAATCATGCAAAATACTGTCTGTAAATGTCTTTTAAGTTTGCAGTTACTACAAAATGCAAAATATAATTATGATTTAGAGGAGATATCAGGGTTATGGAAAGAAAATAACTCCAAAAATACATAATAATAAATATAATTCAGAGTAGAACTAAGTTCTATTAACATACTAACGTGTCATGATGTTACTTATACATATTTTTTTTCCCCTCCAGAATCTCTTCATTCTGAGCTCTGAAACCAATGCAGCTTAGCTGTGGGAGAAGGATTGGAAACTAACACTGAACACGCCTGTCTAATCTATCAGGCTCTGAGGCTTCACACGTATCTTTTTCATTTAAACTTTCCAACAACACTTTGAGGAAGGTGTTATTTACATTTTTGCAAATAAGGAAACCAAGCCTCAGAAAAGGTAAGTGGCAGTCTACATTTGCACCCAGGTCTGTTTGGCACCAAAGTTTCCCTTACCCCATGTGGCTAAAACATTCCCCCTTCATCTTCATAATTTTTATAAACAAGAAACACTTCAATTAACCTCCAGTTGTTTTTTTTCACCCCACAATTCCATAATTTCCCATCTCTGCTCCCCAGGTCTGCCCACTCTGCACCCAAATGTAAACTAAAACCAAAAGAGAATTTAAACGTGTGTAGATAAATTGAGTATGTTATCTGCAGATAGCGATATTTAAAGGAAAATCATAGGCAGTCTTGAAACCGCTTGCAAAGCATTCAGTGAGCCCTGCCCTGCTGTGAGTATCACCCAGTGTTACTGTCGAGTCACCATGTCACAGCCTGGGAAGCGCACGGAAGCAAGAAGAATGAAAGTTTCCTATGTTATTGTCCCGTTAGTTGGGCCAACCCCTTACTTAAACAAAATCCCTTGCCTTTTAAAAAGTCTTTTGGCTAGACAGTAAAGAAAAGTATCTTTGAATCTTCTACACTGACAAATTACATCAGCTAACATTTGAGTTGACTGTCTGAAAAATACTGGTCTTATATAAATATGCTTAAATGCCATGTATATACACTGTATAATGTCAATTTTTTAAAAAGCAGAATACAAAGACAACTATGATTCCAAATGAAAATATAAACATACAGGTAGAAAAGGAGTAAGAGAAAATTAACATAAATACCTTCGGGTAGTGGAATTACAGATGATTCTTATCATCTTTTTTTTATAAGCATGAATGACATTTATAATGGAAAGAAGTCTCCTTAATATAAAGAACACAGACATCTTTGATGCCACAACAAGAACCTAAGAAGCTGAAAATGATAGCTGTGTACTTATTTCTCAGTAAGTGTGTTTCTTGTGGAGTAACTTAAGGACAGTGTCCTTCGGCAATACTGTTTAGAAAATGTAAAATCAAAGTATGAAAGGACAGCTTACTCAGGCATTTGTACCCAAGCCGGTGGAATTATTCCTCAGGTTTCATTTTCAAAGCCCACAGCTCTTTCTCCATCTTTTCTGGATGGCTCAGAGTAACAATTTACATTATATTTGTTATACAGTCTGCTCTGTATCTGTTATACAGATACAGAATCCAAGGATGCAGAGGGCGACTATACTCCATTTTACATAGGGGACTTGAGCATCCGTGGATTTTGGTAACCCCTGGGGGTCCTGGAACCAATCCCCTCAGATACCGAGGGATGACTATCTAGAGAAGTACACAAAATACATTACTGAGATAGATTGCCTTTGGTTTTATAATACAGAATCAAACTTCCTGGATGTCTTTGGAGAAAAAAAAAATCCCCAAACGGTAAAACCTTAAAACCCCTCAAACCACAAAGTAAAATCTCCAAAGATGGGGAAATGTACTGGAAGAAGGTGGAGTGAGAGAGCTCAGTGGAGTCAAGTTGTCTATGGCGGAAAGAAGGCACATTCCCTTTAGGCAGAATGATGGAGATAAAAAAAAATAGCCCAGTAATACTCCATTAAGTTACTAAGTAAACTTGATATTTCCTCAAGTTCCTTCAGCACTGAGGCAGCATGCCTTTATCCTTGTCTGCAAAAGCCCAGCTAAAGGGATGCCCAGCTCTCCTTTCCTCTCTTCTCAATGGACTATCCGGACATTTCGTTCTTTGGACATCTGCAAATTCATCTGCTTCAAGTTGCTTTTTTCCTGTACTAAAGGTTCTAGAGAAGTGACAGAAGGTTCTAGAGAAGTGGTAGACAGCTACTAAGGGGTCAGACTTTGGTCATGTTGGAGACAGCAGAGGGAGGATGTGGAGTGAGAAATCTGGACCCAGTCTGAATAAAGAGGAAGGGCAAGGGGCCAGCTGGGAGATATCCCTGAGGATGGGGCCCTGTGGTTGAGTGTGTAGTCCCAGCCTGGGTAAGTCGACAATGCCAGGGGCAGGGAGAGGATGAAGCAAGGGTTTCCCTGCCTGAGGGCTTAAGGGTATATAGTTCATCCAATTTTAAAAATAATGTCATTTTTCCATGTTCAATTTTTTAAATCAAATTTATTTAAATAACCTTGTTGTCCCTTCCATTTATGTTAAATTGTTTGAGTGAAGAGCATCCCATTTGTCTCATCCTCCCAATGTTTAATATTACCCTTTTCCTGTTTTCTGTATTCATTTCCTCTAAGTAATAAAACATCATAAATGACTTCTACTCAGGCTTCTAGGACCTTTAGGACTTTTCCCAGATTGTATAAAGTAGACAGCACCGAGGTGGACCAACTATTGTAATGACGAGTCAAGATATGGATGACTGTTCACAATTTGAAAAGTAAGAAAGTGCAGTAAAATTTTAAGAGATACCTATGGTGGGTATAATGGCAGAGTCAGAATTGTGAGGAATGAAATTCAAAATGTTGAAACAACTAGATGAAGGTAAAAATAAAGCTATGCGGTGACCAGCTGGGAATGGTGTTTGAGGGAGCTCCAAGGAGGAGAGAGAGTGCCAGGAGAGGTAAATGGGAGCGGGGCACATTCACAGTGACTGAAATAAATCAGCAGAACCATCTGAAGTTCTCAGGTACCTTCTACACAGTCCCCTCCCTGTGCCCATATTGAAATGTGGTTGCCACATTGTGATGTGACAGTAGACCAAGTTGCTCCAGTAAGCAACACCAGCTACTGGAAATGGTTTTCTCCGAGCACCTGCCTCTGTCTTGAAGCCAGCTGGAATGTAAATGATTGTGGGATTGAATGACTTTCTGTGTTATGTGTCTGCCCATCCTTGATATCATCCTATGAACATAAAACTCAGATTTCTGATCTTGGCGTTCAAGGCTATCCACAATCTAGCCCAGTACTGCCATCTTCTCTATTTTTTCTGGAATCCACATACTCCATCCAATCTGGTTTTTCTCCATCATTGTGAATTATCGATTCTGCATTATATTTCATACATTAATCCCCTTTCTCCACTTCTCCACACACAAAAATTGAAAGTAAAATCTTGGGAAAATATATACATAAACACTAACCAAAAGAAAACTGATATCAAAAGAAGGCAAAAAATAATGCTAGAGATAAAGAGTGACATTTTCTACTGAAAAAACAGTCCATCTACCAAGATTATATAACAGTTCTGAATCTGTGTGCATCCAATAATATAGCCTCAAAAATATATAAATCAAGCGCTTCCCTGGTGGCGCAGTAGTTAAGAATCCGCCTGTCAATGCAGGGGACACGGGTTCGAGCCCTGGCCCGGGCAGATCCCACATGCTACGGAGCAACTAAGCCCGTGCACCACAACTACGGAAGCTCGCACACCATGCTCTGCAATAAGAGAAGCCACTGCAATGAGAAGCCCGCACACCACAATGAAGACCCAATGCAGCCAAAAATAAAAAATAAATAAAATAAATTTATTAAAAATATATATATATATAAAGCAAAAAATGAGATAACTGAAGTAAGAATTAGACAAATCCATGATCATAGGGAAGATTTTAACTTTCCTTTTTCAATACCTAATAGAAGAAGCAGATGAAAGTCAATAGGAATATGAAATAATTGAGTAACAAAAATAAACAGATACTAATTTATTATCATCTACAGAATACTATACCTAACAATGGAGGAACACATGTTATTTTCAAATGCACATGGAAATTTCCAAAGTTGGCCATATGCTGGGCCATAAAGCAAATCTCAAAACAAATTTCAGTAGATTAAAATCATAACAACTGTATTGTCTGACCACAGTGAAATTAAGCTAAAAATCAACAAAAAATAGAACTAGAAAATCTTCAACTGTTGTAAAACTGATCAATACATTTATAAATAAATAACTCATGGATAAAGGAAAAAAATCTAAACAGAAATGGGAAGTATTTTGAACTGGATGATAAGGAAAATAAATCATATCAAAACTTGTGAGATGCAGATAAAGCTGTACTTAGAGGAAAATTAATAATCTTAAATGCATATATTAGAAAAGAAGAAAAGTTGAACACCAGTGATTTAAGTGTCCACAATTATCTTGGGATAAAAAGCAAACAGCAACAAACAAGTAAAAACAAAAAGAGAAGAAAGGAAATAATAAAGATAAGAGCAGAAATTAATGAAATTGCAAAGAAATGCACACTAGAGACTATTAATAAAGTCAAATATTCTCAAAAGAAAAAGAAAGAAAATTTAAAAATCCCTAATAAGACTGATTAAGATAAGAAGAAAAGGCACAAATCACTGATACTGGGTTTTAAAAATACCCCTATTTTTAATAGGGGTATTGCCTCAGATCCTACAAACATCACAGAAAAGTAATATGAGGATATTGCTTTAACTGATTCCCTATGTAGAATTTGCTACCGTGAAGAGATAATGCTTATTATCTCAAGCAAATATTCAAGTCAATTGTGGCAGTTATGTTTTGGGGGGTAAAGTTAAAGATTGGCCTTTATGTTGCTAAACTGAATTTTTTTTTTTTTTTTTTTTTTAGTTTAGTTAGAGTGACTCAGTTCTACAATGTTTGAAAAACCCTGTGTAAACTGACCAAACTGAGTCTTTGTACATGCAAAACAGAAGACTAGACTTTGGCCCCACAGTTATCCAAGACAATGGGCAGGGCTGCTGTAGTCCCAGTTGGATCCTTTCTGTGGAATAGCTAATTTGTAAATTTCCTCCATTGTACATGCAGGTAAGATCACGTTTTATGTGTATTTATAGCCTGTATCTAGTAGAATGAGTAGCATTTTGCCCAGTGGAGACAACATATGTGCAAAAGCATAGGGGCAGGAAATGGCATAGTATATTCGGGGAAGAGCAATGTTTCTGCTGCAGAGTAGGATATTTGAAGGAGTGCTGAGGGAGAAGCTGGCTGGACAGATAGGCTTGGTTTCATTTGTGAAAGGTCTTGGAACACACATCTTCCTGTATCTGCTTTATCAAAAATTTCCAGACATGGGTGTGATATAGGCAAACTTGTATTTCAGAAGGCACACAAGTTCATTCTTAGAACTTCTCAATCAAGTGAATATGTCTTGTTTCCTTTCTTAGGTTATATGTAACAGCCATATGGAGCCCTCAAAATACTTTCAATCGATTAACTGGTTGATAGACTCTTTCTTTTATCAGTAAACAAGCCAACTTGTTTTATACAAAGTGCTGTGGAAGACCCAGGTATTAGTTTTCTTCCTGCAGGAGTTTACAATATAGTAATGAAATAACACTTATGCACATAACACAGGAAGAAAATGGACCAGGAGTAAAAGGACTTGAATTCTGGATACATCTCCTCCATTTTAGTTGTTTATAAAAACAAATATTTAATAAGCACCTATTATGTGTCAGATATCTGTTAGACTTTAGGTATGCACTGATGAGCAAAATAGTCATGGGCTTTGTGTGTCCAATGGAGGATAATGACATCAGACAATCACAAAAATTTATTCAACAAATAATGTACTGAGAATCTAATATGTGCCAGGCACTGTTCTAGGTGCCTGAAGCAATAATGAAAAAGCAGACAGATCTGTGCCCATACAGAATTTACATTCTAGTGGGAGAAGACAGAAAACAAACTCTAGATGTCCAATAAATAAGTAATTTATATATCTTATTAGAAGGGGATATGTATTATGGTAAAAGAAATAGAAAGTCAGGTAAGGGTTTTTAGTAATGAGGAGGGGTACAGATAGGAGTTGGGATGGGTTGTCATTTTACACAGGACAGTTAGAATGGTCTCACTGAGAAGGGATGTATAAGCAAAAACTTAGAATTTTGGAGAGTTGACTCTGCATATATCCAAGGGAAATGTATTCCCGGCAGAGGGAACAGCCAATGTAAAGATCCTAATATGGAAGCATTTTGGAGGGTTCCAGCCACAGCAACGAGGCCATATCCTCTGAAGCAGGGTAAGCAAGGGGGAGAAAAGCAGATGTAGGAGAGTTTGTGTAGATTTTGTAGGGCCTTGAGGGTCACTGTATGGACTTTGGCTTTTCCTGAAAGAAATGGAGAGCCATTATAGGAGTCTGAGTAGGGAGAGAGATGATCTGATTTATGCTTTAATGGGATGACCGGTTCCATGTTACAACCTGTAACGAAATCATGATAGGTGTGTCCTGAAATGGGATAACAGGGGGACCAAATTTATAAAATACCTGTGTATTGGGCCCTAAGCTTAGCTAGCCCCCTCAGACTCACTGGGTCATCTTGGTGCGGACCTGGTAGCATGCGGTATATATAAGCTCACGTAGAATACTGTTCCTTGGAAGTGATGCAGAATGACACATAATCTTGTTGAAGAATGGCACATAATCTAGAAGTGTTCTAGCAGTGAAAGCACATATTCTCAAAAGGAGCGATATCACCCCCAAAGGGGTGAAAATTGGTTCTTAAGGGACAAAAACTTACTCTTTTTGATGTGTAAAGCACAGATGTACATACAGTATGTAACAGATATGTAATATATTGGCAGTATTTTAATTTCACGGAAAAGATACCTAAAAAGGATCCTTTAGGGATGGGGTGGGAGTGGAAGGTTGTACGATCATAAAAAAGGTTGGAAAACAGCGACTTAAGAAGGGAGTGAGTGGCAGGAAGATCACTGAACTGGAGGTTAGGAAATCACAGCCAAAATCAGCTCCATCATTAACTCTGTGAACTTGGACCACTTGCTTCCCCTTTCGAGGTTCCAGCCTGCCTTCAAATGTAAAATCAGGTAGACTGTATGACCTTTTAGCTTTTCTCCAGTGCTAAAATTATGAGAAGGACTTGAGCTGGCTCTCCACTGAGTTATAAACACCAGATTATGGGAACTATGGTAATCTATCAGGTATTTGGACCCATCAAACCTCACCTTTCAATAAAAGAAAGGGATAGCATCAATAGAGTTTAAAGTCTGTCTCTGGTCTCTTTCCCTTTATCTATTCTTTAAGCTATCCCCAAAGCTTGAATTCTAGAAATACTGCTTTAGTTCGCTCCAGAAGATTCCTGGATGCAACATTGGAGGCAAGGGTACAATGAAGTTTTGTCTATAAGATGCTCATCAGGGCTTCCCTGGTGGTGCAGTGGTTGAGAGTCCGCCTGCTGATGCGGGGGACACGGGTTCGTGCCCCGGTCCCGGAAGATCCCACATGCCGCAGAGCAGCTGGGCCCGTGAGCCATGGCCACTGAGCCTGTGCGTCCAGAGCCTGTGCTCCGCAACTGGAGAGGCCACAACAGTGAGAGGCCCGCGTACCGCAAAAAAAAAAAAAAATGCTCATCAAATGCTTTGGAACCTGTCAACCAGAGTTGCATTGCTTCTCAATTTTCGCACGATTTGTAGACACAAAAGTCCCTTTACAATCCGTCTGGGTTGTCACTTCAAAGAGAACGATGTACGTGGTGGGTGAAGGGATGCAGGAATTAGCAGGATAGAGTACCAGGTTAAAAAACAAAGAGCCTGTGTATTCAAGGCATCTGTAGATGACATCAACTAGACAACTTTGTGCATACAGTTCTTTGCTTTAGAAGTCCTTTGAGGACAGAGAATGTGTCTGCTAACTCAAATGTTTAGTGCTCAACTCAGTATCCTGTACATAAGAGGATCTTTGTGAAGGTGTCTTGACTATGATGATCACACAGGTCGAAGAGAAAAAAATAAAACTCAAAGCCATAAATCTTTGAGTCCCTTAGTTTGGGTGATCTGTACTGATGTGACCATAGACAAGGGCATTTATCTTCTTTTCCTTCTGTTATTTAATCACCTAGTGGTGTTTCCAGATAAGAAACGTAAGTGGCACTCATTACCTAACTGGAGCATGTGCAGCGCAGTTATCATAGGGTATCAATACTCAAACAACTGTTTTGTGTAATGAATTCAGCTATTCATAGATGAGTTACTATTGTGAAGAATTGTGCTCCACTGAACTGCAGGGACTTCTTGAATGTTGTCAACATTTGGAGGCAATTGGAAGAGGGAACACTATTTAGTGACAAATGGCTAAATATTCAGAATTTCAATGTATACTAGGAAGATAATTCAAGTCAACCTCTAGTTGATCCGAAGAATTTTGGAGTTACTGGCAATGAGGAAAACTGTAGAGTCTGCTTGAAAATATCCTTAGGAGTGAAGGAGTTAACTGAGTGTTTAAGCTTTATCTCATGTCCAATGGTCTTGTGGTTTGCCGATTAAAGTCTCCAGTCAATAATTGTTAGGGACCTGTCATTGATAGCTGTTGCTAGTTGCTGTGTTTCAAAAGCCCGTTGATTCCTCTGCAAGGTGATACAGCATCCTCTATCCCTTTCCTCATTTCAGACCTACTCAGGTCTGCCTGCAAAAGGATCCACCAAATCAACAAGCATGAATGATGAAGACTACAGCACCATCTATGACAGAATCCAAAAAGAGAGGGCATATGAGGATTCAGACCAGCCAGCAGAAGACAAAGGTCCCCTTTACAATGATGTCCATGAAGACTTGAAGGCAGAAGCCAATTTATATGCCACTGAGTTGGAAACCCATGGGTACGGCTCTGCGGCCATTTATGCTGTTGTTGGTCAGGAGAGCACCTCAGCCTCTTTTCAACGAGAAACAGGAGAATACCTCCTGCCTGAAAAAGTATACCCTGAGGCTCAGCATCCTCAACCTGGGGAGCCCCAGGAGAATGGAAGTGAGATGGAAGCAGATCCGACTTCTCCTTCCAGCTTCACCATCCAGCACAGCAGAGCCTTCTCCACCAGCGAGGACTCCCCTACCAGCTATTCTGCTGATGATGTTTCAGAAGAAAATGAATCAGCTTCCACTAACCCTGAGGTTAACCTCTTTGTGAAGGTAAGGGCTGCCTCTGACAGACGCACAAGCAGATGGTGTTTTATTTTGCTCTGAGTGACCAGGGAAAGATGCATGGTGTCATGGTCCTTGGGGGTCAGTATATATTAAAGAGTAGGGCTGATGGAATGGGTTGTTCCATAGATCACCCAGGACCGCTCAAAATTACAAGAATTGGTAAGTGCATTTAAAAGTGTGTGTCTAATCATTGACTTCTCTATACCACAGGCAAAGCATTTTTTAAGAGTTCACTTATGAGGGAGCAGAAATTGTTGCTCAGATCCTTTCCTTTGTGACAGACATTAAGTGCATTTTCCTGTCTGGTTAAATTTCTTTCATCATCATCATTTTGAAAAACGAAACTAAGGCTTGTTGAAGTCAAATCGATGGTCCTTCTTAACGTTTCTAAGGTCACAGATAGTACTTCGTATGTATGGTCGATAAATGTTACGTCTGTCACCGAGCTTGCCCTTTTGGCGCCAATATAACTAAAATATCTGATGAGATAAAATGATTTCTCTAGTAGTAATACACTTAGTGTCAGTGTTAATGTTTAGCCCTTAGTATACTTAAACAAAGAACTTTGGTGATCTTTGTATTAGACTGATATTCTAATAAAGATTATGGTTATGAATATTATCAAAACATAAAAATCATTTCAGGGCTAAACAAATCATCTTTGTAGATCAAGATGATGTTTTCCCCAACATTCCCCACCCAAATTCATATTTACACAAATTTTTATGTGAAGACAACAAAAATGATTACTCAATGAACCTATAAAAACCCCAGTCAACACTCATTTCTCCCCTTTCCAGTTTCGAATTAACTCCTTTAATGAAATGCACTTTCTTTTCTAATTTAATACATCATTATTTTCTATTTTTCTCTACCTGTTTGGTGTATAAATCGTCTCCTTTATTCTACCACAAGGTCCATTTCAAAAGCACCGAGAGCGTTTGGTTCATATTTAGGTACCTGGCAAAACTTGCCTGGGATTTTGTTGAGCATTTGGGAGAAAGAAGCATGTGTAGACAGAGTCCTTGCTCTCAAGAAATAACCATGTGGTACAGGAGACAGACTTGCAAGCTGTGAATTTTGGTGAAATGGAGGAGTGAGAGAGCGTTGTGCCGTGGGTATTCTGGGAATGCCCAAGGGTGGACGAAGGAGTAAGGAAAGGCTCCACAGAGGAGGTGACATTCAAACAGGTGCATTCCAGCCATTATATTCACATGACCGTTGTGTGAGTTTCAAAAAAAGTCACCTTTTTAAAAGTGAGGCCTAGGTGTATTTTCCTCAAGACAGAGGCATCCCTGCAACTTCCTGCAAGAGACAAGATGAATCAATCATCATCGTCATGATCATCATCATCATTATGGGCACATCAAACCATTATTTGCATGTTTGGCAAAGGGTTGATTTCATCAGAAATTAGGCTGAACCAAACAGAAGTAGGAGGAAATAGAAGTGTTGGCATCTCTAGCGGGTACCAGCAACAGGAAAAACTACTTGATAGTGTCATGTGGTTCCTAAATTATTTAAGATCCATGGTTCCCTAAAGTAAATATTGGATCTAATTAACTCTTTACATTTACATTCTTTTTAGTATAATTTTGTTAACTAAGTGGACGTAGAATGTACTATCAACCTCAGCTCCTATGTGTGGACTCCTTTTTAGAGATTCTCAGCATCACTCAGTGAGAAGAAGGGCAGTCCTAATCCTGGCTTCTCCACCCCCCAGCCCACCTCCACTGCGGTCCTTTATTCAATGAGGAGGGAAAGGAGTAATATGAAAACAGGTGATGCAGGGCTGTAGGGCTTGCGTGGGAGTGGAGGGCGTGTGTGTGACCAGCCCAGGCTCCTCCCTCCTCCCAGCTCTGCAGAGGGGCTGCTGGAACCCCTGCGTTGGACGGGGATCACCATCTTCCTAGCAGGCTTGTTGCTGGTGTTCTGGGGTTGTTCTCCTCCTGGGCTGTTTTGGTGTAGACCACTTGGGCTGCAGGTACACCTGTACTCATTTGTGTATGTTTCCACCTGTCTGGACAAGTCAGAGAAAATGTCATGCAGGTTAATAACTGTGTTCAACCAACTTTTCATTGAGGCTCGGCCATTTCAGGGTGTTGACCTGTTACTTACTTAGTTAAAATATGTCATTTATTTATTCATTCAACAGAGAGTTATTGCGCCAGGTTCTGGGTGTACAACAATGAAGAAAACAAAGGCCTGGCTCCCCAGCACTTTGCGTCGTAGTGGGAGAGACAACAGATGGACAAATAGAGAAGTAAATATAAAATATGCCGAGTGGTGATAGTGCCATAAAGAAACATAAAACAAAACAACGGGTGTGTTAATTTCCTACTGCTGCCCTAACAAATTACTACAAATGTAGTGGCTCCAAACCACATAAATTTATTCTCTTACCTTCTGGAGATCAATCGGAAATGAGTCTTAAAGGGCTAAAACAAGGAGTCAGCAGAGCTGTGCTCCTTCCGGAGGCTCCAGGCGAGAATTTGTTTCCTCCATTCTTCTAGAGATGGTCCTCATTCTTGACTCCTGGCCCATGTCACATCTCTTTCTCTCTGGCTTCCAGCTTCACCTTGTTTTTGGCCACACCATGCAGCATGCAGGCTCTTAGTTCCCCGACCAGAGATCGAACTCGTGCCCCCTTTAGTGGAAGCGCAGAGTCTTAACCACTGGGCCTCCAGGGAAGCCCCCAGCTTCCCCTTGCCTTCCAATCTGACTCCTTCTGCATCCCTCTTATAAGGAAACCTGTGATTAGTTTGGGCCCGCAGGATAATCCAGGTTAATCTCCTCATTTCAAGATCCTTAATTTAATCACTTCTGCAAAGTCCCTTTGGCTTCAAAGTTTCTGGGAATTAAAGCATGGGCCTATTTGGGAGCCATTGTTCAGCTTCCCACAGTGGGACGAGAATGATGCTGCGTAGGGGTGGGAGGAGTAGGGGTAGCTGAGGCATGGGGGCGGGGGATAAGAGAGGTGGAGGTGGGTACAGGTCACGCCTAGGCCTGATGAGCCGTTGACAGAGCTTCCACTTTTTTTTTTTTTTTTTTTTTGTGCAGTACGCGGGCCTCTCACTGTCGTGGCCTCTCCCGTTGCGGAGCACAGGCTCCGGACGCACAGGCTCATGGCTCACGGGCCCAGCCGCTCTGCGGCATGTTGGATCCTCCCGGACCGGGGCACAAACCCGCGTCCCCTGCATCGGCAGGCGGACTCTCAACCACTGCGCCACCAGGGAAGCCCAGAGCTTCCACTTTTACTCTGAGCGATAAGGGGAGTCATCAGAGGGTTTTGGAAGGAAAATTCTGGCTGCCTCTTTGATGATAGACTACAGCAGAGAAAGGGTAGAGGCAGGGAGGACAGGTTGGAGGCCCTTGAAAAACTAGGCAGGGGAGGACGGTGGATTGGACGATGGTGACAACAGTGGAGCTGGTGCCAAGTAGATTGGGATTGTTGGGAAGAGAGAGCCCAGAGGTTTTGCTGGTGGGTCTGATGTGTAGTATAAGGAAGGGAAGGAGCTAAGTTTGACTCTAGGGGTTTAGACAAGAGCTATTGAGTGAATGGAGATGTTATTCTCACTTCACCTGTGGACCTCTTCTCCAGGAACATATGATCCAGAAAATGTGTTCACAGTCATTCATATATCCATCCCTCCCTCCCTCCCTTCCTTCCTTCCTTCCTTCTTTCCAACATTTACAAGATACTTACTACGTGCCACATACTGGATGTAAGAGATGAATGCAGCACAACCCAAGTGCACTGTCCTGTGGGCAAAGACAGAGAACCACAATTCTTGAAAATAATAAGAGGAAAGAAATAACTGCTTCTTGGTCATTGGCTGAGATCCAGTGAAGGAAAAGTCTCTAGTGAGAGCTGCAATTCATGTCGTAAGGCAACCAAGAGGAGTTGTCAGTTCAGAATTTGCTGATAGGATTATAAGAATTTCTTGCTGCTTTCTGCTAAAGTGGAAGGACCTGTAGACATTTTCCTAATTGTGTGTGTGTGTGTGTATGGAAGAGAAAGAAAGAGGGGGACAAGAGGGACAGAGACTGAGGGAGGAAAGGAGATAGAGATATAGAGGGAGATAAGAGAGATAAGAGATAGAGAGGGAGATGGAGAGGGAGAGAGAGAGAGAAAAAATATTCTGGTATTTAACACAAAGGAAAAAAAGTAATCTGACGATGACAATTGCAAAGAAAAATGGTACAAATGAACACCATTTGTCCTGCACATAATTGATGTCATTGATTATGGAAGGCAGTATATATATGTATGCTGTAGAGCACGTTTTCAAGTCAGGTTGCATGGTTTGAATCCTGGCTTAGCACATTAATTTCTGTTAAATTGTTTACCACTTTTCTCATTGGTAAAATGGATGTCATAATGATACGTTCCTCATAGGGTGGTTATGAAGATTGAATAAGAGAATCCATGTAAATTGCTTCGTATAGCATCTGACGTATAGTAAATGCTCAAAATTTAGGAGGCTAAATTATTATTGTTTATTGTGATGAATTTGAATCATCCATAAAATAACAATTTTTATTTTAGGCACTGTGCCTTATAGTTAGTAGACATTATAAATGTTCTGTTAGCTGATATTAATGTGACGGTGTAATATTGTGGAAAGAGCACTGGTCAGGAAATTCTAACACGACTTTGTCAATGATTCACTATGAAACATTCTTGGACCCAAGTTTCCTCATCTCTGAAGTGCAGTCCATTCCAGCTCTTACAGTCTTTGACCAGGGTATGTGGCTCCAGCTCTGTATCAGTGTCACGTGTCTGGCACCATCTATTGTCCACTTGAGCAGACCACTTGATAGTGATTAGGGTCTCTAGATTTGGGTGTGGTAGGGAGGGCCAGCAGGAAATCAACACGCCTTTCCATCCTCAGCCCACGTGAAGCCTGTCCCTTGGAAGGCATCCTCAGGGGCTGTCTCTGATTAGGCACTCACAGAGTCCCCATGTAGAGTTGCACAGGTTGTGCACTGAGCAAAGTTAGGGGGCCCCATTCACAGAAAATATAAACGGCGTCCTTCTAGAGTCAGGCAACATATGAGCCCTGATAAATGTTTCTTAGACTCATAGCCTGGAGTATTTTTGTCTAAAAGAGTGACTCCCTATAATTTGGTTCGGCATAATGGAAAGAGTGACAGAATTGTCAGTAGAACTTGTTATTATTGCTGTAACACAGGAGCCTGATGCTGTTCCAGAGGTCATGGTATCCGAATAGAGTATTCAACCTAATCCACGGGCTGTTAGAATACTGTAATTAGGATAAAAAATATTAAGCAATATTTCTATTTAACCTAGTCCTCTTAAATGTTATTTTATATATTTCATCACATGTACAGTGTATTCTTGCAGTAGTACGTTAATATAATTTGTAAATGAATAAATATACATATATTGTGGGGAAACGTTTAAGTTCTGTATTGAGAGGCATGCTCAGTTTTTACACTCTTATTGACTCATAGGCTTTCCTTCCTTTTCTGCCACCACCTGGGGTCTGAGACTCTTTCCTCAGCCAAGCACAAGTGAGAATAGGTCCCCTCACCTCCCGGGTCCTTCCCGGGAGTTTTCATAAGCAACACACTGAGTCCATTTGCTTTGGAGGCAAACAAACATTCACCGTCTCAGTCGAGGAGCTAAGAAATCGCATGGAGGAAATGAGGGACATGCAGCTAGATTTGCATGTGGAGATCTGATTCAGGTGAGGAGCAGTGGGGATGTGCCGGTTGGTGGTCTCAGCAGACGCAAAGGCACAGCACATATGCACGTATATGTGAGGAGATATATTTGGCTGGAATGGAGGGAAGGTCCACATTGGTACAGAGCAGAGGCTGAGGTCGAAGAACCAGGAGTATAGTCTTTTTTTTTTTAATCATATCTTTTATTCTCCTATTATCTTTGGGTTTTTTGCTGTTGGTTTGTTTATTGAAGTAGGGTTGATTTACAATGTTGTGTTAGTTTCAGGTATACCGCAAAGTGATTCAGTTATACATACATATATAATTTTTTTCAGATTCTTTTCCCTTATGGGTTATTACAAAATATTAGGTATAGTCTTTCATGGCAAACTGAGCAGCTTGGATTTTATCCTGAAGGCAACTGAGTGTAACAGAATGTTTTGAAAGAGAATATCATTAGCGAAGCAATGTTTAGGGTGATGGATAAGCAAATTAAAAAGTATTTCCACCTGTTGGTGTAGAACAGGACAAAACAGACATCTACCAACTTTCATTTCTAAGATTAGTTCAAGCGTTTGAATGTAAATACATTGTGTATAATGACTATCTCCTTTTTTAGTTATTTATTCATTCAGCTGTCTGTCTGAATATGTCCAAGTATTTAGATCCTTGATTTCATACAGACAAATTTCTGGAAAAAGTTACCAAACGTGATGCTGATTTATATACTGTCTATATGGGTATCTAGGTACTTTATATTTGGTTGGGGGAGAGGGATAATGTGGATTTGGCACCAAGTTTGGTTTTTTTTGTTTTTTTTGCGGTACGCGGGCCTCTCACTGTTGTGGCCTCTCCCGTTGCGGAGCACAGGCTCCGGACGCGCAGGCTCAACGGCCATGGCTCACGGGCCCAGCCGCTCCGCGGCATGTGGGATCCTCCCGGACCGGGGCACGAACCCGTGTCCTCTGCATCGGCAGGCGGACTCTCAACCACTGCGCCACCAGGGAAGCCCTGGCACAAAGTTTTGATTGATGTTGTTTTAGTACAGTTCCCAGTAAAAAAACGTGTTTATAAGGTCTGTCTTAGCCTGGCTGGACTACTCAAAAGTTTTACATTTAGATGCCTGGAGATAGCTGGAGCCCTGCAAGGGGCTCCCTGTTCACAACCCCTAGGAACAGCCTGCTCTAATGTCAGTAATAAGCACACATCAAATATGTCCTTGGAAACGTCTGTGAGAAAGTGGAAGTCTGAGCCTGTTGCGTGTGCCCAGCTATGCTTTCGTGGAACCCTTGAAACATATGAGTATGGAACAAGGGGCAGGTTTGAACAAAGATTTCTACTTCTTGTCATAATGTCCTTTTAATTAGGGAACAGTCAAGCCAAAATCACTTTCTAGGTGCCCGTATGAACTACTCTGCTCACTGAATCAATGCCATCAATCAAAGAGAGAACAGAATCCTAGTGCTATAACAAGAATATTGAAAACCAGATGAGTCAAGTAACTTGCCCAAGGCTGATGGCAAATTAGTAGCAAAGCCAGGGCTTTGATCAGCCCGCCGCTTCCAGGGCACTTTCCTTCCTATTGGCATTCCTAGCCTGGGGTGCTGGATGCTCGTGAACGTGCTACAGGAGGTTCAGGAACATTCTAAAACTCCATGCAAATTTTTTGTGGAAGCTGCTTCCCCGAGGGTCCATGAACTCTTGCTGTTGTCTATCTCTGTGATGCATTGCGCTTCCCCACCTGGGTCCTCATGCCTTGTGTCTCCATGTGGGAGGGGGAGAATGACTGAGCAGCCCAACTAACACCTGTCCTTTCCGTGGAGTCAGCCGCTTGCTCTAAGCCTTTTAGCAACTTGAGAAACCATGGGAAGGAACACTGACAAAAGAGTAATAAAGATGCATTACCTGAATCATCATGGGGGGATTATGTCCACTCTGAAAAGGAAGGTGATGTGATATTCTGAAATACATACCACCAAATTAGAATCCACCTATTTTCCAAGGGAAATTTTGGACATTTTTTCCCCAGAGGGACTGCTAACTTAGTGTCAACTCAACCACACCTCATCCCACCACCTTGGTGGGCAGTGTCACCAATTGTACAAGCTAAAACTTTTTAGTAACTTAGATTTCTGCTTCTTTACTGCCCAACATTCCAGTCAATTTCACCTCCTAAATTGTTCTCATCTCTCCATCTTGGCCACCAATGGCCATGGTCATCTTGACCACAGTTATTCAACTTGTCGCTCTGCCTCTAGACTTATCTTCCTCCTAAGAAGCCCCACATAGTCACCAGAATGGCATCTGAACACACCATTCCCTGTTTCAAGCTATACAGTGGCTCCCCACTGCCCCCAGGAAAAAGGCTGGCATGAGAGAATGTACAGAAGGGTCTTCATGCCTCATCAGGCTTTTAGCCAAGACCTCATCACCTGCTATTCTTCACTCACACTTTGCCTTGAAAAATGTTGACTTGTATTTCCCTGCATACTTCATGCCGTTTCATGACACTGGGTCTTTGCTCAAGCTGTTCTCTTTCAGTGCTCTCCCTTCCTGGGTCAGCCTACCATCCTTTCAGACCCAGCCGAGAAGTCACCTTTTCCAGAAGCTTTTCTTGGCCCCTCCAGGCAGGGCTGGGTTGGGTCTTACCTCAATGTACCAGTCTGCTAGGGCTGCCATAACAAAGTACCACAGACTGGGTGGTACAAAGTACACAGAAATTTATTTTCTCTCAGTTTGGAGGTTAGAAGTCTCCAGAGTTCTCCAGGAGGCTAGAAGGCTAGAATCAAGGTGTGGCACGGTTGGTTTCTTCAGAGGCCTCTCTCCTTGGCTTGTAGATGCTGTCTTCCTCCTGTGTCTGCCCGTGGTCCTTCCTCTGTGTGTGTCTGTGTCCTAATTTCCTCTTCTTATAAGGACACAAATCATATTGGATTAGGGGGTCCACTCTAATGATACCATTAGGATCACCCTAATGATCTCATTTTACCTTAATTACCTCATTAAAGACCCTGTCTCCAAATACAGTCACATTCTGAGGCACTAAGGATTAGGATTCAACATATGAACTTTGGGGAGACATAACTCAGCCCATAACACTTAATGTTATAATTCTCTCACTGAAGGAGCATCTGTCTTTTATCCATTTTCATATACACAGTCCATGGCTACTTAAATGATGATTGAATTAGAAAGGAAGGAGGGAATAAGTTACTCCTAGGGAGGCTCAGGGCAATGGCGGGAGCGGGGGAGGAAGGCTTGTCCCAGGGGCCTGCAGCTGTAATGAGAACGGTGCTCCAAGCCCCTGTGTTAGTCTCATAGAGCTGCTGTAACAAATTACCATAAACTTGGTGGCTTAAAACAAAAGGAACTTATTCTCTCATCGTTCTAGAGGTCAGAACTCTGAAGTCAAGGTATAGGCAGAGTCACACTCCCTCTGACAGCTTTAAGGGAGAATCCTTCCTGCCTTTTCCAGTTTCTGGTGGCTCCTGGCATTCCTTGGCTTATGGCTGCATCACTCCCATCTCTGCTTCCATCATCACATGGCCTTCTCTCCTGCGTCTCTGTATCTGTTTTCTCTTCTCTTCTTTTATAAAGACTTGTTAATGGATTTAGGGCCCATCCTAATCCAGCATGATTTTACCTCAAGATTCTTCATTTAATTACTCTACAAAGACACTTTTTCCAAATAAGGTCACATTTACAAGTCTGTTTGGGCATAGCTTCGGGGAGGGAGGAACACTTCAACCCACTACATACAGCCCCTGAAGGTAGGACTGGGTTGAGTTGAAGCATGGGAACTCTGGACATGGACAGCCACTCCTGGGATCCACATATCCCACCCAACGCAAGGGGTTCTATGAGAATTCAGTGGACTGTTTGCACCTTCATCGCATTAGTTCTGCAGCATTCATGAGACCTCCTGGCACGTGCCTAGCATCACCCTGAAGTTGGGCAGGAAGCCAACCACTGAGTGCTTAATGTCATTTGCTGGGCTTAGAAGGGATGTTTGAGTCGAAGGACTTGAGGATTCCCACAGCGGTTGGTGTGAAACAGTGTAAGGAATGGCCTGCGGAAACAGTGTGGCCGTAGCTCATTCAACATGTCCTGGTTCCTGGGTCTAGCTTTGTGTTTCTGCATCTATATAATTGACCAAACACTGTTCTGACAAACACAGTGACCAAGAGAAGGAGAGTAGTGTCAACACTGGGAGAAAGAACGTCCACTGACTGGGATGGGGCTGACGATCAGAATATCTGGGGAGAGGGACAGTGACACGGATGATGGATCCTTTTCTGGACTCCCATTTTTTAAAGGGTAACTCACCAGACTGTCAGCGCCTTGATGGAATGGATGATGTCTTTCTTATTTCCACAACGCATTGTCCTGTGGGGTGCTGGGCTTGTTGTAGGGGGCTCCATAAATGTTGGACCAACTGAACTGACCCTTCAGGTAGCCTTCACCCAGTGTTCTCTAGCTACATCTTACTCACCTGTGTTTGTACTCCCACCATTAGTGTGGAGGCTGGCCCATAGTCATAAATATTTTTCAAATTGAATTAAACTGAACTTGTTATGGGAAAAGTAGTTAAGTTTTTTTTTGAAGGGAAAGCTTATTAGTGTATTCTGGGAAATGTGATCAGCATTTTCAAGCAAAGGCCCTATGTCCCTGCATCCATTGATGGGGGATGGGGGATGGGTGAATGGTAAGTCATGGTAAGGAGCCAGGTGATATGGGGGAGAAAAGAGAAGGAGAAATTCATATTACCTGAATGTTTTCTTTGAACTATGTGCTGTAAGTCACCTGCTTTATTGAAATTATTTCTGTAATAGGACTTAGGAGCAAGGTCCGCATCTGGATTCTGACACTGGGTAACCATGCAATGTTGGGGAAGTCGTTTGCACTCTCTGGGCCTTAGATTTCTCAACTGTAAAATAAACAGTTGGAATAAGTTGAGCCCAAGAGCCCCCACTGGTTCTAACCTGCGGAGCGTGAAAGCTTCATTCTCCTCTACAGTAAAATAGTTTCCCTCCCACGCCCCCACCCCAGCTTAAATTTATATTATCATGAGGCTCTCTGAACTATATACTGAACATACTCTTAGACAGTCCTGTGACTTGTTAAATGGGGGAAAAGGGAGATAGTGAGTAACAAAGAAAAAGATGTTCTCACACAGAAACAGGATTTTGACTCAACTCATATTGAATAATAACAGGTTTTGGAGCCCCATTGACTCTTCTCCCCTTTTGAATAGGTTTACCATTTGCATGGTTCAAAATTTGAAAGGTACAAAAGATAGTCTCTCCCCCACCATACTCCTTCAGACATCCCATTCCCATTTTCTGAGGTGATTTATTCTAAACTTTCATGTATGTGCTTCCTGAGACATTTTACACACATCCTGGCAAATATATGTATGTTTGTATATTCGAAATTATCTCTTTTCCCTTTTATTTAATACAGATGGTATTATACTATATATCCTATTATGTACCTTCCTTTTTTGAGAGTCAGTTTTGTTGGGACATAATTTACATACACTAAATTCAGCAATTTTAAGTGTACTCTTCAATGAATTTTGAACAAATATATACAGCTGTGTAACAATCATCACAATCATGATATGGAACATTTCCATAATCTCAAAAAGGTCTCTCTTGACCCTTTGCCATGAGTCCCCTCCAAGCCACACCCTGAATCCTGGAAAACACACATCTTTCTATCATTATAGTTTTACCTTTTCAAAAGTATCGTATAAATAGAATTAAACTCTGTAATCGTTTGTATGTGGTTTCTTTCTCTTAGCATAATGCTTTTGAATTCATCTGTGTCAGTACATATATCAGCAGGTGGTTCCTTTTTATTACTGAGTAGTATTCCATTGTGTGAATATACCACAATTCGTTCATTCATTCAGAAGTTGATGGACATGGATTCTTTCCCAGTTTTTGGCTATTATTAATAAAATGGCTATAAACATTCACATATAAGCTTTTGAGTTGATTGTGTTTTCACTTCTCTTGGTCAAATACCTAAGGGTGGAATTATTGGGTCATATGGTCAGTGAATGCTTAACCTTATTAAAAAAAAAGCTTTCAAATTATTTTCAAAGTGGCTGGAAGAATTTATAAAAGATTTCTTTTTGCTCCTTTTCCAGTACTTGGTATTTTCAATCTTTTAAGTTTTAGGTATACTGATAAATATATAATGATCTTTCATGGCAGCTTTAATTTACATTTTTTCTAATGACTAATAATAATATTAAGCATCTTTTCATGTACTTACTAGCCACCATTAGATCTTCTTTGATGAAGTATCTGTTCAAATATTTTGCTTATTATTGTTATTTTAGCATTATCATATTATTGAATTTTAAGAGTTCCTTATATGGTCAAGGTACAATATCTTTATCAGGTAAATATTTTGGAAATAGTTTACAAAGTGACTTGACTTTTCATTTTCATAAGTGTCTCTTTTTTTTTTGGTGATACGCGGGCCTCTCACTGTTGTGGCCTCTCCCGTTGTGGAGCACAGGCTCCGGACACGCAGGCTCAGCGGCCATGGCTCACGGGCCCAGCCACTCCGCGGCATGTGGGATCTTCCCGGACCGGGGCACGAACCCGTGTCCCCTGCATCGGCAGGCGGACTCTCAACCACTGCACCACCAGGGAAGCACACATAAGTGTCTTTTGAAGACTAAAGATTTTGATTTTGATGAAGTCCATTTATCAAAATTTTTTCTTCTATGGTTTGTGCTTTTTGTGTTCTAAGAAATATTTGTCTAGTCCATGGTCACAAAGATGTTCTCCTATATTTTCTTCCATAAGTTTCTCAGCTTTAGGTTTTATATTTAGTTCTATGATCCATTTTGAGCTAATTTTTCATAGGGTGCAAATATGGCTTGCATCTATCTATCTATCTATCTATCTATCTATCTATCTATCTATATCTAACTTTATCACAATCTCTCTCTCTTTCTGCAGCTCCATCCCTTCTGGTATTTAGATCTGCGAATTCTAGCTGCCTTGACCTTCTGAAACACCAAACTCTGTTGTCTCCTCAACTCAGAAAGACCACCAGCCTCTATTTGGGTTCTATGCTGTCTGTCTCCAATGTCTGAAAACCATCACTTTGTGAAGTTTGTCTGCTTTACTCAATGTTTAAAGAAATCTTCCAATTGTTAAGTGTAAATCTGGTTCCTTTTAATCCATCCTGGCCAGAAATGGAGGTTGTCAAAATTGACTTTAAGATCCCCATTTCACTTGGGTTGCTTCTCCTTTCTTTCCAGATATTGGCCCCTTAAAGGCAAGTTTGAATTGGAGTTTGGAATATAGCCATGAAGTTCAACTAGACTAAAGTCTAATGATAATGACATTAAAGTGATATAGTAGGAGTCAGCTATCGCAAGTATGTTGGCCTTCAGGCAAAGACTGCTTGCTGACCTTCCATCTTTCTATTTTCTTTTAAGACTATGTTGTCTTTTGCAAAGTCTTTATTTTGTACCTTAAGTTCTGAGTAATGACAAGACAGGAAAACAAATGTCCCAGCTAATCATTCACCAACATAAGTCATAATACAATTCCATCTTCTCATCTTTTAACCTCTTACCATTCAAGCCTCTGATGATTCCATGAGTTCCTTGGATGACCCTAGGAAAAGAGGTCTTCACTACTATAAAAAGGGAATCCTAGGGGCTTCCCTGGTGGTGCAGTGGTTGAGAGTCCGCCTGCCGATGCAGGGGACACGGGTTCGTGCCCTGGTCCGGGAAGATCCCACATGCCGCAGAGCGGCTGGGCCTGTGAGCCATGGCCGCTGAGCCTGCGCATCTGGAGTCTGTGCTCCGCAACAGGAGAGGCTGCAACAGTGAGAGGCCCGCATGCCGCAAAAAAGAAAAAAAAAAAAGGGAACCCTATGTTTAAAAAAAATTTTTTTTTAAATTTATTTTTGGCTGCATTGGGTCTTCGTTGCTGTGTGCGGGCTTTCTCTAGTTGCAGTGAGAGGGAGCTACTCTTCGCTGTGTTGCACGGGCTTTTCACTGTGGTGGCTTCTCTTGTTGTGGAGCATGGGCTCTAGGCGTGCGGGCTTCAGTAGTTGCAGCATGCAGGCTCAGTAGTTGCAGCACATGGGACCTAGAGTGCGTAGGCTTCAGTAGTTGTTCCATGCGGGCTCAGTAGTTGTGGCTCGTGGGCTCTAGAGCGCAGGCTCAGTAGTTGTGGTGCATGGACTTAGTTGCTCCACGGCATGTGGGATCTTCCCAGATCAGGGATTAAACCCATGTCCCCTGCATTGGCAGGCGGATTCTTCACCACCGTGCCACAAGGGGAGTCCCAGGAATCCTGTTTTTAAGCTACCTTCCAATACCCAGGCCCAAAGTGTCCAGAATGGATTTGCGTATAAATTGTATTGTGTACATGGGAAAATGCACTGACTGGCAGCTCTGCTCCCAAATGACACTCCCTTAAAAATATGAGATGACTCTCCCTGTGAGTGGAGCATGAAGTTTAGCCCTGAAACCAAATATTTTGTGTAATCTTGTGAGGTCAAAGATTAAGAACCTGGGCTTTAAGCCATGCCCCATTTTTATGCTTTATAAGCAGAACCTTCCTTTCATGAGCCTGTGGGTTTGCAAAAGTGCTAGCCTCTCATCATTGCCTGGACTTGGTGCACAACAGTAACATGGCAACAGCTGACATAAACAAGAGAATGCATTGTTTAGGAAACCACTAAGGTTCTGAGGTTTCAATGATAACAATCTCAGGGTAAGTATGTAAGGTGGTAATGAATAACTGACATGAGTGCCTTTTGTTAATTGCAGTACAACTGCATATTTTCTTCCCCCTACAGAAGTATTTTTGTCCTGTTCTCCTAAGGTAGCAAGAAAGGAAAGAATTTGGTGGAGAGTCTTTTTATATTTACAATAGCAACCCTCTATAAACTGGCTTGATTCTTCTAGAACCGTGCTATTCAAAACACGAGCCATTAGCTCTGTGTGGCTATTTAAATTTAAACTGATTTAAGTGAAAAAATCTTAAAAATGCTTTTCCTTAGTCATGCTAGCCATATGTGGCTACTGGCTACTATATTGGAAAGTAGAGCTAGGGAACATTTCTAGCATTATAGAACGTTCTATAGGACAGTGCTACTGTAGAGCGTCCTGGGTTCAGCTGTGGCATGAAGACCAATCATTTGTGTGGTCACAGGCCCTTCCTTGGGTCTTTATTCCCTTGTCTAAAAATAAGAGATAGGGTGATTGCGTTTAGTGAGACAGAAGAGTGGTCATGCCCACAAAATAAAGAAATCACCAGTGAAATTTATTCTCATCGATAAATAGTATCTGTGCTACAAGTTCATAGGAATCAATTGGTTTAAAATGGCAACTGTTTAGGAAAAGCTCTACAACTCATAACCAGCGCTTGTGAATCTCAGTAAATCTGTCAATAACCATTGGCCATGCCCAAACCCATTGAAGGTGTCTCTGTGGCAATGTTACCCATCAAAGCTGCAATAACTTTGAGGACTGAAGATGCTGCCTCACCAGCCACTTGGGCCAAACATAGCATTAAGCCTGGAGCCCAGATACAGAGATCAAGGTCCTTCTCCTCAATCAAAACAACTTGCCACAATAAAGCAGGGAGGGTTATCTGGGGTGGGGGAAGGTGGCTGCTTACTGAGAAGATATGAGGGTAAAGTCTGAGCAATTCTCTTGTAAGTGTGATGAGTTCTTATTCCATAATAAACATTGTATTACTGAAAGAATGAGCTCAGGTCTATTGCCTGTTCCTTCCTGTGTATCCCTTTAATCCATCTCCAATAAACAGGTTGATGAGTCTTTATGGAGCCTGCACTGCACTTGGGGTGCAGATGCTGTGAGAGGTAGAAAAGCAGTCTAAGATGGGGGCCTTTTCTGTGAGGCTCTGACCTGCTGGCTAGAAGGAAGGATTAACACACACCATGAAGCATTTAGAAATTAATATGAGAGTTGAGAGAGAATCAGTTGCCAGAATACATGATGTATGGTATCAAATAAGCACTGAAGGTAAGAGTGTTGGACTTATCAGGGAGGGCTTCATGGAAGGGGCAGACCTTAAACTTTGAAGGAAATGTAGGCACACAGGTTGCAGACAGGACGAAGGACAAGATGCCAGGCCTCAGCAATCACATCATCCTTCTCAGTCCTACGTCACTGGGAGGCAGTTTAGCATAGTGGCTTACAGCAGAAAGCCTTGGAGCTAGACTGTGTGACTCACATCCTGATCCTGTCTCTTATTAGCTATGTAGACTTAGGCAATTTATTTAACCTTTCACTGGATTATTATGAGGATGAAATAAGTTCATATATGTAAAAGTCTTAGGTACAAAATAAGCATCATATAACTATTAGTGGCCCCCTCCCACTCAAATCTCTTTTTCTCAGGCCTTACTTGTTTTTACCTGTATTTACATTGAACATCTCTTCTTTTACTAGAAGCCTCAATAATTCATATTGACTTGATATTTCCCTGACTTTATTCAGTTTGGTTTTCCTGATTTCTAATTTTTGCAATAAGTAAATATACCTTATTTAGGTCAAACCAACCCACAGAATTGTCCTGGTGAATGCCTCAGTTTCTTTTTTTAATTTTTTTTTTTGAAGTATAGTTGATTTACAATGTTGTGTTAATTACTGCTGTACAGCAAAGTGACTCAGTTATACAAATATATACATTCTTTTTCATATTCTTTTCCATTATGGTTTATCACAGGATATTGAATATATAGTTCCCTGTGCTGTACAATAGAACCTTGTTGTTTATTCTGTATATACTGGTTTGCATCTGCTAATCCCAAACTCCCAGTCCTGCCCTCTCCCACTTCCCTCCCCCTTGGCAACCACCAGTCTATTCTCTATGTCCCTGATTTTCTCTCTGTTTCATAGATAGGTTCATTTGTGTCATATTTTAGGTACATATAAATTATATCATATGGTATTTGTCTTTGTCTTTCAGACTCACTTCACTTTGTATGATAATCTCTAGTTTCTTCCATGTTGCTGCAAATGGCATTATTTCATTCTTTTTTATGGCTGAGTAGTATTCCATTGTATTGTATATATGTACCACATCTTCTTTATCCATTCATTCATCGATGGACATTTAAGTTGTTTCCATGTCTTGGCTATTGTGAATAGTGATGCTATGGACATAAGAGTGTGTGTATCATTTTGAGTTATAGTTTTGTCTGGATATATGCCCAGGAGTGGGATTGCTGGATCATGTGGTAATTCTATTTTTCTGAGGAATCTCCATCTGTTTTCCACAGTGACTGCACTGTTGTTCCCACCAACAGTGTAGGAGGGTTCCTTTTTCTCCACACCCACTCCAGCATTTGTTATTTGTAGACTTTTTAATGATGGCCATCCTGACCTGCATGAGGTGGTACCTCATTGTAGTTTTGATTTGCATTTCTCTAATAATTAGCAGTGTTGAGCATCTTTTCATGTGCCTACTGGCCATCTCAGTTTTTGGGTGTTTTTTAATCAAAATACTCTTGTCATCGGAGCCCTGAGTAGAATCGAGTTAATCACCAAATTTGAGGCTGGGTCTTAATGTGTTTCCCAGGGTTATACCTAAATTATACAAGAGGGATTATTTGGTTTAGGAAGACCTCTGTGCTGCATCAGTGTTCTTTCCTATCAGACTCCAAACTCTTTGACGGCAAAGACTGGGCCTTTTCATCCTTGGGTGCCCAGCCAGCATCTTGAATAGCACTTGACATCTCCTAGTTGGTCCATGATGCCTGAATTAAATGGACTTCTTTTTGTAAAATGAGCTAGTGATGCTTACCTCCCCCTAGCTCCCATAATTCAATTCCATTCAATTCAACGTATTTAATGAGCGTCCCCTCTGTGCCTGGCTTAGTGTCAGATGCTGGGATCCAGTGGTGAGCAAGTCAGGCATAGTCTCCCCTGTCATGGGGTTAATGAGACCAGTCTATTATTTCTTTGCTTCTCCTAAGGGAAAGATATGCAGCGGAACCTTGTAAAGCATTGCACTGCCCTTACAATCTCGGGACACAATATCTTTAGCCAAAAAAAAACAAAACAAAACAAAAGAACAACCATTGAACTCAATCTGGATTATGATTGGCCAGAAGAGTTCCCATTCCCAGATGTGGCTGATCTGTGCCCTGTAATGATGCTGAAGAGCGTGTTAACCAGGATGTGACAATGAGGTGACTCTGGTTTGCCCAAGGTCTCAGTGGTTTCACAGCTTGAGATAAGGGAAGAATAGAATTTCTAAGCCTCACCTTCTAATTGGGATCCTGTTCACTTCTTATTGTGACCTCATCATAGCATTTATGAGATTTCCTATGAATTTTAAACCCTCTGTATGTGTTAAATACCTCGTATAGTAGAATTATACAGTAAGTTTTAAATGAGGATAACAATATCTTCCTAGTAAGGTGATTGTGAGGATTCCAACTAGACATGGAAAGCATTCTACACATGCATAGAGCAGGCACTCAGTAATGGACAGCTATCATTTTTAATATATTAAACATGTTGTTAGATTATTATAGGGGACACAAAGGTAAACAGGACACAGTCCCTTTCTTCAAGGACCTTCAGCTCAGTACGAAAGATTTCATATTTACAAGTAACTATTACTAAGTCAAAAAGTGAAATTTTTCAAAAGAGAAGTGCTGACAATGTTCTTTTGAAATTTAGAAGAGAAAGGCATTATTATTGGCTAAGAAGATCAGTGATAATTTCACAGAAAAAGAAGCATTTATTTGAAAGATTTGGTCCAATGGAAATAGTGAAAGGGACACTCTGTAAATAGGGACTGCATGTACACGGACATTGTATCAGTCAGCTTGGGCTGTGTAACAAAACACCACACACTAGGAGGCTTAACAACAGACACTTATGTCCTCACAGTTCTGGAGGCTATAAATCTAAGGTCAAGGTACAGGCATGGTAGGTCTGACGATAACCCTCTTCTTGGCTTGCAGATGGCAGTTTTCTCACTGTGTCCTCATAGGAAGGAGAGAAGGCTCTCTGGTGTCTCTTCTTATAAGGACACTAATCCTATCAGATGAGGGCTCCACCCTTCTGATCTCATTTAACCTTAATTACTTCCTTAGAGGCCCCAACTCTAAATACATCCACATTGGAACTTAGGGTTTCAACATATGAATTTGGGGAGGACACAGAAATTAAGTCCATCACAGGCTTGGAGGTGGAAAATACCTTTATAAGGAACATTTGATGATATAATTTGATTGGAGCATAAGAGGGGCTGAAAGTGGAGGCATGGAAGAAGCAAAATTAAACCTTGGGATTGTTCTGGATTACAGAAGGCCTGGAATGACAGCTAAGACTTCTAGAGGGTAATTTGTCTGCATCAGGGAGTATCTAGGGTTTTAAACTAGGAAGTTGCAAGTTCAGAACTGTGCTTTGCGAAGATGATTTCGGCAGCTATGGGTTTTACAGCCAGTCTTGCCCTTGTTATCTTGGAGCAGAGAAGGAGGTGGAAACACTAGCAGATTAAGTACCTAGCTCAGAATCTCCCAACCAGACCTTCCAAGTTGCTTTTCTGAACGCCAGTCAGTGTGTTGTTTGACTGGTAAGGAAAGAACATGCAGCTTGGGACACTGACTCTGGGGTGCCCTTGTGAAAAATCAATATGGGAGGCATCTGCTCTGGACCTACCCTCAACCAAGACTTTCTAAGCATCAATCCCAAAGCAAGACAGTCCTTTCTATCTCAGCGAAAGATTTTGAATGGGAACTATTGCCCCATTGACCAAAGTAACTTTGGACGGTTTCTTGCTGACTACTGGGTACACAGCAGAGCTACCTGATCTTGCATTTCACGAAGGAGGCAACCAGTTCTCAGAGGTTATAAATCCTCAAATGTCATTAGAGAGCTCTTCAGGCCAAGATTACAGAATGCAATGCCTCTCCCCTGGGTAAAGTTCTCATCAGCCCCTCCTGAGGCAGTAGGTCCCAGCAGTCACTGCAGGCGACTAAAAATAGCCCCAGTATAAAATTCCAGCTCCCAGGACTGCTGGGGAGGTAATTGCTGAGAGAAGCAGCCCAGACTGTAGTAAAGCGTTGCCTTGGGTCTCCTAACACATCGTCAGATGGGATATTCCCCGAAATCACTAATGCCCGGCCTCAACAATTAGAGTGGATCTTCTGGGTGAGATTGAAGGCTGCTTTCTAATTACCATGGATGGGCCTTGGTGATTATCTAGTGAAACTGCACAGTTATACCTGAGAATAGTGAGGTCTGCCTTCCTCAGCGCCCTAACAGTCTTCCATCCACATTCTTTCATTCTTTCCTTCTTTCAGCAAATATTGATTGAATGAGGCTCAATTCCTTTATTCAGTGTCTCTGCTCAAATATCACCTCCTCACCATCCACAACAGAGCTCTACCAATCTTTTTCCTTATTCCCTGTTTGCTTTATGCCCCTGCCATCGCACTCTGTTATTGTCGGTCTGCCCTACTAGAAGGTTGATTGGCTCCCGGGCAGGGACTTTGCCTGTTTGGGGTCTGGCTTTTGAATGGCTGTGCTGAGTATATGGTGTGTCAGGCGTGGCCCTGCCCTCTATTCTTCCTGTAACTTGTATTAGTTGGGTGCTGCCCTTCTGGGTTCGGCCTCTACTTCTTGTTACTTCTCTCATGTTATCTGTCTCTTTTTTTTTTTTTTTTTTCAGTACGTGGGCCTCTCACCGTTGTGGCCTCTCCCGCTGCGGAGCACAGGCTCCGGACGCACAGGCTCAGCGGCCATGGCTCACGGGCCCATCCGCTCTGCGGCATGTGGGATCTTCCCGGACCGGGGCACGAACCCGTGTCCCCTGCATCGGCAGGCGGACTCTCAACCACTGCGGCACCGGGGAAGCCCCTGTCTCTCTTTTTTTATTCTATGTTTTGTCAACTGAAATAAAATGCACAACCTAAAAGTTGAGAATTATGTTTTATTCCATGGACTTAAGCCAGGAAGACAGCCTCTCAGATGGCTCTGGGGGACTGCTCCCAAGCGGTAGGGGAGGAACAAGGATGTATAGGAGTTTTTGCAACAAAGCCCAGGTAGTCAGAACCTCAAAAGATTGCTGATAATTAAAAACACAAAAACAAAAACAAAACAAAAACCCCCCCAGACATCTCAAGTTAATGATTTTAGTGCTTTTCTCTATATGGGAAGATGCAAGAGTCTGGGCTCATTGAAATGATTCCTTTGATATGCACCTTAACTATCTAGGACCAGTGTCCCGCTTTTCTCCATCCTGCATCTCCTCAGGGCTGCAGTGACTGATGGCTTGATGGCTACAACATCCTTCATTTACTGATATGGCAGGCAGCATTTGAAAGATTTTCTTTGTTTTCCAACTCTTCTATTACATTTTTCATTTTTGATAGTGACATTCTTAATTCCTCAGAACTCTGGTTTTATTCTCTACTTGTTCCTTTTTCAAAGCTTCCCATGCTACCCTACAAGGGAAGAGAGACAGAGGAGGCCACCACTGGGTAAGCAGGAAGGAAGTGGATTTCCAAACGCCAAAAACGTGAAGGATTGGGTGCGCTGCCACACCCACACTGGAAGCATCTTTCCCCAGCTCCTCAGATGGCTTCCTGTGGAGAAGAACCTTCCATTTAGAGCCTGGAGTTAAACTCCACCTCCAGCTGGGACAGCTGTTCTAAGATAGACTTTTAGTGAGTCACTCCACCTAAGCACCGCATCGTACCTCCCACCTGCTGCGGATTTGGCCAAGTTCAAGCCCACAGTTTCTCAGGTGTCCTGGCAGAGAACGTGGCCCCCACCTTCTCTGCAGCCCCCTTGGGATTTATTCTGGGCTATAGTTTTCTCTGTCCTCTATCATCAGTCAATGTGTTGCCTTCTCTCCTCCAGAAGTTTGTCTAAATCCCTTATCCATTGGTGATCCTGTCTCACTTCCTTTATTTTTGTGAGATTATTCCTTTTCATAGGTCTATACTGTTATTCCAGCAGGATCTCAGGAGGGTCTGTGGGCAGAAATCTGGCAATATTTCATGTTCAAGGTTCTAAATATAGTTTGGAACTATTGAATTTACAAGTGTTTAAATAGGGCTCTTTACTGCAGAACTTTTCAGCCCTTTCATTTGCAAACTACTGCAAAGCTCTAAGAAAGGGTGTAGATGGAGTATTTCCCAATTATTTGACTGTAAGATTTTCTTTTTTTCAGGGAAATCTCATCATGCTTCATGAAAAACACTGTGGAAAATACTGGATTAATTTACTGGCATTATACTAGCTCTGGGACTGAAATACACGAGACATTAACAATGTTTGCTGAATGCTTGTGCAAAAAGAGGTTGAGGGGATGGGTCCTAAGTACCACCCTCACTCCACCCAAGTTACAGATTTACTTCCTGGCCATGATGCCTAACTTCAGAGACTGAGTACAGTGGAAAGAACACCCAAGCTGAGTTCAGACTAGCATAACTACTGGGTGCCTTCAGGCAAATTAACTTCTCTGAGTCCCGATTTCCACATCTGGGAATAATATCTACTCTTCCTACTTTGTGAGGCAGTTGTGAGTATCAAAACATAAATTATATGAGCCAGTATTTATAAAATATAAAACAGTAAACAAATACAAGGAATTATAGTCCTTGTGGTGAAATTTAGTCGCTATGTCATGGGAGTTAGAATGTGAAAGGGAACATTTGAACATTCTCTAAACATATCCTAGGGCTGCAGACCTCCTCATCCTACATCTAGAGTCACGGCTCACAGGGAGAAGCACTTAGGAAAAGAGGAGAGAAACCCTACTCATGTCTATGTCTGTACCCAGAGCTAAATCAGGACTTCATCCCCATTTCGCTAGTGAAGACTTTGAGGTAGAGAAACAGACTCTGGGATCTTCAGATCTAGAGAAGATCTCAGATGTCGTTTGATCCGACTTGCTTGTTTTAGATGCATAGAAACTGTGACCCAGAGAGGATAAGGAGTTTGCCTCCAATCATACTGAAATAATGGTAGCGAGTGCTAGCAAGCAGGTGTCCAAGTTCAACATAACTTAACCTGGCAAACATTTACCCAGCCTCTGGTGCCGGCTTGCCGCTGCCCCAGGGGCTGGAGGACACACAAGTGGGACCAAGGTTTCCACCCTGAAGGAGCTCGCAAGTGCTCAGAGGAGAGAGTAACAGCAAACACTAGAGCAGAAGTGGGCTGTTCAGTTAAGTGTTCTAGGAGTTCGGAGAAAGGGTCATTGTTGATAGCTGAGATAGACAGAAATTTTTTTGTAGTGGGTATTTTCCATTTTCAGAAATTCTTCCCCTTACCTCAAAGATTCCTTAATAAGGAGACTATATATCACATACATACACACATATGTATATACACTTTTATTTTATATACATATATAAATATATGTACACTTTTAAATTTCACACACATATGTGACATATGTGATTTGGAGAGGCTATTATTCTTCCTGTTTCTCCTTTTTGGTTATCTTTAGAATAGTTTGAGATGTATACAGATGCAAGCTGAAGAATCTGTTGTAAATGTCAAGGGAAATTTCTTGACCTTAAAAAATTCCAAGAGAAATGGGGACCTGCTGGTGGAGTCCATTCTGCCTAAAATATATTTTTTTCCACCTGAGACAAAGTGCCTCAGAGTCCATGTTCCTTTTGTGGCAAAGAAGTAGAAGAGAAAACGTCCCTTTCCCTGGTAACAGCGTTTATTTAGTATTGAAATACTATCCCTGTGTTTGGAAAGCCCATGCATCTATTAGTGTTTTAATTTCTAAACAGAGCAGCAAATCGGTTTGGCATCTGTTAGTAACTGTGCCCTAAGATGGGATGATTCAATCTCGGCAATTAGTGGGCACTCTCTCCCATTAGGAGATATGATGAAGTGATGTGGTTGAACATCTCAGGATGCCAAGTTTATTCTGTGTTTGGACAAATGGCATATTGTCTTGGTTCCCATTTCTTAAAAAATCTTTTTAGAAAGACTCCTCTTTTTAGTTTATGTTGGAAAATTCAGTTTAACCAAAGAACCGGAACCAGAGCTGGACATTCAACAGTGTGAAGGATGGGTGTACCACCCTGCGGTATTCTGCCCACAAAGCAAGGACAGTTGAGAAGATTCGTTTTGGTGGCTCTGCATAGGGGTGTGGTACAGGGACCCACAGGGACCCAGAGAAACACAGAGGCAGATTAATGGGCAACTAAATAAATACCCTGCTGAGATCCATGTGGCTCAAAAATGGTTTACTGTTGAGGATATGTGTGGGCAATAGTCATAGTGTGATCTCCTAAGACTGGTGATTATGTCTGAAGGTATAGCCCACAGAACACACATCCTTGACATACTCCACCCAAAAATGGATCCTCTGGCTAAAAAAATTTGAGAAACAAGACCTACTACTTCCTCCTCTTGCAAATCCACAGTGCACATTAGCCTATAAAGGAGCAGAAAACTTAGTTAAGAAAACTTGAACCTTGTTTAACCCAGCATTTCCCAATATTTTGGAAACAGTAACTATAACATCCCATATAGTGGAATCAATGCATCTTAATCTTTCTGACTGAAGCTATTTATACAGCACATCGAAAACTAATTAGTGGGCTTCCCTGGTGGTGCAATGGTTGGGAGTTCGCCTCCCAGTGTAGGGGACACGGGTTCGAGCCCTGGTCCGGGAAGATCCCACATGCCGAGGAGCAACTAAACCCGTGCACCACAACTACTAGAGCCTGCAAGCCACAACTACTAGAGCCCGCAAGCCACAATTACTGAGCCCACACACCGCAACTACTGAAGCCCGTGCACCTACAGCCTGTGCTCCGCAACAAGAGAAGCCACTGCAATGAGAAGCCAGCCCACAGCAAGCCCACAGCAACGAAGAGTAGCCCCCGCTCACTGCAACGAGAGAAAGCCCACGCACAGCAACAAAGACCCAACGCGGCCATAAATAAATAAATAAATTTATTAAAAAAAAAAAAAGAATCCACCTGCCAATGCAGGGGACACGGGTTTGAGCCCTGGTCTGGGAAGATCCCACATGCCGCAGAGCAACTAAGCCGGTGCACCACAACTACTGAGCCTGAGCTCTAGAGCCCGTGAGCCACAACTACTGAGCCCACGTGCCACAACTACTAAAGCCCAGGCTCTTAGAGCCTGTGCTCTGCAACAGAGAAGCCACCGAAATGAGAAGCCCACGCACCGCAACGGAGAGTAGCCCTCGCTCGCTGCAACTGGAGAAAGCCTGCATGCAGCAACGAGGACCCAATGCAGCCATAAATAAATAAATTTATATTAAAAAAAACTGATTAGTGACAAAGAAAAAAAATTTAGTTTACATGAAATCTATTTGAGATGATGTAGCCAAACCAGTGTTTTTTCACTTGATGAAATTAGTCCTGCCTATTCCTACAGCCAGCTGGATGGCTCCTGCCTGGATCTGAAGGCTCTATTGAAACTGGGTCTCATACCTGGATCTGTTGGTTTCCAAAGCCCATGTTTTTAACTATATGTTATTCTACTTGATACGTGGGTGCATATAAACCCCTTCTCTCTGAAGACCATGTAATAGTTGAGCACTTTCATTTCCCCTACATTATCCAACTTCCCTGCTAGAAATGAAAAAAAAGAGAGGAGGAGAGGGAGGAATGAAGGAAGGAAGAAGGAAGGGAGGGAAGAAGGAAGGAAGGAAGGAAGGAAGGGAGGGAAGAAGGAAGGAAGGGAGGGAAGAAGGAGGGAAGAAGGAAGGAAGGAAGGGAGGGAAGAAGGAAGGAAGGAAGGAAGGGAGGGAAGAAGGAAGGAAGAAGGAAGGGAGGGAAGAAGGAAGGAAGGGAGGAAGGGAGGGAAGAAGGAAGGAAGGGAGGGAAGAAGAAAGGAAGGAAGGGAGGGAGGGAGGGAGGGAAGAAGGAAGGAAGGAAGGAAGGAAGGGAGGGAAGAAGGAAGGAAGGAAGGGAGAGAAGAAGGAAGGAAGGAAGAAGGAAGGAAGGAAGGAAGAAGGAAGGAAGGGGAGAGGGAGGGAGGAAGGAATGGAAGATTAAGTTCTTGTAGAAGCATGGGTAGGACTTTGCCACAGGAATACTTCTGAGCACTTGTACCATTCGTTTCTTTATTACACTTTCTAACAACTATCACAACTCCCTGGGAGATTTTATGCTTGGTCATAGGTTAAAAACATCATTATTTACAGGATGAAAAACTTCTGTCTTCCTAGGAAGGGGAGAGGATGGCAAAGATGATTGTGAATGAAATGGTCTAGGGTGACTCTTGAAAGATTGTCCCATGGAGCAGCCCCCAAGCCGTTCTTCTCAGTCTTCATTTGCAAAGCAAAATAGTATTAATGTAATCAGCCTCTTATCTTTATCAAATCTACCTACCCTAGGACTTGCGGGGGTTACTAATACAGGAGGCATTTAGGAAAGTGCCTTTGAACAACAAGCTCCTTTGTTTTCCTCCCTTGCCTCTGACCACTGTGGTTTTTAAATTTTCGAATTTGAATTCTCAAATTAAGTTTTGTATAACTTTTAGCATCATTTGCAACCAAGAAGCATCCATTGTCCTTGCTCCTGCCATCGTCCGGACCATGGATTCTGACATCTAAGCCACCATGGCATGACCTACTGAGATGATGTTTCAGGCTCTCAGCCCTTTCTTCTCCCTGGAGACAAGTGGCCCCTGACCAAGCTGTCAACTTCTCATTGGCTAACTCTCCTGAACTGTCCCCTCTGCCAGCCTGAACTCCTCTCCCACGCAAGGAGGGAGTCCAAGAACCTGACTGGGGCTTGGGTTCCAGGAGCTGGACTGGAACCACAGAGCTGGGGAAGGGCGTGGGGCAGGGGTCCCTGCTGGGTGGTGCAATGCAGGCAGCAAAAGTGAGATTTGGAATAAGGAGGCAAAGAGCCTGGGAGGAGAGGGATGTAAGCTGGACGGGAGGCCAGGGAGCAGGTAGAAAGAGCATTTGAAATTGGGAGGATGGAGAAGAGGCCGAGCTTGAAAATATTCCCACACCAAGGGTTAGGTTAGGAAAAAGGACAGATCCTGGACTCGTGAGGCCTGAAGCTTGTCTAATCAGGGAACCGTCCTCAACAAACGGATCCAATTTTACAAATATAAAACTAGACACAGAAGTGAATATTTATTTATAATGAGAAAAGAAATCAAACAAATGAGAAACTTACAAAAAAGCTGTCAAATACCACAGATACCCAAAAATTCAGAAAAGTAACCATGTTTTATTAAGTCCCTAACACACACCTATGATACTTTTTTCCCTGGGTTTTTTTGACTGCACACATTTTGATTGCTTCCTCGTTTGACAAGGACTTTGTAAATATACTTTTTTTTATGGGAGAAATGAAAGAAAATCTAATTCCTCCACTAGAACAATCGATCAATATATGAGTTTTAGTATTGATGGTTGGGATGCAAAGATGCAACTAGTTATAGAACTACTACAGGTTTACATGCTATAAATACATAAAGTCTATTTTGGCTACTTCCCCTTAAAAATGTATAGTGAATTTATTATTGTGTATGCTGCTTTATTGAGTATATTCCTGATGGGCGAGAACTTCTGTTTGACCAGGCATTGGTGAGAACAAAGTCCTCTGCTTGCAATTTTACGCATCTGATAAATGGGGGAACTTACCAGAGACTACCTTGTGACTCTGTGTATTTCAAACCTTGATTTTCCTCTATCACCCACGTACCTCTGATGCCTGGTGTCTTAGCACACATTTATATCACAATATGACCTCTGACCTTGCACATTTGTGTCATGACCTGGGTAAGTCAGCATACTGGACTGCAAGAGTCTTACTAGAAGCCAGTCCTTCATGAGGAGAGCTAACAATAATATTAACAGAAATGACTTAGGACCATACAAATATCTCCCACTAAACCCAAACTAAATATATCCCCAAAATGAAGTGAAGTCCCCAAAATGACCATGGCCACTTCAGTATCACCTGATACTAGACAAAATGTAACAGAGGTGAAGCTGTAATGGAAAAACACTGGTCTCACCCAATTGCAGCTCAAATATCTTATGTTTGCAAATTTTAAAAAACAAGATCACGTGAACACTATGGTAGGTCCTTTCTGAGCCTTGGAAGAGACGAATGCAAGGGGTGGTGGGGGGAGGGTGTCAAGGATTTTGAGTTTTATTAGTGTCACAATAAAAACTGCTTGGGTTAGGTCCCAGGTTGCTAAGCATCCTCCTATACCGACCCAGTATATAGACCCAGATTGTCTCTGTCCTGATCACATACGCGAAGGCTGGGCCATCGCGGACTCCACACTTGCACCAGGCACGCTGTAAAGACAGGTGCCTCCCGCCTGAATCCGTGCTGCCTGTTAGGAATAAGTGCCTCCTGTGTGAGAGATCTCACTGCCAGATGCTTCCATATAGAAAATCACTGTTACTAAAAGAAGGACGTTAAAACTACTTTAAATGGATTCTGCTTCAAAGGGCTTTGCCTGGGGAATACACCCAACGAAACGTAAAAAACACAGTTTTCAGGTGAGCAGTGGGGTCTCTGGTGACCACACTAATGGCCATACGGGCTGATGTAAAATGTCTAATCCCAGGACAGGCAGTCAGTCCCAGGTGGTCAGAGAGTAAAGAGGCTTTTGACTTTCCACCCTCTTGGCACTGTTAGACAAGGGTCACAGGTTGTTTTGAGGACACTGTATTAATCCTTCATCATGTTTCTTTTGTTCCCATTAAGGTAGAATTCATGAGCCTGTCTTGCTGATAACTTTACTTTGACTAGGAAGGTCTTTAAGTGAGGCAGACCAGATGGCAGCAGAGACTGTCAGAGGAGAAAGGAGCCTTGGAGCTATTCTTCATGGCACAGTGGAGGGAACCAAATTCCCACAGGCAAAATTACAAGTCAGAGTTAAGGAAATTGGCACACTTATTGGGAAGTGAGGCAAGAGTCCTCTCTGGAAATCAAGTCCACTTTGTTTACCTTCAATGCAAACTGGCATTCACTCAGAGTCTTTGTAGAGAAGATAATTCAGGAAACTAAGTGGGTAATTCAGGCATCATTTTTCTCAGCCCTATCCCCCGACCCCTGCTCCCACCTACCTACCCCAAAGTGTCTGCACCTGTCTGTACACAGTTAAGGTGATTGTGAAATTTGTATTTGAAGGTAATAATGAAATGATAATAATGAAATATTAATAATGAAATATTTATATTCATCGCACAATTATTCAGGGCTTCCAATGTCTAGGGCGTGGTAGAAATTTTATGGATACTATTTAATAGGAAAGAAGAAGATGTGGAAGATAGTGGGATCTTGATACATACCAACTGGTAATACAGTATGATTTCAATTTTGCAGCTGTAAGAAAATAAAAAATCTTGTGTAGAACACAGAGAGAGAGAATTGTTAACAGGGGTTATATTTGCATAGTTAGCCCTTGCCATTTTTTTCCTCTTTGTATCTCTCTATAATTTTTAGATTATTCACAATTTATAGATTACTTACTACATTTTAAAATTAGATATATTTTTTAAAAAATAAAATAAAATTACCTTGAATTTGAATAATAACGAAATTCATTTTATCTGGCTTAGTGCTTCTGATTTTGGTTATCTTGTTTGATATACAAGGAACCATGGACCCAATGGCATTAAGTAAATTTACACGTAAGATCCCCAAATTTACACATAACACTGTCTTGTTGCCCAGAAGGCCAGTGGTTTTTTGGTACCCAGCATCATGGAGAATGGAGCCCCTGAGACCCCGACGCTGTGAGTGCTTTATGAGGTCACACTCTCTCTGAGTCAGTCTAGGGTGAGTCATGCTTCCCATATCTGTGAGCGGAAGGAAGAGAAGGAAGTAAGAAAAATAATAATAACTTTATTGTTATTGTATTAAATAAAGTAAATTTCAGTGTGTCAGGCCAGGTGGTAAAATTATAGAAGCCAATCTTTCTGAAAGTGTAAAATCAACTGTGTTGAGTCATGATTTTTTTTTTAATTAAAAAAAGATTGTTGTCAAATTTGTTTATTTTCTGAACACTTGGAACTGCCTATTAAAAAGAGGCAGCTAATTACTCTGGCAAACTTTGTGGAAACTTGACACAGAGTCTTGGGAGTGGCATTAAAAATGTAAGAGGGCGTTTTACTCTCAGAGGAGAGCAGGGTGGAGAAGGGGCAGCTGCCTCCTCACTGCTCCAGGTCAGCAAACTCAGAATTATTTATTTATGGAAAGTGTGCTAGGTGCCAGCGGGGTTCTGGGGAAGCTGAGTGCCCAAGAATGAAGTCTTCAAACACGGCAAATGAATTCCCACAGCCTTGATGATTTAGGAGAGAGTTTTGCATTTGATTTTCATTGTTCGATGATTTTTCCAGATCCATTTCCAATTCAAGCTGAGAATTTCTCACTTTCTTTGGCTTCACTAGGATAAAACGTAGATTGTAGCTTTTATTCATGTGTTGTAACCCTAGGAATTACTGGAGATGCATTTTTACACCTTCAGTACCTCTATGGCCCCCCAAAGACAAACCCTGTGAAATCTATGACTGTTTAATGAGAGAATCCAGTTCCCCAAAACATCCTCGTTCAGGTCACCCGAAGGAATCTAGATTCCCAGTTCTCCAGGTGGGCGGCAAGTCTCCATTTACATTTTACCTGTGCCCTGAAAGTTCATAACAGTAACGAAAGCAAAAGGATTCAGAATCACAGCATGAAATTTCCAAATTTATGTATATTTCTAGAGAGGTATGTAAAGCACCTAGCCCAGTACCTGGCACACGGAAGGTGCTCAGTAAATGTTAGCTATCATCATCATCATCATCATCATCATCATCATCATCAATGGTCTCAACATCACCATACCATCCAGTAGCAGCAACCAACTCTGTTGGTGCTAATGAGGCAAAATCATTAGGTGTGATTTATGAGCAGGCTGGGGAGAGTCGCAAGGTAGAAAATCCCGGTGAATTATACACTTTTAAATATATCCCTGCTTGTCAGTCATCGACAGTGCTCCTTGGAAACCAAAACTATAAAGCAAGGGAGAATGTGCACCCAAAGTGTGTGTTCAAGGTTCCCGCCTGATGGATATTGTGTTTTACCCATTGAAATGGGCAAGTGGTGGAGCAGAGAAGGTCTGGGTCTGAGGTCTGGATCCTAGCTTCCTGTCTACTTCTAATGAAGAGCAGAGTGACCTTGGCCAAGCACCGCACTTCTCTGGGCTTCTGCATCCTCACCGGGGAAACAGAAACTTAGCGTCCATACTCTCGTTCCCCTTGGGCGTGCACAGTCTCTGTGTTTCGTTTACTTCACTGTTCCTTGCCTTTTCCAATTGAGAAAACAAGGGGGAGGTGAAAACAAGTCGGAAAACAGCACCCTCTAGGGGTTTTCAGAGGCATGTCTCTATTGAGGACGTAAGAGTATGAAAAACGCCTGGGTGAACACCTGGGGGCGCCGTACTTCCTAGGGCCTACGTTACCTGCCTGCTTCTTAAGCGGTCCTTGCATCCTTTTTTCTATCTTGATGCATCCTTTTTTCTATCTTGAATTTGTTTTGAAAAATTAAAAAACTCCAGAAAAAACAAAAACCCTAGTGAAAAATTGAAGATACAGAAACTCAAGTCAAGGAGGAAATTATTGAAAAAAAAATATTAAGTCCAACTTAGAGAAAGCAGCTATTATTTATTTCAATGATAAGTAACATTTGAAGAAGAAATACAGTCTTTTTGGTGCTTCCATTAAGAGAGTAAAGAAAATGTTCAGAATATTTAAGCGAGGTAAACTTTAGTATTTTATTAATGCAATATTTAATTTTTTAAAAATAAGAGTTTTGGAGGAAGTCCATTTTAGTTTCTATTTCTTGAGTTTATTATTCTTCTTGGCATGAGGCAAAAAGAAAGAAAACTTTATTCTTTCCTAGACAGGGAATGTCACAAATCACCTGAACTAACCCTCCCATTGTATAAATTAGTTGGAAACTCAATGCTTTTGCTTCTGGTCCAGAGCTCTTGGTACTTTCTGGAAGAGTACATATAATAATAGCAATGATTGTATTCAATACAAATAATAATGGACATTAACTTACTCTGTGCCAGGCACTCTGCCATGTTTTACATGGAGCCCCTCACTTAACGCTCGCAACAGCTCAATGAATTTGCTACTATTGTCATTACCATTTTACAGCTGGAGAAATGGAGACACAGAGAAGTCAAGTAAGTACTCCCAATTTCACAACTTAGCAATACCTGTGGGATTTTTATATTCAACCACAAACCTAACTCACATTCAAATTAATTGATACAGACTTAATTGATACATACATACATACCTCTAGGTTCTTTTCTGACCTCTTATTTGGGGGTGGGGCTTTGAAACAAAAAAATTGTTAGGTTTTGAAAGCTCTTTCTAACCATTGTGAGGATAAAATGAGAGTTGGGATGGGGGCTAAAAGACAGGCGATAAATGGACTCCAGAACCAGTCAGTTAGCAACCAGTTGTTTGGAGTGAGGTATAGCCTGAGTTTAATCATGACCTTTCCTAAATTGAGTCTATTGAGGAAGAATTTAAAAAGGGAAAAACTTAATTCGTAAACCTTTATTGAGCTCTAAGCACATGTATTTATATTTTCTTCTGTTCCTTGGTAAAAGCACACTGACTAAGCACATGGTTTTGTGTTGGTCTAATGCCATTTTTTATATGCATATTTCCTCATGTTTCACTTTAAATAATTGCATGATATTATTCCATCATCTTGATGTATCATGATTTGCTTAGTCATTTCCCTGTTGTTGAGGCTTTGGATTGTTCCCAGTTATAAAGAGCACTGCTATCCCACTTCCAGACCATTTTTAATCTGGGAGATATTTTTCTGGTGTATATTCCCAAGAGTTTAATTTCTATATCAAAGTGTACAATATATTATATCTTTTTCTATATATTTCTAGATTGCTTTCCAGAAAGACTACAGAATAAATTATGAGGCCAATAGCACTGAATTTTTAACACTTCGTTTTTCTGATTTATCCACCAAGAATGGTAGTTATTTTAACATTTTTTTGACCACACCACCATCACGACCACTGCCCCCAACATCACGACCACTACCATCATCATCACCTTAATCAACACAAGCAAAAACAGAACCATTAATATCATCAGCTACCATCACCATCAATACCACCACCAGCATCCTTATCCACCACCACCATCACCATCACCATCACCTTATCAACGACCACCATGGCACCAATGTCACCATCATCACAATCACCTTCATCAGTAAAACCACCACCACCATCACCATCATTCATTACCATCACCATCATCAAATCCACCAACACCAGCACCACCACCACCATCACCATGATCTGCTACCATCACCACCATCTTTAACATCACTAGTCCTCATCCACCACTACCACCATCACCTTCACCACCAGCACCAGCACCATCACCATGATCAACTATCATCACCATCAACACCACCACCACCAAAACCAGCACTACCAACCATTAATTTCACCAAGAGCATCAACACCAAGATTGTCATCCACACTACAATTACTATCATCTTCACTACCAACACCATCAACACCTTCACCAGCACCAGCACCAATACCACCATTACTATATTCCATCACTGCTGTTACTATTAATGGAAATATTCAATGTGTGCCAAATACTGTAGTCATTGACGTTAATGACTTTGTCCCCACAGTAACCCTTGTAAGTATATAATAGCCTCCTGTTACTGATTAGAACACTGATGTTGAGAGTTTAGGACCCTTGATCAAAGACACAGCTGAAAAGTGTCAAGGCCAGGATCCATGTCTATATCTGTCTACTCCACAGCCCATCCTCTGAACAGCCAATGCCTCTGCTTCCTTTAATCGATGTACCGTGGTGTTGCAACGTTCTTTTGTTTGCATTTCTTTAGTTTCTGTGGAGACTGAACATTTTTCCATGTGATTTATTGTCTGCATTTCCTCGGGTGTAAGCTCTCCATTTATTTCCTGTGACCTCATTTTGAATGAAAGCTGAATATTGATCTTAAATAATTAGATGAATTCTCCATTCTCTATGGTAAAGCTTTTCTTTTAACATTTATAACATATAATGTTCTCACTCATATTTTATCTTTTAAGCCCTTTTGTATTCTAACTATTTTACGTCTAATTATGTATTAGGAATCAAAAGTATTTCTTTCTTAATTGGAAAGAATATGCTTATTTTCCTCTAGCTTTCTTTACATGTTCATCACTTTACTTTGACCAAAATGTATTACAGTACACAATATGAGGTGTGAATCTAGTATATTCTCCTTACTGTGACTTGATTGCCTCATGTAGTAAATAATAATTATTTCTTGCATTTGTATATTCTTTTGTTCATGTATTAATAAGTTCTTAGAATAATTTTATTTACCGTTGAAATATCTATTCTCTACCATATTTTTTCTTGCTTTTAACCCAATATCATATAGTTTTGGTAATTGTCACTTGTTTTAAAACCTAAACACTAAATCCTTTATCAATCCTTTTGGGAAAAAAAAATTTGGATATTTGTCCTGCTTGTTCTTCTGGAGGAATCTTAAAACCAGTGTTTCAAATTTTATAAAATCTAAAACATAAAATCAAAAAATACTATGGGGCTTCCCTGGTGGTGCAGTGGTTGGGAGTCCGCCTGCCGATGCAGGGGACACAGGTTCATGCCCTGGTCCGGGAAGATCCCACATGCTGTGGAGTGGCTGGGCCTGTGAGCCATGACCACTGAGCCTGCGCGTCCGGAGCCTGTGCTCCGCAACGGGCGAGGCTGCAACAGTGAGAGGCCCGCGTATCGCAAAAAAAAAAAAAAAATACTATGAAGACTTAAATTGTTATCATATGAATAGAGTTTTGTTATCTTAAGGATACTTGGCTTTCCATCCATGAAAAAGCTTTCATTTCTCATTTATTCATAGTATTCTTTTTCTCTTATAAGATATTTTTCCTTTCAAAATAATTTTCTCATTTGGAGCTAAATTATTATCTGAGCATTAATGGTATTTTTATCACCACAGTACACAGATTTTACAGCGTTATTAAGTTATTCATCACCTAAGTATCCGGAAACAACTAATTTTAGTGAATTTATCTGTTCCCAACTCATCAACTTTTGCTATAACAGCAAAATCTAGGAAGATAAATGGTTCAATTTTCTGTGTTTCTTGAAAAGCAACACTCAAATTAGTAAAAACAATGACATCTTCTTTAGAGCCAAAATAGTTCAGAAAGGCAAGGCCCCCAGATGAGCCATTCTGGGAGAGAGAGTGCAGTGGGGGGTGGAGTGGGGGAGAGATTCCTGGCACATGGATACTCACTAATGTAAATAGCTGAGCCCACTAGGGCTGAGGTTTTACAACACTGTGATGTGAAGTGGGATTTTGATGCCACTAAACTTCCCTTTCTCCCAGTTCCCTCCTTTTCCATCATCTGGGGCTCCTATGTTCTGACTTTGGCAGAGAGTAACAGTCAAGACTGGGGTGTAAGCTGGAAAAATGGTTCCAGAGAAGGGCTTCTGAGAAGTCAACCCACTCCACCCTTGTCTACCCCCTTTCTCCCGAAGATGGAGCCCTGCCCCTGGGTCCTAATGAGATCCTGGGGGTATGGGGTCCCACCTGGGTGGGCAATACTTCTCTGACAGGCAAGGTCTTTAGGTTTGGAGACTAGATTTGCAGTCACAGCAAAAGTAGATGAGTCCAACTTCCTTTCATTTATTCAACAAATATTATTGAGTCTCACAAGCCACTAACTATGGACCTGGCTTTGATTTTTTTTTTTTTCATCGATAAAAGTGAAAGGGGGGAAACGAAGGCATTGGACCGGGTGAGCTCCTGGGTCCCCTTCACTTTAGCGTTAGTATGTCTGATATCACAGAATGGCTGCCCGAGGGGCTGGCCAGTGCGTTCTCCCAAATAGAAAGCTAGTCTCGGTAAGTGGGCCCTCTGAGTGCAGTAAGTCCCGGGCTCGGGCGGAGACCCAGCCTCTCATCCTGAGGTTCCTTGTCACTGGCTTAATCTTCTCAATACAATTTCAGTATCTTCTACCGACTCAGCAATCTGCCTTTTGGTGAATCCCTGTCTGTAACCCAATACCAATCCTTGCTGTGATTCTCCCGTTATATGCTCCCCTGTGCTTTCAGCCACCCAGCAATGACCACGTCCCTAGTACACACCCAAGATGGGCGAGCACCGTTCAGCAAACCGGGGGAGCTCTCTGACCATTCTGCAGACGGTCCATCCACTTACTTATTTAGTCCTTGTGCTTTCATTAATTTCTTAGCACAACCCATGTGCCCACACCCTCAGGCCTTTCTGCCCAATATCACGACTGAAGCAATTTGTTCTTTCAAACTGGCCAAGGCATGTCATTCAGTTGATAAACTGTGATCAAAAGCTTGTGCTTTTGATTTTTGAACTGACCGAGGTTTGGGTACTCATTTGCAAAAGAGCTTCTTAGCACTGTTCTGAGCAAGGGGTGGGAGGAATAATTAGTCAGTCGCCAACCAGAATCACAGGGATGTTCTTCTTATGGGAGGGAGGGTCCCTTGAATTCTCATAAGGGAAGCAAAGGAGATAAAATACAGTACATGCAAAAATATTAAGACCTTCCTGATATAGACAAATATTGAAATATTATGTTGTACACCTGAAATTAAGATGACATAATGTTGTGTCAGTTATATCTCAATAATTTTTTAAATGTTAAGACCTGAGGTTAAATAAGAATTGTTAAACTAAGAATGGAAAAAAGATTTTGGGGGGTATCTTTTTCCATGCTTCTTTTTCTTCAGGAATCTAAAATCAGTTTTTCAGCTTTTATAGAATATACTATGGAGACTTTATGTTATTTTATTTTTAATTTTGGAGTAAGATGGTAGACAGAATTTGGAGGGCAGTGATTTCCAAGAAGAAACTTCCCATATTCTTTTCAAAACAAACTATCATAACTCTTATACCGCAAAACACACAAGGTTTATAAACCTTGAACCCTTGGGAATCCTCTAATAAAATACTTGCTATTCTGCAATGCCACCGAATTCAGTCACCATCCGTTCATTTATTCAACAAGTACTTCCTGAGCACGATTCTAGCACTGTGGGTGCTCTGTGGGGAAATGAAAAGAACCGTAAGACATTATTCTAAGCTCAAAAACACTGCAGTCTCACTGGGGAGACAAGATTTACAGAGCGAAAGGAAAACTAATAATAGAACACAGTTTAGGATTAAACAATAAGGGTAAAAATAAATAAATCGCCAAATGCTAAACAAATGCCAAATGAAACAATAAAAGTGACTCTGAGTTTCAAAAGGCAAAAATCACTGCAGGCTGAAGGGATAGGAGACCCTTTCTGGAGAGGTGAGACTTGAGCGTTTGAACACAAGGAGGACATAGACCGGGCTGTTTGAGTGGAGAGGGCTTATTAAGAGCCAAGTCTGGCTGTGATGCAGTCACCGGGTCGGCTGGTGTCCCCATCAGACAAGTGGCCCTTAGAGTGACTTGACTAATTGTGCAAACTGACCAGGTACATCAGCCCAAAGGCCCCAAGTGAGAGCCTGGGGTAGATGCCCAGGCTTGATGTAAGTCAATGCTGGTTTTCCAAACACAATTCTGAGAGATTCAACGTCCAGAGGCAAACAGACCCAGAGAACTGTAGAGATGGAGGCATTATGAGGGGAGTTGAGGCCGGGTTATATCATTTAAAAGGAATTAAAGCATCGGGAAATTGCCAGGTAATATTAAGCAGCAGGTTTGTTTAAATAACATATCCTAAACCAAATGACTGTACTTGTCACTTAGTCAAAGTGCCTTTTACTTGAAGGAAAATATTTTCTGTTCCATTAGCTTTTTTTTTGTTTTTTCTTCTTCTAACATTAGTCAATAAGTTGAAAATTCCTACTGTCTTTTGAGGAAAAGATCCCAGCAGAATACAAAATAGGGAAAAGGCACTGACTGGTAGTAGCCAAGAGATCTGAGTTCCTGACCTGCTTCTGCCATTGATACCCTTTGAAATTTGAGATCTGTCACTTAAACGCTCTAGATTTGCTTCAGTCCCACAAGATGATGAAAACATGGACTGCCTTAATTATCTTACAGGGTTATTTGTGTTGGAAGTAAGGTAAAAATTTTTAATGTTTTGAGCACCTCCTTTTAACCAAGTACTTTCACATTCTTTATGTCGTTTCATGCTGAAGACAAGAGTCCATATTAAATATGATTAGCCCTACTCACAGTTAAGGAGACTACGAATTGGAGAGGTTAACTGATTTGTGAAAAGCCATACAGCCATTGCAACCCCAGTTCTCCAAACCTTAGGAGTCACTCTTCCCTTTATTGTCCAAAGGACACAGTTTGAGCCGGCGCACTGCATGCCTGCTCTCTCCTCCATCAGCTGGGTGCCGCTTTTGCTCCGAGAAGGTCTGAGACAGAACGTTGAAAGAGTGTAGTCCTTGAGGTGGGAGTGTCAAGTTCACACTGAACTACCCGATGAAGCTACTGCAGAAAAAGGGGGTGGGCTCCTGGGATGTGACATGGAGTGCCCCCAGCATGGGCTGCGATGTGTTCACTGGCTCAGCCTGAAGCAGCTGTGTTAGAATTATCCCCTGGCTCAGGGCTACCTAGAGGGGACGTCTTGCCTTCCTTCTGTGGACCTAAAAAGACTCTCTTAAAAGCAGTTGGCTCAACTTGGCTACACTACATCAGCTGGGGAGCTTTAAAAATAATCCCAGTGCCCAGACCACACCCCAGACCAAGGACATTAGAGTCTCTGGTGATGGAAGATGGGAATAAATATTTTGATGGGCCCCGAATGCAGCCAATTTTCAGAACCACTGACCTAGAGAACAAAGGAAGGCTCTCCCCAAGGGCAAATCAGAGCTTCCAGTATTTTACGATCCAGACCCTCCAGAAACAGGGAGAAGCTACTCTGGCACCATCTCCATTGGTAGCTTTGTTTGTTTGTTGTTTGTTTGTTTCTGATATATTAGCAAGTGGAGAGTAGCAGTCCCAGGGCTCTACCCTTAGTCTTCTTACTCTAAGATGCCATTGTTGCCTTAAAAAACTAAGAGCCATGGCTTCCCTGGTGGCGCAGTGGTTGAGAGTCTGCCTGCCGATGCAGGGGACACGGGTTCGTGCCCCGGTCTGGGAAGATCCCACATGCCGCGGAGCGGCTGGGCCCGTGAGCCATGGCCACTGAGCCTGCGCGTCCGGAGCCTGTGCTCCGCAACAGTAGAGGCCACTACAGTGAGAGGCCCGCGTACCGCAAAAAAACCCCCAAAAAAACAAAAAAAAAATCACTAAGAGCCTCTTGTGTTAACTTAGCATTTGATGGCCATCCACTGGGGTTATTGTCAAAGCTGGCTCTTCAGATGCCATTTAAGGATCAAATGTTGATTGTTTTTAAATTTTATTCCTATTAAATAGATAATTGGTGGTGATCAGCCGTTCTGGCTATCGTGATGGAAGTCAGTGCAGGGAGGACCATGCCGGAACGATGCTCCCCAGATATAGATAAATCTACAGATAAATGCATCTATGGATAGAAGTTTATTTGTTACAAAGTGATGCTAGTTTCCCACCCTTTGGCATTTCTTCTCTCTTCTCTATACAGGGTCTTTGTGGGACTCTCAAAGTCAAGACTTAAAGCTTCCTGGGCTGATATTATCAGGAAACAGGGTGGGTCTTCCTGTGTGTGCAGAATAAAGGTAGAAGCTGTAGAGGGACACGGGAAAGTGTCGGGTAGCCACACCCTCCCCTCCCCTCCCCTCCCCTCCCCTCCACTCCTCTCCTCTCCTCTCCGCCTCTGCTGCGGGGCTACAGAGCTTCAGTGGGCAAGAGAATCACAAGGGGAGGTGGGGGGAACTTATAAAATGCAGATTTCCAGACCCCACCCTCCGATTCAGTGTTTGTGGGAGGGGCTCAGAGGAACCCATTTTTAAGATGCTCCCTGAGTGATTCAGGAACGGACTGTCCTAGGAAACTCTGCTGGCCCCACACCCTTCTTGAAAGGCTGACTTTTGTGCTATTTATGGCCATCAACCTGCATTGTCCTTTGTAAATGCAGATATGACGGGACTGAGCCATTGGCTAATTTCCTCTGTGCTGCCTGCAGATGTACAAACAAGGGCAGTGGGAGGGTCTCCAGAGGAAAGTAGGATCTTCGAGTGTGAGGATGTCTGTGGGGGACGAGGGTCCTGAATCCAGGGCAACTCTGTAGAAGAGGGAATTGGCTTCCCAAAGACAAACGTGATTGACTTTGCAGCAGTGGGGGACCCACATCGCCCAGGGAGCTCTGACAGTCTCCTGACATGCCTGAAAAAAAATTTCCAGCAACATACAAAGCAAAAATTGTAAAAAGTGAAAATAAAAAAATTCTCCCTCCCTCATCCCACTGTTCTGAAATAATCACTAGAGTTTTGTGTATAGCCTTCCAAACAATACGTGTAATTGTGTAGAATGACATATATTTTACAAAAACAAAATAAACAAAATAAATGCATGCACTTTTCCACAATTTGTTATCTTTTTTTATTTAACAATATATCCTGGACATCTTTCCATATTACACAATCTACGTCTTTCCTGTGATAGCCTTCATTATTTGGATGCACCAAAATGTACCCAGTCTCTTTCTGGTGGACATTTAGTTCACTTCCAATTTTTCCTTATTTCAAACAATGATGCAGTGAACATCTTTGAATCTACACTCTTTGCTCACGTAAGAATTTCCTATCAGTGGACCTGCTGGGTCTTCATATGACCCAAATTTGTCTTCAAATTTGATGGATAACAGGCCCTCCAAAAAGATGTACCAATTTACACTCCCTACCCATATTGCATATTTACCCACAATTTTTATCATGAATCTTTAAAAAATTTTACAAACTAAATAAGTGAGAAAAATTGTTCATTGGTGCAATTTCAGTTTCTTAGCTAAGTGGTATGCCTTTTCATTAACATGACTAATATTAATTAGTCCCCAACTTCCTGTTTTTGTGAACTAATTGTTCATATCTTTTACCCAGAGTCAAGGCTCACCTTTGTGTTTTCACACATCGTGTTTTCTTATTTTCACTATGGCATCTGTTGGCAAAGAGTGAATAGTCTTGTGTTGGAAAGAGTAAATGCCATGGAGAGGGTGAGGGGCAAGGGAGCCATTTCCCAATTAATCAAGATATCAGAACCACCAACTCAGTATTAAAAAGCTGCTTATATTATTTAGTGTGTAAGACCTTTAAGAACTGGTGCAACATCTTATATTCTGCAAAGAACAGGAAGAAAATAGGACCTTAATAAGGATTTGTTGAACAAATGAGTAGATGTGGACAGATAGAGCTAAACATATACCATGTGTTGGGCATGAGGGGAAACAAAGATAAGAAACATCACCCTGCTTTCTCAAAGCTTGAAAATTTGTTGGGGCTGTCGCTGTGTAAAGTGATGAGTACAATACCAAAGGTGGTTAAAGTAAAGGGATGAGTAGATGCCTCCTGTACTCGAAGATCTTAGCTCTAGAGGGCAACAGATACATAAGTAATTTCAATGTAGTAGAACAAGAAGAGAGATTTGCGTAATGGGTTACGGAAGCATGAGTTTAAGGATGAGAAAGAGTTTGCTGGGTGAGGAAACGTGCAAAAGTATCTCAAGGAAAGGGAGCAAAGACACAGAGCTAGGAAACAGCAGGGTGTGTATACAGGAAATCAACCGTCATAGGCTTCCCGGAATCTTTAGGGCCTGAAGCCAGATGAGTCCAGTTGGGCAGGCAGGTCACAACCTGTCACATCATGGTCCACACTGAGCCACTGAAGAGTTTTGAGCAAGGGCTGGTGTGACCCAATGTGCTTTTTTAAAAAATTGTTATTTATATTGGAGTATATTTGATTTACAGTGTTATGTTAGTTTCAGGTGTATAGCAAGGTGGTTTAGTTATACATATATCTATTCTTTTACAGTTTCTTTTCTCATAGGTTATTACAGAGTACTGAGTAGAGTTCTCTATGCTTTACAGTAAGTCCTTGTTGATTATCTATTGTATATATAGTTATAAGGGGTTAATGCCAACCTCCTAATTTAACCCTCCCCCACCTTTGGTAACCTTAAGTTTGTTTTCTGAGTCTGTTTCTACTTTGTAAATAAGTTCATTTGTATCATTTTTTTAGATTCCACATATAAGTGACATCATATGATATTTGTCTTTGTCTGACTTACTTCACTTAGTATGATAATCTCTAGGTCCATCCACGTTGCTGCAAATGGTGTTATTTCATTCTTTTTTATGGCTGAGTAGTATTCCGTTGTATCTGTGTACCACATCTTCTTCATCCATTCCTCTGTCGATGGACATTTAGGTTTGTAGATGGCTTACTCTGGCCACCGGGTGGAGGATGGACTTAAGGGCAAGGTGAGTGGCTGAGGTGGAGGGCAGTTAAGGATGTTCTGTGACCGTTTAGGCAGGAGGCAATGCAGCCGCGGCAGTGCAAATGGAAAGTGGAGCGATTTGAGAGTAGGGACTTGGTGACTAATTGCATTTGGGATGACGGAGGAATCAAACAAAAATATGGGCTTGGTTCATAGATGATGATGTCACTGGCAAGGAAAGAAAATACAGGATAAGGAGAGGATTATTTGTGTGGTATTTTGGAAATGTTGACTTTGAGGAAACTGGGATACCCACGGGATTTACACAGCACAGTGATATATTAGCATGAGGCTCTCAGGGACGAGATAAAGGCTAACATCTAAGATCTGGGAATGAATGAAGGAACTCCAAATGGCCTTGGATTTCACGGCATAAGCCTCATTCGTAACTCACTCATAACCAGGCATCACTCCCAGAAGTTCATTGTCCCCTGATGGCCCATCACACTGCAGATCTGAAATGAATTTGGGCCTAGATCCTTGAAGCTTTTTTATCTCTAACACGAGCAGAGGAAGCCCAGCAGTGCATTCTTTGCTGTTGAATGAGTATGAGCTGCTCATAGATCCTTGTTCAAGTTTCCTTCCCCAGAGCTCAATTCCACAGCCCAACAATAGTTTGCTTGTGGTGAAATGAAAATTGGGGTTCTCTTGTTTTGTGAGAAGATGCGCTCCCCTGAATAACAAGATTGGGATTGGGTGGCCCTCACCTGTCACTATCTCAGCATGAATTAGTTTCTTGTTTACTATTCGCTAGTTTGAATGACCAAGAGCCTGGCTTCAGGGGAGACTCTGTATAGGATAAAGACATCAGAGTACATCAGAGAGTTCCAGAGGCCAGTGGTGGCTCTGCTGCTCTCCAGCACAGGGAATTTGGATGAGTTATTTTACCTCTCTGAAACTGAGTTTTCTGATCTCGTTAAAATGGGGATAATAAGAAAAATACCTGTTCTCCTACTTTTCATGACTGCTGGTATGATAAAATGAGAAATATTTTTGGAGGGCCCATGCAAACGTTCTTATTGTCTGAAGATGCCCGGCAGAGAGCCTGCACTGACCAGGCCTCCGTCAGCAGTCATCAAAGGAACTCCAAGAACTACGCTCATTTGTTTGCTCCTTTATCAACCCATTTACTCAACAGATGCCAGTTGAGTGCCTCCTCTGTGTGAGGCTCTGCGCTCACTGCTAGTGACAAAGAGAATGAACGCCATGAAAAGACATGGAGGAGCCTTAAATGCACAACGCTCAGTGAAAGAAGCCCGTCTGCAAAGGCTACATATTGCACGATTCCAACTATATGACATTCTGGAAAATGCAAAATGATGGAGACAGTGAAAAGATCAGTGGTTCCCAGAGGCTAGGGGGAGAGAGGGATGAATCGGTGGAGTACGGAGGATGTTTAGGGCAGTGAGACGACTCTGTAAGATACTGCAATGGTGGACGCATGTCATCATACACTGGTCAAAACCAATGGAATATATAACCCCAGGACTGCACCCTAATGTCAGTGTGGGCTTTGGGTGCTAATGACGGTCAGTGTAGTGTCTCTGATTGTAACAAATGCACCGATGTGGTGCAGGACGCTGATAGTGGAAGCTGTGCAAGAGTGGGGACAGGGGGTTCATGGAAACTCTGTACTTACTGCTCAGTTTTTTAGTAAACCTAGAGACAGACAGAGAGAGAGAGAGAGAATGGATGCTGTATGCCTTTTAGGCCCCTACAGCTTACTAGAGGAGAGAGGAACATAAACAGATCTTCAGACGTCGATAAACGGGAGTAAGTCCTGCGTGCATACAGTGCAAGCAAGCGCCTTCCCTTTTTGTTGTTCCGATATATTGTCTTCATTTGTGACAGGTGCATGCAGAGGGTCAGTACTATTTATCTTTCAGACAAGACCCGCTTCAGCCTTGTTTACTGCAGGGCGAGTAGCTTCAAAATGCCTGTGGCTTTCCGAGACAGGGGTGAGGGGTGCTGAGTGGAGAGCATCCACCAGGCTGGGTGCACAGCAGCCCTACAACCAGAGGGAAGGAACAGAGGAGTTGGCCTTGACGGATGAACTCAGCTAGACCACTTTGGCGTGGTTGTTTTGCATCCCTCTGCCCTTTAAGTTGATGACTTCCCATGGGGAGCCGGGTGTGGAGAGAAAGGCAGAGCTTAGGTCAGCGTTTGTCCCTTTGGGCCTTAAACATTGGGAGGCTCCATTAAGGGCATTAGGTCTGGTGTCTCGCGATGCAATTACCCTGTGCTACGTGGACGGAAGATCGGTGACTGAGTCCATATTCAGTTCTATTCATTTGGGGGCTTAATTTTGTAACTGAGGGAAAGTGACAACGGTTGGGTTTACAAGATTCTTAAAGAGCAAGGTAAAAAAGAATTAGTTCCACTGTAATTGAATGAATTTCAATGCATTTTTTAAACATAAAATCATTTAGATAAAATATCAGCCTTTGGAAGTGGGTTTGCCATCCCCCCCACCCCACCCCCCACCCCCGTCAATGTCCTAGCCTGGTCTAGATGCAGCCAATGAGCCAAAGCAAGTGGGAGAGATCTTGGGGTGAAAAACAGATACTGCAAAGGAGTCTTAGACTAATGTCTACCTTTTGTATGGGGGTGCATTGCAAACCTTTCCAAAGTGTATTTAACTGAGGAAATTACGCATCATTACAGAGCAGTACAGAAAGTGTATCGGCTGCAAACTCAATATACATTCAGTGGAGCTGTCATTATTTCTTCAGGCTGGAACTTTTTCACTGAATGAAAACCTCCAGGCAGATTTTCTCCAACAATTCCAATAATGTATTGAAATTACAAAGGTTGTAAAATGTAACTAAATAAGAAAAGGTGAAAATGTGACCCCGCAAAGTCACATAGGGATATCATGGAGAATTTCAAGCTAGACTTTCAGTTCTTCAACGTAAAATGCTTTGTTCTATCTACCTCAGGGGCCCTCACACATGCTGTTCCTTTCTCTCTTCCCTTCAGTCTTCAAGTGACTGGCCCCTTTTTATCATTCAGATCTGGGCTTAAATGTCACCTCCCCTGAGAGGCCTTCCTCAGGAACACCCTACGAAGGAGGTTCCCTCATTCCTCACTGTGACTCTTTAGCATTGTAACCCAGATTCCCAGATAATATTGAGCAATTTTATAACTATACATCTATTTATTTGTTTACCTGTTTGTTCTATCTCCCACAATGAATTGCAAGACCCAGCAGGCAAGGGCCATGCACAATGGTTTTCTCCCCCAAGGTACATCCAGTGTTTCTAAGAGTATTTGGTATATAATAGGTACTCAATAGATAAAGGAATGTGAAGAGGACTCATTCAGGAGGCAGCTGGTATAGATTCAAGTGCTATCTGGTTACAAAAATGTAGGTAATGAGCATCTTTTCTCAATACTATCAGATCTATTTTGATTCTGTGTTCCTAAAAACACATTGTATCTACTGAACTAGCCGGGCTGAGGAATGGGAGCACACCCGCTACCATACACACACGCACGCGCGCACGCACGCACGCACGCACACGCACGCGCGCGCACGCAGGCAGGCGCGCACGCAGGCAGGCAGGCACGCACACACACACTTGTTTTAGGCACTGTGAGTTCCGTGGGACAGCGAGCGGCTGGGTTTTATTCATAAATTTATCCCTAGCATTGAGCATAGTGCCTGGCACAGAACAGCCTACCATATTTGCTTAATTTAACCAAAGTGAGATATTTGAAGTGCTTTCTGCCTTCTCCCTGGAAGAAGAAAACTGAAGCAATTCAAGGTAATATTCTCTGATTTTTCTGTCCAAGCTTTGTGGGAGTAGGGTTAATCTTCCTGGCAGCTTGTAAAAGATTGCACGGTTGGCGAAAATATATGACAAAAATAGAATCAAATCTTCCTCCCTGAATATAGATTAAAGAGAACCACTTATTACTGTGCTGCAGAAATAAATTTCTTCTGTATCGGCCTAGCTATGACCAGGTAATAATGCACAGAAATGTTATGTTCTGTTTCTCTGGGTTCCTAAAGTAGAGAGAGAGAGAGATACAAGGAAATATACGGAAAGGAAGAAAGACTGAAACACAGATATGTTCCTAGAATTCTAGGAGAGGAACAGACTTATACTGCTGCTCCCACTTTTAGGATAGATTATTTTAAATTATTTTAAACAATTCAGTTAGATCAATTCTGCCCATTTCCAAGAAGGAACTTGTAATTTCCTAAATAATATACTATGCCTGTCAGGAAATAATTCCTTATGTAGCTTGAAGAGCTGACACGATGGCAGGCAGACAGTCAGATAAAGATAAAGGATGAAGGCCATCAAGCGTGGTCAGGGTAATTACAGGGTACAAATTCCACTCTTCACCTGGGAGCATTGCTTTTTGAATGTTCCAGTAGCTGATCTTCAGCTTTCACTTCCAAACCAGGTGTTTACTTCTTTTCTCTGTCTCTGTCTCTCTTTCTCTCACTTTTCTATGCATTTAAATATAATAATAAAATAATATTAAATAGTGCTTATTTATTGAGGTCATTAAAAGTAGATACTAGGGAGTCAAACAGACCCGATTCAAACCCCAGCTCTAGAGCTCTGTGGTTAGTTATGCTTACTGACTAATTTGTGTGTATCAGTTTCCTCATCTGCGAAATAGAGTAATGATAGTAGCTACCTTGTGTGTGGGGTTGAAGTGAGGGATTAAGTGAGAAGCTGCCTGTGAAATGCAATGCTGCCTTATATACATTTGGGGGAAAAGAGCTCTTTTGTCCTTTGTTTATGGGTCAGTCAGTATGTTGGCTGCATTGTGGATATTCATAAATAGAATTATTTAAACTTTACATAAACTTGAGGCAAGGTACAGTTATCCCCATTTTACAGATAAAGAAACTGAGACTTAGAGGGGTTGGATGACCAGGTTACAAGCCTAGAAAATGGCAGGAGCCAAGTCTTCAATTGGGAACTTCAGGATCTAAGCCCGGTGCTCTTTTCACTGTATTGTAAGACATTCAAAAAAAATCAGTTCCTGGAGACATTGTTTTATGATTTTGTCATTTTATTGTGTAGCTATCTATGATCACCTTCAATCTACACATAGGACTTTTCTCGTAGCTTTGTCAATTTCTGAACATATTTTTATTTTCATCTTAGATCTTAGCTTATGAGCCTGAGAAGACTACATAGTGTTTTTATGAGGACTAGACCTTTAAAAATCATACTTTTTATTCATCTTAGGATGTGGCCTCTTTTTTAAAGTGCATCATGCTGTTGCTGAGATCTTATTTCTGTCATATGGACCATCTCTTGCCCATGGCCCTCTTTAGTCTATGCAGGTTCTAACTGCTGTGGATATAAATAGCTAGTTGCAAACATCAGAAAACCCAACTGAAGATGGTCTGAGCCAAAAAGAGATTTTACTGACCATCGGGACAGGAAATTCTAGGCACAAAGAGGTCCAGTCCCTCACAGAACATGGTCCTCCTCTGTCCATCTCTTGGCCCTTGTTTTCTCTCTGTTGGCTTTACTCTCAGTGAGACTCCATCTTAGTAGTGGCAAGATAGTGCAAGCAACTCCAGGGTCATATCCTAGTTTCTCCGTAAGTCCAGCAGAAGGAAAACTTGTCTCTTTTCTGACAGAAGTCCCAGAATTGGATCTCATTGGCTCCAAGTTGATCGTGTGTCCATTTTGAACCAATCACTGTGCTCAGAGGGATTCAGAGGCTCCCATTGGCCAACACGAGTCACCTACCCTCCCCTGAAACTCCACTTGAAGCTAACAGGCTGTGAATGGAGGAGGTGTAGAATCTTAAGGAAAATTAGGGGCCCCTTTAACAAAAAGAATGGATTCTAGTTGTCAATCATTATAACAACACCTAACTTTTCCTTTCGGAACTGTAATCCGTTTGGTAATGGACATTCGCCCACTTCCCTCAAAACATTCTATATTCTGCTCCCACTTGTATAGATGCTGACTTTCCATCCCCAATGTCCCTCACCTTGCTTCTTCTCCAACCCTCACTCTCTTTAACAGCACACCCTTTTTTGAGTTATTAAAGGCTGTCTCTGGTCAATTGGCAAAATGAACCTGTTGGCCAAAATAAAATCAGATGTGTGGGTAAGAGTAATATGGGTCAACAGTTGTTTTGGAATTTTGTTATATGTATTTACCTTGGACCAAGGTTTTTTAAGTGCATTTGTGTAATAGTTGTGTTTTTATGTGATCTTGCTGTGACTGAAGTATGAGCTTTGCCATTAAGTGAGGACAGTCACCAGAGTAGTAAACTCTGTCAAAAATGCATGGTGATGCAACAGAACATGACCTGAGATCACTTTTCTCTTGGCTTTTGTCTCCTGTGGTTTTCCTTTCTCTAGGGGCTGGGTATTTTTTTGGGGGGGGGTGGGTACGCGGGCCTCTCACTGTTGTGCCCTCCCCAGGTGCGGAGCACAGGCTCCGGACGCGCAGGCTCAGCGGCCATGGCTCACGGGCCCAGCCGCTCCGCGGCATGTGGGATCTTCCCGGACCGGGGCACGAACCCGTGTCCCCTGCATTGGCAGGCGGACTCTCAACCACTGCGCCACCAGGGGAGCCCGGGGCTGGGTATTTTTTATTTTTGATGTGCTACTTCTTGGTCCCGATTTCTTTTTTCAGCTTATCTCTGGCTGTCTCTTAGGGTTCCAGAGTCCCCGAATCCAGTCACTTCTTATCTAAGACCAGCCATTCACTGATCCTACCAATTCAATAAGCACTGTCTAAGTCTCTATCAGCATCTCAACCTCGTCCAGCCACATCCTACTTCACATACACAGTGGTGGTTACGAATCCTGGTGGTTACGAAAATAGGCTTTAATGATGGAGAGACTTGGGTCAGAATACCAGCTGTGTTGTTTATAATTATCTATGTGACCTTGAGCAAGTTACTTAACCTCTTTAAGTCTTAGCTTCCTCATTTGCAAAATGAGACTAATAGCACCTGCCTTGGGTTATTATGAAGATGAAGCAAGCTAATAAGAGATTCAGAGTTCCCACACATGGTGGCCTCTTAGTAAATGTTAACTATTATTTCTGTTACAGAACCCTTTCCTGTGTTTCAGTTCAAAGCTAGAATACTTATAAAGACTTCACACTGTAATGTCCATTTCACTAATATCAGCCTTTGAGAGATATGAGTACAGAAGTCCAAGAGGAAAAAGAGGCTGTGAATAAAATAGGTGGCAGTTATCTATTCACTGATTCCATCAACCATTATTTAATGAGCATGTACACTGTACTGGGAATATTATCAGTTTGTTTGCAAGTTTATAGCCGGGGGCCATTACATTCTGTGGGGTGTGCAAAAGAGACATAAAACTGGATTCCTCTCCTCAAGGAGCTTTCACTCTTGTGAGAAAGACATGACTCAATCCTTGAAGGAATTCCATGAAGAAATAATGCAGGACCTAAATCTGCTCATTGTCAGGAAGTGATATGCACACTGCATGTTCTCAGAGGTTCTAGAAAGAGCATGGCACCCCCAAAACTCTAGTGGAGTAATGAGTGAATCAGTGGGATGAGTGACAGTTGTTGACGAGGACCCCTGGCTTCAGTCCAGCCTACTCCCTGGCCTCTCCCTTTGCTGAGCACAAGTAGGCAGGTTGCTGCTAGGACAGAGATCACTGGCGATGTTGAGCACGCCCAAGAGCACATTAGTTTATGAAGGAATAGAATTAGCAACCCACCCCGTCCTCCTCAGGGCCCGACCTGTGACCTCATGCAGGTGGAAGCCCTCATCTCTCTGTGTCTACCCTCCCTTGACCCTCCTTCAGAGACACAATATGACTGGTGCTTCTGCAGCTGTCATCAAAATCTGCCAGTCTCCTCAGCTTGAACCTGAAGCCCTTGAGCTTGTCCAAGAGATCCTCTGCAGAGAATGTAAGGGTTGAACAACCTGATTCCTATATAAATAGCTACCTTGGGCAGAATGAGCGGATTCAACTAAATACCATTAGGTACATAAAAGTTAGAGCCTATAACTAAGTGATATACTCTGGTACTGTGTAAGGTGAACATTTTTGGAAAATTTCCTTATAAGGATCATCTTTGTTTCATGATGATATATTCCTTTTCTCTTGTAAATATAGCGAGAAGTTTATTAATTTTATTGATGTTTTACAAGAACCAGTTTCTGGTTTCATTGATTTCCTCCATTGTTTTATCTTTTCTTCAATTTCATTAATTTCTGTGCTTATATTTATTATTTTACTCCTTCTTCTTGCTTTGTGTTTAGCTGGCTCTTCTTTTTCTAATTTTTTTAAGGTGGAAGCTTAGGTTATTGATTTGAGACCTTTATTCTTTTCTCAAAAGAACACTTTACACATAAATTTCTTCCTAGGGGCTGCATTAGCTGCATCTCACAAATTTTGGTATGTTCTCTGTTCATTTGTATTTAGTTCAAAATATTTTCTAATTATCCTTGAGGCCTCTTTGTTAACAAGTGAATTTCTTAAACTGTATTGCTTAATTGCCAAACATTTAGGGGTTTTCCATATATCTTTATTATTGGTCTAATTGATTCTGTTATAGTCAGAGAATATATGTTGTATGATTTCATTCTTTTAAAAATAATAAGGTTTATTGTGTAACCCAGAATATGGTCTATTTTTGTCTATTTGGGTGAATGTTCTGTGTGTACTTGCAAATAGTGTGTATTCTGTTGTTTGGGTGGGATATTGTATAAATGTTTATTAGATCAAATTGTTTGATAGTATTACTTATGTCTTCTATACTCTTGCTGATTTTTTTGTCTTCTTGTGCTATCAATTTCTAACAAAGGAGTGCTGCAGTCTCCAAATGTAATTGCATATTTGTCTTTTTCTTCTTTCAGTTCTATCGCTTTTGCTTCATGTATGTCGTAGCTCTGTTATTAGGTATATACACATTTGGGGTTGTTATAGCTTCTTGATGAGTTGGCTCTTTTAACATTATGTAATACCCGTCTCTTTATTCATGATGATTTCCTTTTTCTGGAGTCTGTTTTGTTTGGTGTTAATATGGTGACTAACTTTCTTTTGATTAGCATTTGCATGGCATTTTTCCTCATCTTTTTACTTTATCTATATCATTATGTTTGAAGTGAGATTCTGTAATGTGCCGTTTATTAGTTTTCTGTTTGCTCTCTTTTTCCCCCTTTTAGATTATTTGAATATTTCTTGTCATTACATTTTAATTTACATATTGGTTTTTTTTAACTATATCTCTGTGTAACTTTTATAGCTGTTGTTTAGGAGTGGTTACCATGTACATACCTAACTTTTCTCAATCTGCTTAGAGTTCATAGGTCACCACTTCAAGTAAAGTATAGAAACATGACAGCTATATAAATTCCTTTGCCTTCACCCTTTATGTCATATCATTAAATCTGAATATATTGAAAATCCAATCACATATGTTATAATTTCTTATTTCAACGCTCATACAAAAATATGGGTGTTGCACAGATGCGCATGTCATCCTTTCATTGGGGCCATTCTAATCTTTGCTGTATTGTTCTAATTTTAGTATATGTGCTGCTAAAGTGAGCACTGGATATGTTTTTGAAGTGCTTTCCTAATAAGGATTTATCCAAAACTTGCAACAAGTTTGTGAAACTATGATTATTAGAAGTACAGTCTATATGATCAGGGAAGTGTTTTTCTCTGAAGAAAGCTAGAATTGCTTAACCAATTATGCTTTGACATGAAAGGGTACAAAATAAGGTCTTTTTTATCATGAACTAAAACAGAATGTGGAAATAAAAACTAGAAATATGCATAGAAATATTTTATAACCAAAGAAGAAATTTTTTTTTTGCAAAATGAAAGTTTATAAGATCAAAACTATCAGTTATCTACAGAGATGTCCAAATGGGAGATATTATCTAGAAATTAAAAGGGAACTGTTCCTTTTTTCAGTAAGTGGTAGATCTTTGGAGAAGATGAAATAAAAGCTAACTCTGCTAGGTTTGGGATTAGGGAAAGTAGAGGTCATACCACACATTGTTTAGCTCATAGCCAAGAAAATAATCACATGTGTAATGCATCTTTCATTCAAAAAAGAAAAAAAAACCCTCAAAGGCACTTTGGCATATAATTTTATTTACCTCTTTCACATTGCTATTGTGAATATTGTCCACTGTCCAGAGCAGGAAAGTGATGAGTCTGTGCGGCATGCAGTGAACGTAGCAGTCTCCCTCTGTAACCTTGTCCTTCCCGGAGTATGAGGTCATTGGTTTGGAATGTACAGCTATGAAGGTGACTGCTTCTCTAAAGGCTTTGGTGATGTAAGCCAGAAACCAAAGAGGAGGAGAGCAATTAAGCCTCACCTTGATGAAGCTATAGTGTACCATGAGGGTTGCAAGTTAGGCTTGGTGACTGCTTTCTTCAGTGAATAGGAGACATTTGCACTTGGAGTTTATGGGGAAACAGCCTGCCATAAAGGGCGGTCAGGATACCTTGCCATTTTCTCTGCCTATCAGATGCCTGACTATTCAGGAAGGTTCAGCTGTAGTGCCTTCTGCTCTAGGAGGTCTTTCTTTCTGGCCACTCCAACTGTGGTGAATAATCTCTCTAGGTGCTGACTTATGCAGCCCCTCCACGTGCCATGTGTGGCAGCCCTAGTCTTCCTCTCACGGGACTATTCTCCTGAAATAGATTTTAATCTACATTAAGACCAGGGCAGTGCCTTTGTTTCCCCAAAGTGCCTTACCCAGTGTGCCTGAAGTTTGAGAGAGGCAGTTAGTAGAGTCGTTAAAAGCATGGGTTTAGTCTGTCTGAGTTCAAATCCTGATTCCACCATTTCCTAGCTGCATGACTAGGGGCAAGTTACTTAAATAACTCTATGCCTCACTTTCCCCACTTGTAAAATTGGGACACTAACACTATCTGTAAAGATTAAATAAGTTAAGACATGGAGAGTGCTTAGCTTTTTTTTGCCTGGTACCTAATAAGTACTGTTACTTATTTTTATTAAGTGATTACTTTTTTTTCTTAGAAAGCTGTGGAACAAATATATATTTGTAAGTAAGGCAAGAAAGAGCACAGACAAGAGCAGCTAAAGAGAAGGCAAAGAACACAAATAGAAGTTGACCAGATACCAGATGCAAAAGACTTAGCACCTTTTTTTAAAAGAAATGGAGTTTGGGAATGTAAACTGGTACAGCCACTTTGGAAAACTGTCTGGCAATTTTTTTTTTTTTTCTTGCGGTACGCGGGCCTCTCACTGTTGTGGCCTCTCCCGTTGTGGAGCACAGGCTCTGGACGCGCAGGCCCAGCGGCCATGGCTCACGGGCCTAGCCGCTCCGCGGCATGTGGGATCTTCCCGGACCAGGGCACGAACCCGCGTCCCCTGCATCGGCAGGCAGACTCTCAACCACTGCGCCACCAGGGAAGCCCCATAGCAATGTTTATTCAAGAACATTCTAATAGTCTAGAACCAAGCAATTCCATTCCTGAGTATATAGGCAACAGAAAAGTGTCCACGTATCGTGAAAGGATTTTTATAGAATGTTCATAGCAGCCCCATGGTAGTCATTAACTGGAAACTATGCAGATGTCCATCAACAGAAGAATCGATAAATAAATTACGGCAATAAAAATGGGTGGTTTCCAACTACACACAGCAGAATGGATGAATCTCACCAACATGCTGGTGAGCAAAGGAAGCCAGACACGGAGGAGAATATACTACGTTTATTATAAGATTCCAGGCAAAACTACCCTGTGCTGTTACAAGTCTCACCCCAGGTGGGTGAGAGCCTTGGAGAGGGAGGAGAGCTAGAGAGGAGAGATCAGAATGAGCTTCTGGGCGGGTAGCTAACATTTTACCTCTTCATCTGGTGCTGGTTTCATGGATGGGTTCAGCTTGTGAAAACTTATTTAACTGTCCACTTACAATATATGCATTTTTTGCCCCATGCGTGTATTATCCTTCACTAAACAAACAAACGAAAAAACAAACAAAAAAGAGAGAAAATAAGTAAAATAAGAATAGAAAAGAAAGAAAAAAGAAGAGAATGCAAAAGACAAAATGAAAGGAAGAGGAAGAAAACCAGCCCAGAAGGTTACACATCACCCCCTGCCCATCCCTGCCTCCCCCTGCCCCCAGCCCTACTCTATTGATCCAGCACGAGGATGGCGAATGCATGGTTTTCAGGGTCCTTCCGTTCTCTTCCGCGCTACCCGCAGCCCCTCCCCACTCTGAGCATCCCTAAGGCAAGAAGGGGCTTTCCTCGTGGGTAACGCTGCTAGGAGAGTAACTTGGAGGAACTGATGCTTCGTTAATGAACGTAAAGCTTAAAGCCATCTTCCCTTTCTCTCTCTTCTGTTCTGTTCTCTTCTCTCATCCTCTCCATCCCCCCACTCCCATCCCCCTTTACCTTTCTCAGGGCATCCTCCTACCCCAGTGGCGGTGCCGCCCGGCCGGTCTGCACGCGCCCCGCAGGGCCTGGGGTGCGGGGCGGGGGCCGCGCTCGCGGGGAGCCCCTCCCGCCCGCCGGGGCTGACCCCGCCCCGCGGCGCCGGCTATTTTGGGCGCGGGCGGCGACCGCGGGATCGCTGCCGGGCGCGGATCCGGTGACACCTCTCAGCGCGCGGCACTTGTTGCTCTCAGGACCTGCCGGCCATCCCTGAGCCCACCTTTCTCCCTCGCCGCCCCCTGTCCCCTGCTGGCTTCTCTCCTTTCCGTGCGATCGCCCGGGACACCGATCTCTCAGGCACCGCTGTCACCGGCTGGAGAAATAGATTAAAGGAAATAAACTCCCTCCGCAGGGGGCCCAGCCGGGCAGCAGCAGCGGCAGGAGCTGGAGCGCTGGCCCGGGCGCCGCAGAGGTGGCGCCTCCCCGGCCCGGGACGCTGGCCCCGGGCGCCGACGGCATGACGGACGCGGCGACGGCTAACGGGGACGACAGGGACCCCGAGATCGAACTCTTCGTGAAGGTAGGTCGGCGTCCCGGCGCCGCAGCACCTGCTGCGCCTCCAGCCAGGCTCGCGGCTCACGTGCCCGGGCGCTGAGCGCTCTGGGACGCGGACCTTCCCCAGGGAGCGCAGCTCAGCCCTGACGGTCCCTTGGGTGGCCTTTCTGTTGCTTCGGGGCTCCCGGGAGGGATGGAGTCAGGTGCAGTCTGGCAGGTGGCTGTCTTCTCGGAGAGTCTGCTAGGCAGTTTGTCAAACCCGCCGCAGGACCAGCCGTCACCCTACCCCGGCGCGATTTTGGCCTGCCCTGAAGGGCATCTCCAGATGCAGGGAGATGGCAGGAACCTGGCTGGACCCCTGAAGCTTTCTTCTAAAGTTGCGGGGTGAGGGGAAGGAAGAGGGAGAAAAGAAAGCATTACTAATAATATGACCTTTGGCAAAGCAAAAATAACATTTCTTAAAATCCCCCTTTTCTCTTTTACTCAGTGCTATTAAAAGAAAAGCAAAAGGAAACAAAGACGTTTTCTTGCTCTGTGACCGGCAAAGCAGAAACCAAACACTACACTCGCCCACATTATTGTAATTGTCATAATTATGCTTCCGCGGGGTTGTAGCAGGAAAGGCTAAGGGTAACCTGGGGCAGACTGGGAGGAAGGGGCACAGGGGAAAAACTTAAATTAAGTTGCCTTGCTCCCTGGGCAGAGACGGGCTAACATCCAAACCTGCTGCACTTCCTTTGCAACCTGGAGGGGGAAGGATGGAGGCCGAGGCAGCGTCTCCCGGTCCTCGAGCGTAATAAGAAAGAAACATTTGATAGGTCTTCGTGCAGCAGAAGCGGGGAAACCTGAGGCGCAGGGAAGTTGCCTCCGGGGCGGTGCAGAGTCGCCAGAACTTGGGGGAGGGGGCGTCGGCTGGCTGCCTGAGCGCAGAGACCTTTCACAAAAGGGAAAATCCCTCAGAATGCAGTTTCCCTAGACATATACAGGTAACTGAGAAGGGAAGAGAGCTTGGTGCCTGTCAGGGGCCTCCTGGCTGAATTTAAAAGGCATATATATTCCCCAGGGATGGGGAATATACACGTCTTTTAAATTTGTTTTGGCCAAAGGATCCTTATCTAATACAAACTAATTAAACAAATAGAGTTTCACAGAAAGTATAAGATCTATATGACCTTTTGGTTTTTGGTACCTTTTGTCACCTAAATAATAGTAAAGCAGCTGTGACTTACACTTGGAAATTGCTCTGTCTCAGTCGGTCCAGCCTACCACGAAGCTTTGTTAAATTTTTTCGGCTGCATTTTTTCATTTTTTCATTTCATTTTTCATTTCATTTCATTCATATTTTTCAAAATTATCCATAGATATTACATTTGTTTTTTAGTGAGACTTACTTTCCTCAGCCTGTTTCTCTCCCCCCAAATGAGGCTTCTGTCTCCCTCATTTGGTTTCTGGGACCCCTCTGGGAGGATTTCTAGGCTCTCTGGCAGACCAGGTAATGAAAGAGGTCATGTCCTCCCAGGCTGGGCAGTGTTGGACCCAGGGCCCCGCAGGTCTGCCCTGACCCCCAGCGTCCAAGCCTGCGGTCTAGGGAGTGAATACGGAGAGCTTTTACAGAGCAAGGAGCCTTGCTGTTCTTCTTGAGGAAAGCTATTCTAGGACTTTCTCAGATTCCTTGGGAGCAGGTAGTTTCACGGTGTCAAGTTCCTGAAAGATATTTGAAACACAAATTGACTCTTTTAGAGCCAAAGGAGCCCTTTGCCCCGCTCCTAGGTGAGAGGACCATTCTACCTGCACCTTCTGAATTTCAGGTTGGCAGCTTGGAGGGTTTCTCCATTTGTATAGAAAGCTCACTTCGCAGCCCCCAGTGCCCGCAAGAATTCTAAAGTACCCGTGTTGTCATTTGCTTTTTTTTCCCTAAAGGAAAGGAACCCATGAGAGCCAGGCAGGCCTTCTTGGTCAGCGCAGAAACCAGATTGATGAGGGAACAAAAAAATCAGATAGGAAAGCTCTTTTGATTCCCCCACCCCCCTTTTGAGCTTCTGGTCAGTGGTTATCATTTACAGGGACAAGTAAAGGCTGAAAAAAATTGTGAAAATAAAGACACTGCCCAGGCTTTGAACGGTTTCGTGTTAGAGAAGCAATGTCCTGATTTATAGAATCAGGCATTTCCATAGTTTGCCGTGTCTCTTAGCTGTATGATTCCCATCAGAAGAAGGTCCTTCTTCTTTTTTTTTTTTTAAAGAAGATGTTGGGGGTAGGAGTTTATTAATTAATTTATTTTTGGCTGTGTTGGGTCTTCGTTTCTGTGCGAGGGCTTTCTCTAGTTGCGGCAAGCGGGGGCCACCCTTCGTCGCGGTGCGCGGGCCTCTCACTATGGCGGCCTCTCTTGTTGTGGAGCACGGGCTCCAGACGCGTAGGCTCAGTAGTTGTGGCTCACGGGCCTAGTTGCTCCGCGGCATGTGGGATCCTCCCAGACCAGGGCTCGAACCCGTGTCCCCTGCATTAGCAGGCAGATTCTCAACCACTGCGCCACCAAGGAAGCCCGAGAAAGTCCTTCTTGTTGAAGGGGTCAGGTATCCGAGGTAATCTCTGCAGGCCCAGCGGGTTGGCTTCTAGGAAGCCTCCCAGGCAGGCTTGCCTCACCCAGTTAAGAGTTGTGATGTGGTCATCTTCAACAGAAGGGGACACCCTCCCCCCCGAACCTGGCCTGTCCCCTGGGTGTGTCATTCAAAACCTCCGTAATCCAGAGAGTTTCAAGGACATACGATTCTGTGCCACATCAATTGATAATCATCTGTTACTACTGCCGCTGCTAATAATAATACTAAATGGCAGCGTTTTAGGACTTAAGGAGCGCATTCAAATACCTTATCTCATCAGATTCCCAGCATCCTTGTTCGTGAGCCTTGGTTCACTCAGGAAAAGTGATGTCAACAAGTAAATGTGGCTCCCAGGGACCTCTTGAGACGTGATGCTGTCAGAGCCCTTGGCAAGCGGCCGTTTGCTCTCCCTGTAACAACCTCAGAAACTAAGGACGATGATTTGTCCCGTTTTATGGTTGAAGAACTCAGGTGCTCAGGGAGCGTATGAGAAATGCCCAGAAGTAGATGGCAGTAAAGAGCGTTCAGACCCAGTCCTCAGCTAGCAGTTTAGACTCTAAATTTCTTACTCTTTTCCAAACACCCATATGTCAGGTCTTGCACCTTCTTTTGCCAAGTCAGGCTTTCAAGTGTTTCCAAGAGGACACTTCCTGGCAACTTACTAGTCCATTCTAATGTGGTCACAAAACGCTGTCAAAGCTCCTGCCCAGCCCTGCTCTGTACTCCAAGTCTCTCCCGTCCAGGGAACTTTCTAATGGGGATGTTTAAGAGATCACAGAGGTTTGAGGAGGTCAGCTCTGATTCTCATTTCCCAACTAATGTGGATGGGGAAGAGGAGACAGAGACCTGGGTTCAGATCTTGTCTCTGCCTCTCATTTGTCGAGTGACGCTGAACAAATTCAGAGTGTATGAACAAGTGTATGAGTCCCAATACACCTCTCTTAAAACAAGAGGGTGGTTACAAATAAGGTGCCCGTATCTTGAACTGTCCAAACCAAGACACTTCTGAGAGAGAAAGGAGGTGCTACCAATGGTTAGGAACAGGTGTCACCGATGTTGTGCAGGACGTGTGGCCACCCTGGTTATGAAAATACCTCCCCCACAGACTGGCTGTGAGGATGCCACAGGAACAAGTAGAGGAAAGCATTTTGTAAATTGGAAATTGCCATGAACACATTGACTTCGATAAGGATATGAGCTCCATGGCAGATAGAACCTTTCTTGATCTGCAGGTCCCTGATTTGCCTTAGAGAACAATGGCCTGGCTGATTCCTCACTGGCAGGGCTATTTTGAGAATAAGTGAGATCATACGCAGCTGGGACTTTGATCACAAAGGGAGGACAACAGGTTAGAGTTGATAGTGGCAGTGAGTGTGGTTTATTGAAAGAAAAAAGAGCACGGAAATAAAAGCAAAACAGAAAGTGATTTGGGAAGACAAATACAGGATGTGCTGCGTAGTTAGATCTCCATCTGTGTCGACTCCCTCACCCCCGGTGCCACCCCTAGACCCCGGAGGTAGAAAGCCACCAAAGCGAAGTGATGATGGTGCACCAGTTGGCAGCAAGTGTCTCTTGGGGCCAAGGGTGTGAGTTTCAACAGAAACCAGTGGTTCTCAACTTTGGCTACATATTCAAATTATTTGGGGGAGATTTTAAAACTCCTGATGCCAGGCTGCTCCCCAGGTCAATTGCAGCAGAGTTTCTGTGGGTGGGACCCAGAAGTGGTATTTTTTACCACACCCCCAGGTGATTGCGGCGTGCAGCTCTGGTGGAGAGCCACTGAGTCCTCATCAGAGGCGGGTCCCGAGGCAGTCAGCTTTGCCACAGCTGAACTAGGCGGCCTTGTTAGTGCAGATGAACGTCTAGAACTTCTAACAGCCTCTGGGCATCGTGATCATCCCGATCAGGAGCATTGTTGATAGAGAGCTTGCAGCCAACCGGTGCTCCGTGAACAGATGCTGACGGACTGTAAAGCCCTATCTGCAGGACTCCAGAACAATCCGTGCATGGGGTCGGTCTAGTAAATGATCATCAATTCAGCCTGGGGGGAACAGAGCGGAGTCCTGCTGTTTGTCTGATGGAAATGACTAGTCTTTTCATTTACTGAGTGATCCGGAAGGCTCTGACAGTGGTGCAGAGCCCCAGTCAAGACATGGTGACCCGTGGTGTGGTCATCTGACTTCTAGAACAGACAGGATCAAATCTTGTTGTGCTGCCTCTCAGACCCCCGCTGCCCACTGGCTGCCTGGTCGCCTGCCCAAGCATGGGTTTATCAGGTTTTGAAGCTCCTTTGATCACATTATGCCACTGTGTTTCTTTCCCACTATCTCCTGGTTTTGATCTTCGGTCAATAATCCAATATACCAGTTCATCTGCCCTGCTGTGTCAGCGAGTGCATCCTTACCTGGTAACACACCCATGGGAGTGCTAGTGTCCAAGGGTGACTCATACACATCCCAGGTTCCCTGGCAGGGGGTGGGAGTGAGGACTGAGGGTCTCAAGATGCTAAAGCCCACAAGCCAGTGGTGTCAGGTCCTGCCTCCCTGCTGACTTGTACTGTTTCTCTGGGTGTTTGGTGGCTCTCTCCACCCAGGGCAAAGAGCCCATCAATTTAGACGGTCAGGTCAAAAGCTTTCCATTCTTGGTTCCTTTTGAGATTCCAGATGCTGGGCCCATGTGAGTGGTGACAGGAGGTGTAGTAGAAAGTGCAGTTTTCGGTGTCAGACTGAGGGTCATCTGCTGTGTGAGCTAGGACAGGCTGCTTGACCTCTCTGGGCCACAGTTTTCTTACCAGTGCAGTACTGATAATGGCAATACCTATTTGCTGGGGTGGGTGTGAGCACTGAATGAGCTGTGTATGAATCTGGGGTCTAAGTAAAGCCTCCTCTGCAGGCCCAGTATAGCCCCAAAAGTGAGAAGCCAAGCCTTTGCTTGTCCCTTCCTTGATGTGTCCCAGAACTCAGACACTCAGTCCTATGTTGTGCTGCCTCGTTGCTGGAGCCGGGACAAAGGCCGCTGGGAGCCCGAGCCACAGGGCAGCTGTCTCTGGATCTGATCGCCTCCCACAGGGCTGCTGCTTCAGGAACTGGAGTCCCCCACAGGCCACTGTCTGAAGTAATGTAACCACAGGGAGAGTGCAGATCTCTGACCAATGGGTGGGTTCTTCCAACTCAAGGGATGTTGATTCCTCCTGTAGTTGCTCCCACATAGCTCGAGGGGCTGGACCAGGGTGCATCAAACCACTGGGGGTGCCCCTCCCCTTTCAGCTCCATGGGGATGATACTTCCGGGGTTTTATCCCCTTCTTGTCACTGGATGCCAGGTGGGGCCTCCCAGGCTCATCTGTAGGTGCTACAACTTTGACCCTTCAATAAGGAGAAGGCTCTGGAGTCCAGGTCCTTTAGTTCCAAGAGGACCCCGGGTAGATTTTCTCACTTGCTTGCAAACTTCAAGCTCTGCCTAGCCATGGTTACTCTCCTAGAAAACACACCCACACATTTACATGTATTCTCTATCTGGACTATAGGAAAAACATAATAGACTCTCAATATCTGGTACCTTTAAAAACTGTTACCCAGGAGACATTCTCAGTTGTCTTTTTCATCGAAGCTGGAAGACCAGAAATAGTGAAGAGGCGAAGTGTTTAAAGCATGGGCTTCCTGAAGGTGTGTCTCCACCCCGGGGCATCTTAGATCTGACGCTGCTTGTGAGGGGTCAGCTCCAACTAGCAAGGAAGTGTCTCTGCCAGCTCCCTGAGTGAGAATCTACTTTGCACACTCATATATTTATTCAAGGAGTATCTTAGTTCTGAGATGTGAAGTGCTTTAAGGATAAATAAGATAGATAATCTGCTGTCAGAACTAAAATGAATTCTTTCTGGTAAAAAGAAATGGAGTTTTTAACCTCTAAAACAAAGTCCCCTCTAGCTCTGTTAGCACGGGAAGTTTCTTTGAGTTATGTTTATTGCAGCGCTTACGGTGAACAATGGCTAGGCCACTGGCGCACAACCTTTGGGGCATGAAAAAGTCACTGCAAAGCTTTTTCATGTGGACTTGCCCAGCCCTGTCCCCAGAGATTCACATTCAGGAGGTGGGGTTGAGTGCCAGGCATCTACCCCTGGGTGATCCTGGGATTCATCAGAGGTTGAGAACCACTGGCCTAGATCATGGGTAAATAGGGTTGAACCTACCCAGTGGAGGATCCAAAGGGCAAGAGAAGGTCGACTCCCCACTGGAAGCGTGCATTTCCTGGGATGGAGGAGGCTGAGGCAGATACGCTTATTAGCATGAGTCACCCCAGATTGACCCTAAATAAACCAGAAAAGGGAAGAAAGGAATGCTTTTTTTTTTTTTTTGGCAGTACGCGGGCCTCTCACTGTTGTGGCCTCTCCTGTTGCGGAGCACAGGCTCCGGACGCGCAGGCTCGGCGGCCATGGCTCACGGGCCCAGCCGCTCCGCGGCATGTGGGATCCTCCCGGACCGGGGCACGAGCCCGTGTCCCCTGCATCGGCAGGCGGACTCTCAACCTCTGCGCCACCAGGGAAGCCCAGGAATGCTTTTGACCTTTCTTTTACACTTGCTTTTCTTCCTTTGTAATTTTTTTACCATATAGGTGTGACAAGTAATTTAAAAAGCTGGGCATGAAGGAAATATTAGTAAGATAAGAAATGTAGGGAGTTAAGAGATTAAAAACCATCCATCAATCAATTAACCAATTAACAAGCATGTTTATGGTGCCACCTACTCTGTGCCAGGCTCAGTGAAAGCTGAAATCAGGGAGGGGAGATCGAAGAAGATGGGGTCTCAGCAGCCCATGAACTTGCAGCTGAGGGGTAAAAATGCCAACATCATGCCCCGTGAGTGGTAGGAAATGAAATGAGGGGAGCCGGTGAAGGGACCCATGTGGCTCAAATGAGGTCTCCAGGTCTAGTGTGCGAGGAGGTGGGGCCTGAGTTGTGCTCTGAAGAGTGACGAGAGTCACTGAGTTACTAGGAGTGGGCAAGCATGTCAGGTCCAGAAACAGTATGGAGATGAGGATGTGCTGGGCCCAGTGGGTATACAAGGTTGGCTGAAGGGAGTGGTATATGGAGGGCCACAGTTGGAAATAAGATAGAAACACAGCAGTGGGAAGGGGTTTTGAATGGCAGGTAAGTGGTTTTTGTCCCCTGGTAAGTAATGGGGAGTTACCAGAGGGTTCTACCCAGGGTAGGAGCTCGATTTGGTCCCTGCTTCGTTAGAATGGTTCCTATGCTATTTTGCACGATGTGGTGGGAAGATTAATGAATTAAAAGTAAGAAAACCTGGATTCCAGGTCTGGCTCTGCTACATATTGGTTGTGTGGCTTTCTTTAAGGCCAAGCTTCCTCTTCTGTAAGATGGGCTCCACAGTCATAAAATCATAGAATTTCTGATTGGGAAAAGCCTCTTAGAAGTCATCTGGTCTGACCCCCTCTTTTCTTTCTTTCTTTCTTTCTTTTTGCGGTACACGGGCCTCTCACTGTTGTGGCCTCTCCTGTTGCGGAGCACAGGCTCCGGACGCGCAGGCTCAGCGGCCATGGCTCACGGGCCCAGCTGCTCCACGGCATGTGGGATCTTCTGGACCAGGGCACGAACCAGCGTCCCCTGCATCGGCAGGCGGGCTCTCAACCGCTGCGCCACCAGGGAAGCCCTCCATGGCTTCTTTTTTTCTTTCTTTCTTTCTTTTTTTTCTGGTCTGACCCCCTCTTGTCAGATAAATTCACAGTCTCACATTTCCGGTTACCTGCTATATGGGTTTAAGGAAGAGAAGCGAGATGACACGTGAGCTGCTGCTGTTTTTGCCTTTGCTCTTATGACTGTGTTCACGGTGATTATGAAGAAGGAGAGCCTTGCAGCAGAGGCCGGGGAGGAGGCTCCTCCAGTGTTTGCTGCGGGGAGGCCACCGTGAGCCCAAGCTGGGGCTGAAAGGAGGAGCCTGCTGGGGAGGAGTGACGTGGGTACAGAACGAGCACAGGCCTTGGAAGAAGCCTGTGCAAACACAGGAGGGAGGCCCGAGTTCAGGTTCATGGTCAGTTCACCTCTGGAGAGACTGGTTTCCAGGTCTGGAATGGTGATGCTATTGGTGGGCCTGACCACTGTTGTCCAGGCTGTTGTGAATGGATGGAGTGCAGATGAACGAATTGAGCTTCAGCTTTCCGGTTCCTTTTAAACCTGGAAACCCTGCGGATCTAGGATAGAAATAGAGCCGCGAGGAAGGGAGTTGTTGGTAATGAGACTAATCTTCTGGTTTTAGAACTGTTCTGTTTGAGGTGATGGCCCGCTAGTGGAGGGCAGATGGCCACTGGGGTGCTGGAAAACCAGAGCTAACAAAGAGATAAAGGTGAGGCTAGGGGCGTGGATTTGAACTTGTGTTTCCTTCCTACCACCGTTGAAGGCATGGGTTCGGACGAGGGAGCTTGGAGAAGGGGTAAAGAGGTAAGGACTGTGCTTTAGGAAATGTCCATTTGAGAGGGAGGAATGAGGCCCAGCAGGATTTAGCAAAGGTGATGAAGAAGCAGAGCGGTAGGAAATAAACATGATGTCCCAGACGGAGGAAACCATCGTATGGACGATGGCTTGTAGAGGCAAGGAAGCGTCTAGAAGAACTAAGCATTCTACTGTTCTTTGGCAAAGCATGTGAAGGGATGTGGGAAAGGCAGCCAGGTATATAAGTTTGGGTCGGATCGTGAGGCAAACTGAGCGATTTGGGCTTTTATTTAAAATGCAGAAGATCGCATGTGTTACCTCCTGCTTGTGGGGCAATTATATTTTAAAAGCGAGGAAAGTGCTTAATAATCTGAACGTGGCGTGCCTGGCCCCTTTGTATCTAAGGAGAGGTATTCTGAAGTGGAGTTCATCACACTGTGTCTCGGGTGACCCCCAGGCTGTGGTGTGTAGAAGTTTGGTGCTGGTTACCCTATACCCTATACCAGACTCTACGGAGCCCAAGGTGATGCTTTCCACTTCAGTTTATCATTATTCTAGGCTAAGTGGGGAAGACTCAAGTATCAGACTGGAGATAACACAAAAGGTGAAGGAGGGGAGGGTGTGTAGTGAATGGACGCCAACCGCAAACCCATTACCTAGAGCGCAGAGGAAGTGAAAACCACGTCCCAGTTACTGTTGCTTAAAAACTCAGTTTGGGAGGTTGGCATGACAGCAGATAAAGACTTCTTGACTCAGCCCAAGGCTCTTCTCCCCTCACTGCCCACCTGTGTTTCCCAAAGCTGACAGGGAGCAGAGACCCAGGAAACACAGCAGGTGGGTGGTTGCAGGGAGGGGCAATCTCACCTGCCTTTTATTCATTTTCACATTTGGATTCTGTGGCGTTTTGTAGTCATATCATAAAATCTAGCATCCACTCTGTCTTTGTTTTTTCACCTTGGAAACCAAAGGAGCCATATGTCTGTGGCCCTTTATCACAAATGTCTCAGATTTTTCCTGTGGAGATAAAGGGTTCTGAGCAGGGCTGGACCACAGGGCTTTCGGGAGAGAAGGATGCCACGTGGGGAAGGTTACGTGACCTCTCCTCCTTGGAGTACTTTAGGAGTACGTCAGAGGTGTTAGCTGTCTGGTGGGATTATTATAAGGGTCAAATAAAATCAGAAACATGAACCTTTGTAAACGAGAGTTTTCATTGTTTAAGTGTAGGGCATTGTATTGGTCAGTAGGCACCCATCACCTTGTTCCCACGATAGCTCAGTGGAGGGTTTGGTGAACGATCTTCCTTCTTCTGGCTCCATCTGCCCTGTGGTCCTGCCACTCCCTAAGGCTGCTAACTCCTCTGCTGGACTCTGCATTCGACCAGCACAGGGGGAAGGATGGAGTGTCATGGGGAAGAGGCGGAGGGCCACATGGAAAGTGTGCATGGTCCCTGCCTGGAAGCAGCCCAGTCACTTCCAGCCTCTTTCCAGAGTCCAGAACTCAAGTGTCACTGAGCTGTGTTTTCAGGAAAAGCGGAAGCAGGTTTGACAAACGACAAACCAGTCTCTACCGTAGAAATGATTCATTTCCTTGTTTCCTACCACTATGTCATCTCATCACTCCCTAGGACGGCATCCTGCCGACAGCCTCTCTCTTCTCCTGTCTGCCATGTTTGATACCATGAGCTTAATCTTCCTGGAATACTCTCTTTGTCATAGCCACTCTTCTACCTGCTAGATCGAGGTCCCCTGCTTCTACCTGACATTGGGGACACTCTAACCAGGCCTGCATTCCCTTTCCCAGCCTGATTTCCTATACTCCCTTAAAACGGTTCCTTATGTGTCCGTACAGTTTCGGAAGCGTTTTCGAGTCTCATCTGATTTTATCCTCACACAATCCCTTGGAGGAAGGAAGAGGTTTAATCCTCATGACAGACAAGATGACTTTCTGGGGCCTGTTCTCTGGTTTCTTCTGCACAAGCTGAGGGAGAAACCTGGAGATCCTGACCCCAGACTCGAGTGATCTCAACCAGCACAGGGTGTCCCAGCCTCGCACGATCACATGATCTACCTGGGACGCTTTACAAATTCCGGCACACACTTAGGAATCAGAGTCTTGTGGGGAGGAGGTCCCGGGCATCTGTAATTAACTAGTGCCCCAGGGATTCTGATGCACAGTGCATTATGGGAACACTGCCCGTGACTTAACAAGGGCCCATGTGGATACCCTGAACCCAGAGAAGTGAGTCTAACGGTGGGAATGTGAAGGACCGTGACACGCACTGGAGAGAAATCTGAGGGGCAGCGGGTCTTCCAGCTGCTCCCAGGTCACCTCAATGTACATTATATTCCAATCATCTTAAATATTGACCCTTGACTTTAGAACCTGCTCCATGGCCTTTGGAGTTAAAGAACAGTCATGCGCTTGTGTTTTCTGCACAGCTGTTCACCCCTATCCCCGGAATATAATGCGCTTGAAGTGGAAGATGTCGGGAATTGATGGGTGGGGGGATGTCAGGGGAAGTAAGGTGAGATAAACAGAGGGGAGCTGACCTGACTTATGAAGTAGAAAAATCAACCCTCATTCCCCAGTCCTCTTTGGTCCCATGAGTGTCTCTGCACTTTCCGAAGTCAGAGAATACGTTTGGAAACTGAATAACCATAGCTATGGCCCTGTGCTGGTCTGAATGCCTTGCTTATTTAGCTCCTTGAATTCTATGCGTGGGTCCTATTATTACTCCCAAGTTACAGATGAGGAAAGTGAAGCTCAGAGAGACCGAGTCCACTGTCCAAGGCCACAGAGCTAGGACACGGTAGGACTAGGCTTTGGCCCCCAGCCCCAGGCAATGGGATCTGTGCTCTCTGCTTTCTCATTGCACCCAGACCCTCCCAGCCGCGTGAAGAGGAAGTGCTCGTGCTGAGTGAAGAGACATTTTTTTAAATGGCCAGCTAGAGTGGGGTGCCCAAGGCTTCGCCTTTCCTTAGTTCTCCATAGGTGACCACAAATAGTCCAAGGCCAAGTCAGATCTCCACACTTAGGCAAACCAGGCGATGACCAGACATGGAAGGTAGAGCCGCCTAGAGACCCACCTGTTCTCAAGTCTTCTTCCTATTTCTCTACCACTGTCAATCAATTCCCACACTTGGATGTCAATCAGTTCCCACCCTTTGCTCAGCCTCTTTGCTTTAAGGCCTGTCCCCCAGAGGTCCTTTTTAAAATGTGAGTGTTACCCAGGATGGGCTATACCTGGACACTGTAACCCCCGCTGCCACGTTCGTTGCCTGGGATTGCTTTATCAGGTCAGGATGCAGGCGGAAGAGGATCCGAAGGAGGGGCAGAGAGAGACGAGGAGAACAGCTTGTGTACTGAGCTTGCTATCTTTCAGGCCAGGAGTAGAGGTCATGCTTGCTGTGCGACCTGGGGGTAGCTACCCAAAGCGGACCCCATCCCCTTGGCGAGAGATGGCCATTGGCCAAAGTGCCTCAGGATTCTAGGGTAGGCTTTGAAACTCATCTTTGCAAGGATGGAACCCTTGGCTTGAAGGAAACCTGTGTTTATTCCACTTACTCTGCCCCTACTCCATTACTAAGAACTAGACTCATTTAAAGAGGGACGATGGAGTCCTACAATAAAAATAATTACAGACAACTTGCCAGGGCCCTCTAAGGATGAAAAATAATACATCAAAATAAATTTAACAGTGTTACTTCTGGAATTCAGTGGGTTCCATTGGGTCCTCACGGGATTCCAGCAGCTTCTGAGGAGCCTGGTGGTGCTTTTGTTAAGAGGACGTTGAGGCCCAGAGAGGGTAGGCTATTATACTGCCACACACAGCAGACTGAAGTCAGCAGGGAGAATAGAGCTATTGGCTGTGGTTCACTTTATGGGGGCCCAGCCTCACAGATGCTAGGCCCTTTCTGAATCGTTCTGAGACACATGGCATAGTCAAAGGTAGCAAAGCGGTGGGAGGCTTTTATAATAAATTCAATTTTTTGAGCATCTCCTATGCACTAGACATAGTGCTCGCCACTCCATTTAATTCAGTATCCCTGAGGCAGACATGCCATGGGGTGGGTACCTTGTGACTGATTTACAGATGGGAAATCTAGGGCTTGGAAAAGTTAGAGCTTAACTTGGGGTCCCATGGAAAGTAGTAGAGTTAGGATTCAAAGCTAGGTCTGACTGACTACAAAACCACATCTTGTAACATATGTTAGTAATGAAAAATAACAAAATTCAAGTCAAACGTGCTTGCAACGCATTCTTCCACGTGGCAGCTTTTGCATGAGGTCGAGCAGGTGCCCAGCCCCTGGTCTGGAAGGGAATAAGGTACACAAGGCAGACACAGTCGGGCCTGGGCAGAATTTGCAGTCTGGGGTGGAGGGGTGGGCAGGGCAGCCACTGGATATGCAGGAGGACTGGGACCCAAGGGCACATACAAGGCTGGAAGCAAGGGCACCTGGTATTAGGAAGGCACTGAGCTGAGCTTTGTGGCATAGGCAGATAAGGGTTTGGGGTTCAGTTCAGGGGCAGTGTGTGAGGGGCAAGTGTGAGCTTGCCTCCTGGCTAAGCTGAGGCAAAGAAGGGGGATGAGGCCATCCACCTCTCCCCACAACAGACCTGCTGCCAGGGCAGGTTCTGGAAGAGCAGGTGGTGAAGGGCCTCCTGTTCTCCACCCCATCAGGACCTCGGGCGCTGCTCTTGACCAGGAGAGCAAGGGCACCACTGGAGAAAGCCCAAGGCCTATCCCTCTGGCCCCGCTCCCACCTTAGGTCATCGTAAAGGGCAATTGGAGCCTATCTAGGCCTGATGCTCTTCAGAAAACATTTTTTGACTTGTGTGCCAAGAACTACATTATCAAGGGTGAGGCACCTTTCATTCCTGAGTGGAGATAAAGGGTCCTTGGAGGGTAGGTCTGGCGGGTTAACGCTTTGGGGTGAAGGAGTACCTCCCGATGTGTGATCAGACATCAGCTAAGGAGGGCAAAGGAGCGGCTATCAGATGCCCCTCGATGACGAAGGACTTGTCATGTGGGGGGAGGATGGTCTACGAGGATCTGGGAAAAGAGGCCAGGGATGGAAGACAACTGTCAGCTCGTGCCATGGTTCTGCCCCCGGGCTCGTGCTGATTTCCTTTTGTTGGGTTCAAGCAAGGAGGACAGTATCCAACTGACACGGTTACTTTGACGTCACAGATCAAATGGAGCCTTTCCTCATGGCTGGCTGTTTCCTACAAGGGAGCATGTGCACCATCATTTTATTATTGCTTTATACACACACACACACATACATATATTATCATATTTATATTATACATAATATATAATATACATATAAACTTTTTATGTATACACTCTTCACCCAAGGTTTGAGGTCCAAGACGGAAATGCCTATATTCATATGGTGTTTGGCATATACCATATGCTCAACTAATGATATTGCTATATAGATCCATATGTATCTTTGCATTTATTCCTTATTTAATGAGTATTTACTGGGGAACATAGCAATACAGTGGAATTCAGGAAAGTTGCTGTTTGCTACTGCTTCCTGCCACTCTAGGACTGTGGACTGGTCGTTTGAGTTTCTTCATCTCTAAAATAAGAGGGTTGGATGAAATGATATCTGAGGTCCCTTTCAGCTCACAAGTTGATTCTTGGATGGATTCTACTGTGTACTGAGCATTGTGGGAGGCCTGGTGGGAGATTCCAAAAGGACCCTCTCAAGCAGTTTACTGTGTACTTGGTGAGGGGTCTTCGTGCTCCCATAACCTAGATTGAGGTCAGCAAACTTTTTCTATAAAGGGTCACATAGTAAATATTTTCGGCCTTGAAGTCCGCACAGTCTCTGTCACAGCTACCAAACTCTGTTGCTGTAGCAAGAAAGCAGCCATAGATAATGCATAGATGATGGGCATGCTTGTGTTCTAATAAAACTTTATTTACAAAAGCAGGTGTTGGGCTGACCCCTGTCCAAGGGGCCCAGCTGACAAGGAAATGAACTGACCGTGGTGTGTTACCCAGAGCAAAGGTCTTAGCCTTTGCTGTCATGTGCTGAGGTTGGAGGGGCTGCCTTCTGTAGAGGTGCCTATACTCACCTGTCACTGTCCTTGCCACTAAGCACTGAGATCTGGCCACCCCAGAGTGGAGCTGTAAGATGAAGCATTCTGAATTTCTTAGAGAATGTTCCTGGGTGAATCCAAATTAGTAATATTCCTGTTCTGCACGGGATGAAATGTTCATGGAAACTGAGGCTCTAGACTTTGTTACCAGACCCAGGAAAAGGTTTCTGTGGCTGTGGACTCCAGTCCTTGTGTGGGAGAGCAGTGTGTGAACAGAACTCATTCCCCGCTCCTGGCAGCATGATTTTTCTCTCATGCCCTGCACTTGGGGTGTCGTTCTGTCAAATGATCCCCTTGACGTTTTCTGCTTGGCCCGCCTTCCACCAAGCCCCGTGCTGCTGACACATGCTGCTTCTCTGGGCAGTGCCCTGACACCTGTGTGCTGGGACACAGCCACCTGGCAATGGGGAGTCGTTAGGGGGTCTGTCCAGGAACGTCACTGGGTAAAAATACAATAATGACTGCATTTCCCAACCAGTTTTGTACCCACATGAGATAGGTAAGCGATTCAAAGAGGCAAGCCAATCTGTGAGGCCTCATAATCTGCCGCAAGAGGTAGATTTTCTGAGAAAGGAGAATGTTGTCTTATAAGGCAAACATTCCTAACAGTAAACACTTGGAGTGGTTTATGTCCTTGACTCCCCTGGGCCCTTGACCAAGACACTTGGCCTCTCTGGGGAATCCTTCAACTATGAAATAGATGGAACTACATTCCTGGGCCTGTTAGATCCTGGCCTCAATTCAAATTATATAAATTCATGGAATCCACTTACGGTCTCTGGCTACGTTGACTTATTTTGATTAACTTTGGCATTGGCCAGTTTCATTATGTGTGTTTGTGTGTGTGTCTGTGTATGTCTCTGTGTGTATCTGTATGTGTCTGCATGTGTCTGTGTCTGCATGTGTGTGTCTGTGTGTGTGTGTCCGTGCATCTGTGTGTGTATGTCTGTGTATGCCTTGTTTCCTCAAATTCAAGGTCTTTTCTTTTCAGCAGTCTCAGATACAGTGATCTGGCAGGACACTGGTTCTTTTGATGCCAACAAAGTAATAATAAAGGGAACTTTTGCTCACTATTCACATGTTTATATTTTGGAGAGTGTTTTCAACTGATTTCAACATTGACGCATATAGGGGACATTTGCCCTACTTTGTGGCGACCCAGCACCATCTGAACATCCTTCTTCTGGGCTCTGCTTCTTCAAGGCAGAAGCCAGAAATGGACTTTCCAGCCCATTTCCTTTTCTGCTTCAATTAGCTACAGTGAATCCTGTGGTTTGCTACCTTGTCAGTATTTCCTTAGAAAGAATTGTGCAACAGAATCTTCTTTTAAGTCTTACTGATCCTACGATATTAATTATAATACCTAGTTTGAGTGCTTAGACTGTCCTATTAGGATATTTAACACCAAATATTTCTTTTATAACTTCAGTAAATTCTTTGGGGTGATTTTATTGGAGACTGACGGAAACGTAGATCCAGGTTCCTATGTAGTTCTTGCTATGAATGTGGAGCGTCTGACTCGCTGGGGGAAAGACTGGGGTCAAGCAGATCACACTGTGAGTTTTTTCTCCTCCCTCCTCACCCCCTTTAGTACCACCAAAGTAAAGCCTTTTCACTGGGTGGAAACAGGTTACAATAATTCCCGAGAGCCTCCTTACCCCTCAGATATTATACCTGGTTTAAGTTACAACAAAACTGGGCTATTAGACATTTGAAGACATTGACCTTTACTTCCACAGCCCCTGCAAGTCTTTGCACAGAACTAAACATTTGACAGATACTTAATGAGTTTTTCAGGGATTGACTGGTTGACTGTTCAATAAAATCTTGCCTGCCCTGATGACCAGATCTATGAAATGGTAAATATGCTGATGGTTCTTTTGGTCCAAAATGTGTTTTGTTCACTTACTTTAAAATAGGCATTTGAACATAGTAGTTTGCAAGGGCAATGCAAAAATTAGAATTTTGGTATTTTCTTTTTATAAACAATTAAATGTCTTCTGCTTGTGTGGCCTATAAAATCTCTCCCAACTCTGAAGCTCCGGAAACCAGGTCATGCCCAGTGAGCTTCAGAACTGGCTAGAGTTCCCCGGTTTTCTAATTGCTGGTGTCTGTTTCCTACAAGAACCGCTGGACCAGGGCTGCTCTCTGGTTTGGCTGTGATCAGTGGGGAGCCTCCCCTCTAAGAGCTCAATGTGCTTTGCGGGTCTCTCTCCCAGGAGCCCGCTAGCTAGCTGGCTAGTGGTGTGCACGTGTGTGTGTGTGTTTGCACGTGTGCACAGATGAACGTATAAGGCCACACATTCTCAACGGGGGCAATATCTCCCCAAGGGGGATAAAATTGGCTCTTGAGGGCTGAAAAATCTTACTCTGCTTATATATAAAGCGCAAATACACACACAGCACATCAACAGATAGACAGTATATCTGTGGTATTAACTTTTCATGGGGGGTTAATGAGGGAAAAAAAGGTCTAAAAAGTCTCCTTAGAAGAGGTGATAATGAAAAAAAGAGGTGAGAAACACTGATATACAGCAGATGGACTGACACATAAATACACATGGATGTGGCCATCCCTATGTACACCATGCATACGTGTGTGCCTATCAGGGGTAACACATGCTCTAACAGATTCACCTAGAAATTTGAATTGGTGGCAGGGGCAGGACTGAATTCCGTGTTCTTTCTGACACTTTCTGCACCTAAGGATTTGCATTCACTTTCATGATTTTTCATGAACTGTCATTCTCATTTTAAATTGCAAACACTTCAGTTGACCTGGCATACAGTCTCCAAACACAGATAATCTATGTTATGATCCACATTTCTGTCATCCTCTGGAAAGGCTGCCTGTTAAAAATGAGCTGGGTCAGCAATTCATTTCACCAGTCACCTGCCAAGCACCTCCTCAGTGGGTGGAGTTGCAGTGCCTCCCATGGCACGTGAAAAGATGGAGGACAAGGGCCCTGGGTCAGGGACCCAAGGCAGGGTGAGGGTGAGGGATGGAACTTACAGGTGTGAGCACCCCAGATGCTGCCGAACGATGGTTGATGACTTGAATAGCCCGAGACAGGGGAAGGGGCTTACCTCACATCCTCTGGAACTCTGGATCCAATTTTCTCTTGCATCACTACCCTTTATCCACCTTATTCTGAGGCCTCTTGTTAATTATTTTTTGCTATGATCATACCTTTTGGGAAATAGATGGTATATGCAAAATCCATAAAAGTCAAAAATTTAAAGGTCTTATTAAAAGCAGTTTCAATTAATACCCATATTGGACCAGGCTGTCAAGTGTCTATGTTGAATCCCTCACACTCTATCTTATTAAGCTCCTTTGCCATTATCCTGACCCTCTGTTTGTACTCATCCCTGCCTGTTACCTTGATGCTGTATTCCCAACCCTCCTTAGAAAGCACCTGGGAGGCCTCAACAAATGCCAATGCCTGGCCCCGCTCTGGACCAATTAAATCAGAATTTCTGTGGCTGGGGCCCAAACTTCAGCATTTCTTACAAGCTCCCCGGGGGGTTCCAGATGCAACCAGAGTTGGGCATCCCTGGTTTAATCCGTTAAGTCCTCAAATGACTGCACATCGGAACCTTTCAGGGAGCTTCTGAAAAATACAAGCCCCTATGCTCCACCCAGGAACTCCGGTATGGGAACAAATCTGTATTTACTGTTGCCTTAATGCCAGACCTTCGCATGACAGCCTCGGCCCCTGATGCACCCTGTCCTTTGCTTAGAATGCTCTTCTCCTTCTTCTCTCCCCTTTACCTTCTTAGAAACCGGCTCAGGATTGTGTTGCTTTAAAGAAACCCCCTTCTGATTCACACAGACTCTCCTGCATCCCTCTGGCTCCTTGCACCCTCTTTCTTAGTTAATAGAATATGGATTTGCAGTACTAGCTTTACGTGTGATTAAAATAGGTGTGATTTCAGGGACACAAAGAAAAACTCTTGCATTTTCCCAAATGGTGCCGCCTCCCCTTGGAGACTTCAACGGTTATCGTACTTTAGTGTGAGTGGAGCATCCGAAGTCAGATGTGGGGTACGGGTGGGGGGGGTGCATCACGAGACAGGACCCTGAAGCGGGGGGGAAGGGAGGCGCCCAGGATGGTGGAAGGGAACATGCCTGCCTTTGGCCGGTGAGCCGCCGCTGTGTGTCGAGACAGGGCAGGAGATGAAGGGCACGGTCCCTGCCCACAGTGAGCTCGCTTCCTGTGAGGTGTGCAGCAGATGATCCACAATTTCAGGACCTCCTTCACAGGGCTGTTGGGAGGATTACGTGAGTTCAAGTACGCCAAGTGCTTCAGACAGTGTCTGGCTCTTAGTAAGTGCTCAGTAGAGCTGGACTGTCCATGACCCTGTGCTGCTCTCCTGTCTACAGAGCTCCATGGCATTTCTTACTGAAAGCTTTCTGGCCTTTACTCCTTCAACAGGCACTTATCCCGGCATTTCATCTTATGTCAGCAAAGCTTCACTGAGGCTTTCAGCATCCCAGGTGGTCACCACGCCGGGCTTAGCAATGACAAAATGAATCAGGGTGTCTGTTCTTGATCAGACTGGAGGGGGAGACCACTTCCACACCTGCCTGATGCTGGGAGATGGAAGGAGCCAGAGCCAGGTGGAAGGCTGATGGAGACGGTTGTAGAGTTCAGAGCAGGGAGCTGCCACTTGAGGCTGAGGGGCTGGGGGAAGGCTGCATGAATGCCTGCATTAGAGGAGAAGCCTTGGGAAGAGCAGGGCTGGTGATACGAACAGGCCGCGCTCTACCTCTTTGCACCTAGAAGTGTGCTCAGGCATCACCTGCACTGTAGGTCCTCTTAGAAGTCCCACTTTACGGATGGGGACACTGAGGCTTAGAGAGGTGGCTGCCAGCACTCGGTATGTCAGAGCCATATTCCTATATGGTCTGCAGAGAGCAGTGGCGGGTGGAGAAGACTGATTCCAGGCAGAGAGCAGTAGGGAGTAGAGAAGACATTCCAGGCAGAGGCAGCAGCGGAAATATGACAGAGCATGAGAGTGTAGGGCACGGGGTGGGTGTGGGGGCCTCCAGTGAGAAACCCATTTGGTTATGCCCAGGGGATGAGTAAGAGCTACACTTAGAAAGCTTGGTTGTCTAGATAATAGATGCTCTAACGTTTAGCATCAGTTACAGCGCTGGGGCAAGGTCTGGGTTGCCCCATGCCATGTCTGCCGTTAATCCATTTGTGCTGGACGCTGGGGAATCAGGGGGGTCCTGAATGGGGTGGGGGGTGGGGAGGTGCTCTACAACAGTGGCTGACCAACCAGTGCAGATACTTCAGTCCTTGAACAACTGGCCTGAATATCTGCTCTGTTTGTGATCAAGTCATGACGGTTCCTGACGATAAGGAAGAGGAGTTTGGAACTACTATTTTTGTTAATTATTTTTGTTATGATCATAGCTTGTTTTGATTTTGAGTGCCCTCAAAACTTTTGGGGGGAGTTGGTGGAATATATAAAATCAATAACATGAAATTAAAGACTAATTTTTAAAAATTTCCTGAACAATTTACAGCTGCTGTCTCTACTTAGCTTTGAGTTACTGAGACCTCAGAGCTATTGACCCTGACTGTCCCCTGTGGGTGAGAGCAGTGGCTGTTTCCAGGTTCCATTAGAAGCCCGCCCTTTAAGGGGCCAGAGATTGCCCCTCCCCCCTCTTCAGAAGAATGATTGCTGCCACTCTTTTTTATTTTACAAAATCTATTTCCACAGTGATTACTTTATGTTATCCTTACAACATCCTTCTGAACTGAGCAAAATTCATATAATTATACCCATTTTGCAGATGTGGAAACTAAGACACCCCCCCACACACACACACAGCTGAGAATAAGAGACTAACCCAACTTTATAGAGCAGGTCAGCAAACCAGAGCCAGGTGGCCACTGGGCAACCTCATGGAGACCTGGGCATGACTGGGGTGGCAAGGGCCAGGTGAGGTTCCAGAGTGCTGAAGTCTTCCCAGTGGCCACACCAGGCACAGTCCTTGAAAAAGGGACCGATGTGTCTAGGGAAGCTTCCTTTCCTTTCCTTTATCCCTATACCCAACAGTTCTGTAGATGGATAAAAGTAAAACTCTGTCCTCCTTCCATCCAAGCCTGTCTCTAGAAGTGATTTCCAGAAGCAATGGTGTATTCGTTTTCTATTGCCATGTAACAATTTACCACAAACGTAGTGATTTAAACCAATACATTTCTTTTTTTTTGAATTTTATTTTATTTTTTTATACAGCAGGTTCTTACTAGTTATCTATTTTATACATATTATGTATATATGTCAATCCCAATCTCCCAATTCATCCCACCGCCCCCCCTGCTTTTCCCCCTTGGCGTCCGTACATTTGTTCTCCACATCTGTGTCTCTATTTCTGCCATGCAAGTTGGTTCACCTGTACCATTTTTCTAGATTCCACATATATGCGTTAATATACGATATTTGTTTTCCTCTTTCTGACTTACTTCACTCTGTATGACAGTCTCTAGGCCATCCACGTCTCTACAGATTACTATCCTTTTTATGGCTGAATAATATTCCATTGAATATATGTACCATATCTTCTTTAAACCAATACATTTCTTATATCAGAGTTTCTGTGGACCAGGAGTCTGACTGCTTTGCTGGGTCCTCTTCTCTGCATCTCACTTGGAGCTCAGAGTCCTTCCCAAGCCTTTACGGGGGTTGACAGAAATAGGACTGAAGCCCCCAGCCCCTTGAGGCTCCTCACGGTTCCCTACCACATGGCCTCCACATGGGTGGTTCACATCACAGCAGCCTGCTTCTCCAAGGCCAGCAGGAGAGCCTCTTTCATGAGCTTTCTCCTGATTAAGTGAGGTCTGCTTAGGAGTCTCTTTTGATTAACTTATGTTCGACAGATTTGGAGCCTTGATTACACCTGCAAAATCCCTTCACCTTTAGTATATTCTGTTAGCTAGAAATATGTCCTAGATCCCATCCACACTCAAGGGAGGGGATTATACAAGAGCATAGATGCCAGGAGACAGGGGTCATGGGGCTGTTACCTTAGGGTCTGTCACAAGTAGGTTGAGCTTACTCTCCTCTACCAATAATAATACAACCCAGCACTTCATATATACCATCTTCTCATATCGACACAACTGCATGAGGAAGGAATTGATATGGGCCCATTTCATAGGAAAGGAAACTGAGGTTTAGAGATCCAGTCCCTTTCCCAAAGTCACACAGCTCTAAGGGGCAGCACCTGGTCTTGAATTTAGGTGTGTCATACATCAAGCCAATCACCCAAAAACTTATGGGCCTCTTAAGGGAGTTGACAGTCTTAGGTACTCAGAGGACACTATTGCATTGGAAACTCGGGTTTTACTTTGACCTTGCTAGATGCTCACCAACTTTATTTATATTTCTTCCCAAGCTTAGATGAGCTCACATCTAAGACCTTGGAGTTGACATGATTCTGTTTTCTGAGAGAGGAAGGAAACCCTTACTATGTGACAGGATTTTTTTTTTTTTTTTGCATATATTCTCTTATAAACATTCTGCAGTGGAAATGTTGTTATCCAAATTTTCTCTACCAGGAAACTCCCCCGCAGGCTCAGGGAGGTTCTGTGACATTCCACATACAGTTGTTGGGAGTGAGATGTTAAACCCACCATCTGTCTGTCACACTTCATTCCATTGGACACTTACGGGCCAGCTCAAATGGAAACAACAGTCAACATGGAGGTTTCTTTTTGTTTGCTTTAGACAGTTATATTTTTAGCCGACTCTGTAACTCACTGACCCATTTGCTGGAATGGAAACTGGTAACTTAAGCATGAATGGAAACCACTTTAAAAAATAATGGTCCAACACTGGTCAGCACTGGTCTGTCATTGCCACCTGCAGTGACAGAGAGGGTGAGGTTTTTAGAGGAGTGCAAAGAATCTACCTGGTTTCGCTTATCTTCATCATACCTTTTGTTTGTAAAACAGACTGCAGCCTATAAAGAATATTTGCATAATTATATCATAGAATTGTCCTAACAGCTCTGTTTCCATGTCCGTAATTTGCAGATGGGGGAAGGTTTCAGGGAGAGGCTCTGTGTCTTGGCCAAGGTCACACAGTGCGTACGAGGAAGAGCCGGGTCTCCTGCCTAGGCATTTACTGCCAAGTTCCCCATCCACTCCCCTCTCATGAGCACAGATGGATATATGGGGGGAGATGTCATTGAAGAAAGCTTACGGATATGAAATAAATCCCATCCTGGACCCACAGAAACACCCAAGAGTTGACCCCAGATTTCAGCCATCATCCTGTTGGTGAAACTCCTCAAAACACTAGCCCAGGTCTGGTACTTTGCTACTGGTTCCCATCCTGGAGGCCAGTGTGACTTGCCCTGGGGGATCCTTGGGGGATTTGGGTACTTTTAATGGGATGCGTAGCTTGCTCAAGCTAATTTTTTGTGTATTTTAATATCCCTCATTTACAAAACAGAGCCAAAGCTGAGAATCCTTGTAGAGAGAAAGATGGGCCTTTCTCATTTTCCCATTCAGGTTATACTATATACCTGATTTACATGTTTATTGACTTTGTGAATGTGATGTTGTGAAGGCAGCGCCCGAGATACTGGTCCAGCAGTGATGTTAGGCACAGAAAAATGGTGACTCTAGAAAACTACTTCCATTGATCTACATCTTAATCGGGGTATTTCCCTTAATACTTTTTTCCAAAATTTCAAAGTAGCCCTGACTTTTGTCAGCCAAAATTATTCCTTCTTTACAGAGGTAGTCTTGGGAATTAGGTTACTTACAGAACAATACAGCTTTAGTAGGATGATGGGGGCTACGTGTAGGAGAACCTGGAAGGGGGTCTCTGAGGTCTTATGATGAAAGTCAGGAGTGGGGACACAGTTCATGTAAAATGACACCTGGAAAACATCCGTGGGGGCAGGGAGAGTATTCAGAGTTAAAGCCAATCATACTTACATACCCTCTTCCTCCCGACATTTTGATGGAATGAAACAAATCCAAATGGATGTCAGGTGCAGCCTAGGAAGGCAGACCAAGTGCCCCATGCACATCAGCACCTCCAGACTGCAAAGCAGTTCTACCCAGGTGGGTAGGAGATTAATGCTGCTACCTCTGAACTCACAGCCAGGGCCCTATGGACTGAGACTGGTCTTTAAACTTTCTCCCCAAGTCATCGCAGGTCAGACAGCCTCCAACCAGAGCTGCTGTGGTGAAATCGCCCTGCAGAGCCTTGGGAGGGAGGCTTCCCAGAGCCGTGGGGGCAAGACTGCGTGGTTTGAAAGGCAAGACATCGAGCTAAAGAGGTTTACTCTTGAGACTTGAGATCTAGCTGAATTTGCTTTGCTAGGTTTGGGACTTGCTTGGGACCCATCATCCTTTCTTCTTTTGTATTTCTCCCCTTTTGGAATGGGAATGTCTATCCTGTGCCTGTCCCACTATTGTGTTTTGAAAGCACATAACTTGTCTGGTTTCACAGATTCACAGCTGAAGAGAAATTTTGCCTTAGGATGAATCATACCTGGAGTCTTGCCCATATCTGATTTAGATAATATTTAGATGAGACTTTGGACTTTAGACTTCAGAGTTGATGCTGCAAAGAGTTAAGACTTTTGGAGCCATTGGGGTGGAATGAATGTATTTCACATGTGAGAAGGACATGTATTTCGGGGGGCTAGGAGTGGAATGCTGTGAACTGAATTGTGCCCCCCCACAATTCATACGTTGAAGCCCTAACCCCACAACGTGACTGTATTTGGAGATAGGGCTGTTAGGTGGTAATTATGGTGAAGTGAGGTCATAAGGGTGGGTCCCAGGTCCAATAGGACTAGTGGCCTTACAAAATGAGAAAGAGAGAGACCTCTCCACTGTGTAAGGACACAGTCAGAAGACGGCCATCTACAAGCCAGGAAAAGAGCCCTCACCAGGAACCATATGAGCTGGCATCTTAATCTTGGGCTTCTCAACCTCCAGAACTATGAGAAACAAGTTTCTGTTGTTTAAGCCACTCAGTCTATGGTCTTTTGTATAGCAGCCCAAGCAGAATAAGACACCCCTTTAAAACCTTAGTGTTGTGATGATCAAAAAACAAAATAAATGCATTCTGTAAGTCCCTCTCTGACCAACTTTTACCATCAGCTAAAATCAATAAACAATAAACACTGCAGTGAATATAGAGATGTATACATCATGTTCCTTTCTCCAATGGAGACTGCAGTTCAGCAGAAGAGGTAAATGTGGATACGGACACCCACAGGTATCTAACTTCAAAGGGCAGCAGAAGATCATGCTAAATGTTGACTTGAGAAGGATATGTCTGGCAGGGGCATTATCAGGTCAGGTTTTGTAGAGTGAGAAGCGATGCTAGTAAATGTCTTTAGGAAGCAAACTTTTTGCAGAGCTTCCCACATACCAGCTAGGTTAATGGGGTCAAATGCTTGGGTGAAGTCCACAGTACCACTCATGTTGCTATTCTCAGCATCTTCCACTGGCTGCCAGTGGAAGAGTATCAGGTCTCCAGTTTCATGGCATCACTGGAGCCACACTGACTTTCAAGTGAGACACAACTGCCACTGATACGTATGAGTAGTTCATGGAAAATGACTCACGTTAATGCTGTTCTGAAATTGTGCACAAACAATATGGCTCCAGGTCGTCTGTCCCTGCATAAGCCTCCTTATGTTGGGCAAGGTCACAGTTACTGTCTCTTTGTAATCTAAGCAGTTAAGTGATGCCATCCATGCTTGAGCTACTGGCCACAATACCTGTAGATTGTAGAGGAGAGTGCATCCTTATGAGGTTCTCTACCCAATGAATGAGCAGAGGGGAAATCTCAGCTCTAAAAATCAGAAAGGACCTCGCAGCTTCAAGTATTTTTCAAGTATTTCCTGGTGGCAAGGAATTCTTTTTTGGAGTTCACGAAATCATATATGGAACCTCATATATAAAAAAGATAAAAGGAGGGGAGCTCTGACTCCCCTTCCCCCCCGACCCCAAGGGGCCCTGAGGCACCTCCACAGAACACTGGAACTCCAGAGACCACACGGTCCAAAACCTTCAATTCATGCCTACCCTTTCCAATTGCAGATACCACTGCCCTCTAAGGCAACAAAGTCCTTTCACCAAAATTGATGCTGAGCAGGATTTGTACTTGCCTGGGTTTCCTGACTCCCAGCCGGTGCTCTTCATCCTTTGGGTGGCTTTGTCCAATGGTACCAAAGACTGAATGTTCTGTGTCTGCCCTTGAGGCAGTCGTGGGGTCAAGGATGGTGATTATTAACCTTATTGCCCTTGTATTAGGACAGTGCCTGACCCAAAGCTGCTCAGTGAGCGTTTGCGGATGGAAAGGATTTCCTGCATCCTGGTCTTCTCACCCTTGAAAACAAAGTATCATGGGAAACTCAATGAATTCTTCATGAGTGGTTTTGAGCGATGGCTGTAAACAAAGGCACTCAGCTCCTCATGATTTTTTTCCTTAAAAGTCCACTCTTAGAACCCCATTTTGTGAGTAACCAGCCCTAGCAAAGGCCTCTGCCTGCAGTGAGTCCCAGGGGAAGGCATCTTGGTGACAGTCAAATTGTGATTGTCTACACGTGATGTCACAGTTTATGGAGCACAGGCACTACATTATCTAATGTGTCCTTCAAAACAAAACTGTTGGAGGGGGGCACTTAGTCCAAATGTCATCATCCCCATTTTATTGATAGAGGCCTTCTGATTTCTGCCAGTGTCCTTTCCGCTCGAGCACAGTGGGTCTAAGGATGGCCCGGGCCACGTGAAAGAGTGTTGGCATCATCTAGATGAAGACAGTAGAATCACAGACCAGGAGGCCTGGAAATTACTGCAGACTTAATTCTGCTCAACCCTTGCATCTCAAACACAAGGAACCAATGCATTGATGATTCCTCTGATGCTTTGTTTTTTGATGCCAAGTACCTTTTTAAATTTGGGGAGGGTGGTGGAATTGAGTTTCTGTGCTGGTTTTCCCTTTCGTTTTCTGCCTCACTACATGCTTTTCCACACTCTCTTGGAATCTCTTCTCGAAGGACCAAGGTCTGTTCATCTCTGTGAGTCATTCCTTCAAAAAGCAGTTTTTTGAGGGCCTGCTATGAGCCTGGCACTGTTCTAGGTGCCAGAGCACAGCAGTGAACAAAGTAGACAGGGTCCTGGCCTTCATGAGACTTATATTCTAGTGGATGAGACAGGACATAGAGAAATAAAAAGTTATACTCCATTTATAGTTATTGTAAAATATTTGCTATATTCCCCCTGTTGTACAAAATATCCTTGTAGCTTATTTTATACCTAATAGTTTGTACCTCTTAATCCCCCACCCTTATCTTTCCCTCTCCCCTCTTCCTCCTGTAAATAGAGTACAACCTTTAAAATTGTGCATCACTATGTTGTATACCTGTAATTTACATGATGTTCTATACATCAACTATACTTCAATAAAAAATTTTTAAATATATATATAAGGTGCTATGAAGGAAGTAAGTAGGGGCTAATTTAGAAGGGGGGAGGAAGGTACAGAGCTATCTGGGAAAGACTATATTTTAGCCCCGAACTCAGGGCTTAGCCCTTATTAGGGGCTGAGGAGATGTCTGGTGAATGAATGCATGTATGCATAAATTAAAATGAATGAATGAGTGAATGAATGGTTATTTGTATCCTCTTTTAAATCAGACGTGCCTTCAACCCACCTTGACCTACCTGTTGCCTTTTGGTCCCAGCTGGTCCATACCTAAGTTTTCCGTGTGGCTCTTCACCCTCCCTCCGCCCCGTAATCCCATAACTCCCTGTGGAGAGCTGAGTAGGGCAGCAGTGTGACTCCAGCTGGGCTCTGGGGGATGCCACTGTCACCTGCCCAGCAGGCTGTGATGAAAGCAACAGGACCACGTGCTGTGCAGGAACGTTTCCTGTCTTGACTTCATGCGCCAGCCCAACCCCCACTCAGGAGGGTAGGAGGGACATTACTCTTTCAGTGACACTTCGGTGGCTCGGTGCATGACTGCACACACCCCTTCCCTAAGGTCTGGCTTTTTACAGCTTCCGGGTAAGAATGCCGGTAAAGCCTTACCCAGTGATTCCCTTTGCTCCTCCCTTTCTGCGCCGCTGCAGGAACTTTCCATCAGGTGCGATCAGGCTGTGAGAGAGTCCCTGGGTAGAGGTCTGAGGATTTAGCAGATTTATTGAGAATTGTGGGCTGTCACCGAATATATGCCATAAGGATGCTCAGCCCCTCTCTTTTATTGCTTTTCCATGTTTCTCCCTGTCCTACAATGTGCAGGCTTTTCCCTGGACAGCCCATAAAATTAGGCAAGCAGCCTCCGTTATTCACCTTATCCTCGAATTATTTCTCATCTTTTACCAAGGCTATTCCGTTTCTGGATATATCGTTATTCTTTTCAGTTCTTTCCTACTCCAATAGCTTGTCATTTAGACTGAGATAAATGAGAGAGAAAAATGCCAGTCAGCTCTGAACGCTAATCATTACCTTCTTAAATGTCTCTTATTAAAACCACTCATCTACGCAGCCAGGCTATCTGAGACAAACAGAGTGGATCCAAGTCTGCATCTCCACGTGCGCAGTCTCTCGTGAGCTTATATGGATATAATGTCATAGACTCAACCACCAAAAGAACCGGAAAAGCCTTAGAGATGAACTAGTTCAACTCATAAGGAAACTGAGTCCCAGGCGGGGGCAGGAGGGACTTCTCCCAAGCCACCCAAATGGATAGGGTGGGGCTGGCACAAGAACAGGAGCCCCCGCTGGGTTCGTGGTCCGCTGTTCGTTCATTGTTCCAAACTGCTTGTTGTGCGGCCACCTCCTCTCACATCTGAACTTTGTCCCAAAGCCAGGCTCCCTCATGTTGGCTTTGCCATCCCCCAGGCTCCCAGAGCAAAGTCTCAGGGTCACCCTTGACTGCTCTCTGTGTTCCATCAGACAGCAGGTCTTCCTTCAGCGTGGTCCTCTTGGCTGACGCCGTCAACACTGAACAGCCATAGCGAGGTGCAGCCCCGCAGAGTCCATGGTCAGAGGAGCCCTCATTGTACCCCCTCCGAGTATCACCCGCGTACAGAAGATGGATGTTACACACTTCGTGGCCTCTGACAATCAAAAACATTGACTCAGATTTGCCCACTGCTTCAGATTCTCCCTGGTTGTAAACATAAGCCTTTAAGGAAGAGGTGTTTAGAAGCTGCATGATTTAACTTGTTGAATTAAATGTTTCGCTTGACGTGGCGGCTCCCTATTGCATTTTTTTCCACTCCAGAGTGTTTAGAAATGTCAGAAATTATATAGGACAGGAAGGTTCTACTTGTCTAATAAGTAAAAGCTTATAGTAGGAAATTACAAGGAAATGGAAAGTGAAAATAAGGACGCTAAGAACCTACGATCAAAGTGAGCATAGCTATTGAGAGTGTGTTTCAAATATGATTTTGAGCTTCTTGGAAGGCAAGGGGAGGAAAGAAAACAAAATCAGTTATGGAATTCTCTTCTTGAGAGTGGAAGAAGCCATCTAAATAAAATTCCCTACCACTGCATTACCTCGAAAAATAATTTAATTTTCTTCTATTTATAAAAGTAATTCATGCTCTTTGAAGAAAATTGGGAACAGATAAATATATAGACCATCTCTCACAATCTATCACCCAAAGATAATTTCTGATAGCATTTTGGTTTCTTTCTTTCAGTCTTTTTTTTTTTTTTTTAAGTATTGGGATCGTATAGCCTATACATTTAGCAGGATGCCTTATTCACAGCATTACATCACTTGCATTTCCCCTGAACATTAAGTGTCTTTTTATATGTGGCACTTGGTCTTAAGGTCACTTCTCAAATGATGTTTTATGTGTTGTGTGTGGGGAAACACTGAAGAATTTAATAATGTCATCAACTTTTTAAAAACAATAAATGAAGTAGAAAGCTTTGTGTGGTGATTTCTTCTAGTGACAGCTGGCAAAGGCCGAGGCCATGACATTAAAATGTAATTTAGTGAGGGTGATTTTCACAGGTGCTAATCTTATGCGGTAGAAGTGTTTAATTAACTATTGGCAGTGCAAGGTGATTCCAGACAAGGCAGAAGGCCTGAGGGGTAGACGGATTGCTTGTAGCCCTGGGCACACCTTCCCTAAATGTCCCTTTCCAGAGGGGCTCTTGATTCAAAGCTGCTTTAAGGTTTTGAGTTACTGTGGAATCTATTCAGGGAGTTGGGTCTTTAAGATACTAAATAATACTTCAGTGAACTGGAAAAGAGTGCAACCTGCTTAGAGGGTATCTCTTCCACTCAAGGGGTCATTTTGGACTGGGAAAGGGGGAAGATATGGCGCCTCCAAATATTGGCTATATTTCTCATGTTGTACAGTAAGTACATCCTTGTAGCCTATCTTATACCCAGTAGTTTGTACCTCCCACTGCCCCACCCCTACGTCGCCCCTCCCCTCTTTCCCTCTCCGCATTGGTAACCATTAGTTTGTCTTGTATATCTTTGAGTCTGCTTCTTTTTTGTTATATTCACTAGTTTGTTGTATTTTTTAGATTCCACATATAAGGGATGTCATACAGTATTTGTCGTCCTCTGTCTGACCTATTTCACTTTGCATAATGCCCTCCAAGTCCATCCATGTTTTTGCAAATGGCAAAATTTCATTCTTTTTTATGTCTGAGTAGTATTCCATTGTATATATATACCACATCTTCTTTATCCATTCATCTTTTTTTTGCGGTACGCGGGCCTCTCACTGCTGTGGCCTCTCCCGTTGCGGAGCACAGGCTCCAGACGTGCAGGCTCAGCAGCCATGGCTCACGGGCCCAGCCGCTCTGTGGCATGTGGGATCTTCCCAGACCGGGACACGAAACTGTGTCCCCTGCATCGGCAGGCAGACTCTCAACCGCTGTGCCACCAGGGAAGCCCATCCATTCATCTTTTGATGGACACTTAGGTTGCTTCTGTATCTTGGCAATTGTAAGTAATGCTGCTATGAACATTGAGGTGCATGTATCTTTTCGAATTAGTGTTTTTATTTTTTCCCAGGAATGGGGTTGCTGGATCACACGGTAATTCTAGTTTTAGTTTTTTGAGGAAACTCCATACTGTTTTCCATAACGGCTGCACCAATTGACATTCCCACCAACAGTTTACAAGGCTTCCCTTTCCTCCACATCCTCGTCAACATGTGTTATTTGTTTTACCCATGACTCTTAAGTTGATCTCCAGTCCATACATATAATACTTTACATTTGTCCCGGGTCCTGACAGCACTGTGAGGTATAAAGGGAATATTCTTATCCAAACTTTACGAATAAGGAAACCAAGGCTCAGAGGAGGTAAATGACTCGTCCAAGGTCATATTCCAGTGAAGGATGGAACCAGAGCTAGACTTTGGGTTGTCTGAGTCCAGGGTTCGTCCCACTCTGCTGTGGGTTTTCCTCAGACCTTGTCTGGTGACTTTTTCGGAAGGCTGAATTGTTTTCTCTCTCTGGCACCAGCACAGAGGTTCTCAAAGTGTGGACCTTATACCAGAAGCGTTCCTTGGGCATTTGTTAGAAATGCAAATTCTTGGGCTCCACCCCAAACCTACTGTGTTTTAACAAGCCTTCCAGATAACTCTGAGGTATGCTAAAGTTTGAGGACCACTGTTCTAAAAGTTTTCAATAAATATTGTTGAATAAATACTTTCTAGAATTCCTTTCAACATGTTTAAATAATAGTCTTTCATTAACATGTTTAAAGTATTTAAGAACTCCCATTTATATTTTTATTTGAAAACTTCCAATGACCCCTTATTAACCAATCCCCAGTGGGAGAGAGGAGTATTTTATCACACAGTGAAGACGGGGCCCAGCCCTGTTTCTCTGTGTGAAAGGTACAGAGAGAAAAGAAGGCATCACAGACACAGACGATATGGATGGGCGAATCAGACCAGCTAGAAGAACGTAATGTAAATAACGTTTATTGAGCTCTTAGTTTGTACCACAAACTATCCCTAAATGCTTTACATGAACTATCTCATGGAATCCTCACCACAGCTTTATGAGGTGTGTACCACATTGCATTCCCACTTTACAGATGAACAAACCAAGGCCAGGAAACTTGCCCAAGATTACAAAGTCAGTAAGTGGCAAAGCCCAGTAAGATTCCAAAGCTCAGGAGCTTACATACTGTTGTATTTTGCCTTCTTATGTTCTGCATCTTCCAGAGAACATCAGCGCCGTAGCACATCATAGGGAGAGATGCTGAGTGGAGACCTACTGGGCATCCCTTGTCCCTAGAACAGTACATAATACATTGTTGATACCTAATATGTGTCTAGTGAATGAATGAAATGAACTGTTCACAAAATAATCCTATTAGGAGTAGGCATAAAAAGCCTTCCAGGGAGGGTCGGGTCGGGGTTGGTATTTGAAAATGGAAACGTAGGGAAAATGCAATCCAGAAGAGAGAAAGGGTACAGATAACAGTACAACTATAGCAAATCAAGTTCCAACAGAGGTGGTGGGCAAGCGGTTTGCCTGGAGGAGTAAGGAGGTAAGGGAAGGGGTCCTGAAAGGGGACTATTGCTAAAACTGGGAAGAGAGAGTGGGACACCCTGAGAGGCAGCCCACAGAGCTGGACTTTGTCCTGTTATCAGTGAGAGGTCATTGGAGGGTTCTGAATATGGGCTCCAAAGGGCCAAGGAAACAACTTAGAACAGTCTAGTATATATGTCTGTTATTTTTAATTTTACAGATGACAGAGGAAAGTCAGCTGGACTACAGATCTGGGAGAGTTTGCTGGCATGACAGCAAAAAGATAATCTTTCCAAAAGAGTCACATAGCCATTTTGATTCATTATAGTTTTCATGAAGTGCTAACAATTACAATATGCCTGTCTGTAAAGCTTGCAGTGGCATTTGATAAAAATGAGGTTTTTCTGAAGCCTGAAGGGCTGTCTTAGAAAAGAGGGATGCAAAATCCAAAAGGCCACAGGGTCAAAAATGAAGAATGGAGACGTTGCTATAATCCCTGTTATTCAAGGGTAGAATAAAAGCAAGTACCCAATCTATTTATTTAAAATAAATGTTTATTACAAATATTTATTATCAGTCATCACATAGCTTAAACACAGCTTCCTTGCAAAGCAGAAAGCTCTGAAAGGAACTAACTTCCTCTTTTGATATGTGGGCAGATCTGTTTGAACTACACTGCCCATTCAGTCAAAAGTCAAGCGAATACGGCAATACAGTACGCACCTCACCTACACATGGCGCACTCAGAAACTCCACCTCTCGAGAGAATCAGCAGTACCCATCTGTTACTGTTGTTTTTCTGACTAGCTGTCTTTTATCTCTTCTAGTTATTTTAGGAAAACTCATAGGTCTGAGCCACTACAATGTCCCTCACCCACTTAAACAAAGTCTGGAATGATTTTTTTTTTAATCTTTTACTTTTTAATTTTTATTTTATATTGGAGCATAGTTGATTAACAATGTTGTGTTAGTTTCAGGTGTTTAGCAAAGTGATTCACTTATACATATACATTCACTTATACATATAAGAATAGAAGTGAATAGAATAGAAGTGAATACATATACATTCACTTATACATATAAGAATAGATATACGTATCTATTCTTTTTCAAGTTCTTTTTCCATTTAGGTTATTAGAATATTGAGCAGAGTTCCCTGTGCTATACAGTAGGTCCTTGTTGTTTATCTGTTTTAAAAATAGCAGTGTGTACGTGTCAATCCCAAACTCCCAATCTTAATACTGAGAATCACTAGATTTGATCCTATGAAGGATAAAATTGCAGGATGATAGACCAAAAGTGCTAAGAAAGGATTATTTGAAATTTCTAAGCTGCTTTGAAGTGAATGAACTCTGTCTACAAGTAGGCTTTGTAGGAATGAGTTTCTTAAATTGAGCGTCTATGTTTAAATGTCCCTTTAAATCCTATTTTGAAGGTAGAAATGTGCAGATATAGCGTTAGCAAGTCATTTCAGTTTGCCAGGGACTTTCCCAGTTTTAAGCCCTGAAGGCTCTGAAATCCCCTGTGTCTCAGGCAAGCTGGGATGGCTGGTCACCCTACACATTTAACAAGCAAGCAGACAAAAAAGTAAATCCGTAGGAGATGGTGAAAATGAAAGGACACTTTCCTAATCTCCCACCCAGAAGTGAACACTGCTCCCCTGGATCCGTAGAACACATTGGTGGGACTGCATTTACCATTTATTCCATTCTGCCTTATATATACCTTTATTATTATATTCATCTTTTTATAGGTAGCTGGAAGCTGGAACCACTTCCAGTGATCAGAGCCCTTTCCCATTTGCATGGTCTCATTTGACCTTTGTTGTCACTCTGAAAGATGGACAGGGCAGGTGTCAGAGACCCAGGTATGAAAGCAGCTCCCACTTTTAGGGGAGCCTCTCGACCAGACCTAGGATCTCTGATTCCTGGTCCAGTGATTTCACCACCACTGATCATTTGTATTCCCTTTGTGACATTCAGGCCCTGATCCTTCACCTCCATAATGTAGAGAAATAGGTCATTTATAACTTACAACATGTATTAATCCAAAGGCTTTTAAACACCTTTCAATTTTACTGATTACCTTCCAGGTGAGCATGGTGAATGGTACTAACCCCCATTTCACAGTAAGAGAAACAAAGGCTGCAACTGCCCTGGCTTAGGTTATCCAGGACTTACAGCTTGGAGACTGACAGTTAAAATACCGTCTTGTTCTTTGTGATTTGGCATAATTGGACACTTGGCACCTTTGAAGATATTTTAAAGATCAACAGCATAACTATTTATATTTTTAAAAGAAGTGTCTAGATTGATGGAGACCCACAAAAAGCAAAAGCTCACCTGCCCCAGTGAGGATCTGAGACCATCACTGAACAAGTTGATGGTGCACTAGGGCTGCCATGGATACGTATGTTGGCCTCTCCCTGTTGATCTCACACAATGTGCATTTTAACTTTGACACAGATGCTTTGGTTTCAGTTGCACATTGAATAACAGGAACCACATCTTAGGAGCTGGTTACTCCCTAGCACCTAAGTTACTTTTTCTGTTTTGTTAAAACAATTTCTTTCATCTTCTTTTGTGTTCTCCTGTATCTGCTACACAGCAGTCCAGCCGGCTTGAATTTGCTAATGTCTCAAATGCACAAACCCACTCTCTGCATGTGTTTCACCAAACCTGCGTCCACGGGATCACTCTCAAGTTCTAAGTCAGAGCCCTTTGGAGGCACAAGTGCAAGTACCCAAGGGTACATCAAAGGGGGTTCCCCTTTATTTTTCCTTTCTCTTTTGTCCCTTCCCTTTTATTTTATTCTGTTGGTTTAAATTACAAATACACGATCAGTGTGGCAAATCAGACCCTAAAGAGATATATGGATCCAGAATCCTGAAATTCAAAAAGCTCTGGCACCTGAAAGTTCTTTTGGAAATTTGTGGCTAATTCATTTGAAGGCAAAACTGACCTAAATTTTTGGAGGCTGTTTGTCGCCTCTATGTGTCCCACTTTGTGCTGCAGAAATGTGAATGGACTTGATTACAGGGTGGTGCCCAGAGCCTGCTGAGGATGGTATGAGGTTACGTGCATCTTGTTACCTTTCTACATGCCAAAATATTTAAAATTTTGCAACATATCCGGCCCAAGGGTTTCAGATATTTCCTTATCTGAAACCACATAAAGAAAATATGAAGACTCTCCCTTCCCCACCCCTCAAATGCCTCCTACCGGAGAAAAGCTGATGTTATTGGTGTTAAGTACTGCCCTCCACTCCCCTCCGTCTATTGTCTCTCTCTCTCACACGCACACACACACACACACCACACATACATACACACACGTTTTTAACTTAAAAACAAAGCCCTGTGTGTGTGTTCATGTGTAACACAGCGTTTTGTTTTTAAATAAAAAGGGATCATACCACTCACAACACTTTGTGACTTGTGTTTTTTCCCCCACCATGATATTCCAGGATAAGACTTAAGACTCCAACTCATTCCTTTTACTGGCCATATGCTATTGCATTAAACACGGCTGGATCGTCCTGTAATCAACCATTCTGCTCTCAACGGACATGTTGTTAACAGTATTTTGTTTTGGGGGATCAAACATTCGTGATTATAAAAGGACAAGTTACCGACAGAGGTTAATTTGTTTTATAAACATTGGCACGTTGGTTAGCCAAGAAACCTTTTCTCTCCATTGTATAAGTAGAAACCCTGAGGCAGAGAATGTTTTTCTGGTTTTGTTTTATTCTTTATTTTATTTTATTTTTTGAGAGTAAGTTGCAACATACTGGCTTTCTTGTTTTTCTGCCCCTCTCTGTGTAAGCTTTCTATGCCCCAGGGCTTGCAGGCAGGCAGGAAGCCTGCACTGCACAGCGATGGGCGCTGATGTGACACCTTCAGAAAGCCCAGGTCACAAACCACGACTTGTCAGTTTTCCATAACTTAACCTCTCAGGAGAGGGTCCAACATCTGACTGGTCCCCACAGGCAAAGAGGCAGGGGCTTCACAGGGATGGGGCCTGCACGGCATGGATAGGCTCAGTGACTCTAGGCTCTGCTGGCTCCTGATGGACAAGCCACATCATGGAATTTCAATAAATAATTTAGCCCTGGCTCCAGTTTCAGCTGCAGTGTTCGCTTTCAGCGCCGGGCTGCCATTGCTACTTGCATTCAGGCTCCCCTCCTCTGTGCAAGGTATGGAAAGTTGGCTGAGATTCACTCACATTTCTAGAACCCAGTAGGGCCAGATTCCTAGGTACAAGAGTAGAGATTTCCCACCCCCCCAAACAGGAGTGATATCAAATCCAGATGTGCAAAAAGGTACCTTTTAAGACCAAACAGAAAAGCTGGACATCACTGACCTAGTGCACAGATCGTGAACGTCTTTGCATTGTTGCTCTACGAGGCCTTTGTCATCCAAAGGTTCTGAAGACCAACCTTCACCAATGCTAATAGGCATAGATCACCTAGAGATCTCGTTGAAAATGGAGACTCGTGTTCAGTTGGTCTGCGGTAGGGCCTGAGAATCTACGTACCTACCAAGCTCCTAGAGGAGGCTGTTGCTGCTGGTCCGTGGACGTAACTTTGAGTAGCACGGCTGTAGACAGCCTAGAATTCCCTCCTTTGAAGACAGTTGTTCCCTTCAGGGCCATTGCTGAGAATTCTGTGGGAGAGACCGGACTTTCTTACTGGGACTCGGTGGAGGGTTGGGTGCACGTTCATTCCCCTACTGTCGAGCCGTTGGGCATCGTAGTCTAGCTGTAATTGCTGATGAAGGACCAGATGTGGGGTCATAGTGTTATTCTTGTGCCCCTTCCTTGCAGGGCACTTGCATGTACATCATCTCATTTGAACTTCACAGAGAGCTTGAAGCAGGCGGGCAGCAGTTTTTATCCCCAGTGACAGATGAGGGAGAGAGCTCTGAGGCCAGTTCAAGCCATCTTTTATTCCCCTTTGGGAGAAACAATTGAGAGAAGAAATGCCATGCTCAAAGCTGGTTCCAGAACTGCAAATATGACAGAGCAGAAGTCCTGGATAATCATATACTCTACTCACGTTATATTGTTCCTAAGGTCTTGTTTCTCTTCAGCCCTACCGTATGTCTCCAAGACTGTGGTCTTTGCGTGTAAGCCATATGTTGAACAACTAGAGTGTTATATCTGGCCCTTAACTATATCACGGGACTGAAAAGAGAAAAATAAAACAGGGTCTGTTTTATGAGTTAGCAGAAAGAAATTCCATTCAAGAAAGATGTGATAAGAGCCAAATGGGAGAACACAGAGGAAAATGCTGCTTCTTCTTTTAGCTTTGCCCTGTTTCTTCTACCTCTTCAAATGTACACGTGGAAGTGTCTGCAGAATTCCACCTAATGTTAGCATGATCAATAAAGCACGTGATCACCAAAGGACACTGACATTCTTGCTCACTGATCCTAGCTGAGACCTCAGAATTTTCTTCATCGTGCTTCCAGCAGCCTCTTCCAATAGGTGGGAGATGAAGCGGGGTTGAAAAGTCTTTGTCGTTTCTGAGCCTCCATCAGAAGATAATTGGAAGGAGTTAATCGTAAACATTAGGTACGATCTAGAAGACTATTTGCTGTTAATCCCTGCGGGCCATTGCTTAGCTCATCTAGACTAAACATAGCCCAATAGCAGGCTTCCTTCCTTAGATAGGTTTTGCAAGTAAAGGGAAGCTGTTGTGACTTTGGTTTGTCCTGGCTTATAAGGGTGGATACTGTTTGATGGGGGTTGGGGTGTGGAGGACATGGCATTAGTACAATTTTTTTTTTTTTTTTTTTTTTTTTGGTACTCGGGCCTCTCACTGTTGTGGCCTCTCCCGTTGCGGAGCACAGGCTCCGGACGCGCAGGCTCAGCGGCCATGGCTCATGGGCCCAGCCGCTCCGCAGCATGTGGGATCTTCCCGGACCAGGGCACAAACCCGCGTCCCCTGCATCGGCAGGCGGACCCTCAACCACTGCGCCACCAGGGAAGCCCGCATTAGTGCAATTTTTAACACACAGGTGCAACAATTCTACTCGGTACCTTTATACTAAATGGAAATACAAATGATATGCTTTGATGACCTACAGTGACATACACTTCCATGATGATCTCTGTTAGAACTGGAAACGTGTCTTCACATCTTCTGCACTACCAAATGGCTGATCTGAGGGATTCTCTCTGTGGATCCCAGTATTAGGATGCAGAAGCCCAAACAAGGGGTTTTGTGGTACTTGTGAACTTGAGGTACCCAGAAGCATCACACCAAATTCTGAGATGTACAGAAAAGATCCAGTAGAGGAGAAGAAAACTTCTGCAAAAAAGGAAAGGTAAAGAAAGGAAAGGAAAGAAGAGCAAACTTCTGCACCTCACTTACTCTGGAGTTGTTTGGGGCAGTTTTCTCTCTTTATGATGGCCACTTTCAGGGTTTTCTCCTAGGCATGAAGTGGAGAATTTGCATTATAGCTCTTCACAAGCAAGGGTTATTTCTAACTTCTTGTGCCCAGTTAATAATGCTGAACAAGTGAGCATGGAGAGAAGCAGAGAATTCAGAGCTAGACATTGTCCAGTCATCCCTTCATCTTACAGGCGAGGATGCACAAGACCACACTGAGGCAGTGACTTTCTCAAAGACATATTTACCTTGCAGAACATCTAGGACCAGCCCGAAAATTCTTCTGACTCCCACTGGCCAGGCAGAAAGCAGGGTGGGCAATCTGTCTCTTGGAACCGTAGAACTTGTGAAAAATAAATAAATATGGTAGGTCTTGGAATGATTCCCTTTTTGGAGAGAAACGCAGACTCCATCTCAGGTTGTGGCTTCCTGGGTGAAGACCTGGACTATTGTGTGTGTGGCATAATTACTGGGGTCATTTTTTTTTTAATTTTTTTTTTTATGGGAGTACAATAAATAGAACATTTCCTGCCTTAGTCTGCCATTTGGGAAAGCTTTTCATTTTCCCTTTGGGCCTAGGGAATTACAAAAGACAGACTTCTTTTCAATTATAGCTTGGCTTGAGCTTGAATATATAACTCAGCCAGGAGCGAGCTCAGACTGAAGTTTTTAAAGGCGGAGAAAATGAAATGAGGTCTCCTTGACGCACAACCTGGCTCCGTTTCTGTGTCTGTAGCTGGGATGCTGTTTGTAAGAAGCCCCCCTCTGAAGCAGGAGATAGAATCATCCGGCATGACACTTTACAGCAAGTTCTGCAGGAGCTTGAAAGAAATGAGTAGGGGGGGCTCATGGGACAGAAGGCACTTGGCTAGTAGAATATTCCTGTCTTGCGTGGTTGGCAGAGAAGACCCTCCAGGCCCATGACCTTTAGTGACCTGGGGGTGTGAGGAGGAAGGAGAGGTGGTCCAGAAAGCAGAGGGACAACGATGACAGCTGACGTATTGAGTGCTTGCTCTCTTCCAGCCCCCGCCCTCGCGTTTTACTTGTGTTATCTCCTTAATCTCCCCCATCACCTCTGGGGAGGGACTCTGGAGAGGAGGGTTTTAGCTACCCGGCTGTTCTTCTATCTGCCCCCTGGGGGATGAGGAACTTCAGTGTGAGACTGGCTTCTGGTCTTTCCTCTGAGGGGATCCTCCACATTAAAGCAGAATAAACCTTGATTAGAATCTGTGGCCTACAATAATCAGAACTTCTCTTTTCACGTCTTCACCATTTTACTCTTAAGAGAATCAAAGGGCAGGTAAGCGAGGACTTTTGAAAGGATTCAGTTCTCATGGCTTGGGTGGTTATGGCTGAATTACGTACATTAATGACTTCAACTGAGATTTCAGCCATCTCCATTCTACTGCAAACTCCACCCCCACTGATTGTCGGTGTCTTGGACAGTCATCTAAAGTCTCTGGACCTCCAGCTGGCTGGGTCTGAAACATAAGAGGGTTGGATGAAGCTTGAGGGATCCGGGTGGGTGTGGGGAGCCTTCCCAGAGGAATGCTTCTTTAACTGCTGTTGAAGGTGATGTACTGAGAACACTCTGGAGAGATGTTAGAGGCAAGCTGTGAGAAGGCAGAGCCTTGAAGGAGCCTCTGAAGGTGGTCACAGAGGCTTCTTGCTTTATGTCTTCATTTGCCCTCCAACTCACAGTGCTGGCCGCTACCCCGCAGGTCCATGGTAGTTGATTTACAATGTTGTGTTAATTTCAGGTGTACACCATCAGAATTCTAAAATGCAAATAAACGATTCAGTGATATTCACCTTCTCCCAGTCACACTTTAGAAATATTTTGGAGTATCTTTCAACATCATCTCTTCTAATTCATCCACTTTTTAAATAACAAAACTAAGGCCCAGGGAGGGGGAAATTACTTGCCCAAGATCACACAGTTCTTTGTGCCAAAACTAGGTCTGGAACACAGGACTCTGGATCCTCTGCTTTTCATTACACGCTCTTTTGCTTAAAGGGCTACCTAAGGCATTCAGTTCACCCGACCATCCTGCTTCCCCAAAAATTCTGACTAAGGCCTTATTGCACAGCGTATAGGAAAACATAACTATCCCAAATTCACAGTACTGATATTAAAGGCAACACTTAATATGCCTATAGTTTCCCACTTCCAAATTAATTAGAAAGGAATGTGTTATTTTTGTTTTTAAGTCTTACTCTTCCAACCAGCCCTGAAGTGATTTTAAATAGAGAATTTTGAATGGAAATGAAAGCAGCTTTGCAATAAGAAGTGCTGCCCTTTGGCCCGGGCACCCATTGTAGACGCTTGTCCTTGTAAGTTGCAGAGGTAAGAACTGACTGGATCTCACACAGGATGCGATAGGTGAGAGCCCATGTGTCTTGTTTCAAGACTCCAGAAAGCTCCTGCAGACCTTCTTCCTCCTTTCCTGGTTCCTCACTCCCCTGCCAGAGGCCTGAAAACCCACCACTGGAGCTTTAATCCCCTCTGCTTACATCTGGTCCACGATCAACGTTGAGACGTTATCCAGAATCCACACTTCAGTGGGAATACTTTCAGAGTTGGCTTTGAGAAAGGAACGTGGGAAAGATGCCATGTTGGCCGAGGGTGGTTGGTGGGATTAGAGACTAGTGAGGGTAGGAATAGCAGACCCAGGGTACAGGTGGTTCCCAGAAGATAGGCTTTTGACTGCTTTGTGGCTTGGTGTGTGGTTGGGCTGGCATCCTCAAGCTGGAGGAAGAAAGGGAACTGGAGAATTCCTGTGTGGGCTTTCCTGATAGAGCACGAAGAACAAGCCCACGTGCTCATGGTTCCTGACACACCTGGCATCATGTCATCAAGCCTCCAGACCCATTCTTACTTGGTCACTTTTGCTCTGATGTCCTTCCCCACCACTTTGCTTGAACAAATCCTCTTACCCTTCAAGTCTCATATCAGGGCAAGCTGTGAGAAGGTAGAGCCTTGAAGGAGCCTCTGCTGCCCCAAAACCTTCCCTGAGGTCTCAGGGGGTCTCCTTCCTGCTCCCACCCCACCCAGGCTGTATCACTCCACTTATGACCAGGTCTCATTCAGCACCACCCTCCTGGGCTCTGCACCGAGGAGGCCGTTAGTGGAGATGTTTGTCCCCCTCACTGCGAGGACCCACCTTGCCCAAATGGCTGGGTGATTACACATCGTTGAGGGTGGAGCTAAAGCCTCCTAAGTGCCCCCCACAGCCAGGAAAGCCGAACATAGGACTTGATGGAATCCTGCGTTGCAGAAGCAGCGAAGTTTCCCCCCACCGTTGGCTAGAGGATAGTAGAGGATAGTGCCTGGGGAGAGGAAGGTGGTTGAGCACATCTGACCATGTGAGAAGTTTGTCCAAGCGGGTAGGATTTCTGGACCTGGTCACAGTGCTGTCACCTTCAGGGAGGACCCACCTGCAGAGCTCTGTGTGGATGGGCAACTAGAAAGACGTCAGTTTGTGAGTGAAGCTCCTGACGTCGTGGCTGTGTTGACTTGAGATTCTACCAATGTTCTCATCCAAACTGTGTCCTCCATTCCCTCAATGACTCAAAGTGGTGCCCTTCTTCCAGGGCAAGGACTGATGGTGGGGAGAAACAGCAGCAGAACTGGGGTCTGGGGGAGAAGGGGGCTGTGATCCAAAGGAGTTTCCAGGTTAGATAGGGAAATAGGGAACAAACAGAGCGGAGGTCACCTCAAGGGTCTCCTGAGACTCTGGCCTCCCCGTGTCTGCAGTGGGCTCTGGGAGCTCTGTCATCACTTTTCTTTTTTATCATGCTCCTTAGGGGGTTCTACTGTCCATCCCCAATTTTGAGCACCACTGGGTCAGAGATGGCCAGGCGTTGTTGAACATTAGAATCACTCTAAGAGTTTTTTAAAAAAAAAACAACTCACTTGAGTCCTACCCCAGATTAAATAAATCAGAGTATCTGACCATGGGACCTGGCCATGGCATTATTAAATGAATATTAGAATAGACTTTTCAAGCCCTATAAGCCCGACTTCACGGACACGTTATAAAATACTAATTTTGCAAAGAATGTTCCGTAGGGTCCTGGATTTACATCACCCTATTTAGTAAAACTCATGATTCGGATTCGATTTTAGTGCCACAAGGCTTTTAATCTCTCACATTGGAGAGGTTTGGATAGATGAGAGCTTAGTGAACCCAACTGAGAGGCCCGGTGACAGATTTTGTGATTTCTCTAAAGTCTTTTCAGACCAGTTTGTGATATTAAGATGCTCCAAAAAACGCAGACATCCAGAGCAGGGGGCAGGATGAAGAACAGTTGCAGAATCTCCATCAGCACAGGATCCCAAACACCATTCTCTTTGTCAGAGAATCAGTATCAAGATACCCTCATTTGGTATGAAGATTATAGGAATTGCAGGCTCATTCCATGAATGTAGGGGGAATGGATTCATGATCAAAAGCTGGAACTAATTTCTATAGCATCTTGAATAATAAAAAGTATGTCAAGGGAGGAAAGCAAAACTTTTGACAGCGGCCTAATTAAGTGGAAGGCATGTTTCCTCCATTAGGGACTGGTATTCTCCAGGGGAGGCTTAAGTAAGAAGATGTCTTCTTCAAATTAAACCCATGTGGGAAGGAGTTCTGTTTATATGAGGCTGTAGATTTGTGTTGTTCTTTGGTTTCCTGTGCTTTGGTGCATTTCTGAGGTGGAAGAATTCCAGCTTTCAGTTCTCCTGATCTGAGCTTAGAGAGCCATAATCAGGCCTAAAGAATAGCATGACGGTCCCATAAATATTTGTGGCGAAGGTTCCTGGGTATTCAGAGGACACAAAGGCTTCCACTGGGCTTCAATATAAAACCGCCAGGAATCTGTCACAGACCTGATCCCTTAGCTTTACCCATCCATCTTCCTTGAATTCCAGACCTTTGAGTCTGGTTCCTGAGCTACTTGAAAACCTTGTTTGGTTGCAGAACATTGCTCTGCATTGAAACTCAATGGCCTTGTGGAGAGCAGATGTGCATGTGCCCATCACTGTACCAACAGCTAACCAAATATGAATCACTTTCCCTTTTCCCCTTCATGGTCAGTGGGATTCTGCCCTAGCTTAGGATCACCCATCTCCAGCTAGTGGACAGTGGCCATAGTTCTTCCTGTGTTTACTCTCTCCATTGAATGTATTGCTCCACACACGAAACCCTGAACATGGAGGTATTGCTGAATTTTTGTGCCGTCAAAGTGAATCAGTTATACATATATGGGATATTATATGTATATGTATAACTGATTCACTTTGTTATAAAGCAGAAACTAACACACCATTGTAAAGCAATTATACTCCAGTAAAGATGTTAAAAAAAAAAAAAGAGAGAGAGATCTACTGACTCTTTACTAAGGCATAGCATTTCACAAACAGGGATGTTTAATTAGCTCTTCCTAAATGTTTGTCTTCTGTGCTCATGATGACAATAGCTCTAAATTTATAAAGCGAAAACTATGTGTTTTGTACATATTATCATCTAGTTGTGGAACAACCCTGCAAGGTAGACGTTTCTTGCCCCCAATTTGCAGATAAGGAACCTGAGGCTAAGTGTGTATGTGAGTTATATGCTGGATAATAAACCCCCCAAACTTAGTGGCTTTAAACAATGACAGCATTTCTTTTGCTCATGAACCTGCAATTTGGCCAGGGCTTAGTGGGGATGACTCATTTTACTTCACTAGGTATCCTTTGGGACAGCTCAAAGGCTGGGGGCTAGAACCATCTGAAATCTCACTCATTCATGTGTGTGGTGGTTGAGGGCACCTGTCAACTGAGAACTTAGCTGGGGATCAGCCAGAACACTACACAGTGCCTCTTCATGGGCTCTGGGCTTCCTCACAACATGGTGGCTGGGTTCCAAGGGTAAGCATCCCAAAGGAGAGAAAGGGCCAGGCAGAATCTGCATCCCCTTTAATGATCTGGTCTCAGATCTCACCCTGTGACCTTCTTCTATGAATAGAAGATCTCACCCTGTGACCTTCTTCTATTCATCTACGCTGCCACAAAGGTCCACCCGATTTCAAGAAAGAAAATATAGGCTTTTCCCCTGGAGAGTATATGGGACTGAAAATAGTACTGTAGCCACTTCGGGAAAATAAAATCTGCCACATCCAGCTGGTTGATATCAGGGCTGGAGTTTGAACCCAGGTCTGCATGACTCTACACCAGGCCCTTTACGCTGTACTACTGAACTCTGTGAAGTCAAGGACACAAGCCTGCCTCTAGTGCAATGGAATTTAGTTTTTAAATGTTACACGTGGGGCCAGTGCCGCAAAAGAGTCAAACTTAGAGGCAGAGGATTTGGACCTTGGGACCTTCTAAGCCTTGGTGCAGGTTTTTGGTATGAATGAGAGCCATTCTGCCTTGCTAAGCACGATGGAGTCATTTGGAAGACATATCAGAGGAATCAAATTTACATTTCTTGAGCCCTTACTGGGTTCCTAGGGTTTCATAAAATAAAGAACCAAAATAAAACAAGTCACCAAGTCACATCCATGCTAATGGAAGGCTTACCAACTAGATGGTTGGAAGGACAGATCATTTGGTATCAAAAGAAATAATACGGAATAGTGTCTGACTTACTAATAAGAAAACCTCACGTATCTAGTAACTCTAAAACAATCTAATAGAAATGAAGCAAATTCTAGAACAATACATAACACTAGAGTGAGAACACTAGGAAAGGAGAAGGAACTAACAAGGAAGACTTAAAGCAAGCAAGCCCTGAAGCATTTCAACATTTTTCTTTTTCTTTGTTCCCTTTCTTTCCTTTTCCTTTTTTTTAAGCTCCGGGTAAATAACATGTTTATGGGTCTAAAAGCCAGAGTTCTTGCTGTCTTGGGGAGGATAATCACGTTCTTAGGAGTAGATGAGTTCTCAAAAGCGTACAAAGTATGGCGGGGGAAGAGCAATTAGCTGAGAGGGCAAAGGTCAGGAAGGGGAGGATGTCAGTAAATGAACAGGAGAGTCACGTGCAGGACCGGCTGCAACTGGTGGGGCGCACTGCAAAATGAAAACGAGGGATCCTTTGTTCAAAAATGATTAAGAATTTCGAGACAGCAACAACAGAGCATTAAGCCAACTGTGAGGCCCTTCTGAGCTCAGGGTCTCGTGCATCCGCACAGATGGCATGTGTGTGAAGCCAGCCCCGGACACAGGAGAGGCACCAGGTGACAAGGCAGGTAGCAGAGGGCTGAGTTTTAAGAGGAAGAGATAATCGAAAGTTCTAGCTACCAGAGTTAAGTAAGGGTAAGTCAGAGAGGAAAGAAGGGAGAGGGGGAGGGAGGGAGGGAGGGAGGGAGGGAGGGAGGGAGGGAGGAAGGAAGGAAGGAAGGAAGGAAGGAAGGAAGGAAGGAGGGAAGGAGGGAAGGAGGGAAGGAGGGAAGGAGGGAAGGAGGGAAGGAGGGAAGGAGGGAAGGGAAATTGCTTAGTCCCAGAAAGTGACTGAAAGAGAATCGCTTTAGAAGAGGATGTTAAGGTAGAAGACTGGCAAGAATTTTAAGAGAGACACAGTAACCTATTCAAATAGTTTGGACATGAAAGGATAGGAAGGAAAACATGTAGGAGTGGAAAGAAGGGGCATGGTGTTAGGGTGTGGTGTTGGGCTGGAGAGGGCAGTTCTTTCCCGGAGGGTGTGTGAACAAACAGGAGGGTGAGTACAGACTCAGTGGCCATAAAGCTCAGCGTAGGTTGAAGGTCACTCCCAAGAGGCCTCAAGCACAGTAATATTATGCAACACATTGAGTTGTAGGCAGCCTTGGCCCCAAGGCCACTATCAGACCAGGCTGCTAACTCAGGGTCCAAGGTACCACTGGACCCTGCTCTCTTAGTCAGATACTTGAGCTGAGTAGCCTTCTGGGCATGGAGCCTATGAGGTCCTTTGGGAGGGGATATTTACATAACTATGTTCAGTTGTTTATTAAACCATCTGGCAAGCTGAGGTGTTGATGACGCATACTAAATTGATGGGTTACCTGTCTCAGGTAATATTTTTAAATTCATCTGGTGTGATGTTAATTTTTATGTGTCAACCTGGCTAGGCTGTGGTGCCCAGATATTTGGTCAAATATTATGCTGACTGTTTCTAGGCAGGTGTTTATTTGACTGAGGTTCACATTTAAATTAGTAGCCTTTGAGGAAAGCAAGTGACCTTCTGTCCTGTGTGTGAGCCCCATCCAGTCAGTTGAAGGCCTTAGTAGAGAAACGACTGACAACGTCTGAGGAAGAGGGAATTCTGCCAGCAGGTTGCCTTTGGACTTCAACTGCGACTCTTCCCTGAGTCTCCAACTTGATGATATAGCCCATGAGATTTTAGATTCACCAAACCTCCACAACTGGGTGGAGACAATTCTCTCTCTCTCTCTCTCTCTCTCTCTCTCTTTCCCTCTCTCTCTCTCTCTCTCTCTCTCTCTCTCTCTCTCTATATATATATATATATATATATATATCTTTCTCTCTCTCTCTCTCTCTTTATCTCTATCTCTGTCTCTATCCACACACAAATCCTATTGGTTCTATTTCTCTGGAGAACCCTGACGAATACACCTGAAATTCCTCATATGACGTTATATAGGCAGCCTTCTGCATAGAGCTGATTCAGCCTTTATAATCAGCTTCAGATAAATGCTAAGAATCTCTGAAGCCTCAAATGTATACTTATTACCTGACTGCTTATTGAATGAAAAATGCCTGAGTGACCCCAGTGAGTTAAGCCTTATGTGACTACTGAGAAAAAGGGTAGAACCCGCCATCTTCAAGCGGACCACAACCCGCCCCAAATCCCATCTCTGTTCATGGGAGGCTGACCAGCCAAATTATTGGAACAGCAGATAATTGGGTATTAAAAAAAATAGTCATAGTAAGGAATATTATCTGACTTACACGAATAAGAGAAAGTGGGCAGATCCAGATATCGCTACTATGAAGAAAAATGTTCTCTTCCACGTGATATGCATCAGTTTAGTGCTATAAAGATGAGTCATTTTATATCCAAAGAAAGTCCTCTTCCTGTGGTCTTTGTCACTTCAACACTCTTTCCATAAGAGAAAAACCAGCCTGGCATAGAGAAAAGGTAGGAATTGGGAATCAAGAATTGTATCCCTGGGAGTTCCCTGGTGGCCTAGTGGTTAGCATTCCGGGCTTTCACTGCCATGGCCCAGGTTCAATCCCTGGTCGGGGAACTGAGATCCTATAAGCCAGGGCGTGGCATTAAAAACAAAAATTATATCCCAGATTCTGCCATGGGACCAGGCTGTACCACCATGGGCAAAACGTCTAAACTTTCTGGGCCTATTTCCTTACCAGTAAAAAGAAAGAGCTGGACCATATCAACCTTGAGGTCAGTTCTAGTCCAGCTGTTGTAGAATTTTTATCTGTAACTTGAAAAAAATTTTTAACCACTTGAGTCTTCAAGGATAGTTTTCATGGACTAAAGTAACACAAAGTTGAAATGTGACATAAATGGTGACTTAATTAACTTTCTGGAGAAAATTCAGGTTTCTTTCTTCTAGTACCTCATTTAGGACTTAACCGTGTGAGATTTTTAAAGGAATCAGACAAATAGCCTAAAAATCTTCCATTTTGAAATATCTGACGTCTAAGCATCTGTCGTAGTCTGGGTCCAATCAGGAGAGAGAAACCACACAGTGATTTGAGCAGGAGTTTCACATAGAGCAATAGTTAGCTGTGATAAGAGAGTAACCATTACATATAAGGACACTACATGGTACCCTAGAGTTGAAGGAGAATAGCCAAGGGATGACAAACTTAGAAGGGTTTCAACTCTCACAGGGGAAGTGTGGTCAGCCCAGCAGAAAGCGTAGACGTCCACCGGTCTGGCAAGGTTAGAGCTGGTTTGGAGTCGCTGGGCAAGCAGTAGCCACCCTCCAGCGCTCAGGACGGGAGCAGACGGTCAGCAGTGGGGGCATAGGTGTGCACTGGGGTCCAGGTGCCGGCGGGAATGGGGGGCTTCAGGCCACACGGGGCTTGCGGAGTCAGTGGCAGATCTGTGTGGACACCCTGGCCACGGGCAGACTTACGCAGGCTACATGGAGGCGTTGCCTTCTGTGTCCAGAGGGCTAGCAGCAGGATGAGGCTGCAGGGAACCGGAGGGATCACATTCTGGGCTGGGGCGGGCGCAGGCTCACTGCTGACCCCCCAGTCCATGCCAGAGGCAGCAGAAGAGCCCCTTCTTCCCGCAGAGTCCCTCCAGTCCTGTCTTCTGGGAAATCCTACCTTCGTGCTCACTTTAGAAATGCCGAGAGGAATTGCCACTGTTTCTCACCCAGCATTTATTGAAGGGTGCCTTCAGAGCTGGGAGACAGTAAATTGGTAAGGGACACGACATCTGTCAAGCTTAAATGCCATCTCTCCCCATTCTGCTATTCCGTTTGGATCCTTTCTGAATAATTCTTCCCTCTTCTGGACCTTGCTGCCCTCAGACGATTTGGGGGCAATTATCAACTTCACTCTGTTGTCTGGAGAGGAAGCTCTATGTACCTGGTCTGTTCATGGGGTATCTTATCCCAACAGGTCTCAAATGTTGTTCACGGACTCCTGGGTCCAGGAGATCCTCTGGGGGGGGTTGCTGAGAGGTCACAACTATTTTCAAAGTCATCATTTTCCCCTGGAGTTGCTATTTTGTGGGTAAAATTTGCTGGCATTTTAGGGCAAATAGAGGCAGTGGTGTAACGGAGGAGTCATGCATGGACAGAAAAAAAAAAAAGCCAGTCTCGTTTGTGAACGATTTTGATGAAGCAGTAAAAATTATCGAATGTAATTAAATCTCAACTCATAAGTACATGTCTTTTAAACATTCTGGCAGATGAAATGGGACATGCACATCCAGCTCTTTGGCCTCATTGCCAAGCACAATGGTCGTCTCAGGAGAAGCACTTGTGCGATTGAGCTGTGACCAGAAGTTTCTTTCGCAGAACAGTTTTTACCTGAGAGACAACCAGCAGAAAAGCTATGGTTTTTACTCCTTGGTATTTATTTGCCAGACATTTCCTGGGAAATCAAGGAAACGAGCTTGTCGTTTCAAGACTCACAGCTGACAGTATTCATTGTCAATGATAAAAGACAAGCTTTCAAGAGAAAATGAGAATATCGGAAAACAGGTATTTGCCACCCGGATCCTGGCAGCCTCTTTTTGCTTGAACTTTTCTGTTGAGCTTGGTGGTCATATTACTGAAGGAGATCCTTTGCTACCGTATAAAGAGATGTATCACCATTTGGAAGATCTGTTTAACTCCGTGAAATGCTATTTTCCAAAAGATGAATTTGTGACGTGCCAAAATCATTCATGGGTAAAAGACCCATTCAAAGTGTGAGATAGATGAATGGGTTTTAGTGGAACAGAAGACTTTCATTGATTGGGTTTCAAATTCCACTTATCGACTCACCTTTAAGAAACTAGCACTTGTTGAGTTTAGGTGTGGTATAAAAGAAAAATACCCACAATTATCTAAAAAGGGTATTAAATTACTCCTCCCTTTTCCAACTACATATCTGGGTAAGGCCAGATTTTCTTCATATACTTCAACCAAGTAGCAAAAGACTGAATGCAGAAGCCAACTTCGGTTAAGTCATACTTTAAAGATTTTGTAAAAATATCACAATTCCACTCTACTTACTAAATTTCTTTTTTTAAATATATGGTTTCTTTAATTAAAACGTTATTTATGTTAACATGTAATGTGTTTATTATTAGTATTATATTTTAATGAATGAGTAAACAAATATTTGAAATATTTTTTAGCTTTAATTATAATACAGTAAATATCGACAGCTATAACTCTCATGAACAAAAGCTCTTTGGGATTCTCACCAATCATGAAAGGCATAAAAGGATTCTGAGACCAAAGAGTTTGAGAACTGCTGTCTTAAACTGCTTAATTTCATTAGGCCCTTGAATTCACAACACTGAGGGAAGTTATAAGTGCAAAGACTGAGACTCAGGGTCACACGGTGAATTACAGGCAGAGGTGGGTCTAGAACCGTGATCTCCTGCTATAATGTCTTCTACAACCCAAGCTTTTTTCTCAGGATGCTCTTCAGAGGGCCACCATCAAAATTTGGGGATACTCAAGCCATAAAAGTGGAGCAGTGTCACCCTCCCCTCAACATGTATCCATTCTAACAGGCACTGAATATCAACTCAGTTTCAGGTACCTGTGCTTGTTGCTGCTGAAGGTAACGTGAATAAAACATAGTCGTGTTTTGAGGACAGCCAAGCTCACCATATGGGGGAGAGACTATGTGGAAGGCAATATTTCAGAACATATAATATGACTTAGCTGGCATACAACATATAAAGTATAATCATACAACCTATATAATTACATCATGCTATTACTATTTTTTTAACATCTTTATTGGGGTATAATTGCTTTACAGTGGTGTGTTAGTTTCTGCTTTATAACAAAGTGAATCAGTTATACATATACATATGTTCCCATATCTCTTCCCTCTTGCATCTCCCTCCCTCCCACCCTCCCTATCCCACCCCTCCAGGCGGTCACAAAGCACCGAGCTGATATCCCTGTGCTATGCGGCTGCTTCCCACTAGCTATCTACCTTACGTTTGTTAGTGTATATATGTCCATGCCTCTCTCTCGCTTTGTCACAGATGCTATTACTATTATAGTATGTAATATTATACAGTGTATAATATTTTATGTTTTATTACAACTTAATATAGTATATAATACCGTATAGTATAACAAGGTATAGTATAGTATATACGCTTAATAGTAAATAAATGTACTATATCTAGGGAACAGACAGTACTTTGGGGTCATAGCTGGCTGGCAGCTGTGTGCACACGAGGCCCATGGCAAAGCAGAACTGTGAACTTGGGAAGTTTGCCAGTAGCTGTACACCATTCTCCTTTGACCCTACTGTTCGCTTTCGTTTCCCAGTGCTGCCAAAATAAATCACCATAAACTGGGTGACTTATAACAACAAAAATGTATTCTCACAGTTCTGGAGGCTGGAAGTTTGAAATCAAGTTATCATGAGGGCCATGCTCTCTCTGAAATCTCTAGAGAAGACCCTTTCTTTGTCTCCTCTAGCCTCTGGGGTCTGCCGGCCATCCTTAGTGTTCCCGGGTTTGCAGACAGATCACTCCAATCTCTCTTCATATGACCTTCTCCTTTATGTCTGTGTCCAAACTTCCTTCTCCTTATAAGGACACCAGTTGTGTTTAGGGCCCGCCCAAATCCAGCGTGACCTCATCTTTACTTGCTTTCATCTGTGAAGATTCTGTCTCCAAATAAGGTCACGCACACAGGTTCTGTGTGGACATGAATTTGGGGGGAACATTATTCAACCCAGTACACCATGTTTTTGCCTGTCCCCAGCCCACATTGCTCAGAGCCTCTTTGGGCCACAGCCCATCTGGATTTTCCCTCATACTTTTCAGGGCCTGGGGTCCCATTGAGCCCCCCCAAGTTCTTGGTTAATGTTTTAAGTGGTTGCCACAAGCTCACCACATTTAAGCCATGAGTTTAGCAAATGGTTTCCATGGGCAACTGGTGAGTTGTGAAGGAAGAAAAGAGGAGACTAAACAACTCCATAGCAAAAAAAAAAAAAAACCCTAATAACCCAATTGAAAAACGGCTAAGGACTTGCATAGATGTTTCTCCAAAGAAGACATACAAATGGCCAACAGGTATATGAAAAAATTCTCAATGTCACTAATCATGAGAGAAATGCAAATCAAAACCATGATGAGATCTCACCTCCCCCCTGTCAAGGTAGCCATTCTGGAAAAAACAAATGAGAACAAGTCTTGGTGAGGATATGGAGAAATTAGAACCCTTGCACACTGCTGGTGAAAATGCAAAGTGGTGCATCCACCATGGAAAACAGTATGGAGGGTCCTCAAAAAATAAAAAATAGAGCTACCATATGATCCAGCAATCCAACTTCCGGGTGGTTAGCTAAAATAATTGAAATTGGAATCTGGAAGAGATCTTAACACCCTTGTGTTCATTGTAGCACTATTTAAATAGCCAAGATATGAAAACAGCCTGAATGTCCACTGACAGATGAATGGATAAAGAAACTGTGGTATACACACACAGTGGAATATTATGCAGCCTTAAAAAAGAAGGGAATTCTAAAATATGCAACAACATGGGTGAATCTCGAGGACATTATGGTGAATGAATTAAGTCGATCACAGAAAGGCAAATACTGCATGATTCCAGTTATATAAAGTAACTAAAATAGCCAAAGTCATAGAATCAAAGAGTGGAAAGGTGGTTGCCAGGGGCAAGGGGAGGGGGGAGTGGGGAGTTACTAGTAACGGGAATACAGTTTCATTTGAGCAAAGTGAGGAAACTCTAGAGAGCTGCTTACAGCACTGGACCTACAGTCAACAATACTGCATTGTGCACTGAAACATTTTTTAAGAGGGTAGATCTCATGTTAAATGTTCTTAGCACAAGAAAAGGGAAGGGAAGGGGAAGCTTCAAGAGAGATGCAAAGACAGTAAGGGTGTAAATCATAAAATCCTCACATACTATTTCTCTCGGTCTTTCGGCAATTTTTGTCTACTAGGTCTAGAATCATAATATAAGACAATAGTGGAAATGTGGGGAGCTGTGACAACCACCAGCCTGTACACCCACGCAGAGCTGTGGCACGTGGACTGAAGGCTGGGATGCGTCACGCACATCCAGCACCTGCACCTCCTGCTCTGTGACCTTGGGTGAACGTGCTACCCGTCTGGGCTGGGCCCTCAGGGTGGAGTCTGCGCGTGGCAGTTAAGAGCTCAGGATCTGGAGCCAGATCGCCTGGGTTCATTCCAGGGACCCTCAGACCAGTGATTTCCCCTCTCTGTAATTTCCACTCAGCTTCCACATCTGTAAAATGGTGACTCTATCTCACTACACAGGTTTCGCATGAGCAATAAACGCGTTAATAATATACGTAAAGCACTTCGAACAGTGCCTGACTATATAGACATTTGTTGGTATTATTAACATTATTATATGAATTTTTGGTCCAGCTAATAAGAATTCCAGTAATTCAGTAGTACCTCCTTCAATCCCCTTATGACCACCACCACCCCCGGAAGTAAAACAGATGAGAGTGTGTGGACCCTGGCTTTTGTTTTTTGTTTTTTAATTCTCCACTTGTCACTTACACCGTAACTGGCCCTGGGGAAAAGTTCCTTTGTCGGGATGTCTTAAAGGACCAGGAACCTGTCAGATGAGTGCTTCTTGGGAAAGAAAGTCTTAGGGAACTGATGTCATCAACTCAAGTTTTGCAACGAGCTATTATTAAATTCATAGTCGCCTGTCTGAGTGTGGCTTTATCGGTAACTTTAGCCCTGTGGGCAGGGGTGGCGCCCGCCCTGTTGCCCTCCACCTTTCTGATTTTCTATAACCTAGCCATGGTGTCTGAAACAATCAGGGTGGGTCTGTCTCCAGCACTAAGGAAAGTGAGAACTGGATCAGGATGGGGCTCTGGGTGGAGTTAAGAGAGAGGTAAAATAACTGTAATTTCATAGCAATTACCTACAAGCAATACCGTCAAAGGCGCCAGTTTTCCATTATAAACCTGAGCCTCTGCTGGGAGCGATGGGCCAGGTAGAAATAAGGACACAAACCTGCCTTCCCACCCGAACCCCACAGCAAACAAACCTCGAGGGGAAAAATAACGTGATGAGCTTGGAGGGTAGTGTTCTTCTCCTTCTCTTTCAGAAAAAGAAAATCTTAGTAAGCCCCCATTCCAGGATGTTGGTTGGATTGCTGGCAGCTTTGCAAACGAGGCTGGGGGGCCTTCCCTCTTTGAACCCTCCCTGTTAGTGGAGCCTGGTCCTGATGCCACCACGATTTCCAGGGGAGCCAACAGCAAACTACAATGAATGGGTGATTTCTCCCTCCAAGTACCATTTTGGGGCCAATAAACCACTCACTGGAAAAAAAATTACACAGAGATCAGTTCCCCAAACTTTTTGTTCGTATGTTTCTGAAAGTGTGTTCTTTATAAAATTCACATCTCTGCAGCCTACTCAGAGGTAAAGATAGACCTGCCTTTCAGACAAAAAAAAAAAAAATCTGCTGTTTTGAGGAGGGTACTGAGAAGGGGAAATGTGGAGAGCAGAAGTGTGCAGGTCCTCAATAATGCTATCTGTCATGCTTTCCTATGTGTTCCCATCTCATCCCCCAGCCCACCCCACAGGAGGCCATAAGCTTCTGAGTAAATGCAGTTTTGAATCCCCTGTGTAATTTCTTCCAGTGCCTTGTACATGGTCAATACGTATTCGTTGAGCAAAAGGATAATTTAACAAATGAATGGTTTATTGACACCAGGTCAAGTAGTAGTCAGAACCTAGTGGGACATTGAGTAACGTCTCGAGCCTGCTGACAAGATAGAAAGACATAGGGTCAAAATCTGAGGGTCTATACTCATGACGTCTTCACGGAGTAAGGACCAAAGGGTAGAAGATAAACGACAGAGGAACATACTTTGGCGAGGTATAACCAAAGCAAAGCATTTCTTTGGTTAGAACTGGTTTAGAGCTATCCTCAGAATGGACTGATTTGAGAGATATATATTGCCGGTGAGTGGAGATATTCAAGCATAGACAAGATGATTACTCAAGAGTATAGAAGTTGGTCCGACATCATTTGTGTTAGACTATGTGATGTGGAAGGTCTCTCTCTCTTTTTTTTTTGTGGTACACGGGCCTCTCACTGTTGTGGCCTCTCCCGTTGCGGAGCACAGGCTCCGGACGTGCAGGCTCAGCGGCCATGGCTCACGGGCCCAGCCGCTCCGCGGCAAGTGGGATCCTCCCGGACCGGGGCACGAACCCGCGTCCGCTGCATTGGCAGGCGGACTCTCAACCACTGTGCCACCAGGGAAGCCCTGAAGGTCTCTTTTTACCCTGAGATGCAAGGGTTCAATGGTTTCAGAAAGTTATGACTCTCCGTAATCACCATGCTGGAAACTCACATTCAGTTCTGCACGTGTCTATCGAGCCCTTACCCTGTGCCAGGTGTCACCTTGCATAAACATTAGGAAGACAAGGATAAATCTTAGAGGGCAACTTTAAAGTAAGGCTGGGGCATGGACTTTCGGCTCTGCCCAGACTGGTGTCTGGCTGTTAGTCCTATGTTCCTTCTTGCTGATGTGCACGAGCTAACTCAGGACTCTGGTGCTCTTCTTTCTAGGCTGGAATCGATGGGGAAAGCATTGGCAACTGTCCCTTCTCTCAGCGCCTCTTTATGATCCTCTGGCTGAAAGGAGTTGTGTTCAATGTCACCACTGTGGATCTGAAAAGGTAAAGGATGATACGTTCATGAGCAGGAAGAGAGACTCTTCCATGAGGGAGGGCGAAAACCTCGAGGCCCCCAGCAACCTCCTGCTCACACCTTGCTGGCCAGAGCCCTAGAGCCCTAGTTACAAGGGAGGCTGCAAGAGCGAGCAACACCCTTGGAACAGAGCAAGTCCCGATGAGCAAGGAAGAAGGAGGGAATGGACAACGGGTATCTCGACTGAGAGTGTCTGGCACAGAGATGGGCGCAGCATCTAAAAATCTGGGAGGGAGCCGTTCTGGTCCTACTAGTGCCCCCAACCTAGGGGACCCCAGCCGGACTTCAGGTGTGAAAGGTTGAGTTTCCGAGGAGCTGGGCTCCATACTGTTTCTCCCATTATGTTCGCATCTTTAGAACTCCTTAGTGTGAGAGCTCTGGGTTAGAGACTGGGATGGAGAGTTACTCGTGTTCTGCTTTTAAAGTGCAGTTTTGATGGCTGTTGAAAATACGGGCATTGCTCACCACCACAAGCCCCACTGTTTCCATCTTTCTTCTCTTTCCTCTCCTCCGCCTGTCCTTTAAATGCGGACTGGCTCAGGCTCCCTCCCTGGGTCTTTATCACCTGCCACAGCTTTCCCCCAGTGAGCTTAGCATACTCTCCCTGTCACCTTTATGTCAATTATTCCATACGCAGAGCCCTGCTCTCTTCTAGATATTTCCACTTGGATTTTCTGTTATCACTTTGAAATCAGTGTGTCAAAAATTGTACCTTCATTCTCCCTTTGAATTGGGGTCCCCTCCTGAATTCTTTGTTCTTCCATTTTCCGAGGCACTGAAACGTTTCCAGCTCCCTTCTCTTGCCACCCCCATTGTCCATCAGTCACCAAGCCCAGGGCATTCTCTCACCGTGCTGTCTCTTACTTCCAGGCTCTCTTGTCCATTCCCAAAGCCCACACATGGTGTGGGTCCCACCACTGGCAGCTGGACTGTTTCTCTGTTCTTCAGACTGGTCTTCATCCTTCTGGTTTCTCTCTGTCTCTCTCTGATCCATCCTTTATATTATCATAAGGATAGTCTTCCTAAAATAATCCTTTCATCACGTGGCTCTCCCTACTCAGAAAACCTCCTGACATTTCCCATTGCCTGCAGCATAAATGCATCTGCAGCCCTCCTTTGTCTTTGCCTTGGTTCTTCCCAACATGATCTCCCAGGACCTATCTGCCTCTGGCAGGCTGGACCACCTTCTGCTGCCCTTGTCCCTCTGGCCTCCAGCCGTTGCCTGGGATGCTTCCTCTGTCTCACAGAGGCTCTCTGTTTTTCCTGAATGGAGAGATGGTGCCCAGCCCCCAGAAGCAACCCCCTCCCCTGGGAAGCTTCCCCCTCCCACCCTACCACTCTCAGGCAAATCTATCACTCAGCCTCCCTCCAGACTCACCCAGCATCTATGGTCCCTTTTGCATCTCACCAGTTTACGATATCTACAATCCCGATGCTTTACAACTAGTGCATGCTTTCCCATAAAAAAGTCACATAAAGTGTAACCCTGTGACGGAGATCTTATTTCTTCATTCTATATGAGGAAACCAAGACAGACACATTTAAATGACTTGTCCAAGGCGCCCACCTGGAATTGGAGGGGCTGCCACTAAAAACCCGATCTTCTTGGTTCAAATGGCACGTTCTTCAGGACACGTCAGTTATGAAGTTTGTCTTGTCATTCGCATCAGACCTTCAGTTCCTCAAGGGCAAGTCGAGATCATGTTTTGAGTTTCTTTGTATCTGCCACAGCAGCCAATGCATTCGTTCGGGGCCCTGACTAATTTCTGTCAAATGAATGAAAACACACACGAAATGCAGACATTGTCTGTGACAACTACAGAGAGCAGACTTTCCTGCAGTTGGAAAGATTGGCTTCCTTCAGTGGAGAACAGGAGGTCTTTGGAGTATCATCTGTGAAAGTAGACTCGTGTTTGTCTGGGGATCAGAATGGGAGAGGGAACCATCCCAGCATTCCTTAGATCCTCACACGGCTCTTTCCTAGCTGTCATCACATCCGATCCTGCCAACACCCTTTGAGGTGGGCCAGGCAGGTATCACGACTCCAGTGTTATAGACAAGGAGAATTGCTTACTGAAAAAAAATTATATATATATATATATATATATGTGTGTGTGTGTGTGTGTGTGTGTGTATGAATTAAGGAATTTAAAAAATGTATGATACAGTGAAGTTTAGCAATTCCTAATAAATCTAATTTCTTATCCCGGCATCACCATGTATTGGTGGAGTGACCTTGAATCTTCTCTTTTCTGAGCCCGTTGCCTTACCTGTACGATGGGGATGAAAGTTATGCCTTGTTTCTAGAGTTACTGTGAGGATCTGATTAGCAGGCCATGGACCACTTGCATTGTGTTGTGCTGGCTTGTAGCAAGAACACCGCACGTGCTGCCTCTTCTTAGCATCATCCTGCCCTCCCGGAGCTGGCAATCCAGGCAGGGAAGGAGAACTGATATACATTAAATAATCTGTAAGTTAGACTTGGCAATATGTAATTAAGTTCTAATTACATAATTTCATAACTACTGAAGAGGGTCAACAAGGAGAGGGGGCCACCCCTGACCAGTGTCCACTGGCAAGGTCAGCTGAGCTCCAGCGGTCAGGGCAGTACTTCCCAAGGATGCCAGACTCCAGAGCCCATTGTTCTCTTGAGTCCTAGAAAAAGAAAACCATCCTTCATAATTTCTGGATCTTTAAGCCACAGAGAAGTCATTGCTGAAAAATAAAATCAGTATAGATTTTCCCGCCCTGCTGAGAACCCAAGCATTGCTGCCTTAAGTGAGCTTTCAAAAACAGGAAGAGAAGGTAAAGAATGTCTGAAAGGAAGAACACTCACAAAGCAAACACAGGGACCAAGGAAATTCGATTTTAGAAATGCTTTTCTCAGTGTCAATTGTCTGAGGAGTTCCAAGTGCCACAGAAGGCAGCTGGAGAGTGTGCCTGTTAGGCAAGGATGTGGGAGGGGCACCTTAATTGAAATTCTTCTCTTCCCCTCCCAAGCTGATTACGCCAGGAATGTGTTTCATTACAGACTCCTCTTCCCCGTTGTTTACTCCTTTTGGGTTCCTCCATCTAATGTTTTCCACGCTTGCCTCCCACAGGAGTGTGGCATTCTCAGAGAGAGCGTTTGGGGTGACTAATGGTCCAGCCCTGCCCGGGGAAATTTCCATCATTATCTCTCCTTTTCCTCCCTCTGTCCTCTGTGCAGCCTTCTCCCTGCCCACTTCCCTCCATCCGTCCACCAGCCCTGCTTCCCCTCGCTTTGCTCCATCTCTGCACCTCCATTCTGACCGGCTGTGGGGAGCCCAGAAGCTCAGCCTTGGACGTGAATAGGGGCCCATGGCAAACACAAGGTCACTCCCTTCGCATTGCGCAAACCTTAAAGAACAGAGAAGATCGTTCTTCGTGTAAAAGCGGGACTGAATTCATGAATGTTTAAAGTTTGGGATTCTGCCTCGTGCATTTTTGTAAAGCTGATGGGTGAAGGACCTTTTGAAAGCAAAGCCCAACTTCCTCCCTGGGTATCAGAAGCTTGGCTTTAGCTTAGATATTCACCTGTGATCACACTGCTTTTTCAAAGTCCATCCGACTTGCTCCTCTCTCACTGAATCCCACCGGTTGGATATCCTGTGTCACACCACATCCTTCCAGAATCTCTCCAACCTCCTCTGCCCTACGCCTCACACCGGGTCTGTTATTGCCGACGGGCGTCTAATGGACAGTACACCCTGGGCTTCCCTCTCCGTGAAGCACCCTGGTGTAAGCCACCCCTGAACCTTGCTCTCTCCACAGAAAGCCAGCCGACCTGCACAACCTCGCCCCTGGCACCCATCCGCCCTTCCTGACCTTCAACGGAGACGTGAAGACGGACGTCAATAAGATCGAGGAGTTCCTGGAGGAGACTTTGACCCCTGAAAAGTAATGAGCTGCTTGTTTCTGGAGCTAATGACAGGGAGGGAAACCTTGTGCTTTTCTAGATCCGGGGGGAGATTTCCAAAGGGGCCTCATCAATCCAGAGCCCAGGACCCTCTTTGCAAAGAGAGAGTCCCGCGTGGCCCTCCCCACCCCCAAAGGGATGCCAGTCTCAAACCTCCTCCACAAAGTCCAACCCCAAGAGTTGATGCCCCTTAATGCCAGGTCCCTCGGCCTGAGTGAAGGCCAAGGCTCCCTCATTGCGGAACAAGAGCTGAAAGGCCGACGAAGTGAAAAGTCAGCCAGGAGAGAGGTAATCCCATGACTTAAAACCACACCAAGGTATGAATAAGAGTCATAAATCTGACCCTGTCAGGTCGGAGCCCATAATTAAACATGAAAAACACGGGCTGAAGGCAGTTCCTCTTCTGAAAACAAGCTCAGGGGGAGGAGAGACCAGAGGGCTGTGGGTCCTTGTCCGGTAGATAAGCTGCTCCTGATGGGAAAAAGGAGTGAACAGAAGAGAGGAGAATTCTAAAAGCTGCTGGAAGCTAGACTTGTTCATTGTACTCTACTGAAATCAGGGATTCAAACAATCACCTTAAAAAAAAAAACTGGAACAATAATATTACATATAGAGTAAGGTGTGCACGGACTTTATCCTGTGGGATAGTCACTGAAAAGCTTTAAGCAAAAGTGTTGGAGAATCCGTTTTCAGGCTTACTTTGGGGGATGGGGGGAGATGGGGAGGGCAGAGGAGGAAAAGCTCCTAGAAATCAACTAGGAGGGAGCCAACTGGTGACATTCCACGTAAGATAGACTGGAGGGCTGGGCTAAGGCAGTGACAGGGAAATGGGGGGAGAGGGGTAGGAAGGATTTTAGGACATACTTAGTAGGTAAAATAAGTGGGATTGACTATAAAAATGACCATCTTGCATTTATTTTAAAGTTTTATTTTTTAATTGATATTTATATAGCCCTCACTTAGTGGGCCCTTAAAGGTAGGTGCTATCATTATCCTAATTTGATAGCTGGGGAAACTGAGGATCGGAGAGGTTAAGTAACTTGCCCAAGGTCACACATCTAGCAGATCACTGTTAAATCAGAACTCCCAGTCGTGATCTAATCAGGCCTCAACCATTTATACATTCTTCCTAAAAATGTATCCTCGGCCATCCACATTAGGACAGTTTATCTCCATAGTGAGTGTGGAAAATTGCCTCAAGTCCAATAGACTTTAAAATAAATGCATTGATTAAATCAGCTGGGCAGCCCCACCCGTAATACCAGGGCAGCCCCTTTGCTGAAAAGACCCCCAGGGGGCTCAGCCTCCTTCTTCCTCCCTTGGGACTCAACCTCACTGCTGGCTCTGGTTCGGAATCCAACAACAGAAAATGAATGCTGTTTTCAATAACTAAATAGGGTTTGGACTTTGTCTGGGAGATCCAGAGGGGAAAGTCCACGATGAAGTTAACATTTTCCCTTCTAGAAGTAATACCCGCACGCAGGAGTCCTTGCTTCCATCAAGGCCAGTAGGGAATGGGAAAGTGAAACAATGCGGAGGATGGATAGCCAGCCTGGCGGGTGGAGGCGTGCAGGGTTGGGCTGGGCTGGGCCTGGAGGCCTGGGTCCACTCCTGGATCTGCCAGTGATGCACTGTGACCCCTCGAACCAGTCTCTTTCTTGCTCTCAGCCTCCATTCCCTCCCCTGTGAAAGGATGACCCTTCATGCCCATCTTAGCCAGGCTCCCTCAGTCCCCGTTCAGCGGTGCCTTTGGGGGGCTGTTTCTCTAACCCAGGGCTCTCTAATCTATATCCTCAACAGGACCAAGGGGGCCCATGAGGATCCCCCCCCCCGGAACTGTATGCCCATGTGTACAGGTAGATTCTTCCAGACGAGGGCCGTGATCAGATTCATCACCATATCATCCGATTCTGGAAAATTTCCATGACCCCAATCAGGCTAAGCTATGCAGGACACAGACGCCGCCTCTTCACTTCTCTCTCCACCTGTCCTGAGCTCTGCTTCATCTTGTCCAGGTCCCTCTGGACTGCAATGTGTGTAGGAGGTTTTACTAAGTCCATTCATGACGTGTCAGTGACCCTACGGTCCGCCACGCCACAGTAGCAGAACCTCAAAACTCTGAAAATGCACAACTCCAGAAGGGCACCGAGGTGGGACCCTAGTGATGAGGCCATCAACCACTTCAGAGCCCCCAGGAGTGTCCTTCAGATGCCTTTGTATGGATCAGACCGGGGTAGGTACCATAATTACCTCCCAGGAAATGTCAGCAAACCTGTGCTTCAGCCCTGCAAAGGGAGACCGGCTGTTCTGCCCACAGCAAAGCCACCCACCTCGGCTGGCTTCCCACCAACTCTAGCTGGGAGGTCGGTCAGGTGGCCCATGTCCAGAGGCCCCAGGAGGAGGGCAGCCTGGCCTTCTGGTTCTCTAGGGGGCAGCAAAACCCCCGTTTCTGTTCCACAAACGCTGGTCGGCATGTGTTTCTCATCACACTGCTGTTTGTAAAAGCTGCCAGAGAGCCAAGAAATTGTGGGAGCCTTTTTCCCCTTAGCTCTATTTTTTAAAGGAAAAAACCCCCACACAAACACTCCAGCAATCTTTTTAAAAGATCACACTGGGTTCCACAAAGCATTTGGTGTCAAAGAGAGGAATCTAGGAAGTCTCAAGAAGTTTCCAAATGAGACGAAATTCCATCCTTCTCCTTAGACTGACCCAGTTAATGCTGCACAGGGAAGCGTCGGGATTATTGTTGACATGCTGCCTTTACCTTTCATCCTCATCCTCATGGAATGGCCCGAGTTAGTGGGATCCAGAAGTGAGAGTCAGGAGACCAAAGTCCGGCCACCTTTCTACACAGCGCTTGTTGTATGAACCTGGCCAAGCCTCATGCCCTCTCAGACCCTCCCCATTCCCTCATCTCTGAAACTACATAGTCTCTAAGATGCCTTTCAGCAGAAGTTCTATGATTCCACGAATTTTTCAAAGTGCTTTCCCAGAGCTGGTTGCGGTTTGAAATAAACAGTGGTAAAAATTCAGGGGAGTGAACGGGTAAAGTCTAGTTACATGTCTTGTCATTTAGTCAGTCAACTATCACTCAAGCATTAACAGTGTTCAGAGCCATACCAGAATTGGAAGACACTTTGAATTCATTATTTTAAGAAATGTTTATGGATATTTCATGATAGTAAAAATCACGAAGTTTCTTTTGATCCTCTGGGAGGTGGAGAAGCAGCCTCAGTACCAAGCACAGGATGGCATAGTGGCTGAAAGTACAGTAAGTCCCCTACATATGGACGAGTTCTGTTCTGAGAGTGTGTTCCTAAGTCCAATTTGTTCCTAAGTCCAACAAAGTTAGCCTAGGTACCCAACTAACACAATCGGCTATATAGTACTGTTCTGTAATAGGTTTATAACACTTTTCACACAAATAATACATAAAAAACAAACACAAAAAATAAAGAAAACATTTTAAATCTTACAGTACAGTACCTTGGAAAGTGCAGTAGTACAGTACCACAGCTTGTGCTTCTTAGCGGTACCAGCTACATCTCACTGCTGCTTTTACGCTTGCTTCCGGACATCCGGGGCTTGCAGTAAAGATACTGTACTACTGTACTCTATACAATACTATACAGTAAAGTATAGTAAAGTACACAAAAAGCACAACCACTTGTAGAGGATGCATGCACGTGACAGTGTATGCCAGACATGTGAACTAACTTACATGATTGGACATGCGAATGCACGTTTGCATCTTTGAAAGTTTGCAACTTGAAGGTTTGTATGTAGGGGGCTTACTGTATGGGCTTTGGAGTCAGAATGCCTTGGGTTCTAATCTGAACCACCAGGTTGTGCTACACCGAAGTAACTAATTGACCACAAAATCTCAGTAGCTTAACAGAATACAGGTTTATTTCTCACTCATGCAGAGTCTGAGTGGGTAGTGTGGCCCTCTTCTCTTTTGTAGCTGTTGAAATACATTACTTCCAAGACTCCTTCAGCAGGGAAAGAGGGAGGAGAAGGATGATGCAAAATATTTTTAAAGCCCAGGGTTATGAGTGGTTACATCACTTTTCCTCCCATACTATTGGTCAGAATCCAGTCACATGACCCCAACCTATCTGAGAGGGAGGGGCAGGGAAATGCAGAGAGGCACGTGGGTATTTAATGAGCATGTGTGGTCTCTGCTGCAGATAAATTACTCATTCCCTCTCTGATCATCACTTCTCACATCTATAAACTGATGACGTCATGTTGATCTCAAGGGACTATTATTGAAGATGATACTGCTTAACCTAGTGCCTGACGTAGAGTCAGAGCTCATTATATGGCAGCTTGAAGAGCTAGAGAGGTCAGTGCCTCTTTTGTGACCATCTCCCAGTAATTATAAAAACTACTGGTGAGCTTAGGTCTTAAATCCACAGTTCCCAGGGGTTGTCTTTTTATGAATAAGCCAGACCCCATCCACCTCCAGGGATCATTTGTTTAAGTAGCAGGGATAAGACAAGCTCACAGTTCTGGAGCAGAAAAGTCAGAAGCATTAATCTGCTTCTCCAGTGAGGGTTTGGTGAGGTGAGGAAGCAGGAATAACAGAGAAGGGAGAGAGGGGACATCCTTCCACTTTTCAGCTTATTTGAAAACGGAGGGTCAACACTCAGGCTGCCAGAAGAGCCCCTGGAATCAGCAGAGGTCACCCCATGAGGGCGAGATGACTGTTTCTCTTTTTCTCCAGTGTATCCCCAATGCCAGGGACAGGGCTTGGCCCCTGGTAGGTGCTTACTGCATGTTGGTTTAGTTGCATGGAGTCCTTTTGTTCAGGGGCGTGGTGGCCTATGGTTAGTCAGTGAGACGTCTTTTGGGACTCTAAGCCAATCAGAGCATTTCCATCTGCAATCATATCTTATTTTTTTTTGCTACTATTTACCAAAAAAAATTGTTTTGATGAGCGGCCAACTGTTTTACTTCCCAGAATGAAGCTTAAGTGCATATCTAAAATGAATGCATTTGAAATAAGATATCTTAAAAACAGAGTGGGGAGAAATTTTCATTATTGAGAGCAGGGGTTGGCCAACTTTCCTGGAAAGAGCCAGGGAGCATTTTTGACTTTGCGGCCATATAGTCTTAGTAGAGTAAAGGCAGCCATAGACAGTATGTAAGTAAATGGATGTGGCTGTGTTCTATTTGTGAATGCTGAAACCTGAATTTCATATTATTTTCACATGTCACAAAATAATATACTTCTTTTGATTTTTTTTCAATTATTTAAAAGTATACAAAGTATTCTTAGCTCATGGGAGGTACATAAACAAATGTTGAGCTGGATTTGGCCCATAGGCCATCATCTGCTCACCCTTGAGTTAGAGAAATTGCCCATCTCTTTGATTGTCACCAGATGACATCACAATCTTATTTCAAAGATGTTTCTATAAATGAAGTACTATTTGTTAGCCTTTTAGAGAAACAGAATGTACCCTGGAACCCACTTATTTGCATATTTAAAATGCAGTGTAAATATGGAGCTAAAATAAAAGCACTTAACATCCTGTACAGTAGCTGCCCCAAATCTAGTTACCAAACTCTGTAAGGTTAATATTTGAAGACACACTTCCCACAAGGACAGTCTTCACGTGGGACATTATGCTGTAAAGTCAAATCTCGATGAATCATAGTGCTTAGAAAACAGGATGGCCCTCGCATGGTCTCCCTGAACACATGGCCCTTTTTTTGCCTGTCTTGGATTTGCTGCCCCCCAATCATGTTTGGCCCACACTGGCCATGAAGAAATGGTCAGATTAGTGGAAGTCTGATCAAATGATGGCATAAATAAAAAAAAAACCCAACAAACCCAAAGGAAAAATGCATTATCTAGGCCCTTCTCTCTTTACATTATTACCTTATCAAGCAAAAACAAGGAGCACTTTGTGTATATTAAAATAATTTAAGACATTCCATTTTAAGAGCATGCCTAATTCTATGTGAGAAAGCCAAAATAGGGATGGATGATCCTAAATTCCCTCGTCTTGGAAGATTATCCTAGCATCCTGCAGGAACAATTGCTTTGTACCCCAACTCAGAGCAGATGAATTGATGATTCCCAGGGTATTCAGGAAGATGTGTGCAGAACCTGTGCAGAACGCCCCCTCCTGGTGGTTGAGGGAAGTTCCTCCATGGTGCTCAGCCCAGCTCCAGGGGATGTTTTGGAGCTTGTAGGGTAAACAGCAGAGTCGGTGAGAGGCCACAAGACATGGAACTTAAGATCTGGGCTTCCAGAGTGAAACTGCCTGGGTTGGGCTCCTGGGTCTGCCACCTGGCCACGTGAACTTAGACGAATTGCTTAGCTTCTCTGTGTCTCGTTCATCTTCTGTGGGAAATGAGGCTAATGACAATACCAATGAAATTGTGAGGAGTAAATGATGAAACTGCGAAGGGGTTCGAACAGTGTCTGGCATGTAGTGGACACAGTACAAGTTAGCTTTTGCTGATATTGGAGAAGTGGTGTGATGCAGTGGGAGGGTCACTGCTTCAGCGCCCAAAAACTGGGTTCTCAGGGTCCCTCCAGTATTTATTCCCCGTGAGCCCTCAAATAGCCATTTAACGTCTCTGGTCTCCAGTTGCTTCCCCATAAAATGAGGACGATAATGCCTCTGTATCTGACTCTTGCCAGAGGGCTGGACCCAGTGACTTTCCGTGGACTCGTCCAATGGCTGTATCTGAAATTTGACAGCCACCTAATGTGGCCCAGGAGTGGGCGGTCCTAGCTAACAGTCAGTGGAGAAGCCAAAAAATGAAAGAGCACAAATACTTGTTACAGGCGTTTTGGTTCAAGTTATTTAAAACATTAAACCAAAAAAAAAAAAAAAGATTTTGCATTTTAAACATAAAGTAGCCAAATAGTTCTCTGTCCACACTGTTCACCCAGAGATCACAAAGGTCCACATACTTGGTGATGATGATGACCAAGCAATTGTCCCCCGTCTCCTCCCACCCTTGCCTGGCCAGCCATGTAAAATGTTTGTGAAGTGATATGTTTTGAAAATTAGAATGGCTTGTTTTGATGGTGCCAGTGGGGTCAAAGCAAGTTTGCCTCATTTGGTCTCAAGGCCAGTAGGAGAGAGCCCTCACCCCAGTTTGCCTCTTATACTCTTCTGGCTTCAAAATGGAAGCATGCATGAGGGAGAGGCGCTGGGTCATTGCAAATATATCTCCATGCCTGGAAATAAGACAATTGTAAATGCTTGTCCCACTGACGTAGCCTGGTAGTTTCTGCATCTGATTCCTGCACACAAGTAAGAATATTTCAGAAGAGGACCATTCCTTTCAAGAGACGATTTCAAGGCCTCAGTGCCAAGGTGCCTAGCACCTCCTTGCTCCTAGAATTAGCTCCGTGCAGCTAGGATTATAATCGCAGGCCTGGCAGTGGATAGTTATTTTAACACGGGTTGGGGAAAAGTCTGGGACCCCACCTGACGCAGAGGAGAACTCACTGAGAACTTTGACTAAGGCCTGGGCATTGCCGCATCATTGTTTGTGGTCCCAGGAAGAGAATACACCCTGGACCCTCTGAGTGGTGCTCTGCTTTTCTGCCCACAGACTGCGTTCCCGGGCAGTTCTCCACACCTCACTGGACTCTAGTTTCCTCTATCATTGAACTAGAGATGCAAGTGCCCACCCTCCCTAGAGGATGGGTTGGAGAAACACCAAAAGATTTGTAGATCCTGCTAGAAACAAGAGTGTTTCCTGCTAGAAACTCATCGTGAGGTGATGGGAAGGGGCTCTGAGTTCTCACTGACCCTAGAACACTGGTCTTGCATTCCAGGTACCCCAAATTGGCTGCGAAGCACCGGGAATCCAACACAGCGGGCATCGACATCTTCTCCAAGTTCTCCGCCTACATCAAAAACACAAAGCAGCAGAACAACGCTGGTAAGTGGTTCCCTTCTACCCAGAGCCCCTGGTGGCACTGTCCCCTGCCCAGGGCATCTTCAGACGCTCAGACCAGAGAAGCAGCTGGAATCGATGCTTTTATTCACTCGCCCTGAGGCCCCCTTGATGCAGGAGAGTGGGTGGTAGGTCTTGCTTTCTGGCCAGTGCAGGAGAAGCGGCCAGTGAGCCTTACTGTGGAGCTGGAGGAGGGATGCGGTTTGTGTCTGAGCCTGCCATAGTGCACATCATGATACACCGCACACAGGTTCCTGCCTCGGCCGTACGACTGTCTGTTTGTCCCCAGTTCATGACCCTGCTGCGCTCACAGGAAGTCCTGTTTGGGACAACACATTGCGGCTTCCAGGGGGTTGACCAGAGCCCATGGTGGGACAGGGCAGTCACCGTGGTGGTAAATGCTCAAGGCAGAGCCCGGCCCTCTGCATTCCCCCCCACGGCAAGTGCAGAAGGTGCTGGGATGCCTCTTCTCCAAGCCTGGCTCAGCCTCCACCCGGCCCTTAATTTCTGGCATTGGCCATAGAACTCAGACTTGGTTCTCTTCTGGTGCCTTCTCAGAGGGGTTTGAGCTCCTCATTTAAGCTGGTAGCACTTTTAGTCCCTCACTTGACTTGGTCCGTTAAGCATGAGCTGAAGCAATTTGAATAGAACTGTCACATCGAGCATGTGTAACTTTAGAACAGTGTTAGCTCCTGTGAGGAGAAGGAAGAAGGAGGAGGAAGTTTGCTTGCCCTCCGAATAGGAGGATGGAGCCCAGGGCTGAGCCAGGCAGAGCAAGGGTGTCACGAAAACTTCGTGAATGAGTGAGTGAATGAATGGTGATTGGCTGGACAGCACTTCTTGAGTCTTCATGAATGAACAAGGAACTGAATGTATATCAGACGAACACGCAATGGATCCTGAAACAAGGTGGTCCATTTATTTGGACCACCTTGGAGCTAACTGCTGCAGGAGCTCAGAAGAGAAAGACATCTCTTTGGACCAGAGTGACCAGGAAAGGCAGCCAGGATGAACTTTTGGCAGGAACAGTGGTGTGGTGGGAAGTAAATGATCCAGTTAACAGCCGCTGTGGAGCTGGATCGTGCCATGCACAGAACTAGATTCTAGAAAAAGAACTAGAAAAAGACACGCAGTCTTCAAGGCCTCCTGACTGGTACAGAAGAAAAGGCTTAAGTTCACAAAAATACCAAGAAAAGACGTAAATGGTGGCTTCACCAAAGGGAGTCTGATTATCTGCCCTGTGAGAGGAGGAGAGCGTATCTGCCAAAGGGGTTCAGGAGTAGGAAGGAGTCACCTCTGGGTCATCTGAGAAGATTTCCTGAAGGGGTTTCACCTGGGTGGTGAAGATCCAGGGGGAGTCAGCTGGCCGGGAACATAGGATGGAAAACGTGGGGAGGGTGAGAAAACTCCAGTGACAGAGACCAGAGAAGCATCTGGAGTCTGCAGTGCCAGCTGGGGGGACTGGATGTTATCCTGTGGGCAAGGCAGTCATTAGAGGTGCATGAAGAGGCACTGCAGCGAGAGTGGCCTTTTAGGGGCAAGAAACAGGAGAAGCATGAGGGAAACCTTTTAAATTTACTCAGCGCTTTTGCTTCGTTGATGTTCGCAGCCTGTGGTGTGTTGAGTATTATCCCGCAGTCCGTATCCACCTGGGACCTCAGAATGTGACCTTATTTGGAAATAGAGTCTCTGCAGATGTAGTTAGGTAACGGTCTCGAGATGAGATGATACTGATTAAATGCCTGATACCTAAATCCAATGACTGGTGTCCTTAGAAGAAGAAAAGGGGACACACAGAGATGGGGGTGGGGGCATGTGAGACAGAGCAGGGATTACAGTGCTGCAGCCACAAGCCGGGGACTGCTCGGGGCCACCAGAAGCTCAAAGGGTCAAGGAAGCGTCCCCGCAGAGCCTTGGGAGGGTGCGTAGCCCTGTGACACCTTGACTTGGATTTCTGGTCTCCAGAACTGGGAGAGGCGAGATTTCTGTTGTTTGAAGCCACCCGGTGTGTGGTCCTTTGTGGTGGCAGCCCTGGGTGGCTAATGCAGCCCTCACAGCCATCGATCGTGTGAAAGGCAACCCCTGCCCTTGCCCTGCTGCAGACCCAGAAGCAATGGGACGGCAGTGGCTTGTCCTCGCCCCCAGGGCCTAAGCTGGCTCTCAACCCCAGTTTTCAGATTCCACATCCAGCGTCCTTTCAGCCGCAGATATCTTCCTTCATAGTCGCTGAAGCACCAGCAGACAGATTGTCTTAGCCGAGCCTTCCAGACTTCTCAGGTTGTGAGTGGTATTTACATATGAGCCGTATTTACAGTTCTCCTGTCCCCAAAGCCAAAGCAACCACTGAACATCATGTCTCAGTCTCTCGTAAACTGAACACTCGCCAATTTTCATTGTTTCCGCTTCTTCTGTTTCACACTGTTTTCCTCTGTGATGGGTTTTGCGCTTGTGACTCCTTCTCCCCTAAAACTCATTTGCACATTTCAAAGCGCCAGTGTTTCCCTTGTCCCCAGTTGCCTGTCCCCCAGATCACAGTCCTCTGTGCTGTTCGCTCCTGCCTTTTAACAAGACACCAAGTTCTTCCTTCAGTGTGACTATAGCTTCCCCTCCCGCCCCCTTCACTTTTCTTCCCCAAGCCCACACCCTCAGTCACGGTCAGCTGGTCAGCTGACTCCACAAGTTCTCAGGCTCAGCCAGCCAGCACCCGGAGCTCCGGTGGGCCCGTCCGAGAGCTGGCCCCACGGCCCCACCCCACCCAGCCGCTGGCCTGTGAGACCATCCACACCCTGTCTCTGCTTTGTCCGAGCTCTGTACTCACAGGTCTCTGCAAGGGCATCAACGTCAGCCCCCAGGCTTCCCCTGACAGCCTTCTGCATCTTCAGCTCTGCGTTTGTTTTTCCAACATCCTTTTTTCAGACTGTCCCTTTTGTGTTTTCAATTTTTTTTTTTCTCTTGAGCAGAGCCCTCCCTCCACATAATACCCCAGCACCCTCCACCCAGCCCCGAAACACACTGTCTTCTTGGTCCTTTTCTACCCTGTCAACAACAAAGCGTGAAAACACCCCACACTGTGACCTGGTTCTACATGATGGATCAATTCTCCACTCCCGTGGTGGATACAGAAGCCACCATTCAGGATCTCCCTGTTGTTCACAAGTCCTCAAAAAAGACCCCAGCTACTGGAACTCAAGACCCCATCCTGGAGGAGCCATCCACAGCTAGCACCCAAGGGAGTTGTCCGTTAGTTAGTACATTCAGTCATTCATTGATTCATTCAACAAACACAGATTACACGAAGTGGATCCAAGTCTGAGCTAGTGTTTAAAGGGTGCTCCTTGTGTGCCAGGCACCGGGCTGTGTTCCGGACTTGCCAAGACAAATGAGACAACACCATTGTCCTCGATAAACTAACCATCGACAGGGGCCTGTGAAACATGCAGTTACTGACCTGGGTTTGAGTCCCAGATCTGCCACTTAGAGCTGTACCACTTTGCCCGAGAGACTTCTCTCTGAGCCTCCGTTTCTGCATCTGTAAAACATACTTAATAATGCTTTCAATTTCATCAATCTGACAAAGAAGGCCATTAATAGCCTATCCAAGGTTTGTCATGCAGTCATTTATTTATAAGTTAATGCATGTAAATCCTTTAGCACACTGCCTGACACGTCATAAACGCTCTTTAAATGTTAACTTAGATTATTACTAGAGCAAAAATGAGACAAACACGAATACTGGCATCAGAAACCGCTGCTTCAGCTCTTACTTTCTGACCCCTAACCAGCACTTCCAAATCTCCCACTCATGTAGCCTCTTTTCTACTTGTTTAATTTTGGTTCCCATTTTCTTGGTACATTTTCCTCCTCTCCAAAGTATACAGTTGCTCCCTTGGTCCATGGATGTGGAATCTGCAGGTTCAGAGGGCTGACTGTCCTGTGCCACTTTATAAAAGGGACTTGAGTATCTGTGGATTTTTGATACCCGAGGGAGTTCGTGAGTGAGAAGAGCTCTAGGGATGACACCCAGGGATCACCCACAGCTGTGGGGTCAGGAGGGTCTAAGGGAGTGGAGCCAGGGAGGAAGATAAAGAAGGAGTAGCAAGTGAGGAAGGGGGCAGGGGGTTGGGGGGTCGTGAAGATGAGGAAGAAAAACTTTACGGAAAAGATGGATCTATGATATAAGACACTGCCCAGGTCATGGGAGGCTTTGCCTTTTGTGTTCAGCTTTCTGGACTTGTCCTCAGGCATCCTTCTCCGACTGCTTCTCTCCTCTGCACCCTACTCAACAAGAGAGTCAGGCTGACCCAGGAGCACAGACCCTTCTCCCTTGGAACTCGGAGGTGCAGCGAGAGACCAAGAAACCATGTGGCCCGAGGAGGGGCGTCTTGGAGATGGGAGAGAGCAGCCCTGCATTTAGATGTGGCTGCAGGAGTCCCTGCCCTGGGCCCCGCACATTCGTGTTTCAATCTTGCAAGGAAAGGTTTTGTCATTTGTTGAGTCTTGAAGGTTTATAGAGTTCTGCAGCAGAGGATGGTGGGGAGGGCGCCAGCACGATCCGTCCCACCTTTGGCATGTCCGGTAACGAGCCTGGAGTTAGCCGTGCTCAGCTCTGCCCTGCATCCTGCATCCTGCATCCTGCCTCTGCCTGGCAGAGGCCACTTTTCAGCCATGCCGGTGGCCCCATCTCTAATGTCCTCCCTCTCTGCGAGTACCCATCCTGGCCCTTCTCCATTCACCTTCCTCAGAGATGCCACCGTGGCACACAGACCCCAGGCGACCCGAGACTGGGCAGCAGCCCCCAGACTCAGCAGTTCCGGCTCCCCTCGCTTCCCAACCCCACAACTTGCTCAGCGCTCTGCCCGCTGGGATGTCAGTTTGGCGTCTCCCTTCCCTCGAGGGGTTTCTTTGACACCCTCCTCTACCTGGTCACTCCCACTCTTCTCTGTCATCTTGTAAGAGGACCTGGGCTTTTCTCTCTGAATATCCATCTTGTATTTTGCAGTTTTTACCCTCAAGCTGCTGTTTGAACAGACTCTTAAACACCTCTGCCAAACCCCTTGGCTTTCAAGAAGCTCATTTTAGCTGTTTATTCCAATCCGGGCATCAATTACTCTACTTTACTTTCTTTTCCCCCAACCTCTCTTTTTGCTTCTGCTTCCATCCTGTCCATCCTACTGGCTTATTTCAGTTTTTGTGCGCACTGCAGGGTCCAGGCAGTTAACAAATGGATCTCGTGTGTGTTCTTAGTTCTCTATTCTTATTCGCTATTTTTAAAGTCCTTTTTAAATTCCTACAGCCCTATCACGTGTCCCTAGAGATAGTTAATATCCCTGCCCACGTGACCATCTCATTTTTGGCTTGTGTCTCATTCTCATGTACTTTCCCCCATTTTCCATCACCGTTCCTTTATCCTCTGCACAAGCCCATGTCCACGGGGCTCTCTTCCCCTGCTAAGAGGTCTAAGAAGTCCCAAACCCCTCTGTTTGTGTCTAATCCATAGATCATATGCAGCCTCGTGGCTTTTCCTTCCCACATTTGCATATTCCTTTTTCACACATCTGACACAGGCTGCCTGTACCACCTATTTCTGTGCTAAGTGGTGTTTTTCCCACCGTCGGTCTTTCAACGCTCCCTCGAAATTCCCTCATCTCATCCCCCCTCAAGTCTGGCTTTCTCTCTTATTTCCGCCTCTGTATGCATCCGTCTTGGGGGCTTTCTTTCTAATTTTGAAATGTATACGAACGGCTTTATAGCCACTCACAGGGACACGTAAAGCTCTGCAAAGCAACATACCCTAGAAGGAGGTGAGAAAGAAAAACAAGACGGGTCATAAAACGAGCTCAGGGCGAGCACGACGGGAAAGGCAGCTCCCAGAGCCCCAGTGCTGAACGCAGACGGCAGACCACGAGACCCTGGTCAAGATGAAAGCAAACCAGCCTCCCAGGAGAATGACAGGTATTCCCGATTTGGGGCTTGAGTCGTAGTCATAGAGGAGCTGTTATTGTCATCTTCTTTGTCCATTCCCTCCTGTGACTCCCCTTCCTGTTCTCTTGGAGCCCAGGCCCGCTGACTTCATGCCAGTATGACTCCTCCGTCTTCACCCCGCCCTTGGGCTGCACCCCTCCCCGCCCGTCTCCTCTTCAGTCCTCACTACACCTGCATCCATTTTCTTCTTTTTCCTGCCTAGGCCTGTTTCTCTCTCTGTCTTTTTTAATCTCCTTCATAGACAGAGTCTTTTTTTTTAAGTTTTTTTTTTTTTTTTTGATGTGGACGAATTTTAAAGTCTTCATTGAATTTGTTACAATATTCCTTCTGGTTTGGATTTTCGGCCACGAGGCATGTGGATCGTAGCCCTCCGAACAGGGATCAAACCCTCACCCCCTGCACTGGAAGGCAAAGCCTTAACCATTGGACCACCAGGGAAGTCCCCCATAGACAGATTCTTAAATCCACACTACACTCTGTACCTCCATTTATTCAGTTTCCATGCAACCCAGTCAAGGGTGGCCTAGACCAACCTTCATAAGTGTCATCAGTGGTGCACGTGGGGCTAAATCCAACAGGCATTTAATTAATTAATTAACTGATTAATTATTAATTTATTTTTAGTATAGTTGATTTACAATGTTGTGTTAGTGTCTGGTGTACAGCAAAGTGATTCGTGTATATATTTATGTATGTGTATCTATTCTTTTTCAGATTCTTTTCCATTATAGGTTATTACAAGATGTTGAGTATAGTTCCCTCTAGGTCCTTGTTATATTTTATATATAGCAGTGTGTACTTGTTAATCCTGAACTCCCAATTTAGCCCTCCCCCTCCTTTTTTAATTGACACATAACCTTGTATTAGTTTCAGGTAGACAACATAATCATTCAATATTTGTATTCATTGCAAAATGTTCACCACAATAAGTCTAGTTAACATCCATCACCACACACAGTTACAAAGTTTTTTCTTGTGATGAGAACTTTTTTTTTTTTTTTTGCGGTACACGGGCCTCTCACTGTTGTGGCCTCTCCCGTTGCGGAGCACAGGCTCCGGACGCGCAGGCTCAGCGGCCATGGCTCACGGGTGCAGTCTCTCCGCGGCATGTGGGATCTTCCCGGACCGGGGCACGAGCCCGTGTCCCCTGCATCGGCAGGCAGACTGTCAACCACTGCGCCACCAGGGAAGCCCGTGATGAGAACTTTTAAGATCTACTCTTTTAGCAACTTTCAAATATGCAATACGGTATATTATTAACTATAGTCGCCATGTTGTACATTACATTCCCAGGTCTTATTTATTTTATAACTGGAAGTTTATAGCTTTTGACCCCCTTCACCCATTTTGCTTGCTCCCCACCCCCTGCCTTAGGCAACCACCAATCTGTTCTCTGTTATCTGTGAGCTCTGTTTTTTGTTTGTTTTTAGATTCCACATATAAGTGAGATCACACAGTATTTGTCTTTCTCTGACTCATTTCACTTGGCATAATGCCCTCTAGGTCCATCCATGTTGTTGCACATGACAAGATTTCCTCCTTTTATGGCTGAATAATATTCCAGTGTGTGTGTGTATACACATATATATCACATTTTCTTTATCCATTCATCCGTTGATGGACACCTAGGTTATGTCCATGTCTTGGCTATTGTAAATCACGCTGCAGTATACGTGGGAGTGCAGATATCTTCTTAAGTTAGTGTTTTTGTTTCTTTGGATAAATACCCAGAAGTGGAATTGCTGGATCATGCCTGTCTCTTTTTATTATGACTGATGGGCCCCTGTGCTGTGTTTGCAAAGATGTCCCCCTTTCTAGCTATGGAAGACACTGGGGTATCCTAACATACTCCTGCTAAAATATTTGCCCTAGTAAGATACTTCTAACTTCCTAAATAAAGTCCTAAAGCCCCTTCCTTGGACACCCATGATGTGCTGGCCCCAGTGCTGTGTGTTTAGAGTCCCATGCTTGCACTGAGTTGTCTCTCTAGCTGTTGACCTTTATTAGTTGTAAGTGCAGTGGCCATATTTTCCAAACTGAAAAATCGCATGTCTAACAAATTGCCTTCATTGAAAATAATCAAATTATAAGAAATCAGTACTGTCCCAGAAAATCCAGGACATATGTCTCCAAATGAAAAGCACCTGGCTTTTTGGTCCCCAGTCCAAATCCACACCTGGCTGCCACTGTGGGGGGGGGGGGGGAAGGGAAGGCAAGTGCATCACATTTCCTGCCACCTCCTGGCCCCAGATCCTTGACCAGACAAATGGGTCTCCATTAGCCATGAGCTTCTCTGAGCAGTCTTGGTTCTGTTTCCAAATAAGGATCAAGGTTTCCTCCCTTCCTGAGGCTTGTGTCAGCGGCTTCACTTCCTGGGACCTGGAAGCAGGTAGCAGGCGCCCTGGGTTTATTCTGAGAAAATTGATAGTCACAGCCACGTATCCTGAAGAAGACCCTCAGGGTATCTAGAAACCTCGGTGAGCTCATCTCATCATTGGGCTGGTCATTCTCTCTGGATGGACATGTGACTGAAGGCCTACATCGTGGTTATCAACACAATATCAATTACTCTCATCCTGCCTCTCTCGCCCCCAGCATCTCCTGAAGCCTTCAGGAAAGGCAGCTTGAGCAAACCAGCCACAGCTGGATTCCTTACTCCTTCCTTGTCTCCCTCCTCCATTCAGGCCCGAATCTTCAAATCACTCCTGTCTTCTCTTCTAAGAGGTGCCCCCCGAAGTGGGCCATGCTCCGGGTGGATGCTAGTAGAAAAAGAATCTGCCTGTAGCACTGGCGATCTTCTTTCCCTGCCACGTTCTCCAAGGCTCGTGTCCGCATGAGCTCACCCCTGTCCGCAGCCTGCCTGGCTCCATCAGACCAACACACAGACTCCTCCTGCGTCCAGCTCTGCTCATGCTTGCCCCTGCATCAAAGTGCCTCTTCCCTAGCACATGCCCCTCACTCCCTTTTTTTTTTTTAATTAATTAATTTATTTTACATTTATTTTTGGCTGTGTTGGGTCTTCGTTTCTGTGCGAGGGCTTTCTCCAGTTGCGGAGAGCAGGGGCCACTCTTCATCGCGGTGCGCGGGCCTCTCACTGTCAGGGCCTCTCCCGTTGCGGAGCACAGGCTCCAGATGCGCAGGCTCAGTAGTTGTGGCTCACGGGCCTAGCCGCTCCGCGGCATGTGGGATCTTCCCGGACCGGGGCACGAACCCGTGTCTCCTGCATTGGCAGGCGGATTCTTAACCACTGGGCCACCAGGGAAGCCCCCTCACTCCCTTTTAATAAGATCTGTAAGAGCCCTTAAGTACATATATTAAACAAGACAATCCCCATTGGATGTATAGAAAATTGAGGATCACAAGACTTCAGCTCAATATTAAGAAGTTTACAGTTAAATCTGTAGAATGGGCCACCAACTAAAGAAGAGAGGGTCCCGTCAACGGAAGGGTACAAAAAGAGACTGGACCTTCAGAGGTTGGACTTTTTCCTAACCTAAGTGGTCGACTATTATAAGACACTTATTTTAAGTACCACTAAGAAACAAAATGTGCCTTCAAGTAAACAAAAATGCTTTCACTTAAACTCTTAAGATTTTCATGGTAAGACGCAGTTTGATTTCGAAGATGTCAAATGTGAAAAAATGTGCATCTTAGTCTCAATGAAATATGGAAGGCAATTCCCATAGCCCTTTTTTTCGTGGGCCTCTCACTTTTGTGGCCTCTTCCATTGCGGAGCACAGGCTCCGGACGTGCAAGCTAAGCGGCCATGGCTCATGGGCCCAGCTGCTCCGTGGCATGGGGGATCTTCCCGGACCGGGGCACGAACCCGTGTCCCCTGCATCCGCAGGCAGACTCTCAACCACTGCGCCACCAGGGAAGCCCTCCCATAGCCCTTTTTAAATCTAACATTCTGTTACTTCCTAGAGGCTAAGCGTGAAATGTCAAACCCTCCCTTCTGCTTGACCTTGAGCTACCCTGTTGGAAGGAAAGCGAATTGAGGTCAATACTGCTTCCAGATCCCTCTGGGATGGCTGTCCTAACCCCATATCCCTTTGTCTCTCCTGCCTGGAAACAAGTAGTGCTTATCTCTTAGCTCAGGGTTTGGCAAACTTTTAGACTTTTCAGGCTCTGCAGGATGTCGCCACTGCTCAACTCTGCTGCTGGAAGAATAAAGTGGCCACGGACGATACGTAAACCAATGGGCGTGGCTGTGCTCCGATACAACTTCTTTTATGGTGCTGAAATTTGAATTTCACAACATTTTCAGGGATCACAAAGTATTATTCTCTTTTGACTTTTTTTCAACCATCCAAAAATGTAAAAAACATTCGTAGCTTCAGGGCAGTGCAAAACTAGGTGGTAGGCTGGATTTGGCCCTTGGACTGTAATTTGCTGAGCTCTGTTTTAGGCAGTCCAGGGCTACAATAGCAAGTTCTCTTAATTTCTATGCCTCTCATCCTCCTCATGTCTAGTATAGAGACTGTAATAGTGTCCTTTTTTGCATTGTCATGTTAGTTAAACGAATGCATGCATTAAAGTACTTCAGACAGTAGGCACCAATAGGTGATGGCTGTTACTGCTTCTGCTATTCATTTCATGAATCCTCCCTCCCCCAGATCCCATGGTACCCACCCTTTGAACTGGGCAGTCCAGCTTTCCCGGTAATGTAGAAGTATGTGCTGCCCTCTTCTGGCAGGTGGAGGAATCAGCGCGAGGGACAGCTCCTCATGTTTTAGTGTAAGGAAGCCTATGGACTTTTAAGCATCTTCTGCGTTCAGGGACTCGGTTATCCTGAGCTTTAGTTGGGAGTTCCAGAAGACGCCAGGTCTCCTTCGGGGGCTTGAAGCCATCTTGCTTTATCTGTCCCCTGCACGCAGGGTGGGGCATGTGTCCCAGGCCTGATGGATCCTCCAGGGGTCGCTGGCTGCCTGGTGATAAGCTGTCCTCCATCAACTACTTCTTCCTCCCTTGCCTCTCCCCACTCCATCACCTCCAGTCTTTGCTTTTATGAACTTCCTTGACCTAAAGTAGGAAAGTATTTGAAAGGAGTCAGAGCGGCCTGGGAGGGCCGTTAGCCCAGAACTAACAAGCCCCTTACTATCAAAGCCCCCTGTGCTTTTTTCTGCAGCCTCGTGAAAGCCAGCTTCTGTGGGGGGCAGGGGTGGAGAGTTTCTCCAGATTCCCCAGGATGTGGCAAGCCGCGTTCAGAAGCCAGTGTATGCATTTATTATTCCAAACCAACCGTTTCCATCCCAGGCCCTTCCTTCCTTCACCTCTTCTTCCTTTCTGCCCTCAGCCCCAGGTCACGGTGGGCCCAGGCTGGAGGCCAGGCCTTCCCAAGGGGATGGGCACGACGCTCCCTTATTCAACCTCGTGCTCAGAGATGAAAGCTAAGGCAATATGTCAAAAGGAGAAGGAACATGCGTTGTAATCGCGCTGCTCAGAGACAGAGGTCCTGAGGTGGCGTGGGCTTCCAGATCTATGCTATAAGAAACCCCAGCGTTTTCTTTTGGAGGAAGATAGCTGTGTCCAACTCGGGACAACGGGTTCCCTGGAAGGAGGCCCAAGCCCAGGCTGTTATCACGAGGGCATCTCCGGGGTGGTCCCTGGACTACCACAGTGCAGAGGGTAACGCGGGGGACTGTCTTCCCACTTCCTCACAAAGCAGCCACTGCTGTCTCATTTCAAAAACGCCTCTGGTCATAAAGGAGCCCTTCAGGCTGCCTTCCTTGGCCACCCTTGCATGCCCAGGGCCAACTTGGGGTATTTCGTTTGTTTGTTTGTTGGGTTACCGTTTTGCTTTGATTAACAGTCTTACGAGGAAAAACCACCTAGGCTCGGTGGGACCCACCTCCGAGGTGTGGAGCGCCCTGCAGAGATGCTCGGCTGTCTTCGCACCCGCGGAGGGTCCTTAAGGTTAAGAACCGGAGGGAGGGGAAGGGTCGAACAATTCCTTTTGGCACCTACAGCGGCTGCCCAGAGCATCCCTCCAGAGGGTCTTGGATTTGGCGTATGATCAAGGCCGTCGCTGTGGCCATGTCTAATTTCACAGATGTTGCTCCTGAAATGAAGTCTTCAGGAAGGCGGTTGGTGGCATTGGGCTGTTGCAGGCGGCAGGCCTGGGGAGGGAGGAGGGGGAAAGGGGGATGGCAAGCAGGGTCCTGCGTGGGTGGGCGCATTCATTAGTGGAGAGAGCCGCCGTTAGCTGTGTGGGCTCCCGGCAGCAGAGGTGAGACCACCAACACCATTCCATGTGCTGGAATTTCCCGCCGTCTGACCAGAACGAGCTCGCCTGGTCTGGCCTGGCCTCGGATCAAGGCCTGGGGAATAAGGAACATTAAATGACTAATTCGAACACGAGTTCAGTGCTCTTGCACCTCGGGCTACCGTTACTTTATCCTGTGCAACGGATACAGACTCTTACACAGTCTGCACGTGGGAACTCAATCTCTACCTTTCTCTCTCTCTCCCCCTCCATGCAGACATACACACACACAAACAGCTAGTGTGTGTTCTGATATTTCTATGTGCCAGCTACGGCCATTACATGCCTCCTCAAATAAACAGGGTCATCGATCAATTAATCTGAAAAAAAAAAAGTGCTTGCGTGTAAAGTTGTATTAGTGCCAAGACACGATGGGGTAGCTTTGCCATTAAGCCCCATGGTGTTCAGACCACAGAAGCATGGGGTGCGTGTGGGTGCAGGTGTCTACATGTCATTGTGCACGTACCGGTCTGGAGGGCTGTAGTTGGTTTATACGGTGACTGCACTCATAGTCTCTCATCTGTGATTAGAACGTAGCTTTGAGGGAAAAGTCCCCCTCTTCTCTGTTGACTCTCGGTGGAGAATGGCTCTGGGGAAATGAGCACGTAGAATGGGTTCCCCATTTGTGGTGGAGCTGGGGCTGAAAATGACAAGATGTGAAATCCAGGTAGTGGGTTGACCCTTCTAACCAAAACTTCACATTCACCCCAATTATGAATCCTCCTTGTCAAATCTGTCGTGATCTTATCCAGGCAGGATGGGCAACATTCTCACCATTTCACATGAGAATAGCTGAAGCGTGGATAAACTGTTCAGAAGACACGATGGAGCCAGCGATGGACGTAGGGCAAACCAGGCATTTCTCAGCTTTTAAACTCTTTTGCTACAAACCAGTAATACTAAAACATAAGAATTGAAACCAGGGGTTAAATCCAGTCTGGTATTTATCAGCAACTTAGGATTATTTATTCATTTATTTAAAATACTTTATTTTCTTCCTTTTTTTATTATTTATTTTCTTCATCTTTTTAGCTGCGTCGGGTCTTAGTTGCGGCACGCAGGATCTTTGTTGAGGCATGAGGGATCTTTCGTTGTGGCCTGCAGGCTTGTCTCTAGTTGTAGTACGCGAGCTCCAGAGTGTCTGGGCTCTGTAGTTGTGTCGCATGGGTTCCAGAGAGCGTGGGCTCTGTAGTTTTGCAGCACGCGTGCTCTCTCGTTGAGGCGCCCGAGCTCAGTAGTTGTGGCACGCGAGCTTAGTTGCCCCGCGGCATGTGGGATCTTCGTTCCCTACCAGGGATGGAACCCGCCTCCCCTGCAGTGGAAGGCAGATTCTTTACCACTGGCTGGACCACCAGGGAAGTCCCGAGGATAATTTATTGAAAACCAAAGTTGCTACACAGAATATTGACTTTAAAACCTCTAGCTTTCTTTAAAACCCTGCTCTAGACCTGTCTTTCTGGAAGGCATCCCAACCCGCCTCCACCCTATTGGTGAGTTCAGCCTGAGAAGCCTCATGCACTAAAGAGACACAGACATTCAGGACTTAAGGCTCAAGTGGCGCTTCACTTTGCCTTGTGATCCAGACCATTATCCAACTTGGACGTACATTTGAATCCCCCAGGGGTCTTGTGACAATGCAGAGATTGATGCAGTGGGTCTAGGGTGGGGCCTGAGGGCTCCCAGGTTCTCCTGATGCTGCTGGTCCAGGAGAGAGCTTTGGCAAGTAGGGTCTAGGCAGCAGTCTCCATGGAGACAAGCTGCCTGTGTCTCATTCATCATCCTCATCCCCAGAGCCCAGCTCATCATCTAGCCCAGAACAGGTGCTCAATAAACATTTGCTAAATGAATGAATGAACCATATCCCAAACACCTCGAGATGCCCCAACCCTCTCTGCTCATTTACTGAGAGAGGATGGAAGGGCTGACCCTGCTTCACCCGTGTCAGGAGCATTTCCTCCAGGATGCTTCCTGTTCCAGCCCGTCCCGCACTCACCTTTAAGCCTGTCCCACTGTACAGCCCCTTCCATTCTCTTGGTTACCCCTGACACTTCCCAGTCTCCTTTTAAATTTTATGATACTCTAGGGCTAGAACTGTCTCTCAGCTGAGAATATGTCATGCTTATATAACCCCTGTTCTATTAAATCCAGTATCATGATAGGAAAAAAAAAAAGAAAAACCTCATTTAAAACCAATCAATAGGGCTTCCCTGGTGGCGCAGTGGTTGAGAGTCCCCCTGCCGATGCAGGGGACACGGGTTCGTGCCCTGGTCCAGGAAGATCCCACATGCCGAGAGCGGCTGGGCCCGTGAGCCATGGCCGCTGAGCCTGCGCGTCCGGAGCCTGTTCTCCGCAACGGGAGAGGCCACAACAGTGAGAGGCCCGTGTACCGCAAAAAACAAGCAAACAGAAAACCAATCAATAAAAGTGTAAAAATCTGAACAGTTCCCTCACGAAAACTGTCAGTGTGGGTGGTGGTGTTGGCTTAAATGGTATTTTTCTTCTCACCCTATTTTTATAACTACATTCAAGGAACGTTATATTCGGCGTTAAAGGTGAAACATCACCAAGAGCGGGAAGAGTAAGCGCCCAAGACTAAATCCTAGTGTTCTTCCAGCCGGAAGCCAGGGATCAAATTATTTTTCTAGGAACTCCTAGTTGAAGAAGCATTTAATGATCTGGATCATAGTAAGAAATGTGTTTCTCTGTGCGCATGTCCAGAACGCCTTCCATTCCTGAATATTCCAGGGAAGAGGGTCCCACCCAATGATTTCTCAGCACCCCCCTGCCCAGCTCTAACTCTGACGGTCACATGCCCGCTGGCATTTGCATTGACAGCTACCCATGTTTTGTTTCCACGGTGGAGATCTCAGAGCAAGCTTCCTCAACACTCTGCCCAGGTCCGGCCCTGGCCTCCGTACTGCTTGCGTCGCTTGTCAGGGGCTGCGGATTGGTGATGGCCTTTGCGTCTCGTTTGGCTCTGGGGACCCTGCAAGAGGGCATGCCAGGCCAAGCAAATGGAATCCCTGCATCCATCCCCCAGAAACCAAGGGCTCTCAGCACACAAAGAAGGGAGCGACCCTAGGTCCTCTAAGGACAGGAAGCCAGTTGCATACACATACGGGGACATGGAGTTACAATTTAGGGCCTCTCATCTTCCCTCAAACCCCACTGAACAGCTCAGTCTTCCAACAAATACGTATTCAGTACCAGACACTGCCCAAGGTGCTAGCATAATAATGTAATAATGAAGTATTGGCAATATCTCTGTGTACTGGCAATGGTTGTGTTTGGCTGCATAGAATACAAACCTGATCACAGAACCTAAAGCAAATATTTATTTCATTTTACTTAGCAAAAACCTATGTAGCATTTTATCAGTACTATATGCCATGCCCTGCTCTAAGCACTCTTTATAAATGTTTACTTCTTTTTTAAAATTTATTATTATTTTTTATACAGCAGGTTCTTGTTAGTCATCAATTTTATACGCATCAGCGTATACCTGTCAATCCCAATCGCCCAATTCAGCACACCACCATCCCCAGCCCCCTGCGGTTTTCCCCCCTTGGTGTCCATACGTTTGTTCTCTACATCTGTGTCTCAACTTCTGCCCTGCAAACCGGTTCATCTGTACCATTTTTCTAGGTTGCACATACATGCGTTAATATACGATATTTATTTTTCTCTTTCTGACTTACTTCACTCTGTATGACAGTCTTTAGATCCACCCACGTCTCAACAAATGACGCAATTTCGTTCCTTTTTATGGCCGAGTAATATTCCATTGTATATATATACCACATCTTCTGTATCCATTCGTCTGTCGATGGGCATTTAGGTTGCTTCCATGACCTGGCTATTGTAAATAGTGCTGCAATGAACATTGGGGTGCATGTGTCTTTTTGAATTATGGTTTCTCTGGGTATATGCCCAGTAGTGGGATTGCTGGATCATATGGTAATTCTATTTTTAGTTTTTCATAGAACTTCCATACTTTTCTCCATAGTGGCTGTATCAATTTACATTCCCACCAACAGAGCAAGAGGGTTCCCTTTTCTCCACACCCTCTCCAGCATTTGTTGTTTGCAGATTTTCTGATGATGCCCATTCTAACTGGTGTGAGGGTGATACCTCATTGTAGTTTTGATTTGCATTTCTCTAATAATTAGTGATGTTGAGCAGCTTTTCATGTGCTTCTTGGCTATCTGTATGTCTTCTTTGGAGAAATGTCTGTTTAGGTCTTCTGCCCATTTTTGGATTGGGTTGTTTGTTTCTTTAATATTGAGCTGCATGAGCTGTTTACATATTTTGGAGATTAATCCTTCGTCTGTTGATTCATTTGCAAATATTTTCTCCCATTCTGAGGGCTGTCTTGTTTATGGTTTCCTTTGCTGTGCAAAAGCTTTGAAGTTTCATTAGGTCCCATTTGTTTATTTTTGTTTTTATTTCCAGTACTCTAGGAGGTGGATCAAAAAGATCTTGCTGTGATTTATGTCAAAGAGTGTTCTTCCTACGTTTTCCTCTAAGAGTTTTATAATGTCCAGTCTTACATTTAGGTCTAGAATCCATTCTGAGCTTATTTTTGTGTATGGTGTTAGGGAGTGTTCTCATTTCATTCTTTTACATGTAGCTGTCCAGTTTTCCCAGCACCACTTACTGAAGAGACTGTCTTTTTTCCATTGTATATCTTTGACTCCTTTGTCATAGATTAGTTGACCATAGGTGCATGGGTTTATCTCTGGGCTCTCTATCTTGTTCCATTGATCTGTGTTTCTGTTTTTGTGCCAGTACCATATTGTCTTGATTACTGTAGCTTTGTAGTATAGTCTGAAGTCAGGGAGTCTCATTCCTCCAGCTCTGTTTTTTTTCCCCTCAAGACTGCTTTGGCTATTCGGGGTCTTTTGTGTCTCCATACAAATTTTAAGATTATTTGTTCTAGTTCTGTAAAAAATGCCATTGGTAATTTGACAGGGATTGCATTGAATCTGTAGATTGCTTTGGGTAGTATAGTCATTTTCACAATATTGATTCTGCCAATCCAAGAACATGGTATATCTCTCCATCTGTTGGTATCATCCTTAATTTCTTTCATCTGTGTCTTATAGTTTTCTGCATACAGGTCTTTTGTCTCCCTAGGTAGGTTTATTCCTAGGCATTTTATTCTTTATCTTTATAAACGTTTACTTCTTAATAGGAGTTTGCTTTTCTCACATCACAAGAAGTCCAGAGAAGAGAGAATTCCAGGCAGTTGTAGTTCTTCAAGAAGTCATGCATCCAGCTCCTTAGAGCACCTGATTCTCCATCTTGAGTGTGTGACTCCCATTCTCATGTCACAAGATAGTTGCTCCACTTCCAGACATTACAGCTGAGTTCAGGCACTGCCAGCTATGTCTTGTTTTTTCTTTCCCAGAAGCATATCCATCAATTTCCACTTAACATTTCATTGGCAAGAACTTGATCATTTGGCCTCCTCTAGTCTGGGAGTCTGGGAAAATAAGTATTTGTGACCCAGCATGTTGCTACTCTGAAAAAATCTGGGTTCTCTTGGTAACAAAGAAGGTAAGAGTGAATTCTTGCATATAATTCACTTTCAATTTAGTATGATTTTTTAAAAAAACTGCGGTGAAAATATCTCAGCTAGCCATGCCAAAAAAAGGCATACTATTTCAAATTCTCCCTTGGGGTTGACCAATTCTGAATCATTACCCCACCTAGGTTTTAGGCAACAGAAATATAAAATTGCACACTTAATCTGCAATACTCTTACTTCAAACTTTAGAAAATACAAGACTCACGTAGCAAAAGCTGTTTAGTAAAAGTTATAATACACAGTGGAGAGTTTCCACCCCCCCCCAAGACTGTAATCCATGGGGGGGCAAGAGCAGGCACCCAGAGATCTGCTCTGAGCAAGGGAGGGGGCGGGTGTTATTGTGACCTATCTGGAAAATTCTGCAAAAGTGTCGGTCACCCCCAACCCCCGCTCATCTTAGCCTCTAAGTTTGCCTCATTGCATGACTGTTAGGAAGAAGGCCCACTCTGGTGGGACTGTGGTCACGGCAGCAGAGTCAGAGTGAAAGGACCAGCTGAACACAAGAAAAAAAGACTCTGCCTAATTCATCCGGGGTGACTTTCTCGAGGCAGACGACCAGTCAAGCACGATATTTATCAAACATTCCTTTTCCTTGCAACTCTGAGAATTTATTAGCTGTTTTGTAGCTTTGATCCTTATACAGCAGCATCATCACACACTACACATAACGACCACTTACTGCCTGCCAAGCGCTGTCCCAAGCCCTCTGCAGGCATTATTCACGGCCACCCTATAAGGTGTGCTGTGCTATGATGTCTATTTTGCACATGAGGAAGCTGAGACACCAGAGGTTAAGGTAGTACGTGGCAGAGCTGGGATCCCAACCCAAGCAGCTGGTCCCATGGTCTGTGCACTTGATCTGGGCACAGTATATACATTTAATACACTTCATTATTGAAAATGCATGTGGTACGGAGTTTTTGAACAAGAGTAGGTAGGTCATTTCGGAAATTGGGATCAAATCAACTCATAAAACAACACATACTGATTGAACAACTACCGTGTGTGTTTCGCTATATATACCCAACCATCCCAGTTTCACCTCTAGAGTCCTAACTCAGCAATCTGTGGGGGACTAGGAGTCCCAAACCTGGCCCATAGAGGGCGCTCCATAGATACCCGTTTAACAAATGAAAGAATGGGCCAACGGGAAAGGAATTTATAATCACAAAACGACTAGAACCAGTAATCATTTAAATACAGAGCTGTGACAGCAGGGTGGCCGTTTTTAAAGCTGTTAATAGCTCTTACATAAAAGATGTGGCCATTTGAGGATGAAGCAAGACAGAATGTGGTTAAATCATTTCAGCCTGTTTGGAGGGGTTGAGAGTTGAGAATGAAAGTCTCTAGGTCTAAACGCTGGAACAGATGACTGAGAAAGTTAGAACCTCCCTTGACCAGCTCCTTCCAAATGTTTGAACATCAACACTCCAGCTAATCTATGGCCTGGTACTTAAAAATAACCTGTTGGAAAGTCACTGTAAAAAAACTCCCAGTTTTCAGCCTGATTCAGTCCGCTGCATAAACTACAACCAGCATTAATAGCTTTAGTCAGCATTTATGTCGCTCTTCCTATTAGCACAATGGGTTTTACAACCATTTATGAGTTTCTGGAAAGCCTAATAGAAAACACACATACGTGTTCGCTGTGGAAGTTGCAGAAGTTTTTTTTTTTTTGAATCTCCTTTAGCCAGTAGGGGGCGCCACCTCCCCGTCACAAAAGTCGGGGCCAGGCTCCCTAATGCGGACCACATTCCCTCCTGGCGGCTCCAGCTAGTTTTTACCCTCCCTGGTGAGTTTCTGCATTCTCCTCTTCAGCTGGCTGCATTCAGTGTCTCTCTGTCTCTCTTCCTCCTCCTGTTCATAAATAAACATTTGGGGCGTTTACGTGGTACAGACTGTGTCCACAAAAGGAAACCTACATGTGAAGAGCTGAGTGATAATCTTTCTCTTCAAATTTACTGTGGCTTTTAGGAGATTTAGCAAATTATCTGAATCTGGAATTGTCTATGTGATCCATACCTCCCCTCATACTTTAAAATCATAGCTTAGGAAAGGCATGTTGGATTGTCCTAATTTCTTTACCACGCTGGTGTTTTAAACACAGCCAGATAATTGCCAAAGACTCATCTTTCCTAAAGAAAAATATTTGTTATCGTCGTTTGTTGTTGTTGGGAATAATACTTCTGAACAAAGGGCAAATATGAAGTTGATTTGTGGAGCTGTATAAATAAGATGATTATTCACAATGATGCCCTATGGGGTTTGAGGAGGGAGCTATGCAGAGGATCTGTCTCTTCCTCAAGGAAGATCCTCTGGAATTCTTTGGAAATCTGTCAGAGAGTGCCCCATTCACTCGGTGATTCGCTCCACGAAAGGGGGGTAAGGAGGCATCCAACGATGTCCTAGATCCCAATCCACTATAGTTGTAAGAGTTGAATCCTGCCTTGGGAGTAGAGAATTATCTACTGGCCTCTTATTGGAAGAACCACAAGAATTTGCCATTTAAAATCCCTCTCATTCAAGGCCCAAATCCCTTCTAGAATGGAGGAATAATACTCATGGCAGCATGAGCTGCAGACTCTCCTCAAGACCAGGGGACGCCACACAAGGGAACACTAGGGGATCTGCTGAAATTGTCGTTGCTCTTTGCTTTCTCATACACCACTGTTTTTCTGCCTTTCCTGTTTTCACCAGTGCCTAGAAATGGGGGCCTGGGAACTGCTTCCCACATATGAGCCCGTCACAGACAGAGCCCATTTGATAGCATCCTCCCCTCTGTGAGGCTAAGTCCACCATTCCTGGTCTGATGCCAAAGTGGACGTGAATTCTCCAAACCATCAAACCAAGAATATTTGACGCACCCAAAGAGCCCAGAGAGAAAAACGCTCAACCCAAAGAAATGATTCCAGGAGACTTGGGGTCCTGAGCATGTTGGGGAATGCAGGAGTGGGCTTCACCCTCTGAGCTCCCTCGATTCTCCTTGGACCTATGAAGTTCTGAGGTGATGGGATAAGCCTCACTTCAGACAGCCAGCTTCTGCCTTGAGTTTATCTCTTGCTCTCATCTTTTCCCCACTCTGTCCTTGCTCCATCCTCAAACTTACATTCTATAGCCATAATAATGATCATAATTAGTATAATAACAATGATGTTTCATTAAGTCCCACCAGACTCTGTAGAACAAGTGGCAGGATTCAAACCCAGGTCTCCTGAACACCGGAGCTCTGGACCACCTTGCCTGGTATCATGCCTGTCATCACAGGCCCTCTCGGGCAGCCTGGTCCAGGGCTGTCTGACACCCCCGACCCAGGCTCTCTCCATCCCTTCCCTGATGATACCAGGGATATGCCAACATAGCCAGAGGACCCAGGCACAGCAGAGAAGGGCCCACCAAACCGGAAGGAAAGCCGTTCCCAGCTCCTACAACCCGGCTGCCATTTCTGCCTCACTGTGGTCTAAGGACCCGGCAGAGACACTGCTTTAAGAGTTAAGGGGCCAAGGGGATCAGTCACCCCTTACCTGCTTTGTGTTCTAGAAGGGTCACTGTGAATCAGAGTGGATGTGGCCCCCAGTTTCTACCTGCTTTATAATTTTCCCGCTATGTGGTCATTCATACTCATGTAACCCAGATATAACTGGGCCACCTTCCTCTCTTTAAGGACTCTTGGAAACAGAGAAAAGCTACATGACTCTAATTCCAAAACCTGGAAGAGGAATTCAGATCTTTACAGATGTTTAGTGAGAGGAAATTACACTGCCCGTCACAAAGCTGAAAGTCCTAAGTATGCCCTTAGAACATCTTTTTCTCTCCTCAAAATTGTATTCTTTATGACAGCATCTACGTTTCTGCTCACCTGGCCCACCGCTTCTCTTCCCCCACCTCCCATAACTCTCCTGGGCCTTTCTGCTGCCCCCGCCCCCTCCTGTCTCCTGGATCTTTGGCCCTGGGCATCTCACGGAAGAACAATTTGACCTCCCTTGGTTTCTAAAGAAAGCCTTCTTTCTCCAAAAGGTGAGGAAGAAGTGATAGTAAATTCTATTTGATTTTTTGTTGTTGTTTTTCCCATCACATTTTCATTCATGCTTAAAGCTATCGAATATCAACAAGGTGAGGCCATCTTTGTATTTTCCCTCCAAGAATATGTGATGGCCAGAAACATCTCTGTTGTGGTCTCCCTCAAACCACAGCAGCATTTTTTTTTTTTTTTTTGCATCCTTTATATTGACATGGTCTCAAATGAGAAGATGAAAATAAAAACTTCATTCAGTCAGCCAGGTATTTCTCAATATCTAGATATTTCTTCCTTCATAGGCAAAACCCAAATGTATTTCTTTCTTCACCCAGATGTTTTGCTGTCACTGAGGCAATGGGACAGCACTGGTCCCGAGTACAGGCAGAGTTGCTATTTGTTACTGAGGAATGATGTAAAGGGCCCTGGTAGGCTCTCTCTTCAGAGATTACTCCTTCTAGAGCCAATCATGGTTACTGAGAGCACCAAGGATTATAGCTAAAAACCCGTTAATAGCAGAGTACAAATATGTTATCAAATAGCTGGAAGCTAGGGCTTCCCTGGTGGCGCAGTGGTTGAGAGTCCGCCTGCCGATGCAGGGGACGCAGGTTCGTGCCCCGGTCCGGGAAGATCCCACATGCCGCGGAGCGGCTGGGCCCGTGGGCCACGGCTGCTGAGCCTGCGCGTCCGGAGCCTGTGTTCCGCAACGGGAGAGGCCACAACAGTGAGAGGCCGGCGTACCGCAAAAAAAAAAAAAAGCTGGAAGCTAGGACATGAGGAATGGTATCCTGACAGCCACACTCTTGTCAGAGGATAAGGGTACGTGAGAAAGGTCTGCAGTATGGAAGGAAGAGGGCAGGCTGGGTGGACCCCCAAGGAGCAGTGGGCCAGCGCATAGCATCCAGACATGGCCTTGCAGAGTAGAAGAAGCTTAAGTTTTAGAATCCAGCAGCCCTGGTTTTAAATCCTCGTTTTGCTTTTCATTCATATGGTAGGATTACTATTTTGAAAATATTTTCCTGAGTACATAACTCTAATCTGTCCTAGGCCTCCATCAACTCCATGAGAGATGAGGGTTTCTATAGAAGGAATTCTAAGAAAGAAAAAAGAATTTAATATTTAGCTTCTGATATTCAAAATAGCATTTTCAACAAGACAGTAGCCTTGCACGCCAAGCTATTGTCTTAAAATGTCCTAGATGCCTTTTTCTCTCTCCATTTTATCATGTCAGGAGCCAGGCCTGGAGGACTCAGCTCATAGGGAGGATAGCTGCTCTGTGGTTGATGGAATCTTGGACGTAGGAAACGGAAACAGGGGTTTTGGGGATGAAGGAGGACAGCGAGGCAGGGAGAAAGGGAACCAGAGACGTGTCTGGGGAGCCCCATGGGGTGCTTTGCTCGGGTATTCTTCCCAATCAAAGTTTCGGGCAGGGGCAAGCAGCACCCCACCTCTGACCACCACCCAAGGGCCAACATCCCCACGGCTACTCTGGAAGGATGTGGAGGGTCAGCGTCACTGAGAAGAGACAGAGCCCCTGTGGTAGCCTCCCCAAGCCGCCCACCCGACAGACCTCAGGCTTCCCATCTCCCCAGTGCCAGGAGGTCCCAGGGTCCTCCTCACATACCTACTCCCCATTTACTCACAGGGAAGCGCACGGGAGAGCAGGCTCTCTGAGTAACTGAGCATTTTTATGCAACAGAGACTGAGAATTCCCTAGAGGGACTATTTAGATTATTACATCAACTAGATTCTAATCCAGAATGGACTAAATTAAAGTTGTCGTTTTCCCACGACCCACGCGTTGGGAGCTTGTCAGGAAGAGCAAAGCGGTTAAAAACAAAACAAGGGGGCTTCCCTGGTGGCACAGTGGTTGAGAGTCCGCCTGCCGACGCAGGGGACGCGAGTTCGTGCCCCGGCCCGGGAAGATTCCCACATGCCGTGGAGCGGCTGGGCCCGTGAGCCATGGCCGCTGAGCCTGTGCGTCCGGAGCCTGTGCTCCGCAATGGGAGAGGCCCCAACAGTGAAAGGCCCGCGTACTGCAAAAAAAAAAAAAAAAAAAACAAGGTACGTTTTTCATGGTACATCCCAGGAGTCGTTTGGACAGCCTGCTAGCACAGGCCTGTGTGCCTTGGATGGGACTAAGACACAATGTCTTTATCTGTTCAATGGGGATGAATAATAACTCTCATCTCAATAGCTTCGTTGTGTATTTAAATGATCAGTGGCGTAAACACCCCTGGTCCACTTCAGAACATCAGTGAGTGTATTTCGTGCCGGTGTTGGGGAACAGGTTTCGAGCAGGGAAAGGAACACAGCAGGGTCCAGGGTGCCCGCTCTGGGGTAGGCTCCCAGTGACCACCATCTCCTTCTCCGCGGGAGAGGTGAACAGACCCCCATCCAGGCTGCGGACCATGATCAGAGGTGGACCCCTGGTTCTTACCTGTCTGCAAGTTCACGTGCCAGAGAAAAACAACACACGAGAAACTGAAAACATAGCAACCTGGGCCCACAGGGCTGCTCCTGTCCTTTCAAAGGCCACCTGTGACATCGCTCAGCTCCAAGCGAATGTTGAGCCCCCGGGGTCTGCGTGGCTCTTTGCTGCTTGATATCCCCGCTGCACAAAGCGTGCCAGCAAACCCGGGCTGGGCCCTGCTTGCAAGAGCTCGTTGGAGGCTGAGTCTTGGCTCCCCGGTCCCCATTCAGCCTCCATGCCCGGGTAAGAGTATATTATTTTCTTAACTCAAATTGCCGTTTCCAAGTCATTATTTCTCTACGAAGAGAAAACAATATTGGGTCTTATGTAATATCAACCTCAGTGAATCTGGAAGTGATCATGGAATGGGTGGATTTTTTTTTTCCTCCTTAAAAAAGAGAAAAATAAATTTGAGATTGTTTGCATATGGCTGAGAATATTTACGAACTCTTCCCCTTGTTTCCTCATCACATATTTCACCCAGTGTGTTTGTGTGTGGTACGGAATAAATCTTTACGGGAAGGGTGGGGTGGCGAGGGGAAGAAAGCAGTTCAAGGACTGGGGATCCATCCAGTGCCTGGGACGTTAGTGGTCCCGGGTCTCGGGGTCCCCTGGCCTCAGGCTTGCTTGCTGCTCTCTGAGGTTCCCCCCCCCCTCCCCGCCCAACGCCGTCCTGCTACTCAGAGGAAGTCTTTTGGAGGGAGGGTTTCAAATGCCAACACAGAAGGAATTAACATCTTCTTGTCGCTCTGGTTTCTTTCACATCCCCTTCACTCTCACCAGAGCAGAAAGTTTAACAGCAACGGTTTCATGACCTGGGTACCATTAGCCAAAAGAGATCGTTAAATTCTATGGATGCCAGATTGAGCGGGGGTCAGAAGAAGGAATGAGTTGGCAGGTAGGGGGGAAAGAAGCAGCAGAGAATGTATTGGCGCTGGTCTTTGTCATTCAACAACACAGCAGTGTGTTAGCACACAGGAACTTCTATCTCCCTCTGGCCCTGCCTCTCAGCACGGCTTGTCACCGAGAAGGATCCCGAGGGAGGGTAAGGGACAGGGCTGTGGCTGGACATTCAGTCAGTAAGAGAAGCCAAGCTGCAGGCCATTGAATTTCCTCCTCTAGGGACTGGGCTTCAGAATCGGAGCTTAGAATCTCTCGTGCTCTGCCGTACCTCGGATTTTTTGAGGAATATACTACCAAGAGTGTGGGGTGAGGGACAGAGCAGGGGTGACTGCCACGTTTGGTAACACAATGGCAGTAAGTGTCATTAACTGATGTCCTAATAGGAGCCAGGCACTGCGTGACGCACTTTCCCCGCATTGGCTGAGTTATGACGCACTTTCCCCGCATTGGCTGAGTTAATCCTCCCGATGGCCTTATGAAAGTTAGGGATTTTTAATCCTGCAGTTGAGATGAGAAAAGCGATGCTCAGAGAGGTTGAGGAACTTGCCCACCGTCACACTTCGTAAATGCCAGGATCAGGGTCGTTTCCAGGATTTGTGGAGTCGGAAGCCAATACAATAAATAGGGAATTTGAAAAGTCAAGTTCAAGGCCTTGGAGGGTAAGCCTCAGCAGCATCACAGTAAATTCACCCTGGGAGGGGTCAAAAATTAAACACAGGGTTAGCTCTGTCACATGGGCCCTTCCCTGCTGCCTCGTCTCCTCTTTTCTCTACCGTGATTATCGCCAACTCTGGCCTTCACGTTCCTGATCAAAAATGCACAAACACGAGTGATGCAACTGACACTCGGAAGATGTCCTCAGAACATCCTGACTTGATATGTTACGTGGCGTGTCGTCGTTGTAACATAAGGCAATGACCCTGCCCATTGCCAAACTTTACCCTTCCACCTTAAGAGACGGCTGGAGAGAGAGTTGAAATTTCTCCAGAACTATCCTCCCAAAGAGCTTCAGTTGCTGTTCTAGGCCTCTCTTACCAAGTTTCATGTTTCCAAGACTGGGCACTCGGGCAGGGACCTGCTCAGGTGTCTGGGGGCATTTGGAGTTAGAACCTGCAATGTCTCATATCCCATCAATGTCTCTTTCCCTCGGGTGATATCAGCTCATCACATTTCAGCAGGCATTCTATCCGATTTTTCCTTTCTCCATTAGAATCAAGATTTTGTCATCATCTCCATAACTGAAAGGGGTAGCGGGATTTGTGGAAGCAAAGAGAACCAGTATAAATCACAGCTGCTTCAGTGGGGGTGAGCTGGGATGCTAAGAAGTATTGTTGGCGCCCTCTGCTGGTGCGCTTGCATAGGCTTGCCGTCCCATCCCAGTCTAGACAATTACTAAGGGGAATACAAGCATTTTTCCCAGCCCCGCTCACTCTGTTCTCCCAAACTGGAAACACAAAGCAGATGATGAAGTCCAAGTTCAAATGCCAGGGAGAAGGAAGTGTTGAGAAACCACATCCAACCTCCAGCCTGTTTTCACATGTTCCAGTAAGCGTTCAGTTGATGTATCTTGGGCTGGTGTCGTTTCATTGTCTCAGACAAAGTCTTTCTATGAAAAGACAAACACGGGTTATGCGAGGAGGAGCTAACAGAAGGCACATTTGGGGAAAATCTGAGCGAGAGCACAGTCCTCTGGGCTCTTCCTCCAGAGGCAGCTCCCTCCTTTTAGCTGCTGAAATTAACATCCAGCCTGATTCCCACTGTCTCGGTGTCAATCTCTAAACTAGAGTCTGGAAAAAACAGTCATTGGAGGGTGGGCTGATGACAGGTGCATTGGCCAATGAGCTGGCTAGCCATCTCCTCCAGCGCTCCGGTGGACAGGTTCTAGGTTAGGGTTCTCTGACTGGAGTGGTCGGTGAGATTTCGGGTGGAATGACTCTGAGTGATAGTGATTTTCTATAGCTGCTCTCTTGAGTATTTTGTTCTGTTCTTATACGTAAGTGAATTATTTGCTAGATAATCACTGGGGCAAGACAGGAAAAATCTTCTGCCGCATTGTCTTCCCTCGGATTTTCACCCTTTGAGCTGTATCCGCGACAGGTTTCCATGCAGACGGGGTTGCACATTTCTGGTGGAACCTGCTGCCCGGTGCGTTGGCCATTCCATTTTGGACCGTTCTGATTTTTAGAACAACCCCTCTAGATTAAACTCAAGGATGCCTCCTTGATACCCGCTGGTTCCCTGGGGGCAGCCCCGGACATGGGTGCTCACTGTCGTATGTCATGTCTTCCTGGAAGCCTTCACACCTCTCCTCCTGAGGTTGGGTTAGCCATAGCTAAGGCTGCCCCCAAATCTGGTGCCTATCTCTGTCCTAGGACCTCTCTGCCGTTGTTGTTTACTTATTTAATAGTTCTTTCTTTCTACAAAATTTTTATGCGGGTTTATTGCGGAATATCGGCAAGATTTAGATGAGCAAAAGAAGAAAGTGAAAACTGACGATTATTATTGCATCTGTTGGAGAGGAACTGTACAAGCTTTGACAGATATCCTGATGGTTGTATTTCTGTATTTATATGACCTTTTGCAAAAAAAAAAAGGATGAGCAAATGTTTATTGTTTGGTTAAGGTTTGCTTTTTCAGGCTGTTTAATACTCTTCTACGGCATCGTGTACCTGGCGGTCAGGTACTCTGTAGTACGGGGGGAGCCAGTATCATGAGGCGGACAGGATTCTGGATAAGCTCCTTTGCTCTGAAGACCCCGTGGCTGTCTCCAGCGGCAGGAAGGTTGACTAAAGACACTTCTTTTGCTGTTCCACGCCAGCCCTTGAGCGAGGCCTGACCAAGGCACTGAAGAAACTGGATGACTACCTGAGCACCCCTCTGCCGGAGGAGATCGACTCCAGCACTTGCGGGGACGATGACAAGGGCTCCCGGCGCAAGTTCCTGGATGGAGACGAGCTGACCCTGGCCGACTGCAACCTGCTGCCCAAGCTCCACGTGGTCAAGGTAAAAACGCTTAATCTATCTGCAGATGCTCCCCAGGTCCAGCTCCATCAAAGGCCTGGGTCACCCGTGGAGGTGAGGCGAGGGCAGTGCCGCCCGCTGACGGAGAGTCAGAGCTCGGAAGTCACGCGAACCGGGACCCCAAGTCAGCCTCCGCAGCATGCTGGCTGTATAGCCTCTCTGAGCTCCAGGTTACACCTGTAACATAGGCATGTATTGTTTAACTAGGGCTGTTGGGAGACTAACTGTGGCCTGAACGTTCCTGCCATATTGTAAGGGCTCGATAGATAATAGTTGCTATTATTGTCCTGTTATATATAGTCCTGTCACTCCACAGGCCTCTTCCTTACCTCTTCCTCATAGGTTTTCACTGGCCACACCTCCACCCCGACATCTCTATTAAGCGTGCCCTCATATGCATGTTTTCTTTGTGGGCAGATGCACCTTCTGATTCCCTGTAGCCACTCTCTGGGGCAGGCAGCCACCTTCCTCATCTACCAGTTGAAGAGCTGGATTTTCTTGCTACTGCTGCACTTACTGATCACGGTTAACCTGCAGTGTAATCCTTTCCTATACCAGCTTTAGGATCTGAGAATTGGAAAGAAGGGGGAAATTCTGAGGTCACCCTAATCTCCCACCCCAAAGTGGACCCCTTCCTGTGTGTCTGTGACAGGCTTCTGTGCAGCTGTGACTGCACGTTTCTGATGATGAAGAGCCCTCTGCCTACCGAGCCAGCCCTACTATTTTGGACGGTTCCAGTTATTAAACCATCCTTCTTTATATGGAGCCCAAACGTGCCTCCCTGCTCCCTTGGTTCTCTGGAGCAACACGAAACAGGGCTGCTCTCTTCATCTCATTTGAAGACAGCAGTTGTGTCTCCCACATTTCTCTACACTAATACTTCTTCTCACATCCTTTTTTTTCATTTTTATTTTTTTAACCATTTTATTTGTTTGTTTTAAAATCATCTTTCTTGGAGTATAGTTGATTTACAATGTTGTGTTAGTTCTGGGTGTTCAGCAAAGTGATCCAGTTATATATATATTCTTTTTCAGGTTCTTTTCCATTATAGGTTATTACGAGATATTGAGTATAGTTCCCTGTGCTATACTGTTGTTGTCTATCTATGTTGTATATAGTAGTGTGTATATGTTAATCCCAAACTCCTAATTTATCTTCACGCCTCGCCCCCCAGCTATCCCCATTGGTAACCATAGTTTGTTTTCTATCACATCCTTTTCTGACTCTCACCAGACCAGAGAAAATTACAGTGTGATCGTAGAGCTAGACTGCTGTCTACGTTTACGTGTGTTAATATCTTATTGTCTCAGACAAAAAGCTCTGTGAGGACAGGTCTTCTCCAAGCAAGATGGTGGGTATATGGTGGCCCTTTAATAAATACTCATTGATTGACCATTTGATCACCTAGCTTGTGATCCCCAGTTTCTTTCCACCTGTCACTAAGGAGAACCAGATTCAATCATTTATCAGCTGGATATCTGCCTACTGGTTTTCAGCTGATGTCCTGAGCTGGAAATCAGAGACCTCCAATCAGAACACACGCCAGCCTGAGTTGAAATGTTAGCTGTGCACACACCGGTGCTCCTGCGGGACACGTCAGGGCTGGAGGCTGGGACAGAATCATGCTTGCCAGGGCTGATGGGCAGAGCAAATTCAGTCTATTAATAAGAAGACACTTTGGGTTTGGGCCAAGCCAATGGTCACTGGTAGGCCCAGCCAAGCTATGTCTTTGAAGTTATTAATTACTGCACGCCCTCCCCACCTCCAAAACATCTTTTATTCTCATTTCCTGAGGAACAAGTGGCACCATTAGGCGTGATATGATTCTATCAGTCACACTGTCAGAGTGAGGTAATGGAAAGAACCCTGTTCTAGAAGTCCGGAGACCCAAGTTCTGGTCCCGTGGGTGCAGCAGGAGTTGGGCCAGGCCTTTTACTCTTTGGGGGAATCATTTCTCTCATGCCCAAAAGAAGAGATGTGTATTACATTCCTCCTCGCCTCTTCCCCTCACTTCCGTCCCTCCTCCTGTCACTCACACGTGGGTTGACCACCCACTCCAGAATCACGTGTCTGATCAGGTGAACAAATGGATCTTCCAGGCCTCAAGCTTCATCCTCTGGTTTCTCCAGTTCCTTCCAGCCCTGGATGACTAAGTTACACTCCTACCCTGGGATGAAGTTCAGTGTGTCATTTACTTGGAGGTGCTGGGGATCAGAGGGAGGATGGCCCGCGAGGGGACAAAGACTGGGCCTCACCTCCCGTCTTCTTGGATTTCTGCTGACCCAGCTTATCAGATCCCAGAGCCCTGGCAAACCTCTGAAGTGTGGAAAGCGTGAAGGGGCAGCCAAGTCAGACCTCCATCTTGGCTTCAGACGCCAAGACTTAATCTGGGCTGGGGGAGCTAACTGTTTTCATGTGAAAGCAAATTCAGAACATGAGCATGGACGTTCCTGCGGACGTCAGAGCTTCTGCCGTGCGCGTCCTCTCCCTCTCTCTTTCATTGGCTCTCCTTCGGTATGTCTGCATCCTTGGAGGCTGAGTTGCTCTGGCCCCGCTGCTCACGGACAGCCTGGTTTGAACTTTCGTTGCCTGGCTGCCTTCTATTCTCATCTCCCCACACAAGCCAACGTGTGAGGAAAGAACCAGCTCTGGCCAAGGTCATGGTCCCTCCGGGCAGGGAGGGACACACGGGACTCTTGTGGCTGCCCCTGGGACCCTCGGCCCCTGGACCCTCACGTGGCACAGGGACCTGTTCAGCTGCTGAAGCAAACAGGAAGGGAGCTATATATATAAATACAAATATATACTCATAAGGTGCATCTCTGCCGTTTTCAAGCTCACATTATATACATGCTTTAAAAACTTGAAAATGCATTCCAGCACGTAGAGACTTGAGGCTGCCCCACGGATCAGTTTATAATTTTGAAAAATTTTTTTTTTTGAAAAATATTTTTTGATCGATGCCTTGACCTTATTGTGGGCCTTTTTCTTTCTGTTTTTTTCCATTTTTTAAACTGAAGTATAGTTCATGTACAATATAAGTTACAGGTGTACAACATAGTGGTTCATGATTTTTAAAGGTTATACTCCACTTATAGTTAACTATAAAATACTGGCTGTATTCCCCGTATTGTACATCTTTGTAGCTTATTTTATACATAGTATTTTGTGCCTCTTGATCTCCTAGCCTCTATTTTGCTCCTTCCCTCTGATAACCACTAGTCTGTTCTCTGTATCTATGAATCTGTTTCTGTTAGATTCACTAGTTTGTTCTCTTTTTTAGATTCCACATATAAATGATAACACACATGATTTGTCTCTCTCCGTATGACTTCTTCCATTTAGCATAATGCCCTCCAAGGCCATCCAGGTTGCTGCAAATAGCATTATTTCATTCTTTTTTAAGGCTGAGTAATATTCCATTGTATATAGACCACATCTTCTTTATCCATTCATCTGTTGATGGGCACTTGGGTTGCTTCCATGTCTTGGCTATTGTAAATAGTGCTGCAATGAACACTGGGGTGCATGTATCTTTTTGAAATAGTGTTCTCGTTATTTTAGGGTATAAACAGGAGTGGAATTACCAGATCATACGGTGTTTCTAGTTCTAGATTTTTGCGAAAACGTCATACTGTTTTCCACAGGGGCTGCATCGCTTTGCATCGTGTGGGCCCTTTTCATTCACTCTGGCAATTTCCAGCTGCGTCCCTTGGTGGAACCTCCACCTGCATGGATTTTCTCATTACCCAAGACAGCCTTTCCTGTAGGTTCGCGAGCAAACCCAAGGAGCCGCCGTCTTGCAGTGAGCAGAGGTTCTGTCGAAGGACCCTGATTCCATCCCCTGTGTTATCGGCCACACCTATGCTAGACACACATTGCCAGGTGGCTTCTGTAGTGACCACCCCAAACCAGTTATTTTAACTGCGATAATTTCATATGAAGAAGTACTAAGAACTAGGAAGCCAAAATGTCCCTTGAGGTTCCTCCTTCAGGGCAGCAGGGCAGAGGGAAGAGGTTGGGATGATCCAAACTTGAACTATACAATAGCCAAGACATGGAAACAACCTAAAATGTCCATTGACAGATGAATGGATAAAGAAAATGTAATATATATATATATGTGTGTATACGTATATGTACATATGTATAAGCAATGGAATACTACTCAGCCATAAAAAAGAATGAAACAATGCCATTTGCAGCAATATAGATGGACCTAGAGATTATCATACTAAGTGAAGCAAGTCAGAAAGAGAAAGACAAATACCATATGATATCCCTTACATGTGGAATCTAAAATATGACCCAAATGAACTTATCTACGAAACAGAGTCACAGACAGAGAGAACAGACGTGTGGTTGCCAAGGGCAGGGGTGGGGGAGGGACGGACTGGGAGTTTGGGATGAGCAAATGCAAACTAGTGTACATAGACTGGATAAGCAACAAGGTCCTACTGTACAGCGCAGGGAACTCTATTCAATATCCTGGGATAAACCTAATGGAAAATAATATGAAAAAGAATGTGTAATATATATATATAACTGAGTCACTTTGCTGTACAGCAGAAATGAACACGACATTGTAAATCACCTACACTTCAACAAAATAAATTAAAGAACAAAAAACCCCTAGAACTCCATGAGGGATCCCACAGAGCTACACCTTGGACCTCCGAGGTGGGGTGCTGCTTAGCTGGGGCTGAGGACTGGGTTCAGAGAGGCCTGTGGGGCTGGGACCCAAGCTCAGTGGTGGGCTCACTGTTGTGTGCCGGCCTCTCTGAGCTGGTGTGAGGACACGGGTCCTGTGAGCGTTTGCAGAATGGCAAACTGGATTCAGCTGCTGCTACTGGAGAAAAGGAGACTCTCATAGGAACAGAAACCCACAGGAAGGGGCCAGTCCCTGCTCCCTCCTCCAGTTGTGCAGCCTCTCTCTAACACCCCCTGTTGTCATAGCCTCAGGGGAGTTGCCGGCAAAGCAGAGGTAAGGTTTGCAGTCCCAGTCCCAGCATCACCAAGAAGCCGGTACAGCTACACCGGTAGATCTGGAGATAAAGCAACAGTAGCTGAATAATTGGCACAGGAGGGATTCTGAGTAGAACTATTCCTTTATCATTTACATAAGGCTGAGTGGCAAAGTGGAAAGAATTGGATTAGACAGCAGAGACTGTAATAAATATTAGTGATTAATAGAAAATTATAGATAACAGATACTGGTTGAATTATTTTCCTGTGTAATATTGTATAAACCACTAAATCTCTTGTGACTCCAGTTTGCTCATTGCAAAGGATCTGCAGCCTTTAAAGTTAAGTGATCATATACGTTTGACACTAGATGCACTCTGTCTGATGTTCGGATAACAAGATGGTAAAGATTAAATACAACTTTTTATTGAATCCCTCCCTGCTTGTTTAACCTCCCTCTGCCTTATTTTTCTCATCTGTAAAATGGGAATATAACACACTCTTCCTTGTAGTGTTATTTAGGGATTTCAGTAGCTTGCCGAGTGCTTAAGGCAGTGCCTGGTGCAGAGCACAGAGGGAATAGATGTTTGCTATTGTTGTTACTCTTATCAACAGCATTATTGAGGTTATCAAGGGAGACAGAAATGAAGAAGCTGTGGTTCCTGTCCTCATACTGCTCACAAGCTAGGGAAGAGGGGGGTATGAACTGACTGTGATTCGGAGTAGAATAGAGCTTAGGGCCGTAATGGAAGTTCAAAACCGATGTGGGAGATCGGAGCGGGGAAATGCATCCTCCCTGGAACGTGGTTGTGTCTGTGCGACTGAGCTGTTCACACAATAGGTCATCGGTGTCCCTCACTCAGAACTGCTTTCTGGGGAACCCGGCACAGCACTGGCGCCCAGATGAAGATGAAAGCCCGGAGTGGCTGGTCTGGGGGGTTCCCTGTGTGGGAGGATCCCTGGGCCAGTGATCTAGTGACCTCTTTAAAAAGAAAGCAAGGAAAGGAGTCAGAAGTCAGTGGTGTAGGAGAGAGGCTACTCTTTGCTCTCTCCTCCCCAGTTCCTGAGGGGTAGAGGCAAGACTAGTCAATGTGCAGGCCCCAGTGCCCAGCGAAACTAAAAGGATGCCCGTTAAAAAAGTCTTCAGTTTCCAGATGTTGAAAGCAGAGTGTTAAACCAAGAGCAGGGCCCTTCCGAGTGTGAGACCCCCTGTGACTCACAGGCCTCACGTGTTTGAAGCCCTCCCTGGCTAGAGAGACCTTATTAAAGAGACCACGCAGCCCCTACCTAGGAAGGAATGCATGCAGTGGGCAAAAGGTGGGTCTCAGTGAATTCTGACAACAGGTCATCTTTATTGAGCACTTAGTATGAGCCAGCCCCCCCACACCCCCAATCATTTTATGTGTGTTAACTGATTTATTACTCCAAGGTAGCTCGTCTTATTACCTCCATTTTAGAGGAAAAGAATTTGGGGCTCAGAGAAGTTAAGTAACTAGTCCAAGGTCACACAGCTGTCAAGTAGTGTGGTCAGGATTGCAGATCCAGTCAGCTGGGATCCAGAGCCCACGCTTTTAACCACTATGCTACTGTGTCTCTCAACACAAACACCACTTCCCCAGAACGCCCAAGTCCACAGCCCCGAGTGTGGTAAGCTAAGGAGAGAACAGAAATCACTGTCTGTTCACTCCCACATACCCTGAACCTCCATGTACATTGCTATACCTAACTTATGTTTTATGCTTTGTATTCTCTTCTGTAAATGAGGATGCTTAGTAAAGCAAAGTGGATGGGGAAAAAAGAAAAAAAAAGGTTGTCTATAATTCAGTCAAGCAGACATAACCACTGGTAATAGATTGGTGTATATACTTCTAGTCATCCTACATATTTCTCCAAATGCCTTATACTACACTTCAAACTTAACGGCCTCTCTTGAAGCGTTTTCCAAGTCACTGGGATTTCCCCTGCAGCATCATTTTTCATGGCTCTCCAGATATGTATGATAACGTGTTTATCCATTCACGTGTTGCTGGACATTTGTGTTGGATTCCATTTTTTGCTATTCCAAATAGTCCTACGGTCCTATGTGTGTAGCTACATCTTCTTGTACACCCATGGTATTTCCTAAGGAAAAAAATCCCTGGAAGCAGAATTACTAAGTCAAAGGGCGAATTATATTTGCTTGAGAAAATACAATAAAATAAAAATAAATAAAATATAAAATAAAATAAATTGCATTAAAAAGGCAGCACTGCCACCTTGTATGACAAGCATCTTGCTGCCGGCCCCTTGGGATGCATGGAGGGTCTTCCCTCTGTGCACACACTCGGTCACACCACTAACACCTTCCCGGTGGTTTGTGTCATGCTTTAACACCATCTCCATCCTGCCATCTCTGTTGTAGACTGTGGCCAAGAAATACCGCAACTACGATTTCCCGGCTGAGATGACGGGCTTGTGGCGGTACCTTAAGAACGCCTATGCCCGGGACGAGTTCACCAACACCTGCGCGGCCGACAGTGAGATTGAGTTGGCCTATGCGGATGTGGCCAAGCGCCTCAGCCGATCCTGAACTTGGCCGTCTTGCCCCATCACTGCTGCAGAAAGACTCACCATCTCCCCAAGGACTCCAGCTTCACGGACTCCTTTTCCACGGCACCTCCAGAAACTTCTGTTTTTATCAGGCCGCATCTTGCTGGCATCACTGGAACCCCAGCCTGCTGTCTTTGATGAAGGTCGGCACCACCCCCATCTGATCAGGCAGGAACCTGCAAGCAGAAATGAGAGAAACCGTCAAGCTCTCAGCCTTTCGGGCCTGGGCTGGGTTCAGTGTATCTGGGGTCAGTGCGGGAGAACGAACCCGTCTGTGGGATTGCCACTGGCCCCTTTTGCCAATATCAAAATATCTCCTAGGCTGTGTTAGACACGTGCAACACCCTGTCCTCGTCCACTCACCTCTTTGTCAGTAACTCCAAGGCCAAGGCCAAACGCCATCTTAGTTCTCATTAGAAAGAGATGCAGTGCTTTTTAGGGGGAGACAGAGAGTGAATGGAAAGAATGGAGCAGGTGTCCATTTGGGCATCCGGCAGACACACCTCCAGTCACTCACCACTTTCTGGCACTCCTGTCCCTTCGGGCACTGAAGGCCAGATTGGAAAACTATTTCAGACACAGTCTCAGTTTGCTGCAGTGCCAGGCGCAGTCTGATGCTATCAGGTACCTGGCTTGATGCTGATCTCCATTTTTATCTGTCCAGGCCTTGCCAGGAAGGGCAATTGGCATGTAATTCCAAGCTGGGGGGACTGGGAAGGGGAGGGGAGGGGAACAGTGTCAATGCCAAAAGGCCCAAGGGGTCTACCAGCCATGGGGTTTGCTTGCTTACGGGAGTGGTTTCCTTGGAGATTACATGCCTGGGTTTGACTGTGTTTATCCACGAGGGAATTTTGGTCTCTGAGAAAGCGGATGGGAGTGGGGGGGGTGGAGGGATGGGTGAGGATTAAAAACAAGTCCTTTAGGACTCAATGTTTCCCAGGAATCTTTTAGATAGGTCTTCTCTCTTACGATCTAAGTAAGTCTTGAACTGGTGATGTCATGTAACTACCCACCAAAATCCAAGAATTGGCCAAAAATGACTGTCCGGTCTCTTCAAGTTGTTCCTGGATGTGAGTCTGCTAAGCCGGGTGCTCTCTGAATCAACTGTAGCCTCTGATGGGTGACAGATACATTTAGGAGGTGGCTTGATCACGGAGCCTTAGGAATAAGGTCCATGGGCCTTTCTGATTGGGTTTAAACTCGAACAGAAAATACATACACATCTGGGTCAATTTTCCTACCATCTGACTCAACTGCAAGATGAAAAAGAAGAAACTGTTTTTTAGCTAATATTTTGCTCTGTAGTCATTCTCCTTGAATGTCACCTCCTTAAAAGCTCACCCTGCTTGAGCACGGGGACCTGTGCAGAGGAAACGAAGAAAAATGAGCTAGTCATCCCTCTTCCCGAGAACACCCTGGGAGAAAGTCCACCCGCCACAGACCCTCACCTCCAACAATCCTTCCTTCTGTGTTGCCTGTTGGTGGAGAGAGAGGCTCCCAAGTGCCCGAAAGCCCCAGGACTTGGCTCACTGGTCAGTGAGGGCAGGACGGCACAGGGCCTTCCTGTAGAAACATCACCAGATTCTCACCCAAGCAATCCCCGGACCTACCTGCCTCCAGGGATCTCTGGAGATAAAAGGGGCCCCTGATCAGAGCCAAGGAGAAGAAGCAGGAGGGTCTCCTTTAGCCCAGGGAGGAAGACGACGTTTCTCAGCAAGACATCCTATAAGCCTGAGACCTTTCAAAACGCAGAATGAATTGATGCATTTTCACCTCTAAGCGAACCTTTCCACAGACTCCCTGGTAATTTTGTCCCTGGAGATGTTTGAAAAGAACTGGTAAGGAGACAGTCCTTTTGACTGTAGGGAAGAGCCCCAAACTGGCCTCCTGGGAGGTGAAAGCTTGAATGATCCCAAAGGCCTTTTACGTAGTGTGAAATCCTATTGTCCCAGAAATCCTTCCCTCAACGTCACAGCACAAGCGTGATGATCTAAGAGGCAGTTTACTTTCCTGAGACCCAGAGAGGCGCTTTTCTTAAAGCACATCTGAGAAGCATAGCCAGCCAGCGACAGAGAAAACACGAGGAGCTCAAGTGGAGTAGCTCCCCCAGAGGAGTTTTTGCACCCCAAGGCTCTGCTTTCATATTCAGAATTCAGCAACTGGTGAGTCTTTAAACCCAGCCTTTAGAAACAAACAAGCCAAACCAAATCCACATTGTTGGTTCTAGATGTTCTTTCTGTGGTTGACTTCGTTTTACATAAATAACAATATTAAGGCAAGGGGGTGAGGTTGGGACAGTAACCACGTAGAATAGGGAGAGGAGTGATAGATGGACAGCACTTCCTGGTACTCAATCCAGGACTATCTTTTTCTTGCAACAGGAGATTATCATGGGATGCAACTGACTATTGATTTAAAGCTTTAATGTCTATGACCAGATTTATCAGAATATTTTTACATAATAATAATATTGCCTTATGATTATTTTTTTCCAAAGAGATTTTTCTCCAGATCTTTCAGCCTCCCCGGGTTTTGGCCATGACCTTGTCATGTACACAGCTTATCATCTCCCAGCAACAGTGTGGAGACGTCCTTAGGTGTCCCCAGAACCAACTCAGGGAGTATTGATGGTCTGCAGTTTGACCCTGAACTCCAGAGTGTTAAGATGGGAGGTGACCTTTGTCATTGGTCTGGAATGCATATCGATGCCTCAGAAAGCATTTCAATGATGCTGAAAGGGGATTTATTTGGGTTAAGATCCTGTTTTACTCTGGATTTAATTCTCTCCTTCGACTTTCACATCACTGTGGCTTTTTTGGTGGAGTAGCATAGTGGGGGAGAAACAAGAATCATACTCAGAACGACTGTGTTGAATTTACCCATCTTCTCAGTCCTGCCTGCCTCTCAGGTGGCCCCGAGAGGGTATGGGATAAGATTTTAATAGCTATAAAAGATGAGCTGGGTCAGTAAAATCTGGATTGGTCCAGAGCATAGTTCCTTCTATCGCACACCTTCATCACCTGACAATTCAGAATCACAGGCATGAGTATGGCTGTCTTGTTTTGAACAAGGATACAGCTACCTGGCACCAAGCTCGTGAGTTGAAAAGTGAAACCCACACTCCACTGGGTTATTGGACCGCAGGATCTCAAACCGGTTTCAGCTTCCTAGGAAATGGCACCGTCTTCAGCGTTCGCTTCTCGTGCTGGTGGGGCCATTGAGGAGTTTGATCTTTTCATTAGAAAGGGGCCATGGCAAGAGTGAGGTTTCCTGGGCTGAATTTTCTAGCACTGAATGAAATAACGGAAGCTCACAACACCTGTGCCCACTGGCCACTCTGCAGAAAGACAAGACCAAGCATCTTAGAATTGTTGCAAAATGCATCATGCCCAGAATGGACCCTGAAGATCTAAGAGTCTTAGAAATCAGCAAGGTCTGGACAAAGAGAATTAAAAGGGAGGCAGAGTCAGGAAAGTGCAGGTCTACCCAGCAAGTTTTCCATCAGGAGGAAGCAGGGAGAGTCTGTCTGAAATTAAGTTGGTCTAAGACATCCAGTAGGTACGTCTGTGGTTCCTATTTCCACTGACCAGGAGCCAGGTCAACAGCAGAGGGAATCAAGATGCCGGTGTCTTCCTCCTTGGAAAGATGAAGCAGTAACTCATGGTTAAAACTATGCTCGATGATTCACAAGGGATCACTTTCTTATCTTTTATGTAACATTAAAAAGAACCTAAAGCATTAGAGAAAGGAGTGTGCCTGTGAAGCATCCTGGTTCTGATGTTGGGACAGAAGTGATCACGTCATTGGCTTTGGGGCCCTTCTAGCACACAAGGCCCATTATCTTCTATCCACTGCTCTTGGCACTTAATCCAAACAACACGTGCCCTCCTATGAATGCATCTTCCTCTCCCTTTGTCAGTATTCTCCTCCCAGTTTACTTTCAGGATACTTTCATTTCGTAATTAGGTATGATCCAAAGTGTGCGTAATCTTACTTAATGTTACTCAAGGAAATGAATCCAATGCTACCCTCTACAACCAGAAATAAAATTTAAAGTTGCCTCGTTGTAGGGTTTGGGCTAATCTGTGTTCCTCTAAAAGCAATCTGTTGTTTTGGCAAAATACAATTTTAAGGATACAGTTGTCTAAGGTATTTATGTATAATTAGAGATTTTGCAATACTGACTCTGCATATATTTAAAATATAAACTACCCAGCTGATGTTTGAATTTGTCTATCTTTCCTGACCACCTGCCTATCCCATTTTATAAGCTGGAGCGCTAACAAATTTAGCAAAAGAAGCCTAGCTTTTATAAAAGATCAAACGTATCATTTTATAAAGACACTCCCAATGATGGTAACTTGATTTTCTCAGGACCTGTAACTGTGGTGATAAAATTGCAGGTCTTGCTTTCAAGCCTTAATAATGTAAAATGCCTTTTAATGAAGATGTTGCTGAGTGTCTTCCTCATGAACCTGAACCAGTCATAAATTTGTTTTCCAGTCTTGATTGATATTGACTGATTCAAATAAAGTTGGTTTATTTTCAAATATTACAAAGGCGATCATCAGACTTCTTACTGGAGGTGGGAATTTCCTATGCTGTTTGAAATGTGTACGAAATACCTCTTTTTTCCCAACTGTTATTTTATTTTCCCATTGTAAAAGAAAATATGTTCATTCTTCTTAAAAATCAAAAGCAAATAAAAATTACACAGCAATAAAAAAGAATGAAATAGGGAATTCCCTGGTGGTACAGTGGTTAGGATTTGGTGCTCTCACTGCCGAGGCCCTGGGTTCAGTCCCCGGTTGGGGAGCTAAGATCCCGCAAGCCCCACGGTGCAGGCAAAAAAAAAGTAATAAAAGGAATGAAATGATGCCATTTGTAGCAACATGGATGGACCGAGAGATTATCCTACCGAGTGAAGTAAGCTAGACAAAGACAAATATCATATGATATCTCTTCTGCGTGGAATCTGAAAAATAAAAGATACAAATGAACTTATTTACAAAACAGAAATAGACCCAGAGACATAGAAAACAAATTTATGATTACCAAAGGTGTAGGGGGGGAGGGATAAATTAGGAGGATGGGATTAACGGATACACACTACTGTATATAAAATAGATAACCAACAAGGACCTACTGTATAGCACAGAGAACTATACTCAATATTTTGTAATAACCTATAAGGGCAAAGAATCTGGAAAAGAATGAATATATATATATATATATATATATATATATATATATATATATATATAAAACTGAAGCACTGTGCTGTACACCTGAAACTAACACGACATTGTAAATCAACCAGACTTCAATTAAAAAAAGAAAAGAAAAAAAAAAGGAGGAAGAAGAACAGAAGGAAAAGCAAAAAGCTTGTGACTCAGCCATCCAAAAACAGATTTTTACTTTAGCAAGGCTAAAAATTCTATCATGGTACATGGCCCAGGTGAAAAAAATATACTGATGTTCCTTCGTGGGTCTTATTTCAATTTCCTATGTGTATGGTACCTGGGGGTGGGCCAGCAGTGACAGTGTAGGTGTGATTTAAGGAACACCTTAAAAGACTGGTCTATCTGCACCCAAAGCTCTCTCTTGGCCCTCGGTGGCCTCGCCCTATCAGCTCTCCTGGCCTGAAATTCCCACCCTTAGCATCATGTCACTGACTCTGGATGAAGGTCCCCAGAATCCTCAGTAAGAATTTACCTGTAGGGTCTTCCCTGGTGGCTCAGTGATTAAGAATCCGCCTGCCAATGCAGGGGACACGGGTTCAAGCCCTGGTCTGGGAAGATCCCACATGCCGCAGAGCAACTAAGCCCGTGCACCACAACTACTGAGCCTGCGCTCTAGAGCCCAATAGCCACAACTACTGAAGCCTGCGTGCCTAGAGCCTGTGCTCCGCAACAAGAGAAACCACCGTAGCGAGAAGCCCTTGCACGACAATGAAGAGTAGCCCCCGCTTGCCGCAACTAGAGAAAGCCCACGCACAGCAACGAAGACCCAACGCAGCCAAAAAATAAATTAATTAATTTATTAAAATAAAATTTAAAAAAAAGAATTTACCTGTAGTCAACGTTGCACCTGAGGAGGACCTCTGTGAGCATTCACACTGCTGAAAGGTGCAAAGGTCCTGGCAGTCCTCTGTGCTCTCCGTGCTCTGTCAGAACAGCTTCTCATCCCTTGGAAGAGATCAGACCCTTGACTCAGGGAATAAGTCCTGGTGGGAGAGGCAGCCGGCAGCTCAGAGCAGATACTGTTGGTGGTTATCTCTCCATCCCGACCACCCCTATCTTCCTCTGGCGATCTCTGATGGGGTCGGAGTCCACTTCCCCATTCCTCCCTTCTCCCCACCTGCCCACTCTCTCCCCACCCTCCTGTGACTCAGGTGAGGATGGTTCCAACCCCAGGTTCAGGAGTGAATTATGAATGGTCTGAGCCTGTCCTCCTGGCTGTGGTTGGTTTCAAAGTGGACTCTTGACCAAGTTTCACCCAGTGTTGTGAGGGGAGGTTTGTTCAGGAACTGCTGAGAAAGATTTCCTTGTTTTTCAGAAAGTGACTCCCTAAGTCACTGCCTCTGGTGCTCCCTCGGAATGTGGGTGTGAGGTCTGGAAGCACTGCCGCCCTCTGGAGACCATGAGGGCCAAGCCTCAGGCAAAGGCACTAATACACTGCAAAATGCAACAGGAGTGGAGAGAGCCTGGGTCCTCGATGGGACCCCGAGCTGCTGAAATGTCAAATCTTGAGACTGGTTCTACCTCTGCACTTCCTGTCCTGTGATACATCCTAGACTGTTTGAGGATGTTTATTGCTTCTTTGTTTATTAGTATGAGTGGCCAAAACATCCTAAGTGGTATATTAGCCAAGTTTGTTGTTGCTGTTAATAGCCAGTTAGATCATCAGCTTGCTCACCCAGGAGGTGTTCTGTGTTTCTACTGTTTGCGTGCAGAGGGTCTGTTCTACAGGCTGACCAAGGGCTGGGAACATGGGTCTTCATCTCTCTGCATCTTGTTTCCTTCCCTATGCCGTGACAAAACCAAGGGGCATGCGAGTGGCAATCACTGTGCTTGGTATTGAGGAGAACTGCGCCTTGTTCCAGAGGAGTTTCCAAAAGGTGGACTTGGAGAAGGGAGCATCTCGTATACTCAAAGGTGTTGTGGGCCGTGTCTTTTTTACTCTTATGTCTAGTAGCTTAAGATCGCCAGAGTCCCCAGTAAGTTTTGCCTTGTGGGGAAAGGCATGGGGTGTCAGACTAGAGAGGTAGGAGGCGGAGGATTAAAAACAAGGAGATCAGGATTTTAATCGTAGGTCCATCACTTAGTTACTATGTGACTTGGCATGAAGTCCCTTTCTGAGTCTCAGTTTCCCCCAGGGGTTATTAAAGCCTCTTGCCTATGAGATGACGAAATCCCTGATGAAGAGTATTTATGAATAATAAAGGGTTATTTCAAGTGGAATGACATTTTGGCCAATTGGAATCTTCAATCTGTTGGAAGGTCTCACTGTAGTCTTTAATGGAAAGAGATGATCACCAGAAAACACATGGATACTAGGAATGTGTGTGTGTGTGTGTGTGTGTGTGTATGTGTGTGTGTGTGTGTGTGTGTGTGTGTGTTGGGGGGGGTGTCTTGTAAATTTCAGGCTATTTTGGAGTCAATTCACATGCACATCAGCCTCCTATCTTTCTCATCTACCCTGAATGAAATCTACATCTAGATGCAATGAGAATGACTGTGGGCCCCACAATTAGGTTCACTGAGCTACAGTTACTTATGCAGAAAGTAAACCAGACTCAAGTTTTGGAAAGATTTTCAATATAAAGAAAGGACATTTTAAAAAATTTGAGTTTAACCCATCTTTAACTAGAATATCTCAATGTCCCAAACCTTGAAACCAGTGAATTTGTATAGGACTTGGAGTCTAGACCACACAAGATGCATAGTACAAGTGTCATGAGAGAGACCAGCATAGAATCAACACCTGATCCACCCGTGGCTTGGTTATATGCCATCTTGTAGCTACTTGGCATTGTTCCCTGTGTGTCAATCGCTCCTCACAGCCCCTTCCCCAATGAAAAACTAAGCTCCTTTAAGGACTGGAACGTAGGTTATCCAATTTTTGTGCCATGCCTCAGCTGTCCAGCACTCAGCTAATATCAGAAGCTCAAAAATATTTATCGGTGGTTGATTGGAGAGTCATGAGACAGTATTCGAGACTTCTGGTTCACCACTTCCCTGGAGTCCCTGATCCCCACTGTATCGTAATTCTGAACGTGGAATGATAACAGAGTCCAGGACAGAAATAAATGCATGTCTGTGTTTGTTAAGTATGCTTTCATTATACATCTGAAGAATGGATCCTTCTAATACAGTCTGTACAGTGCTTATCTGTCTGAACAGATGAAAAGCCGTCTAATGCACATTGAATCGCATGGTTGGATTAGGTGATGATCTAGCCAGTTTCCCAGGCAGGCCACAAAATTCTGCCTCGAGTTGGTGTACTTAGAAATGGGTTAGAAGTTCTGAAGTGAGAGTGACTATGGATGCTATAGTCCTGCAATTATCTGGCTCAATATGAGTTAAACGAATGCATCTTCTTTCTGAATATATGTTCATTAGAGAAAACTTAGAAAATACAAACTAGCAAGAAAGAAGAAACTAAAAGAATACCTGTAACCCCTCCACCAGGAGATAACCACATTTAATTTACACATAATTATCTAGTGAGATTGAAATATAAATATAGACAATTTTTTTTAACAAAAGAGCTATTATTGACAACTGAAATCCAAGTACTTTCTTGTCTCTATGGTAAACAGTTGTGAGCAAAACATATATTCCTGTTTCTGTGCCAAACTATACCAGGACTAGGCACAAATAACCTGCTGCTTGCTCCAGAAAATACTTGCTTACTTATCAAGATCAACAGTTTGCTCGACAATGTTTGTTTCAAGACCGTACCTTACTGTGTCCATCAATCCAAAGCTGTTATGTCATAAATCGTTCAATCCCCACCAGTTCCCCACCTGGTGAGACCCATCTTATAATCAGTCACTCAGCTCTGGCGTAAAGCCCTGTGAACATCCTCCTCCGGCAGCTTCCCCTTTCTGCTCTACTGCTAAGACTCTGTATTCTTCTTTATTGAAATAAATCTAATAAACTTAGCTTTTCTTAATCAAGTTTCTCTAGTGTGTTTTTTTTTTGTTTGTTTTGGTTTAGTTTGGTTTGGGTTTTTTTGGGGGGGGGTGTAATTGTCAGCTGACACTCTTTATACTGTTTTTCTAATGTTTTTTCTTGCTTATATATCAAGAACATCTTTCCAAAGCCCCTTTTCATCTATGACATCAGTCTTATGTATCTTAATCCATTTAACCAATTCCCTATTACTTGGTCCTTAGGGTTTTCCTAATTTTTTACTCTGATAATCAATGCTATAATGAAGTTCCGATTGGTGAGATTCTCTGTTACCTCTATTTTTTTCCTTGGAATAGATTTCTGGAGGTGATTTGCCAAATCAAAAGACATGCAGATTTTAAGGCTCCTGATATATAGTATTGCTAACTTTGCCTCCAGATTGTTCCAACTTATTCTCTCACCAGAAGAATATGAGTGCTTATGTTTTCACATCATTGCCAGTATCGGGTTGTATTATTTTTCAATTCTTCTCAGTTTGAGAAGTGAAATATATCTGACTGCTATCTATTTGTCTACTTGTTGAAGATCTCTCCCAAGTGCACAATTCCATTTTCTTTACTGACTTTAGGTTTTCTCTCTCTTGGAGAGCACAAGAAACTGTGCTCATGTCTTCCTCTGTAATTCAGTTGCTACATACCCATGAGGCTGCCACATCATGGAATGAGTTGAGTATAAACTGTTTCTTGAGGAAGTTGCTGATCCCCTTGTAACTTCTTGGTATAGTTTTAAAGTAGAAGGGGAAAAAATGTAGAATTCCTCCTTTAAATAAAAGAAAATTAAAAAATAAAAAACACATCCTTACTTGAGGCCACATAAGAGTAAGCCAAGTGTACACCCTGCCAGTATCGTCTTCAGGGTATTGGGAACATAATAGGGGAAGGTGTATTTGTGTGTTGGTGGTGGGGAAAGACAGGGGTCCTCGCTGGCTTGCAGCTTTGGAAACATTAGTACTGGGCTTGTGAAGTGTTATTTTCTACTAGAAATTTCCACAAGAAATTCTCACCATTCATTGAGCTTTTGACCTTCAGAATAAAGTTGGGCCCACCCTTAGGGAAGATGAGTGTGGATAAAGGAAAGAGAAAGGAAAATGGCAAGTTGGCAGGTCCCCCGCTGGGATTTGTAAAAATGTGGTAGGAAAGTGACGAGAGAGAACCTGAAATCCAGATCTGTATTTCTAGGGTAATGGTCTCCAAAGTACTGTGACATCTAAAATAAAACCCAAGAGACAGACAGATCTTCGATCTTAAATCCTAGATTAATTAATGGGGAAAAGACACTTGACATTCACCCGGAACCAAAGGACTTTTGGAAAACGGTGGTCTTCAGTCTTTCCTTTCACACCCACCACATTCTCACGATCACATGACTCCTTGAGCACAATCGCTTATCACAGCGTCAGTGATTCTCAGAGGATTCTCAGAAAAACAAGCCTAGATAGTACTATCTGGCCCTTAATTTATCAAGATGCCATATAACCTGAAGACACACACTAGGAGAAAGATGAGGAATGGGGACAAGCATGAGACCCTAACTGAACCACTATATAAACAAAGACCATAACAGGGCCAAGTTCAACATCTAAAAGAGACATGGAGCCCAAAAGCTATGATGTGGTTATTTAATTCTAGAAAAGGGAACTACGTGAGGGTGTTGCGAGGGGTAGTGAAAGGAGCAGTTAAAATGTAAATTGCCCACTAGACACTATTTTAAAATGCTTTTTTGGAGTACCTTACAAGGAGCTCCAAAGTCAGTAATAAAAGACCCTCGTCAATGGATCAAGGCAGAAAGCCTACTGGATCATCAGTGAGACCAGCTGACCCAGAGCTGCCCTGGGAGATGAAACGGAGAGACAGTGGAGAGGCAGTTCTTCTTCTTTTTAACTCTGTAAAAGTGAAGAAAGACAACATGGGCATCCTCACTTCCTCTTCTGAAAGACATTGTTATAAACAGAGACTCAAACACAAATAGGACTAATGGACCCAGGGCAACAGAAGGCAGCAAGAGGCATCTTGTGGGAGTGGGGAGGAGCCACTAGATACAATTCATGCTTAAAAGATGAGAATAAGCTTCCCTAAGAGGGGCTTTAAATGCACCGTATAAGCAAAACACAGCCCCAGTTGCACCCAGAGAATATTGAATTCTGAACTATTATTAGTAGCTGCTTCTCTGAGATACAGGCTCAAGGCTACTGTGGCCAAATAGACCAGCCAAATGCTAGGCTTCCTCTGGAACAGCCTTGGCCATGACACACAAAGCCTTGCCTCCCCTCGTGCAAAACCAGGGTGTGGTCCCTCCTGTCTACACTTCCGATGGCCACATCCCAAGGAATATTAATGATAGTAACAGCCACCATCTTGAAAAATGCTTACCCTTGGGTCCTTATGTGCTAAATAGTTATTGCAAATTCTTACAGCATTCCTGTAATGTATTCTTTTTTTTTTTTTGACGGATGGGGAATCTGAGGCCCACAGCAGTTAAGTCGCTTGTGTCCACAAGCCAGTAGGAGCTAGGATTTCAACCCAAAAGACTGGTATCAAGTCTTAGAGGTGAGGAAGACATACCAGAACAAAAAGAGTCATCCTTGATCTGAAAGGCAGGGATGTGACATGTTCATACCTCAAGTAATGAAAAATGGTGTGGGTTGAACACCAGGTAGAAGTGTCAACCAAGTAACACATAGTATGGGAAACCCTGAAGCAGCTAAAATTTAAAAATATATTGTTTAACAACGTATCTTGGAAACTGTTCTGTGTAAGTACATTGAAATCTCCCTCAGTTGTTGGTTTTACAGCTGCAGTTTTCATTGTATGGATATATTTTTATTTGTTGATTTATTTGTAAATATTTTTAATCGAAAAAAAAATGCACACAGAAAAAGGCATGTAGTTCAAAAGTCATTACAATGAAAAATAGGTGACTTTCCTACCCTACACACTCTCACCCCCTTCCCAGAGGCCACCACTATTAGCAACTTTTTGTATTTGCTTCCGGAAATTTTCCATGTGTGTACACACACACACACACACACACACAGCGTTGCACGTCAAGTTTTTTTATTTGTTTGTTTTGTTTTGTTTTGCGGTACGCGGGCGTCTCACCGCTGCGGCCTCTCCCGCTGCGGAGCACAGGCTCCGGACGCGCAGGCTCAGCGGCCATGGCTCACGGGCCCAGCCGCTCCGCGGCAAGTGGGATCTTCCCGGACCGGGGCATGAACCCGCGTCCCCTGCATCGGCAGGCGGACTCTCAACCACTGCGCCACCAGGGAAGCCCCTCAAGTTTTTTTTTTAATAGAAATACAGGATACATGGGAGTATGTGCCTGCATCAAATTTATTTTATCAAAAATGGGGGCACAATGCTTTTTATGTTGCATTTTTTTTTTACTTATATCTTGGAGACCTTTCCATATCAATACATATTTCACATTCTTTGGAATATCTGCATGGTGTTTCACTATTTGAATGTAACTTAATTCACTTAACCAGTCTACATTTAATAGGTATTTAGGTCATTTCCAGTCTTTTGCTGTTGAAATAACGCTACAGTGAACTTCCTTGAAGGTATTTTTGAAAATGTGTGAGAAATATTTGTAGGGTAAGTTCCTTGTGGTATGCTTATCAGATGCTGGGGATGTGCATTTAATTAATTTATTTTAATTGTATGTCTTATTTTAAAGAGAAAACACACTTTGCGTGGTTCAAAAATTAAAATACTATAACAAAATAAATATTGGAAAATTTCACCCCCTTCCCTGTCTCTGATCATTTTACTACCTTCACCATCTGTAAGTAAAGACTTTAGTAGGTTCTAGTGAATCCTTCTAGATTGTTCTTTATTCAGATGCAAGAAAATTAAAATATATCTATTCTTATCTCCTTCTCTTACCCCAAATACATACTAAATACACTATTTATACATTAAATTTTTTACTTAATGCATCCTACAGATCTTTTCATATAAGTACATAGGGCTCATCCTCATTATTATTATTTTTTTTACAACTGTGTATTACTCCATAGTGGAGATGTTCCATAACTTAATTAGTCCCCTTTTGATGGACACTGGAGTTATTTCCAAATTTTTGATGTTGCAAACAACACTGTAATGAATAAACATGTACATACCCCATTTTACACTCATAGGAATAGTTCTAGGAAAAAGCATATAGCATGCTACCTTGGTGTAAAATAGTAAGGTGAAACAGAATTATATATCTGTGTTGGCTGGCAAATTTTTAATAATTCCTTGGAAGGATAAATAAAAAACTACTATTAATGTTCCTTGCTGGGAAGGATAGGAACTGAACGGAAGCAGAAAAGGTAGGAAGGAAATTTTTCTCTGTACACATTTTTATATGTTTTAATTGAATCATGTGACCATGCTACAGTGCTACCCACCAATTTTGAAAATTATGTAATATGTGGCAGAATCTGTTTATGACAGGTTCGGATGAACTCATAGGGTTTATTCTTTAAAGCCAGACCATTCACGGCATCTTTAGGCTCCGGAAGCAAAGTTATAAATGGCCATAATGCTTCTCCCCCAGATTCAGCCGTTAGTGCTCAACCTGGCTTGTAGCATGACCATCTGCATCGATTGTCATGTGTTTTCTTCCCCAGGTGGTTAATTGAATATTGCTAGCATTAGCCCCTCTTCCTGGAACCCTAGGAACATTAGAAACACCAGCTAAGAGGGCCTTCTACAGAATTCAGTTAAGAACTGTAATCGATAGATAATACCCTTTATCACATGTAGATCGGAGCCAAGGTCTGGTGAAGAGATGATGCCTGGCTGTGGGGAATCCCAGGGCAGCCTTGGTTTGCAAGGCCCCGCCCACTTGGCCCATGTGATATGGAACCACGCACTGCTTTGTGTTTCATGCCCCACGGGTACCCCTTGAGGGAACCCCACGGACCTGCTCTCGCCTCAGTCCTCTTCTTGGCACCACTACTTCTGTGAGCACGCAACAGTCTCCCACCACTAGGATCTTCTGGAATGTTAGGACCACACACTGTAAGCTGGTGCTGCCTTGTTTGTTTTTCTCTAACAGTGCTCCCTCATCAATGTCATGCTACAATCTGCCCAAGGTACTGGGGGAATTCAATCCATGAAGCTTCTCTGATCATTTTTCTCCCTCTTCTCAGTCCTCCTCCCCCTCTTCTAACAACACTTCATGTGACAATTAGGTCCCTAGTAGCTTCCCTGCCCCTTAGGTTTACAGCCCCCTTCTATATCTGTATTATAATTTCATTATACCTGAGTTTATTCTACATTATATTACATCACACAAGATTATCTCTTTTTTGAAATTAAAGCCAAAAATAAAAAGCCATTGCCTCTATTAGAGGATGAACCCGAAGCTGAAGTGACAATAGATCCAATAAATCATATGAATAGCATCTTTGCTTTTTCACATATCCATGTGTTACGGGTTGAATTATGTCCCCCCCAGAAGATATGTTGGAGTCCTAACCCCAGGACCTGTAAATGTGCCTTTATTTGGAAATAGGTCTTTGCAGATGTCATCAGGTTAAGATGAGGTCGTATTGGATTAGGGTGGGCCCTAATTCAGGATGACTGGCAACCTTATAAGAAGATGAAAATTTGAACATAGACACACAGGGAACACAGCCACGTGAAGACAGAGGCAGAGATTGGAGTGACGCTGCCACAAGCCAGGGAGCCACGAGAAGCCACCAGAAGCTGGAAGAGGCAAGGAGAGACTCTCCTCTATAGGCTTAGGGAAAGCAGGGTCCTGCCAAGGCTTGGATTTTGGACTTCCGGCCCTCAGAACTGCGAGGGAATACACTTCTGTTGTTCGAAGCCACCCAGACTGTGGTACTGTATTACGGAAGCCCTAGGAAATGAATAGACCATGCATCTGTTTCATTTCTAAAAAGGTCCTGTGTGTGCCCCTTCCCAAATCTGTTTCCACATAGTCCAGCCAAAACGGGATGTCAGTCAAGCATCTTCAGAGAGGCTGTCTGGCTGCATCAAAAGTGGGATCTCCGTGTCCTGTGCCCTCAAGTCTGAGACCAAGTGGCCTGTTCATGTCACCTCCCTGGCATCCCCCCCCTCCCCCCCCCGCCGTAAGCACTGGAGGGCATCTGCACTGAACGGGTGCAGGTGATGTCCTGGGAAGTCCCAGGAGATCAGAGGTGTGGCTCCATGAAGTTATTTTATGCATCATCCCACATCCAAAGGGCTTCTCAACCCTGTCATGCCCTGGCTCCAGGCAATTTGGAAAACACGTCTTCCTTTGCTTCCTTCCACCTCCTCCTGCGAGGACGCACCCACACAGCTTTGTCCACCCCAAACGCCTTTGAGCTCTGCAGTGACGAAGGGCAGAGAAGACCCATTTTCAAAGCCATTTGCCTGAAGAGCACCTGGAATATTTATTTAGCAGATTCTTCCTTCAGATTTCCTTTCAGGTGATCACGGATTTGGCAGAGATGCCCTTGGCGACTCCTCAAAGAACACAAATCAAAACGCCCCATCCTCCTGCCCCATAATTACGTTATCCAGTAACTCCCCGTGAGCCGGTGATAAGAGGAAATCTACCCAGTGGGTGCTCGACAGGTGGCCTTAAAAGGTTTAAATTGCCACTTGAAGCTGGGCTGATGCAAAGGGTCTGTGCAGGTGTGACTTGGGTAGATGAGGACAGGACACACTCGATCAGGACGCACAGCGAGCGCTGGAGGGGATGGGCAAGTTTCTTCCCCGGGTTCACCTTTCTTTACTGACCCGGATGCTGAGGCAAAAGCCTGGGCAGCCTTAGGACGGTGGGTGGCACCCGGGAGAGGTGCTGCGGATTCTGCTTTCTTTGGCCACGTGGTACCATCTCGAACCACAGACCAATCCATGTCAGGACCTATTCCGACAAGACCCCCAAAGAGCCCCTTAGGGTGGTTTTAGAATTTCAAAAGGCTCAGCTCACTTGGGACTTAATCTTTCAGATACTGTTCCAGCCAATTGGTCCCAGCCCTAAGCATCCATCTTCAGTTATGTTCCCCTCCTTTCATCCTGTGGAAATTTGCAGAAGTTCTTGTGCTATATTGGTTTCTTTAGGTCGGGACCTCTGCTCCCTCCCCAAACTCATGTTTTTATTATGTCTTCAGAATTTGGAGGGCCTCCCACCCGTCTTGGGCCATCTCCACACTCGAAGCTTCTTGACATGGCCTCATATTTCTTTTTCTCTATGCCGTGCATAGTCTCCTTAGGATACCTTTCTTCTACCTCGGTGACCGCTACCAGCTACCAGCTGTTTTACTGGGGCCACTTGTTAACACCCAGTCTTCTCCACGATTAGGAGCCACTTGAGGTCAGGGGAAGTGTTTTCCATTTCTCTGTGTTCCTGGCAACAGAATACTACATTTATCAAACTATATACTATTATTATTAAATGATACCTATTTAACTCTATTTATTAAGTACACTATAGGTACTTAATAAATGTTTCTTTTTGTCCAAGTAATATTTGGTTTCTGTTTTGTTTTGTTTTATTGAGGGATAGTTGATTTACAACATTTTATTAGTTTCAGGCGTACAGCATTATGATTCAGTATTTTTGCAGATTATACTCCATTCTAGGTTATTACAAGCCTATAATTCTCTGTGCTGTACAGAATATTTGCTTATCTATTTTTATACATAGTAGTTTGTACGTGTTAATCCCATACCTCTAATTTGTCTTCCCCTCTTCCCCTCTCCCCACTGGTAACCACTAGTTTGTTTTCGATACCTGTGAGTCTGTTTCTGTTTTGCATATCCATTCATTTGTGTTGTTTTTTATTTATTTTTTTGCGGTACGTGGGCCTCTCACTGTTGTGGCCTCTCCCGTTGCGGAGCACAGGCTCCGGACATGCAGGCTCAGCGGCCATGGCTCACGGGCCCAGCCGCTCTGAGGCATGGGGGATTCTCCCGGACCGGGGCACGAACCCGTGTCCCCTGCATCGGCAGGCGGACTCTCAACCGCTGCGCCACCAGGGAAGCCCCTTGTGTTGCTTTTTAGATTCCACATAGCTAATACGTGTTTCTTGATTGATCAGTTGGTAAAAGGGTTCCTCTCAGCGATGACATCTACGCCTGAGCCAGGAGCCCAGCACTCAGCTCACATCATTTCTCTGAGGCTTTCCTCTCCCATGTGCTGCAGCTCCACATCGGCTCACGAATTCCTGGAATGCTGAAAGAGACCTTAGAGTTTTCCTAAGGTTTATTACAGCAGGAGCAGCTATTGACTGAAATAAAGGATTTGAGGAACAAATATAGTTGGAAAACACTGAGTGAAAGAAAATCTGAATAAGTCCTTCACTGTAGAACTTCTCTGAAGTGAACTTCTAATATTATATTAGCCCATGATATGCTAGGATGTGTTGGGAATCTCTGAGAAAGGAATAGAGTGCCATTTCTCAATGCCCTCTCACTGCACCCTCACAGTGGAACCCTTTTCTCTCAAAGCTTCCCCTTGGACTCGGTTCTGTGGAACTCACCGTGGGACCCTGACCCACCACAGGCCCCTCGTCCTGCAGGTGGGAATTCACATCCTTGGATCACAGCGCCATCCCAGCAGTGAGGCTGCCTGCCTCCGGCTCAGTCTCTCCATCTCACTCAGGCTCCATCTTGATCTGCTCCACCACTTCTGGCCACACCACTAATTTAGCGCTTTGCATGGTTGGTCGTGTATGCACTTCTGTCTAGAACGAAATTATAACTTTCCTAAAGGGAGGGGCCATTTCAACACTCTCCTCATCTCCTCCTGAGTGCAGAGAGTCGGGCACGGGGCCAATATACTCTGACCGAAGACAGAACGGCAAAGAAATGAGTGAGGGAGGTAAAAGTTTATCACAGTGTTTTGAAAAGGGATCTTATATACCTCTTTGGGGACTAGAATAGATGCACCATCATTATTCTATGTTCCACTAAACAGGAAAATGCTTTCCATGACCTCACCATAATACTTCCCCATCATCAACTGTAAGGAGTGCCCTAATTTCAGGGCTGTTAAAAACAAATCTGTATCTTAAAACATTGATGAAATACAGCAAAGACATTTACTCAAAGCAAAACTCAGTTCTACAGATAACCTCGTTCCACTGGAAACTCATTTCGAAATTTCCCAAAGCCTCCGAGTAAGAGAGGAGTGGGCAGGGAGTGGGGAGAAAGAAAGGTCTGTAGTCACAGGGCTAAAGAAGGACAGTGAAGGGAATTCTGCCAAAGGCCAAAGTTGTAAGTGCCTTGAGGTTTTCAAGGGTGGTGACCATTGCCATTGGGCGGACTCCAGCTGAAACCCAAGAGGCAGGGCACACAAATGGCATCACTTAATCTGAGATCGGTAATGACATGTTTGTACTGGATGGAAGGGATGCCATTGTGGCTTCAGTGCAGTGGTTGGGTTGTTGTGGACGGAGGGTGGGGAAATGTGTGTCCTGGGTACAGTTGTGCCATGGCCCTTGGAAGCTAGCCAAGAGGGTTCGTGTGTGTTTCTTGGTAGTTGGGAGTCTCTGGGTTAAAAACATTTTCTCAAAGAACCTCAAACAAAAGCAGCAATTGCTCATGCTGAACCTGCGAACCAGAGGCTGAGACTGACCTGCCAATGGCCAGGGGGTAATGCTCTAGAGTTGATCTGAACATCTTCACTATTTTTTTTTTTTTTTAACGGAAGGCTTCTTTCTCTGATTGTGTAAACACTGGGACCAGAAGTCATTTCCCCATTGCCAGAACACTGTCCAAATTCACGAGTTCGACATTTCAAACCAGACCCATGGCCTCAGCGGTCAGGTTGGTTTTCCTTTGGCCAAACACAACCTTCTGCACTTGGACAGGGCAGCCTGGGGTAGAAGGGCACTTACAGGGCTTCTTCAAAGGGACTCCAAAATCTTCTGGGAGAGAAAAGAACTCTTTCCAGAGGGATATTCGTGATTAAGTGCAAATGAATCCGAAACACATGGATCAAATTTCCCTGAAATTACACACAGTTTTAAAAATTAAGGGGGGAAAGGGAATGGGTTTTCTGGTAACCCCAAAACATCTGAAGAAGAAACACACACACTCGGGCACACAAAAATAAACCAAACGATGGTGTCTGAGGGCTCCTATAAATGCAGGCTTCAGCTGAACTTGTCCTTGAGTTACGCTAAGGCCTCCCCTTGGAGCAGCTAACATCAGCGAACACGAGAATCTGGGGCTGGGAGCCCATCTGCCACTGAAATGCCCCCAAATTTTGAAGAGGGAGTCAGGGCAGCCGGGGAATAAAGCCCATTTTCTGTCCGTTAAGCCTCTCCATTAGTTACCTTTACCTTTATGAATGTTGTCAAGATTTGGGCTTTAACATACATAACTTTAAATCAGTAATATCCTTCATGGTTCCATGATTTGCTGGCTCCATATGTAACCCCTTGGCCCGTTAAATTGGCTCCAACTCAGATCCCATGGTTCCTGTCCTTTCAGCTCTCTTTTTGCTGGGAAGGGGCATGGAGCAGAGGAGTGGGCAGGCAAGAGACATGAGAAGAAGCTAGAGAAAGAAGAAAAAACGGAATTCCTTCTACTGAAATTTCTCAATGTGGAACTCATTGTCTGTACTGGCTTTGAGGCAGGAAAAAAAAAAAAAAAACTAAGAGTTTAAATATTTGTTGAAGTCTGGATTTCTCCCTGCACCCGTCCCCACCAACCCCCACCCCCACCCCGCCCCGCCCATTCCCTCTTGTAAAATTAGAGCTGAAGCTAGCAGTTCACATCTCGCTCTTGAAATGTCACCAGCAACACTGCTATTATTCTGATTTTCTGGGCAACGCCCATCGGTTCCCGGCTGCAGCTCAATTAAGCGAACTCCGCTTCTCTCCGCTCCGGCTTGACAGCTGCATTGAATTTGGGTTCGTGGGGTGATTTATCGGGCCCGCTGATGTCCAGCCACGTGATTCTGGAGTGCAAAAAACCCTGGAATGCACCAAGAAGCAATATATGCATTATTAATAATAATAATAATAAAGATAAATGTCAGCCCCAAGTGACTCCGGTGACCCCTGCCACTCCATTTAACATTTTAACGGTGGCGTGTGGCCCCTGCGTGGCACTCGGTTCTGTCTGGTGCCTTCAAGGAGGCTAAGAAAAGGTTATTTGTCAAATGCTGGGTCAGAGTTGGAGGGGGAGGGTGGGTATTTTTAAAGCTCTAGGTCAGCCCAGCCCAGCTGCATTCCTGTCCCTGTCATTGAAGGAGCTGAACTTTGTCACATTATTAAGCTGTCAGCAACACCAGGGCGTTGTTTAGATTTCTGGTGGGAACTCCTCACACATGCTCCAGGGCTCCATGGGGATTTTATCAACACTATTGTAAAACATGCACAAATGAGCTGTGCTGGAATTGCCCTGGGAAGACCAGGCTGCCAGGCCTCATCGGGCGGCAGTACCAGAGCCGGGCTCTTGTGCTACCCACAGCACCCTCCCCAGAGCCCTCTGCAAACACCCATGCATGGCAGGTCCCTCCTTTCTGCTGGGTCCCTTCTTCCTGAGTGCTGATGGTCGAGAGTCCTGCTGTGGCCTCAGCCAGACTGGACACGGAGAAGCTCTGAGTTCAGGTTCATGTGGCGCTGATGTGGCCCAATGGGGCTGTGGTCCAAGTCCAAGTTCAGCTTCCCCGTTTATCTCTTTCCCCCCACAGGCCAGTTCCTCCCTCACCCCTGAGAGCCGAACGTTCCCTCATTGTTCATCTTCCAGTCTGGGAGCCGGGAAACCTCCGGATACAAATTAGGGAGGTTGAATGGTCAAGAATTATGGGGTAGGGTAAGACAGGAATAAAGACACAGACCTACTAGAGAATGGACTTGAGGATATGGGGAGGGGGAAGGGTAAGCTGGGACGAAGTGAGAGAGTGGCATGGACATATATACACTACCAAACGTAAAATAGATAGCTGGTGGGAAGCAGCTGCATAACACAGGGAGATCAGCTCGGTGCTTTGTGACCACCTAGAGGGGTGGGATAGGGAGGGTGGGAGGGAGGGAGACGCAAGAGGGAAGAGATATGGGAACATATGTATATGTATAACTGATAAGCAGAAACTAACACACCATTGTAAAGCAATTATACTCCAATAAAGATGTAAAAAGAAAAAAGATAACATTAAAAAAAAAGAATTATGGGGTGCACTCTCTCTGTAAGGAAGGGCTGTATTCACAGGGGGCTGGAATCCAGAGTTGGGCTTCAAATTTTAGCTCTCAGCAACAAGACTCCAGGGAAGGGGCTCAGGGCTGGGGGTTTCCAGCAGCCCTCAAATCACATCACGGCGCGCAGCCCACACTTTGCGTCCATATGGAGCTGCCGCCAAATAGGGCATAAAGGGGCGGGGAGAGGACCAAGGGCAAAAATGAGCAGTATGATACTAACACACCGTTGTAAAGCAATTATACTCCAAAAAAGATGTTAAGGGCTTCCCTGGTGGCGCAGTGGCTGAGTCCACCTGCTGATGCAGGGGACACGGGTTCGTGCCCCGGTCCAGGAAGATCCCACGTGCCGCAGAGCGGCTGGGCCCGTGAGCCATGGCCGCTGAGCCTGCGCGTTCGGAGCCTGTGCTCCACAACGGGAGAGGCCACAACAGTGAGAGGCCCGCGTACTGGGGAAAAAAAAAAAAAAAAGATGTTAAAAAAAAAATGAGCAGTAATGAGAACACCGGCAAGGACAGTCCAGAATCCCTGAGGTCTTTATAAAGCTAGGAAAGCATTGTTCCCAGCACACACCACAGCCAACCCCACTACTGGAAGAGAAGAAGGGAGGACAGCCCGGGACTCTTGGGATCCATTTAAATAGCTGGCTAGACTTGAGCAGGGTGAAAAAACCCTGTCCCCTATTGGCTCTGTGACCTCAGACCACGGCCATCTGTACAGTAGATATAGAAGCAGCACGTGCCTCGTGGGCTGTTGTGAGGACCAGACCAGATAACGGAAATATCAATGTTGATTATACTCTGCCACACTGGTATTTTAAAGAAAGCAGATCTGGGCCCTGGTGCTCCTTGGTGTGTCTGGCTTATCCTGCTCTGACTTGGGGCTGTGTTGCTAACTGGCTCTGTGAACTTGGGAAATGACCCTCTGACCAGCAAGGAAGTTGCCCTCATGACTCAGTCCTCCTGTAACGTCTGTGATTCTTTTTCAACTTGCGTGATCAAAAACAGCACGAAGGAGTCAGAGCCACTGTTCAGAACCCCGGGTCCACATGGGACCGAAACCACGTAGGCAGTGACACTCGCACAACTGAGCACCCCTTAGCACGCCTAAGTGACAACACACGGCCACTTCACCGCCCCTTTCCAGGGCACACAACACGGGGGTGGTCCCCGCAGAGAAGTGGAAAAGATCGTGTACCCGCTCAGAGGATTCTTTTCCACATAAGAAGAGCCCCAGATCTTTCTCCAGACTTTCCACTGCCGACAACTTTGTCCATCACCTGGCAAAGAACTCCTCAGGGATGGGACACTTCTCCTAACAAGGTCCCTCGTGACCACTGTGGGGCGCCTGTTAACAACCTCATTAGATTGGGTTTGTCAGACGGATGCTCTGGGCACATCAGGTAGAAGCCACAGGCCTCTCCCAAGACACGGAAGGCATTACGATTTCCCCTCCTTTCAAGTTTGTGGAGGTGGATATTGTTAATGACAAGCGAAGATGCTACCACGTTTATTGACAAGCAAGGCAAATCATCACTCGTGGGCACGAGACACCGAGATACTGGGACAGGTCACTGATGCATCGTGGTTCAGACTTAGGATTTAGGTGGAGGGACACAGAGCTACGTCCGGGTCTGCCATCATGTGACCCTCAGCAAGCCACTTCCGCTCACCAGACCTCCTCCTCAATTCAGAACGGAAAGTATGAGGATGCACCTGCCCTCCTTAAAAGGCTCTGGGGACTAGGAATAATAAGTGGAAGTGAGCTTTTAACAACACCCGTCTCCAAGAGGATTTCATAAAACAATACACCTAAAGTTCTTGATACAGAGGTAGGCATGCAGTAAGAGCTCAATAATTATTGGCTATTGTTATCATTGTCAATCTGTCTCCTTTCTAGGTGTAGTTAGTGCTGGATGCTGAGCTGGATGCCATGAAAATATTATTTCACTGAATCCTCACAACTTGACGGGGACTGTATTATTTTGCACATTTTACAGGTGAGGAAACTGAGGCTCAAGAAGATAGTTTCTTTCTCAGGTCCTCTAGATGGGGCAGAGATTCATACCCATGCCCTCTAACTCCCAAGCTGGTGCTCCTTCATTTCTAACTAAATAAAGTAATGTGCACAGACATACAATATTGTTGATAACTCTTACCAGTATTATTTCACCAAAGACCCTGGCTTCCTAGTATAATGTCTATCAGTTAGGATTCCATTCATTTGGCCACATGCAACAGGACACTCAGTTATCAGTGGCCCAGGTGATAAAGGCATTATATTATTTTACACAAACACAAGGATGGAGGAAGGTGGTGCTAGGTTCAGCAGCTCTGTGAAGTCGGAACACCAAGGAGCTCGGTTGGCATTTCTCTGCTTCTCTGGTCTTCCCCCTCATTTCTGCAAGATGGCTGCCAAAGGGCCAAACATCACATCTTCACACCACAGCATCCCAACAAGGAAGGAGGGGAGGGGTCAGAAGAGCTTTTTCTCATGCAACTTCCTTTTTTGTTATTATGAGAAAAATCTTTTCCAGAGGCTCCCAACAGAGTTCTAGTTATGTCTTATTGGCTGAATTGAGTCAGTGGCAAGGGGAAGAGAGTGGCTGTAATTGAACTAGAACAATCCAATCCATATCCTGAGACTTCAGGAAGAAAATTGGAGTTCTGGTTAGCAAGGGGAAGGGGGAAAAGTCAGCAGTATTGGGTGGTCAGTGATTCCTTTACATAGTATTCAAGCCCCGACTCCCTTCCCTACGTCATAGCCCACTCCCCTTCTCATCCCCACCTTTCATTGCTCTCCCATCGGACCCTGCTCTGGCCAGCCAGTCTCCTCATTACTTGACCCATATGCCATGCTCAGGCCCACTTGCACATTTCTTCTCTTGGAGTTCCCTCTGTTTACAATATCTTTCTCCTATACCTTTGCCAATGAAAATTCTATTCTACAATCAAGGACCGTCATCATTCATATTCATCCCCCATAAATGCAGTCCACACCAGTGTTGCTTTTTTATAAACTTGGGAACATTTAGAATTTGAAAGAAAGGGTGTCTAGCATGGTGGTTAAAAACAGGGACTTTACACCGCTACCCTGAAGGTATTTGATTCCTGCCTATAGTATCTACCAGCTGTGTGACCTTGGGCGAGTCACGTGGTCTTTCTGGGCCTCAGTTTCCTCATCTGTCAAATGAGATTAATAATGGCTTCTACCTCACGGGGTTGTTGTAAGGCCTAAAGGGATTAATGTAAATGACATTAGAGCAGTGTCTGACACATGGCGAATGCCATTTGTATATGCTCACTTTACTATTAAACTATCCCTTTCATTACTTAAATCCTAGGTTACAAGACTGAAGGAGAATATCCAGATCTATCAGTTCACATGGTAGTTATGTGGATTGAGGTCTAGAGCGTTTAAAACGGATATTTTCAAGGTCACAGGAGCAATTACGTACTGCTGGCAGGTCCTTGAAATACAGACATTTTGGCGCCAAGGGTGCTCTTTCGGAAACTTTGTAAAATGTTTCTGGACCTCTGGATCTGGGTTTCTCGAAGCCTGGGACTTCACCCCCATCAGAATCCTCATCAGAATCCTCTGGGTGCTTATTAAAAGTTATGATTCCTGGACCCCATCTCAGATTCTCTGAATAAGAGTCTCTATGTGTGAGGCTCACATCTGCTATTTGAACAAACTGTCCAGATGTTTTATGAACCAAAGCTTGGTACCTGCTGCCAGAGGGGTTGGCATTTCCTCCAGGGAAGACTCACATGGACAAGACCTAGGATAGGGAGAAGGATATCGCTAAGGACCCAGGCAGACCTCCATGGAGATGGGAAATTACAACTTAGCCAGGAAGGCGCAAGGTAAGGATCTCTTGGGTCTATTTAATCGCTGTCTGTCAGAGCCCTGTGGGATTTTAGAGACTGAGAAATTTGTCCAATGCCGTGAATTTTCTCAAAGGAATCATCTTGGGGAAGGAGACAAGATGGGAAGGGGCAACTCTCCTGAGACCTGTTTTATGACCCAACTCTCAATCTTGGGCATTTTTTTCCAGGGCTAATTCATGGAAAATGTCACTGGAGAAGTCTGACACTTGGAGGACAAATGGGCTGAAAGACCCTTGTATTTGTTTTCTTTGGTACATAACAGATTACCACAAACTTCACAGCTTAGGAAAACACACATTTATTATCTCACGGCTCCTGTGGGTCAGGAGTCTGGGCACAGCTCAGCTGGCTCCTCTGCTTCAGAATCTCTCACAAGGCTGCAAGTGAGATGTCATCTGGGGCTGAGGTCTAACCTGAAGGTTTGACTGGGAAGAATCTGCTTCCAAGCTTACGTGGCGGTTGGCAGCATTTAGCTCCTTACAAGTTGTTGGATTAGGACCTTGGTTCCTTGTCAGCTATTAGTGGAAGACTTCTGAGAGTTTCTGATCATAGGGGCAACTTCATTAAAGCCCACAAAGTTGTCTGCTACCAAGAAGGAAGTGACAACCTTTGTAACCTAATTATAGAAGTATAACCTGATCATATAACCTAATTAACATTGCTGTATTCTATTGGCTAGAAGCAGTTTACTCAAGGGAAGGGGAACATACAAGGCTCTGAAAACCAGTACATGGGGATCATTGGGAACCTCCATATTGAAAATTTTCTCTCTCAGCCAAAGTGGGTGAAACCATTGGAGAGAAGTGTGGATAATGTAAATACATGATGTGGGCAGGGTTATATTAATCCATATATACCACCTCTCAAATTACTTTACTACGTTAGCTAATCTCATATTTATTCATGAAATATTATTGATGAGGGTATAGCAGTAAGTATTTCCAGGCAAACTAGATGTATAAAACAGGGGACTTCCGCCAAGAGGATTTTAATCCAGAAGGGGAGATAAATTATTTTAATACTTGCTTTTAAATTCTCCCTGCCAAAATCCTCACTCTGAAGCCACTTCTGGGAGTAAGAGCACAGGATCTCCTAAAGGTTCCTATTAAATGCAAATATATTATCCTTGGACAGAGAACAGAAGTGATGCATTATATTTCAGCAAGATTTGGCTAACAGTCACAGAACAGGTGTAAGCAGAAACACCAACTCAGACATGGTGACAGACTGATGGGGACAATGTGGTCCAGGCCTTGGGGGGGCTATAGAAGGGCCTCTTTCTGACTGGGGAAGGGGCTGTGACAGCAAGTGCTGGAAGGGAATAGGCAAGCACACCACCAAAGGGATTCTTCACCAACAATTCCGTCCGGGGCGGACTCAAGTTTCAGCCAACAAAAAGTTAGCCAAGAAAGGTGCTTGGTAAAGTATAAAATCCTTTAACCAATACCCTCCATTTCCAAGCATTATTAATGCAAAAGGAAGTATAAAAGGAGGGTCAGTCATTACTTTCACGCACCCAACAAGCTTTTATTGAATGCTCTCTCTGTGCAAAGCATGGGGGCCCTGTCTCTGCTCCTGCGCAACTTTTTGTGGGACCACAAGCAAGGTAGCTCCACGCTTCCTTGTAATACTCAGGGAGAGTTTTCTATAGCTCCCATGGGAATCTGCAAAATACGGCCCCAGTCCTCCTTTCACGGAGCTCTCCTGGAGAGAACAATGAGAGAAGCCAGCCTGACATTTCTAAAGTGGGGGCCTCAAGTGAAAACCTCTTCTTGGAAAGACAGCAGGAAGAGAGGAGCCTGGAGGTTTGGAAACAGCATTTGATAACAATAGCAAGGGGACTGCTTTTCTGAGGGATTTAAACATGTGCACTGAACTCTAATTGGTGTGGGAGAAACTGGGACGTAGAGATGAATGGACCATCTATTGGAAGAAGGCCTGATGCATGCCTCCCAGTACCAGGCCAGGGACAGTGTGCCAGGCTCACTCCAAGCCAGGGAGGTGGGAGGGACAGATCTCTAGCTGAGGTTCCTCAGCAGAGTCAACTGCTTTGTGATCTCCAAAAATCACGTTGGTAGAAGAGAGGAGAGAATGTTTGCCCTGTGCTCTCTGATTCTTGTTCTAAGCAGCTGAAGTTCTTCATTAACACGACAAGATCTCTAGCCCACATCCAACCATGTTTTAACCTTGCCTATATTGGTCCTTCAAGTTCATGACAACTCATGGAAACCCCTTATGCAAATGAAGAGTGCCCAAACCAATGGCTCTGACCTAGACTAGCCTTAGGAGCGTCGGGCCATTGTCTTGGTGTTCAAGGGCTCTTGACATTCAGCTCATTCTGTGCAGCAGGCATGGCGGAGATCCTCAAAGATGGACATTCAGAAGCTCTGGCATCTAGAATGGACATCTAACCCCAAGGGCTCTAGAGGGAAGAATTGGAAATTTCAACAGAGATTTGAAAACTTAAGGCCCTAATCACAATGCAAAACTCGGGGCCAAATGAGGTAAAAAGGTGTTTCTCTATTAGCGCCAGAATAACTTGTCTCTCTCAAATCTTACCTTCTTCCATAGATGCTGAGTGACAAAAATTCGTGGCAGCTGGGGAGGAGAGACACAATCTAAATAGGTGGAGGGTCTCTTCCTGAGACTGTGCTCATGGTCTTCCTTTGTATTTTAGTTTGTCTCCGGATCTTAATATTTGTGATCTTTATACTATCAGAGAACAAAGACATACGTAACAGATGTCAATTTACTATGATGAGTTTATGTAATATTATGATTTGTTTTCTTTCACATTTCTAACGTTTACCCCTTTCCCCCCAATCATTTTTCTTCTGACGCATGAGGACACTACGTTAAGAATCACCAGGGTGGCATATATCCAGACAAAACTATAATTCAGAAAGATACATGCACCCCTATGTTCATAGCAGCACTATCCACAATAGCCAAGGCATGGAAACAAACTAAATGTCCATCAACAGATGAATGGGTAAGGAAGATGTGGCATACGTATATATATATATATATATATATATATATATATATGTATGTAATGGAATACTACTCAGCCATAAAAAGAATGAAATAATGCCATTTGCAGCAACATGGGTGGATCTAGAGATTATCATACCAAGTGAAGTAAGTCAGAAAGAGAAAGACAAATACGATATGCTATCACTTATATGCGGAACCTAAAATATGACACAAATGAACCTATCTATGGAACAGAAACAATATGATATCACTTATATGCGGAACCTAAAATATGACACAAATGAACCTATCTATGGAACTGAGCCACAGACATAGAGAACAGACTTGTGGTTGCCAAGCGGGAGGGGGATTAGGGGAGGGAAGGATTGGGAGTTTGGGGTTAGCAGATGCAAACTGTTATATATAGGATGGATAAGCAACAAGGTCCTACTGTATAGTACAGGGAATATCCTGGGATAAACCGTAATGGAATAGAATATGAAAAAGAATGTATATATATGTATAACTGAATCACTTTGCTGTACAGCAGAAATTAACACAACATTGTAAATCAACTATACTTAAAAAAAAAAAAAAGAATCGCCAGGGTGGGCGATTGATACGTGAGTACTGGGAGGGAGAAGCGTGGGCTAGGATGTAGAGGGGCTACTCACCCACTTCGAATCCCTCCTGCCCCCTTGAAACTATACTTATGAGCAGGAGAAAATCTATCAGATTGGCAGAAAAGTTATTAGAAAATGAGGAATCTCTGAATTTTAGAATAAAAGAGCCACTTAGAGATCCTCTGCTACAATCCGTTCTCAGAAGCCAAGAAAGGATAGTGAATGTACCCAGGTCACAACAAAGAGCGAAACTAGGATACAATGCCAGGTGTGTCTGGCTCCCAAGCTTAGATTCTTTCTCCATGCTGAGCCACCCCTGAGATGCTCAGACACTGACACCACAGAGGGATTCAAGCGTCAGACCCATTTCTCCTCAGGCCACTTGCAAAGGCCACTTTCTACCTGAGAACATAAATGTCTGTCCTGTCCTACAGTGGGTAGCATGTCCTAATTCCTGTTGTGTCTCTTCCCTGGTTTCCCCCCATCCCCTTATGTCCAGCCATTCCCTGGGCCCCAGTGGACAAGAAGAGGCTTGTCCAGTTGAGTTGAACCCCATGGTGGCCAAGTCCCCACCCGCCTCCCTTTTGTAGATTTCCCTATGCTAATCTTATAACAACTTACACACACGTATGCACAGAAATGAGCAATAGTTAACAAGAAGAATCTCAGTTGAGGGAAACGTGAATGTTTAAAAAGCAAAGCATATATTTTAGCTCATAGAGCGGGGCTGATCTGGAAATAATCTGGTTTCGATATGCCTCTCGTGTAACCCTTCGAAAATATAAGACCCTTGCAGAACTCCCTATCTCTAATTTCTTTTGTTGCAATTTTCCAATAAAATCTGGCCCTGGCCCAAGTTCTCAGAGGACTAATAAGGATAAGAATGTCCCTGATTTTCCTTCAAAATGAGAAATCATTTCAACGTGAGGAGTTCGGCCGCAGCTGGCACAATCCCCCTGGGTCTCTGGATTTCAGGAAAAGGGACCCGGGCCTCTTTCTCTGGCCATCCCAACAGCCTTCCAGACTTATAATTATTCAGTCAGCAGCCCAGAATTGTGGCCTACTTAGTTTTCCCTAAAAGCACTTAAGGACAGTTTAATGAAAGGAAAGAGCAGCAAAGAAAGGGGGAAAATGCTTTTTTTAGGAACAGAACAAAATATCATGTTTTCTTCTCTTTCTCTCTTTTTTCCCTTTTTGCAATATTTCTCCTCAGAGAAAATTATAGTCTTGAAAGCCAGCAATGTGCTCTGTATGTTTTGCTTATTACAGTGGTTAAAACGAGCACCACGGATGATGGAGTATCATTATAACATTCTTGATACCCCTGATATATTTGTGCAAACATAGTTGTGGGCGATGCATGCACGGCGATGAGCCTGTGTTGTCTGGAGAAGTCTCTCCCCATCTTTGTTTATTCACACAGCTTCCCGCCTTCCTCTGGAATCCATCCTTTGTATTCCTTTGTACAGCTTCTGTCTCTTCGAGCTCCCTTTTTCCTGAACTTACCTTCTTTCCCACCTCCCTGGAGCAGCATCGCGACGTTTGGGTGCCAAACAATTTGCAAAGGAAATGGTTCGAGTTAGAAATGGAGTAAGATGGAGGCTGTAACCACAATGTAGGATTTCGGGTCGTTACCACTTCATTTCCTCTGGTTTGCATCTGTGCCTTTCTCGATTTTCTGTTCCTGTCTACAGGATCCCAGCAAGAGGCCCCCGTTTCCTAGCCGGTGGAGCGGGAGGGCGTCTAAGAGACAAAAAATAGAAAAATAAAAGCATAATACCCTTCAAAGGCAATATTGCAGAGCACTGAGTCAAATGCTTTTGGTACAATGAGGAATAATACCCTCCTCCGTTCCACTCCTTGCTCTAAAAATGTTTACAATGTGCAAAAAAGGAAAACATGAACCATTAATAAGGCCAGACAGGTCAAGGGCCGAAGGAGTTCAGGAAATAAGGGCCCTCTGAGGGCTGGAAGATTCTAGGAAGGCTCCATGGAAGAGCTGGCCCTGAAGGATGGATGGGGCCCAGGAAGAGTAGTGAGAAGTTAGGAGAACTTTTCAAACAGAAGAAGCCGTAAACTTTAAAAGCATGTCACTCATGGTTGTCCTGTGGGCCAGTTCAACACTGGAGGGCTGGTGGGACATTCCATAAGAACACTTTCTAAATAAGCATTACTTACATTCTAGATGGACTAATTTGCCCACTTCGTTGGCCTCTGGTGCCAATAATGCCAATCTTTTGAGTCCGAGCCTTCTTCTTAAAATCTAGTATCTTCTTAGTTATTGGATTCTATCTGTCTGTGGACACAAACACTTTGGGATTCTGACAAAAGTTATGGACTGTTTCCCTAGAAGAAGTCACATGAACACAAAATGATGCTTGTAATTTCAAGGGCTTCCAGAAGCCTCTTTATGAAACCCAGGTGAAAATGCCTGGACTAAACCATCTCCGAGACAGAGATTGACTTTGACTTATCATGGTAGCCTGATGTGCAGAACACACTAGTTGGTCACTGAAGGTTGAACGAATAGGAATGAATTCTGTGTTCCCCCACACTTTTTGGCCCCCGGGACTTCCGTCCATCTGCCCTCCTGGGGCCACAGACTCAAGTTCCCTGCTGATCCGGATGTCAGTGTGGAAGACTCTCACAGAACCTGCCCATTGTGCTTCCAGCTCCTATCCTGGTATCCAAGAACCTGTCCTTTTCTTGAATCCATCTTCTTATTGTTCTGGGCCCATCTTGCATTTTATCTCCTGAGGGCTGGGCTCTCTCTGCCATCTAAGGTAATAGTTAAAGGGATCCATGTCAACATGATAAAGGAAGAGAAATAGACAAGCCTCTCCTTTCTCTTGTTTCTACCGGACCTTAATCTTACTTTCTAGTCCTGAAGTGCCTCTGGTGAGAGGAACTGAAACCTAGTGGAATGGGGTGTATCTCCTGGGAAGGTCAGAGAAGAAGACGCTTTGTGGCAGGAAGAAGCTGGTCGCCCTCTCTCTAGTCATACTCCATGTTAAGAAAGATGATCCAAAATTTGGAAATAACACAAAAGATGACTGAGTTCCCTTTTGGATTCATACTAGAGCACTGCCTCACAAGCCTTGATTTTGTCCTGGGGATATAGCCTTTTTGACTTCTTATTTAATACCGATTAAGAGCCCGGACTTTGTAAAGTTAGTTGTTAATTTATAGAAGATTGATAGATGACACATAATTTTTATCTGGTAGAGATGTAAGTGAAGTCTGTCTAATAAAAAACATAATCTCAAGGGATAGAGTTGTATGGTCCTATAGGACATGACCTAATTTTGTATTTAAAGTGTCTATCTTACTTCATCAAACTGTCTTGCATTGACTATATATACTGCAGTCTCTTTCATTCTCTTGTAAAGTAGTTTTAGCATCCTGCAGTTTTCTTGATGAATGAGTTCAATGAATCTATGAATTCACTCTACAGTTGTATGGGAATTACGAGTTTTTTTTTTTTTTAAAACTCTCAGCTACGTCTCAGCTGTGGGCAGAGGCCAATGTCAGAGGTATTTTAAGACCCAGAGTGCTGTAGGGCAGCACTTCTCAGACTCTAGTGGACACACGAATCACCTGGGGACCTTTTAAAATGCAGATTCTGATTTGGTGGTTCTGGAGTGGGGCACTTCTCACAAGCCTCCCAGGGATGCCCGCTATGCTGGGCCATGGGCAACCCTTCACTGAGGCTGTGGAATGTACATAGTCTTCACCAAAGACTGGATGGATCTGTAAATCTGTGTCCCCACCTCCACCCACCACCCCCTGCCCTTCGAAAGGCACAGCAGAACCAACCCAAGAGACAGCCCTGACTACCAAAGACCTGGGCTTGGTGGAGAGTTTCTGGAAACTTTCTGGGGAGGTTCAAGTGTGTGTAGAAGGGAGTGGGTAGGAGGGTGGGGCAACCAAAAGGAAATGAAGTGATTCATGCTCAACTGCGATTGCATGAGCATTAAATACAATCAGAGGGAAACCCAATCTCCCTATTGCAAAGGGCAATATCCAACTTGGAGCGCTGCTCTCCAAGCAATACAGCCCCCTCCCTCTCCTGGCGGACCCACCCAGGCTCTTCCCCAAGGAGCCCTCAGGGCTGTCAAATGCATGGGCAGTGCTCAGACTTCGTGTTTTCCATGGCAGTTGAGCTCTTTCACCTCCTTTGGGAAGAGGAGAGGTGGGTCCCTTTGGTTTTCAGCGGGCACATTTCAGTACGTTGGTGCCCTGCCTCCGCTCTGCTACATGCTCTCTTACATCATGGTGCACTCTCATATTTTTAATCCTGCACATTTCTTGGAAACACACAGATCTCAGAGACTCCAAGAAACACACAATCGGTTTAGTTCACTCCTACCCCTGGGCCTCTACCAAATCGAAGAGGTATCTGTTTCCAGAGAGAATGGAAAGCTTCGATTCTGGAGCTCAAAGACCTGCTGGTGGACTGCACTGCACTGTAATGAGGAGAGAGAGAGAGAGACAGAGAGACAGAGAGGAAGAAAAGGGGAGAGAGGAAGGAAGGGAGGGTGGGAGGGCATTGTTCATAAAGCTAGATTTATTCTGTGAAAAAGATGTCCTTTATTCTGAGCGTATGTTCTCTCTGTCTTTTTTGGAGGTCATGTTAGATATCTTCATTGAGATGATATTGGTAGTAAGATGACAGATTTTGTGTTGCTTTGCTTTTGCTTTTGTTTTTTATGTCCTTGTTCAGTAAAATTAAAAAGTTGGCAATCCCATGTTAGTCCTCCAATTTTGGGGGAAACTGTTCTACTCTGGAAAGTCACACACCCAAGAATCACTTACCCTGGGCTCTCAGGCTATAGCTGGGATACCCCTGAGTAACTGAGTCCCTTCTTGCATCTTTCTGCAAAAACAGCCTTTGATTCCCGGGGCTGGCCAGTGTGGGAGCAGGTAACTTTCTTCCTGACATGGGAAGCCTCTCTGCTCCTCCCTTCACCAGTCTGCTTAGAGGGAAGAAACACTCGGCAAAACAGATAACGGAGCATCTTCGACACCGATTTAACATAAAGTTTGGAGACTGGGAATGAATTAGAGTTTGAATACCTGGGAGTGAGTCTTGGTTCTTCCACTTAAAAACTGTGTGAACTTTTGCAAGGGGTGTAATATTTTTGAAGCTGAAAAAACTTTCAGTTGCCAAGAGAATAAAATCAATAACATATATGAAGAGCTCTGTAAAACATAACATAAAAGAGCTGTGAAAATATAATCTATTGTTACAAGACCTCTCCCTCCCTCCTACCAAATTTCCACACACAAATGAAACATTGTTGGGTTTATAGCTAAGATTTCTGGCTCCCTTGTGCCCACATTTGGTGTGGGGACAATTAAATGATCTCAGAGACAAGCAGTCTAATTTTCAGTTATTTATTAGATTTTAATATCTGGAGTTTGTCAGGGCATCAAGAGCATCCAAGGTCAATAACCACTGTTTATAGAAACTGGGTAGAGAAAAGATAGCTAACATAACTAGCTAAGTGGCAGCTTATCAAATGTTCTGACATAATAATCTCATTTCAGTCTTAAAAAGTTGAGTTTTACTGTTCCCAATCACACATGAAAAACAGAGGCTCTAGAGATTAAATTATTGCCCAAATTCACACCATCAGAGCAGCAAGGACAGGATGCTAATATATTTCAGTGTGATTCAGAAGCCCTGCCCTTTACCCATCACTACCTCATGCTATCAGAGAGCCAACACTGAATCTTAATTCACTCACCATAGGGGAATTTTTTTGACAGGGTACCAACTTGGCTAAATGGTCCCAACTTGACCATTTATCAAAAGTGTAACTTCGGACCCATCTCTTTTGATAGATCCTGTATCATTCATAGAAGAAATATAAAATCTTCTCAAATAATTTCCAGGAAAGTGATTATAAAAAACCAAAACCAAAATCAAAATACTTTGCAATTGTAAAAATTATGATTATTAACTTTCTCTAATGAACTAACTTACCATTAGCCAAGACTTGCTGTCTTTGCCATAACTGAAAGGTAATTGAAACGTCATTCATTTTCTTAGTAGGGCTGGTAATGGAACTGCTCATATCTGAAGGGTTAAATAAAATATTTTTATACTATTTACACTGAGCATTAGCTAACTCCCTGGGCTAATATTGGACATTATCCCATCAGTGCACATTAGATGTAACATAGGCATCTGTTACTGATGCTAAACATCTAATTGGGGGAGTGGAAATATAATATAATAAAGAGCATGTATATATGAGGAAAACTGAACTCCAAAATGCTTTAAATTACAACATGATGCCTCCCACTTTATTTAATCAAGTCCTTTCTTATAACTCAGTTAAAATGAGAGGGAAGAGAGAAAGGGAAAGTAATACTAAAATTTATTCCTAATTTTAACTCTGAAGTATACAAATCATAGTGATTTGGTGAAATAGTTTGAAGTTTCCCCCCCAAAAAAGAAAAAGAAGAGTTCTGTGTTTTTCCTGTAAGGCCTCTCTTCGAGAAGATAATTACAGAAACTATGCCTTAATCATTCTAATATTCTGACCCAAGAAAATTTAGATGTTGCTAATGTTAACACAGATGCTGCAGAAATAGACATGGACCAAGAGTGGCGGGTCTGGGTGATAAGGGTCAGTGCCAGAAGCTTCCTGGGGTCCTCACAACCTCAAGAAATAGACGAAAACAAATTCGACTCACCAAGTATTTCAGTTACATCTGGTGAGGTGACCCAGGTTAGCCGGGAGAACCACAAGTCTGCTTCTACATGTTAGAGTATGTTTGACTTAAAAATGGCAGGAGGAAGCAGAAAAGAAAGTCTGTGTCTCTAAAAAGTGCTTGATCTTGTGCATCTCATAAGACATCTCTCTTCCTTCCTCCTGTCCTGAAGTCACCAAGAGATGGCAGACGCCAGTAAAGACCCCCTCACATAGCAGCAGTGGAAGGCACATTCCCTCCTTGAGGGCTTCCCTGCCCTCAGTAAAGGAACTCAAGGGAGATCTGCTAAAACAGGGGTCAGCAAACTACTCCTGTTTTGTTTTTTTTTTAATAAAGGTATATTGGAACACAGTCACGCAATTTGTTTATGTATTGTCTAGAGCTGCTTTTATACTGGGAAGGCAGAGTTGAGTTGTTGCCACTGAGATCACATGGCCCACAAAGGGTAAAAATTTACTACCTTTACAGAAAAAGTTAGCCAACTCTTGTCCCAAAAGGGGCACCAGCTACAGAGCACCAAGATTGATATTTTATCAACTCCCAAACTCTGGTTCTCAATCCTTCTGTAACCCTAGCACACCTTAGGGAAAAAACATATATCCATCGGTAATACCATCTACCTCCTCTAAGAAGTTAAGGATTTTCCATGAAGCTAGTGCAATTTAAGCTTCGTGTCACTCACTTGCAGAAGGTCTTGGGAAGGACCCTAGGGATGTGTTCATACGGTTAGATGTTTTTATAACATTTGAAAACAGAAGAGATAGAGACTATTGTGTCTTTCCATTCCAGCTTCCCTTCCGCTAATCTTCTCCATGTCTTGGGTAGCGCTGGAAGGAAAGTGGGAATTTTGTGGATCCAATTAAATAGAAGTTGAGATGGGGAGTTGGGGATACATCTAATTGGGTTTCATGAGACATGGATAGAGAGAGACAGAGAGATGCTATTTCATAGGCACTTCTCTTTAGGTTAAGTTTCTGCCAGTCCTCCCAAGATACGAATAACTCTCAGGACTCTTCTGACCGCCCACTGCGCCAAACCATTGTCATTGTGACATAAAAGTACAGGCTTAACTGTCCTAGCACAGCGGATACATCCTGTGATGTCCATCGTTGAAAGTGTGTGGTTGCAGGGGAGAAAATGTTGTGAAATGTGTGAAGCCAGAAGCTAGTCTATGGGAAATTCTACCCAGGCTTACAGTACATAATGGAAAAAAACATGATAGATTTTTTCCCCCCAAATCTGCAAACAGTCTAAAAATGTCAGATGGCACTGTTAATTACAAGTTGTGATGCTAAAAAAAAACCTTTTCTCTCAATAATAAAAATGTTTTTCAATCAACCACACTGAAAAAGGTCAAAATATCTATTTCTCTTATAATAACCTATAATGGAAAATAATCTGAAAAAAAGATATATATTTCTTTTGCTGTACACTTGAAACTAACACAACATTGTAAATTAACTATACTTCAAATCTTCGAAAGAAAGAAAGAAAGAAAGAAAGAGAAAGAAAGAAAGAAAGAAAGGGAAAGAAAGAAAATGTCTCTTTCTGTAGAAAATGATATAATATTGCAATTATATAAAGAAATGCTCAAAGAGCATGCAGCCCACACATATAGGAAAACTAGTATTATAGAGCGCATCAAATAATGAATAAAAACATCATGTTGTTTTCTGGATTTTGTGATGTTTCTGGTCACCTTTTTAAAATTAGTAATGTCTTGTGATGTTACCTTCATTCTAAAAAAATTGTATCTCCTTTTTCATAAATAGGGGCCCCCAGGTCAAGTCAGCTTTAGGCCCACAAAATCTGGCCTATGTACATACTTACTTGTGTGTTATTAAAACACACTTGTGTGTTATTAAAACACAGATTTTCTTTCTTTCTTTCTTTCCTTTTTTTTTTTTTTAATGCTGGTCATTATAACCCACTACATTGATGCAGTGATCTAGTAATGCATTAGAATTCCCAGTAGAAAAAACTTCCTTAAAAATCTATACAAACAAATTATCATTTTAAGTGAATCTATTACTAAATGGATATCTCACGTCTCATCCCAAGTTACCTTGCTGCAGTGGTCTGGATGGGATAGAAAGACATAAATTTCAGAGCTCGGTTGACCTGGATCTGAATCCTGACTTCACCTTTTTTGCCCTCTGAACTTCCCTGAGACTTAGTTTCTTTATCTGTCAAACAGGGAAATTGGTGCCGACTTCATAAGGTCCTCGTGAAGGGGAAATGAAGGAACCAGTATTAAAGGCGTAGCTCAAAACCTGGTGGACGGCAGGCCCTCCACCCTGGAGGTTCCTTCCCTTCGCCATCAGCATCTCTCTGGGAGCCCCCAGCGGCTCCCGCACAGAAAACACAGCTGGCAAAGAGACACTCCGAGGAAAGCCTCTGTAATTAATGTCATATTCACTCAATTTCAGGTCCAGACAATATTTTTCTAAAACAATTGCTTCCAAGGGCCAGTAATAAAAACAGAACAATGTCAGTCATCAGAACTCAGAAAGGGGAGGATAAATACTGCCTGACGGGTCCGTTCTAACTTTGATCCGAAATTCTGCATTCCTCTGGGAGACTTACACTAAATGATTTCCACACTTCTCCATGGCTGTTGGTCCTTGCTGTGCATGGCCCTGTGTCTCAGGAACAAAAGACAGGAATGCAGAGAGAAGACGGCTTTTAAGACTCTCCTTTAAGGGATCCAGAAGCCTCAGCGACTGGGGTAGCAGATGTTAATTGCCCTCTGGAGATCCCTGTCCTAGATACAGTGTGAGACGGGTCCTCTGAAAGCTATGGACAGCCCCAGATCTCTGAGCTAGAGTATTTCCCCAACCAGCATGCCAGGGGTCTGAAATCCCATCTGCTACTTAGGACAGCTGCCTGTTGTCCTGGAGAAGCAGAGGAGCAGATGAAAGGGAACTGGAATTTTCCCTGGTATTGGCCCTGTTGAAGGGGGTCTCTGCTCTTCCTCAACCCACCTCTACGCTCACCCTATCCTCATTCTTCCTAACTAGTTAGGAGCAGGGACAACGGAAAGCGCAGGCCACAGTCGCCAAAGTATCTCGACTCTGAGAGGGTACCATTTTGATGGAATTCTTTGCAAATGACACCTTCTAGAAATGGACAGAGTTGTTCAGGGGCTGGCAATTCAGATCTTCTGTCCAGAGAAGTTTCTTCACATCTCCCTTCATGGGGAGAGAGAGAGAGAGACTAGACAGAGAGAAATGGAGAGGCTGACGAGAGGAAAAAGAGAGAAAGAGGAGGCCCAGAGGGAGACACAGAGAGAGGCAACTGGAGACAGAGGCTGAGTGGCCTTTGTTACAGTCCTTGGGAATAAACCCAAGGCTCTTCAGTAAATAGAATTCAGCAAAGAAGCCAACAGACGTTCCCACGAACGCAGGGCACAGACCACCCAGCGCTCAGACTCCTTCTCCAGATGCTGGGGTGTTGTCACCAGAAGGCGTATCTCGGTCAGCAGAGGCCCTGGGAGTCATTCGTGTTTGCCCACCCCCCGACCTTTGATTCCCATATTTGAATGAGGACGAGCCTTTGTGATCTGAAAACGAAAATCTGCATCCCTCTCTCTCCCTCACCCACCCAGATTCAGTAGCTCCTCCCAGCAAGAAGGAACAGCTCAGCTCAAAATGGCACGTGGCCTCCTTGGGCATGCTCACCCACCGGGCACCCAGCAACCCTCCATCCTTTAAAAATAGGTCTTCCGGGCTTCCCTGGTGGCGCAGTGGTTGAGAGTCCGCCTGCCGATGCAGGGGACACGGGTTCGTGCCCCGGTCCGGGAAGATCCCACATGCCGCGGAGCGGCTGGGCCCGTGAGCCATGGCCACTGAGCCTGCGCGTCCGGAGCCTGTGCTCCGCAACGGGAGAAGCCACAACAATGAGAGGCCCGCGTACCGCAAAAAAAAAAAAAAAAAGGTCTTCCTCCTGCAATTTCTCCAAACGAATCAAAAATCCCCTTCTCCCGTGAAGGTATTCTCCACCAAGTCAAAGGGGAGCCTGATTTAATTAAATCTTACGTGTGAGTGACAGATGATGTTCCTCAGTGCTTCCGGTAGCATCTACACTATAAAAAAGCAATTTATGACAAAAAGAAACAAAGAAGCAGGAAGATGAATCTCTCCTTGGTAGGGCTCCAGGGAGGGAGGCAAAGAGAAGGGGTAAAGTTCAGGAAGGGTGGAGACTTCATGGAAGGCCCAGCTGGTCTGCTGGTGCCCCTACGTCACACCACAAGGGCAAGTGCTTGCTCTATCTAGGCAGAAAGTTGCTTCAGCATCCAGGAAGTCACAGCTCTCCTCGGATCAGAAACCTGATACACCTGTTTTCTGCCATAGCCCCTAACAGGAGAGCCAAGGGGGTGTAAGGCAGCGGTTCTCCAATTGCGAGCCCTGCAGCAGCAGCATGGACATCGCCTGTGATCTCATTAGAAATGCAGACTCAGAAACTCAGGGGGTGGGACTCAGGAATTACACAGCTTTGAGGGCAAGAGGTGAGGCAGGTGGGGAACAGCAGGAGAGGTGAGGAAGACATCCTAGGAGGAGGGGAGGTGTGGTGGACGGTGAACTCCCACAGAGAATAGAGGGCCCTTGGGAGGGATGAAGCTGACTGTCCTTGGCCATCTGCAAGACTGCCAGTAGCACTTCACAGTTTCTCATTTCTTAACCCTCTGCCCGTCTCAGAGGGCAGAGAAGATGAGTCACATGCATAAAACACCCTGATCTCTGAAAAAAAGGGATGCCAAGAGTAATGATGATTACTAACTAATAATCATTAGAACGTTCTGCAAGGTACAGAACATTTCTGTGTAGATTCTTCCTTAATCTTGGCAGTAACAAAGCTGTGAAGTAGGAATTACATTTTATTCCCATTTTGCAAATAAGAAAACCGAGGATCAGTTGGGATTGTTTTTTCCTGGACAAAGTTCAGGAAGGGTGGAGCCTTCATGGAAGGCTCTGTAACTGGGAGTAAGTGGATTCACTAAAAGGACTCTTCCACCATCCCAGGTGACAGTGGTCTCCAAGGGCACATGATCTATCCTTGTAAAGCCACTTCCATTCAGAAGTTCTCTCTGGTTTGTGCAACGTTGAATTCACTTCACATTAGCCCAATGCAGCCCTGACAATCACCTCCCTAATAGTGTAATGGCTCAGAAAATGATTCTAGAACCGATAGCTCAGGATCAAGCCCCAGGTCCTCACACTAGTTGTATGATTTTGGGGTTTTGTGGGACTAACTGTGTAAAGTTCTTAGCACAGTGCCTGGCACAGTAAGTGCTCTCTGAATGTTAGCTCCTCATCCATCATTGTGAGAAGACAAATCTTAGCTGAGTTCAGGCACCAGGAAAGAGAGTAGTAAGCACTAGAGGAACGAAAAGTCATAGTCCATGACTATCCCAAGACCAAGGAGACCAGTAATGCAAAGAACAGTAGACTCAGGACTGAAGGCTTTGGTTGGAATCTTTACTTTGCCATTTAATTCCAAGTGGACTTGAACAAATAACTGAACTGTTCAGTTTTCTCTTCTGCGTGTTGGGGGTTGTCATGCCTTACTTTCTACATGAGGCTGTTAGAAGGTTAGACAGACCAAGCCTGCCCCTTCTAGCAGACACTCTTGGTTGCCTACCTAAGAGCCACTTACCCCAACTCCTTGATAACTGAACCCTGACTTTGTTCAGGTTCTGCTCTTCTCCATAGTCATTTCCTTTAGGGGATGTGCTCTGGCTGGTCTAAGCTCATAAAGGCAGATCCATTCCTCTTACCAGTGACTGGTGGAAGTCAGGCATGTAACTCACTTCTGACCACTGGCATGTGGGGCCAGGTCCTCTTTGAACTTGGGGAAAAGATTTTCCTGATTTTAAAAAGATGCATAGGAAGAAATGGTTTCTCCTTCCCCTGGACATGGTGCATCTAGATGTGATACTGGTCCTACTGCAGCAGGTGTCTTGCTACCATAGGGTGACACGCCTGAGCATAATGGTAACTCTGGGAAGATGGCAGAGAAGAGGGATGGAAAGCACCCGGGTCTCGGACAGTGTTGCTGAGCCACTTAATTAGCCAATCCTAAGATGTCCTATCTCTGAAATTCTTTAAGGGCAGTGGAGTCAGTGTGTGGTGCTGTTTACGTCTGAGGGTGCCGTAGTGTCCCCCAGGTGATAGGTCACTGTAAAGTACTATTTTATGAATCTGTGGAACTATTTTTTGCAGTGAATCCTCCAAACTCTCTGCATAAGTGAGAGAATAACAACAAATTACCCAGCAAAACCGCAGCGGGTCATAGCACTCAGGTGACAAGGTGTAGATCAGTGATGCAGGATAGAACCTTGGTACAAAACCAGCCTAACCGAGCTTCAGTTTATTTCCCTGTAATGATGTTCAGAACTATGCTCCCCCATATTTTTATGTTCAACAAAAGAGTGTCCTAAAGAAATAACATATGATAAAGGAACACATTCTGCCACTTTACGAAATCCATATGCCCTCTCCCTTGCCATCCAGATTTCCAAAGCTGACATTTACTGTGCATCAGAACATAGGCAAACCAAGTGCATGAAATCATCTGGAAGTCACAAGTCCATTGCTTCAGCTTTTTAAAAAGTGAAATAGAGAGACGCTGGCTGCGGCAAGTGTTCCATTTTCTAAATAGAATGCTTGATTTGGCCAGGCCAGATATGACCTAATGACAGAGATTCAATTGCATCAGAAAGGAACATAAATTAAGATATAAGTAGTAAAATTGCATGTTCTTACTAAACTGAACTTATGACAGGATTTTTTTTTTCTTCTAATAGCTGTTCACTCTTACTATTTTCCCTGGGTTGACAGCAAATGGTCAATATCTTCAAAATTATTTAAAATCCTGTGGGATTATGTTTGTTTTAAATTTTGTATTGGGAAGGCAGGAAACTGTTCCTGGTAAAGAATCGGGAAAATGTCACAGGGATAATGTCTTGATCGGAGTTGTGACTTTCAGTAATGACAAAGCCTGCATTCATTCCTGGCACATAGGAAGTGCTCAACAAATATGTTTGAAAGAACTAAAGCACAGTATCCTGTTTATTCGAAGCAGAAGACCCTGAGTGTCCTCTCAAGGTGGCAGTTTAATGTTCTGTGAACAGGTCTGAGATGTAAATTGTAATAAAGTACTAGGATAAATGTTGTCTTTATTAGAAAACCTATGATTTTTCAAAAATATATGACAGTGATAATTGATGTACCTGATGAGCCACAGGGATTCACAACCTCTAAGTACCTTAAAAGGAAGCATTATTGTAAAGAGCATGGAATTTGGAGTCCACAGAACTGGGATTCTGTCCCTGGCTTCTCCACGTAGTAGTTGCATGACCACTGGCAAGAAATGCTACATCTGCACCCGTAGCTTCTTTTTTTCCCCCAAACAATCAACTTTTTATTGAAGTACAGTTGATTTGCAATGTTGTATTAGTTTCAGTTGTATAGCGAAGTGAATATATATATATATATGTATATATATTCTTTTTCAGATTCTTTTCCATTATATGTTACTATAAGATATTGACTGTAATTCCCTGTGCTATACAGTAGGACCTTGTTGTTTATCTATTTTATGTACAGTAGTGTATATCTGTTAATCCCAAACTCCTAATTTATCCCTCCCCCCATTTCCCCTTTGGTAACCATAAATTTGTTTTCTATGTCTGTGAGTCTGTTTCTGTTTTGTAAATAAGTTCACTTGTATCATTTTTTGAGATTCCACATGTAAGTGATATCATATAATATTTGTCTTTCTCTGTCTGACTTACTTCACTTGGTATGATAATCTCTAGGTCCATCCATGTGGCTGCAAATGGCATTATTTCATTCTTTTTATGGCTGAGTAATATTCCATTATATATATTTTATATATATATATTCTATTATATATATCTATATACCACATCTTATTTATCCATTTATCTGTCAATGGACATTTAGATTGTTTCCACGTCTTGGCTATAGTAAATAGTGCTGCTGTGAACATTGGGGTGGATGTATTTTATTCAAATTAGAGTTTTCATCTCTTCCAAATATATGCCCAGGAGTGGGATTGCAGGACCATATGGTAACTCTATTGTAGTTTTTTAAGAAACCTCCGTACTGTTCTCCATAGAGACCACACCATAGCTTCTTTATTGGCCAAATGGATGGTGACAATAGTGCCTACCTTATAATGTGGTTTTGAGGATTAACTGAGATAATGCATGAAAAGCACTCTCCAAAGTGTCTGGCATATTAGTCTTTGTCAGAATCACCCAAAATATAACAAATGAATGAATGAAGGAAGGAAGGAAAAAATGAGCTATGTTGGTGATAGCTTTCAAATCCAATCTATGATACTAAAGCCTAGTTCTGTATGACTAATTCATGGATGACACATAACAGGAACTCAACTAACCAGACTCTGATTAACTAGAGTATGCTTCTATTACTGTGCTTACCTTATTGTGTCACCATTATTTGTTTGCAAATTTCTCTATAGCTATATTCATCTTCATTTTTTTTTTTTTTTTTTTTTTGCGGTACGCGGGTCTCTTACTGTTGTGGCCTCTCCCGTTGCGGAGCACAGGCTCCGGACGCGCAGTCTCAGCAGCCATGGCTCACAGGCCCAGCCGCTCCGCGGCATGTGAGATCTTCCCAGACCGGGGCATGAACCTGTGTCCCCTGCATCGGCAGGCGGACTCTCAACCACTGCGCCACCAGGAAAGCCCCTATATTCATCTTCTTATCTCCAACAACCCAGCGTTCGGCATATAGTAAGCACTTAATAAACATTTATCAAATAAGTGAGTGAGTGAATAAAAAAACTTCCCTGGGGTCAGAACGGTTTTCTGTAAAATATTAAGTGACTGACAGGGGACCCATTGGTAGCTGCTAAGACAAGTCAAGATGAAGCCACTACAGAAAGCCTTCTCTGAAGGCGAAAAACTACACGCTCCCACTGCTGGCCCTGCTGCCAGATGAAAACCACATCACGTGGCAATTTACATTGTGTTCTTCTAACATGGACAGATTCAAGACAGCCTGGCTCTTGCCATCTTATGAACCATTCTGCCCCAACACACTGGCTACTGTTCTTTCTATTGAATTGCAACTTCTTTTTTTCCTGGGTATCGATAAACAGCTGCAGAGTCAAATTAGTACTGTTTACTGTCAAATTAAGATGGAAACCGATCCTTTCTGTTCTTTGTTTACAGTGCCTGTACGGCTTGTCCCAAACCTCCAGAGTAACTAAATGCAAACGGATGGCTTCTGACGGTGGATGCTGTCCCAGATCAAACAGAAGGCAGATTTTGTTTGTCTTCTAAAATAAACTATCTTTTCAGGTTCATGGGCTCGGAATAACAGCTATCATATTTCTCCAGCTGGTTTTTATTCCTTTACTAATTTTACAGCTTGGTCTTTTAGAAGGAGAGTTCTGTCTTTGTTCCATTCCTATGGGGCTAGTTCTGTGTCAGGGGAACAGAATATTCATAGAAGTTCAGGAAGCCGAGAGAGAGAGAGAGAGAGAGAGAGAGAGAGAGAGAGAGAGAGAGAGACAGAGAGACAGAGAGACAGAGAGAGACAGAGAGAGAGACAGAGAGAGAGACAGAGAGAGAGAGACAGAGAGAGAGTGTCTGTGATTTGGATGCATGGATAATATTGTTCTGAAAACTCATCATGAAATAAAGTGTTTATTGTCAAAACCTAAATACTGTAGCAATCTCTAAATAATAGAATTTTAAAAATCCTGGTCTTATTACTTAACTTTTACTTTCCTTCCAGAGTCTTTGCCGTTTGCATATTCGATAAGCAGACCTGTATGCTTCTCTAAGTTCTTTTCTTAAAATGTTGAACTAAATGGGTAGCATGCCACTTAGAAAACGTCTGCAGCTTGACATCACTTTGACTGATTCCACCACTTTGGGGGACAAGTTTTCAAACCAGCCAATGCACTGTCCTGCGGTGCCCTCTTCTCTGTTGGTCATCAGCCCGTTATGAAGAAGAATCTTACAAGTTGTCTCACTGAAATCCAGACATGCTACTTCTGCTGCCTTTTCTGGGTGAGACAGGCAACCATCACAACAAAGGGAATGATACTGTGCTCACATGAAGAGTTCTCATGAAACCCAAGCTGCCTCCTGACAATGACAGCTTCCTTATTTCATGCTTGCAAACCACTAACCAAATTCCCAATCGTCTGATCTAGAATCTCACCCAAGAACCCCACCATGTTGATTGTTCTGCAATTAGTAGAATCTATCCTCTTACCCTTTATGAAAATGGGACCAATAATTTGCCAAATTCATTTACCATTCATTTCACAAAGAGTCATTTTATGTATGCTATATAATCTAATCTACATGACAATTTTATAGGAAAACTACCATAGTCCCACTTGATAAATTAAGCATCACACGGGAGGTTAAATTCTAGAGCAAGAGTTGACCTCCTTGTTTGCCACCCTAGTTCAGATCCTCCTGTCACCAGGCCTGCCTTCCTTTCCCTGGAATTTGAAACCTCAGACCTGGCTTTCAAGCCATCTCTAACGTGACCTCACTCTTTCACTTCAAATTTCCACTCTTCTAACACTTGAAGCTCCAATCAAACTGGGTTACTCCCTGAGCCTAAACACGTCTGTACAATCCTTCCTCCGTGTTCATGCCATTCCCCAGTCCTCGTCACATAGCCAGGTTCCAGTTGAAATATCTCAGCTTCCATGACCCTTCTCACATGGACACATACAGACACTCACTCAGAGCTGTTGCATTGGCTGCTCAGTCATTTGACAGTGAATAGAAGAGCACCTTGCTGGGAGGACCGTGGGCATTGCAGACGTTAAAGTCAGTGAGCTGAAGACTCCAGCTGAAGAAAATACTTAGAGGGCCCCCAGGGGCTGAGGCAGCTCATCCAGGAAAAGCAGGCTGAGCAGACATGGGGCTTGCATTGGATTCGTTCTCTCACTGGTGTTACACCTGGGGACACGGATCTTTCCACCATCTTTAGTGCATCTGATACAGTAGAAAATATCAAATTCACATAGTCTTTGGCAGAAAGACAGTCTTCCCCTGCCAGAATCAAGTGGGAAGACTGCAGCTGGAACGCTTACTATTAATACAGTATCACAGGTAGTCAACTACCTGAAGGCAGAAGTTGCAAGGTGAGTTCAGATGAGGACAAGTGGATCGAGGCTATAGTACACATTCCCTGAAGATCATGGGGACCAGTCAAGGTGAGACTGAAGCCTCCTGGAGCACCAGGCTAATGAATGGGTGCTCTCTGCATGCTTCTGGGTGGGTGATGGCGAGCCCTTGAAGGTTTTTGAGCAGGGGAGTGACGTGATGAACACAACGTTTAGGAAAGTTAATCTGGTCATTCTATGGAAAAGGAAATTGTACACGCCATATGCCCTGACTTCTTCACAGTTGGAAATCCTGAATATTCTGTGAAACTTCTCACTTCTTATTCACCTTCACTCATCACAAATTATAAAGAAGCCTGGGATGCAGTTCCAACGTCCTTTTTTCTTGTTGTTTTCTTAATTTTTTTTATGAACGATATATCTACACTAGTTCTAGTTATGAAAAACAATGGCTATGGTCGAGTCACACAAGTTCCTAAAAAATGGAAGAAACCTCAATTTAGGGACCTGAATCTGGTGTAGTACAAATTTCGTCATTGTCATCTTAATCACCATCATCATCATCACCATCATCCTCATTCATCATCATCACCACCATCATTGTCAACATCATCACCATCATCATCACCACCATCATCATTATCATCATCCATCATCATCATCATCATCATCATCACCATCATCATCATTATCATCATCCATCATCATCACCATCAACATCATCACCATCATCATCATAATCATCATCCATTATCACCATCACCATCATCATAATCACCATCATCACCATCATCATTATCATCATCCATCATCATCACCATCATCACCACCAACACGATCATCGTCATCATCATCATCATCGTCATCATCATCATTATCACCACTAACTAACTATCGAGCATTCACTCTCCCCACTAGGTACTTGCTAAGGACTCATTTCTTCCTTATCATACTATAAGCTAGAGGAAAGTGGCTGACCTTTACTCTTGATCACCACAACCTTTTGTTTCCAGGTTCTCTTTGGTGTGTGTCTAGTCCAGGACCAGAATAGAATTTTCAACCTACATCCTGGGAACCAGCTCAGGGCTCAAACTGGTTATAATCTGGAATTTTTGTTTGCTTCACTCTTTGGTCCCAATCAATATTCAGATCTGGATTTCTTTCTTTCATTCTTCAAATATTTTGTGAGCATCTGCTATGTGCCCAGCACTTTGGTGAACAAGACAGATGTGTTTCCTGCAAGCATGGGTGAGTTTTGCTTGGAATGCTTGAAGGTAGAAGTTTCAACCCCTGCTATGATAACAAAGAAACCTGGGTATAAGACTTGGCTCAGATGCTAATTATTCTGGGACCTTGGCCAAGCATCTAAATCTCCCTGAGCCTCAGTTTCCTTGTGGTTAGAAAGACAGACTTCACCTGGAGACTCTCAGTTCTTCATCAGAGTCTGGTTTTCAGAGTTTAAAAACTGAAGTTATGCTGCAATCAGATGCCTTTCTGTCTCCCCATCTCGGCCCTTCTACTCTCCAGGGCTGCACAGTTTAGCCATCAGTGGAGCGAACATGCCACATTGCAAGCCCTTCCCCACTGAGGTTAATTGGAGTCATTCTTGTCTTGGCCTCCCCACATCCCATGGGGGCCTGAGAGGTCCAGCCTGGCTATTTGCTCAGTGTCACTCTGAATCTAAACCTGTTCCTTTTTAACTTGATATTGTGTCTCTGTTTACTTTACCTAATAAGCAAATCATTTCCTTCATAAAAAGCTCATTTTGCAGATGAGGTGGGATTCAGAAAAGGGCGATGCCGGTCATTTTTCCTGACCTCTTCCATTAGCTGAAGTACTTGCTGAGAGGTGATGTCACTCCCTGAAACAGAGGCTAGACATACAGGCATAAACAAAGTTGCTCTTCTCCTCCCACTGGAAGAGACCATGCCAATGGAGTTATGCTGGGTTCTTCAGAAAAGGGAACCCAGGAACTCAATACCAGCCTCATTATATAGACCCCACAAAGTCTCTTTGAACGTAGGACTCTTGACCTAGAGCATGCTATTAAACTGGAAACAGGATTAAGTAAGGCAGCTGCAAAGCACTTGAGCTGTCATTTACTTTCACCCTTCTCTCCTTCCAAATGAGCATGCAATTTCCTTTGTGCAATGGCATTTGGCATATGCCAACCCAAAGCCATTTTGATTTTTCCTATTCTGTGGCTTCAGCCATGCATCAGAGGCCTATATTTTCCCTTCTTGCCCACATAAAAAAAAAAAATTCATAGTAGAGCAAGAAGTTGATGGGAAGACTGGAACTCTTGCACTAAGAGGCAAGAGGAAAAGTATGAAATATTCAAAGAAGATATTTAACACCTTGGGCCAGCCATTATGTTCTCTGAGCCTCAGTTTCCTCCTTCAGAAAATGGGGATGAAAGCTGCTTCCAGAAAACTGGAGACACTTCAAGGAGATACTGTGTATAAAACACATATTCATTCATTCAACAATTAGTAAGTGCCTACTCTGTTCTACACCGGGATGACTTTTAACTCCCCCAAAAACATGAGAATGCAGACCTAACTACCAATCCTATTAAAATAGATTCAAGAATTTGTTTCGGAAAATCACTGGATTTTCATGGCCTTTTTCTCTTTACCTTTCTCCCTTCCCTCCCATCCCAAACTTCAGTGTGAAGAAAAACCTCCTCCTTCGGTGGCCCCAACTCAACTCCCTTCTCCATAAATCATTCCTTGAATCCAGGAAATCAGACTCGGAAAAGGTGTCTTGGAGAAAAGACACACATGAGAAAAAAAGATGGGTGACTTTTGACTGATTCGGTTCCCAGTAAATACTCGAAGGGTATGTTCATTCAATTCCACAAACATCTAGTAAGTGCCTGTTAGACACTGCCATGCCATGTGGTAGCTCGGAAAGAGCTGGGTTCTAGTTGGCATTCCATCACTAATTGATTCCCGACACTGGCCAATTCCAATTCCATTGCCTCTCTGGATCTCCTTCTCTATAAGGCCGGCTGGAGTAGATGGTCATTAATGACCCTTCCAACACTAATGTTTTATGGTGCTGGTGAGTGCAGGGAAGGGAACTGAAGAGTAGCTCCTGCAAAAATGGGACAACTTTGCCATTTCTGTTCTTTATTTGACCACAATCACTTAAATTATTTAGAACATATTTCCATGTTGAGGTCTAATTACAGAATTTTCTAAATTTTTTTTTTTTTTTTTTTTTTGTACTGCTGTTGTTGCTGTTTGAATCAAACTTGTTTTGCTCTTTGCCTCGGGTGGAAACTTTTAATGCTGAGTGTGTTTTTATGAGTGTCTTTAAAAGCGAGACTTAGATTCAGCCCCTCTGCCTCGCTATGGAGGTCCCTGAAATTTACAGGGGAAGAAAAAAATCTAGTCACTTCGAATCTAGGTCAAACCAAATTTTAATATCCAAAGAATTTAATCAGAAGGCTGGAGTCTACATTACTGTTTTAAGATACCAGATTTGGCAAGTGTTCTATTTTGTTATGAAGGACCCTACCCATCTCAAGGCTAATGCAGTACATATTAGCATTCAGGACCTCAGCAGATCTCATTTTGTTTTGAATTTAACTCTATATATCCCAGCATTTGTTAGATAAAGGACTCTCTGCTTCAGATGTAGTCTCCTAGGTCATATCATATTTATTTCTCTAGTTTAGGGTATTTCAAGAGTTAGTTATCAATTGATTCAACACATTCCAAAAGTAAGTGTGATAATATCTCATTAATTCAGACCTCACTAATTTAGAATTTGGGCACCTTGGGGGCACATAGGCAAACCTAAGCCAAATAGTAGTGTAAATGACATTTAAGAAATTTTTAACGTTCTTAAGAAGACATAGTTTTAAGTACAAAAAAAAACCCAACAACTCTTGCATTTAAAAAACAGAAAAGGGTGCTACATACAAATGATCCTAAGTTAATTTCCAAAGCTGACACAGTAGCCCCTCTTTGTACAATATATTTTTGGTCATTATTTGTGACACAGTTTATAGCAGAAATCATTTTTTTATACATTCTGCAATTCTAGCTTTTCCCTTTCTGGGTGTACTGGTGTCGCAACTTAGTAAAAATTAATAATATCACTGCTACAGAATATATCATGTTGGAAAATGTGACATGTTTGATCACAGTGTGAAATTTGCTTTCTATGACTCACCCCAGGGTAATGATGAAAGCGTTTGTGGTGGGAAGAATATTTGAGTTGAGTTTGGGTAAACGCAGAAGGAATGCATGTTGTCAAAGAATTGACCCAATCATCTCATTATGAACAAAGTAAGGCCCAGAGAAGCAAACCGATGCGGCTCCCTCCTCAGTTTAGCAGGAAGTGGAGCAATATGTAGAAAGTACGGCTCTTGACTATGGGTTCGGGCTTTTTCAGTACCCAGTCTTTATGTGATGAAAGGGGGAAACCTCACTAGCACCATCTTGCTCTGTCATAAATGCTCTTATGCTGACCCGGTGCCTTCACACCAAGCAGCCACAGAATCCCTTGTTGAAGTTACACTGAGAGCCTGCCTACAGAGTTGTTCAATTTCCTCCGAAAACCATGTACTTAGCCTCTAGGTTTGTTTTTGGTCCAAGGCATCTGACTCAGTGGCAGCCCCATAGAGACACAATGTTTAGGTAGGGGTGGGGAGGGTAGAGGAGATAGATCTATCTATCTATCTATATTTATATATAGATAGATATATAAAAATATATCCTGCCACATTATTGAGCCTGACCCTTCTGCCCATTTCCACCCTCTGCTTACTGGTAAACCAAGGGTAAGTGTGTATTTTAAGGAGAATGTACTGAGTGATCACCAAAGCAACCTGAACTTAAGTTGAGCTGAGAACCACAGGCCACAGTAACCTGATTCTTGGAATGTTCACCACTGATCTTGGCAGGCGTTTTCTTTCTGGTTTGTGATTTTCAATAAGATCCCAAACAACCAAAGAGGGGAGGAGAAAGAGAAAAGAACAAGCAAAGGGAGAAAAATCCCTAACCTTCCCAAACCAGCCATTTATCACAGTCATTCACAGAACGACCTCAAGGGAGGTCACCACTACTTAGGAGTTGGCGACGGTGCTATGATGAGCACTGAAAAGGGCATTTTTGGCCGAACAGACCAATTAGCCAATGATCATATCCACTTCCTTGCTCCTTCCTGAATTTCTTAAACATGTGTTTCTTGGAATCCACCTCTATTGCCACATAGACCCAAGCGACAAATCATCAACCCCCAAGAGCCAGTGCCCTGCAGCAAACCAGCAGCACACGCTGCGACGTGCCAGAGGGCAGGAGGGAGCGATAAGCCAGGCTACCAAATTTGGTTAAAAAAAACCCAAAAACCTGTTTGTATTGGCTAAGTAGTATATTCCAAAGCACAGTGGTGACACTTACTTCTTTGCAAAATGTTCTGAGGTCTATTACACTTAAGAGGGAGCTTGGTGAGAGGGACGGTGTCGTCAGGGGCAGGCTGGCCGGCTCCCAGAGCAGCAGTAGCCTGATGAAGCTCCAGTCGTCCACACACTGGTCCTCAGCCCGGTGGGTGCAGCAGTTAGATTTAGCCCACACGTACCCAGATATGAAAGATGAGTTTCTTGCAGGCAGGTGTTTGATAATCAAACACATAGGAGGATGATGTATAAACCAGAAGCTAGTCTGGATCTGACATGCTCTCTCCCTTCCCGTCCCTGTCTGGAATGGTCCTCCGGTGATGAGATGCCAAAGTCTTCTACTTATAATTTTAGATATGTGATGTTGGGAAGACTTTCCCACAGATTGGCTTCTGGCTCCACACCATTATACCTGGCTTCTCCTTCAGTCTCATCCTACCAGTGCCAGGCACCTTAGGACACAGTCAAAATGATTTTGACTCTGTACCTTCAGGCCATGATGGGGGGCAAGTCCACCCAGCGGGTAGTAGGATTTTCCATGACATTCCTACACGAGGAGGGTTTGCAATTACATAATCGTACATGGGTATGATGACAAACGACACTAATATATACCCAAGAAACCTGAACTTATGTATCCCCAATGCAATTGCCCTTTATCCAGATCCCCCAAGTGCCCACGGCCACTCCAATGTCACCTGACAGGAAGGGAGGTATTGGAGGGAAATTTGGGGAGAAAAGACAGAAACCTTGACTGCCTTAAAATAGCTTACTTCTGCCAATTTTACAAAGACGTATGAGCACCAGGGCCTCTCGCATGCAAGCGGGGGAGGGAAGTCCTAAAACTTAAGCCTCATCAGCTTCATAGTAAATCCAGCCCTTAAATCTGGACATGCCAGACCTGTTGATAAAGCTCAGTGCGATCCCCTCCTCCCAGCAGGCTGGCTTATCTGATGTCTGGGCTGAGGAACTGATCTTCTAGGTCTGTAGCTCGCAGATGGAGGCGGGGGGCGTCCTGGATAATCCTTAAAATGAATCCATATGTTGCTGGACTTGTCGGGTGAGTGGGGAGGAGGGTGAGGAACCAAGACCAGCAAACATCTATATTCAGGGGTTGATTAGCGTTGTGGGGGAAGGAGACCAGCGAGCAGCCTGGCGTGGAGTGTGGGAAGCAGGGGATGGGGGAGGGGGAGGAGGACGGCACAGAGACACACACATACGCACACACCCACCAGGCCCAAATGTGTGGAGCCAGCGGCTGCCGCGTGAAGCTGGAGGGGAGGGTTGCTGAAGGACTTGGTAAGCCATGGGCCCTCCGATCATCACCTGGTCAAGCCCCAGGTGACTGGGTGTGTGACGAAGAGTAGGGTAGCAGCCCTTTCCCATCTAAACAGAACACTCACGGCTCTGGCACCTTTAGGAGCCGCCACTCTCCAAAGAGATGGCCCTGAACGTGGACGGGGGTGTTCCGGAGGTGGAGAGGCAGCTCAGGAGGCCGGGCACAGAGGGCACACCATTGGGAGGGCCTTGATGGGGAGAGGAGGGAGGTGGAGGACACCATGTGCTGGCCACGGCTGGCACCTGTGACACATCCCCCCAGGATCCCCAAAGTGACTGGGTGGGGCTGTGTAGAGCGCGGAGACCCTTGTGAGCAGGTGAGGGCAAAATCCAGCTCAGGTCGCGTTGTTGTCATTGAGACCTGGGGAGATGGGAGTTCCACTTCACGGACATTAGCATCTTAGCCTGCTTTTTAGAAGGAACCCATCTAGGCAACATTATTGCTCTGATTTTGAAGGTTGAGGCAGGATAGGGCAACCTCAGGCCCATCAGTTAGGGGCGAGAGGGTCAGATGAGAATGAGATTCTACTTATGTATTTATTCGTTCATCCATTTAATACTTGTTGGGCTTCTACTATATGCAGGCACTGTTTGGGGGTAAAATAGAAAGTTCCAGGTGATAGACTGCCGAGGGAACTGGCCACCTCTGAGCTAAGGCATCTCTCCATCTCATGGAAGCTGGTGTACAAACCAGGTGGGAGGGCACACCACCCAAAGGTCAAGGTTGTGGACTCTGGAGCCAAATGACCTGGGTTTAAACTCATAGCCAACCTTTACCAGCTGTGAGAACTCAAGCAAGGTACCTCGTCTCTCCCAGCCTCCACTGTTGTGGTCCTTACCTGTAAAATGGGAATAATAATATTTGCTTCCGGGTAATTTTGAGGATTAAAACGTAGAATCCACAGAAGTGTTTAGCATCGTGTCTGGTGCACAGGAAAGGTGAGGGGCGTGTGAGCTCTTCACAGTATATTTGTATGAGCATTATTCTCTCCTTGTCCCCGTTTGGGAGTGGTTCAGCAGCCCAGAGCTGTGAGCCAGACCGGCACACATAGGATACAGGAAAGAAAGCACAGGCTTCCACAGGCAGCAGAAGACAGCACTGGGGCCACAGTTACCCCAGAGCATGCTGACAGCAGCTGCGGGGGCCTGGGAACTCGCTTCACCTCATCAGAGAAGGAAACTGGCAACTGCCATGAGGGAGATGACAGTCGCACACACGAGCACTCAGACGACATCTTCTGGAGACTAGAAGGAAAACTAGAGGAGGGAGCTTTTGAAAGACTGAAGGACGGCTGAGGTTTCCCATAGTGACAGATGGAGAAGTGAACTCTGCTGATTGCATTTCTCCCTCCAGGCTGGAGGCTGAGGAACTGCGGGTGACAGAAGAAGTATCCTCCTCTTAGTAGGCCTGGGAAGGGAGGAGGCATTGGCTGGGGATGAATTCACCTGAAGGGTGAATAGGAGTTTTCTAGGTAAGACACCAGTGAAAGGAGACATCAAAGTCTAGGAAGAGGATAGAAGCAAGTGAGAATGAAGTTAGAAGGTTAAATCGGAGGTAAATTGTGAAAAGCCTTCTATGCCAAACCTACCCAATCTCGCAGTTTGGGAGGCCCAAGGGAGGTTTATAAGCCAGGAGTAAAAAGCAGATAGGACAGTCAGGCACGCGTTTACTAAAGGTTCCCTGTGGCAGTGTGGAGGGTAGATGATGGAGGTGCCGGCGGGGGAGGATTGGGTGTGGGCAGTTATCCGACAAGATCAAAGTTAACAGTATCCATGTCCGGAGGGCTACCCAGTTGGCCCGTGAAGATGCACTTTTTCTCTCTCTGCAGCTTTTCTATTCTCCTTTCTTTCTCCACGTGCTAATAGCTCCTGCTGGTATCCTCCTGCAGGGAGCATCTTGCCCCTCTGATTCTTCATCTTGGGGGTACGTGAGAGACCAGATCGGTGTCTAGACTTTGCAGAAGTCTAGAAGAATAAAGGAGTATTCAAATGAAATAAGATGAAATAACAACTTATTTTGAGGCTACCTTTCTAATATCTTGAATATCAGGGTGAGCTAGATGGGGGTCCCTGGGGCTCAAGTTGTGTTTATGGGCTGACCTAAGACACTAAGAGCTGATTTGAAAACGTTAAGAAATGCCCCTCCATGCCAGGTTGATCCCCTTTACCGAAATGATTTACTAGAATGGAAACAAGAAGAAACGTTGACCTCGGCTCTTTGCCTCCTTCTGTGGTGCGTAACCACATGGACCTGAGAAGGGGGTGGGGGACAAGAAATGCCTTTTGTTGGAAGCATAGTCCCTGGAGCTCCCCTCCCCCAACCCCTCCCCGGCCGTTTTGGTCCTCAGCCCTCCTGTCCTCTTGCTTCCCCAGACACACCTTCCTCCTTGCTTCCCCATCATGGCTTCCACCCTCGGCGACGTGGGAAATGCCTTCATCCTCCTCATGCCTTCCAGCCCTCCGGGTCCAGAGCACTCTCTTCATCTTCCACTGGCCTCCCCGAATCAAGCCAGTCATCACCCAAAATGAAAACATCAGTAAGGACAGTCACCCATGCGGAGCTCCACCAGCCAGACACTGTGAGCACTGGACTCAGGCGTGCACTCGCTCATTCTATAAAAAGTAAGGGGCTTCCCTGGTGGCGCAGTGGTTGAGAGTCTGCCTGCCGATGCAGGGGACGCGGGTTCGTGCCCCGGTCCAGGAAGATCCCACATGCCGCAGAGCGGCTGGGCCCGTGAGCCATGGCCGCTGAGCCTGTGCATCCGGAGCCTGTGCTCCGCAACGGGAGAGGCCACGGCAGTGAGAGGCCCGCGTACCGCAAAAAAAAAAAAAAAAAAAAAAAGTAAGGAGCGCCTATGACAGGCCAGGGGACCAGCCAGGAGCAGGGATTCGGCAATGCACGGGACAGGCTGGGGCCCTGTCCTCGCTGGGCTCTGCAGTGCTTCACAGCATCCCGGGGACCCTGGGAATCAATAGGCTGTCCTGTTCTTTACAGATGGGATAATGGAAGCTCAGCCGGCCAGAGCGTGTTCTCCGAGGCTGTACAGCTGGTAATCGGGGGATAGAGCTTTAGACACTGGTCAGTGTGACGCATGGCTCTCCAGCTTCGGACACACGGGTCACCTCCTACAGCGTCTGTAGTGGCACCGTGTCTGCCCTCCAGTGCCTACAATGTTTTCCCATTGTTTGGTGTGTGTCGGTTGCAGCTCCTTAACTGAGATCATTTAAGGTAGAGGCCCGATCATTTGTGTCATTTTCTCCTATAGCACCTGGTGCCAGGCTGAGCCCTAAATACTTGGGGAGTGAGGCCAGGCAGGCCTTATCTGGCTCTCCAGCTCCCGTCTCAGGTTTTACCCATAAATTCAGCAGCAGAGGGAGTGCCAGTGGGACTCCTGGACACTGAGACGTATCAGGCTGCTCTCCATGTCCCATCATCTTCAAATCCTCCTACGGACCTTCTCTTGCAGTGGGAGGACTTGCTAATCCACTTGATATCCAAAATCTTCTAAATGTGACATTTAATCATGTCATGTATTCCAAAGATACTCTGTGTTCTTTCTTTCATTTCTCATGTAAATAATGAAGAACAAATAAATCACACAGCACTGGTCCCGTGCCAGGCATTGTTCTAAAACATGGTGCTTGATGTTTCGGGGACTCTCGCCTTCTGAGGTGGCCCACACTCTGTCTGTGGAGTGTGTTTCTCTCTAAATAAATCCACTTCTTACCTTTCAAAAATAAATAAAGTAAAATAAAACAGCATGCTTTGTTGGACAGAATCAGCATCACCTGGGAACCTGTTAGAAATGCAAACTAAAGGGACACTCTGGGGTGAGGGTAGGGCTCCAGCAATCTGTGTTTTAACAAGATTCCAAGTGTACTGAAGCTGAGAACCACTGTCCTAAGGGCTTTTCGTGTATAAACTAACTCCCTGAATTCCCATTCCAACCCTCTGAGGTAGGTTCTATTGTTAACTCCGTTTTGGAGCTGGGGGAACTAAGGTACAGAGAGGTTAGGTAACTTACTCAAAGTCACACAGCCAGGGAGGGTGGAGCTTCCAATCCCTCAGTGGGGGAGAGGGCTTGACCTCAGGGAATTTGCGGAGCTCATGGTGACATGTGTCTCACCCCTGGAAAACATATCTGGAGACAAGAAGCTGGTGGGCACAAGACAGGGCTACCCTAGGACTTTGGAGGCCTAGGGACGTGCCAGTTTTCCTGGGGGTCATGTGGACCTGTGAACTGTCACTGGCCCCAAGACCTTGAAGAACAATTTGACTAAATGTGTCTGAAGATGGTGTTGTAGAAAAAACAAAGCGCTTTAACAATCACCTTCTGCCATTTGTAGTTATTACAAAATATTGGCTTTATTTCCTGTGTTGTACCATATATCCTTGTAGCTTATTTTTAATTGAAATATAGTTGATTTACAATATTTTGTTAGTTTCAGGTGTACAGAAAAATAGTTCAGTTATATACATATAAAGAACTAAAAAAGAATATATATATTTTCAGATTCTTTTCCATTATACGTTATTACAAGATATTGAATATAACTCCTTAATTATATTTCTCTTTAACCCTTCCAACATTCGGAACATTAATACCACCTATCAATCATGTTTTCTTCTTATCATGTTATGTGATGTATCAATTCATTCTAATGTGCAGGCCTGGCTGTATCGAAGGGCTTGTCGTGACCTTAGGGAGGTGGAGGGTGTCAAGTTGAACACATTTGGCAGGAAGCTGTGATTCCACTGACACATCCAACCAACACTCCAAGTAGGTGAGTTTATGGGCGTGTGATGTGAAGGGGTACTGGGAAGACGTTTAGTTATCCCCAGATATCCCTTTCTCACTCATGATACTGAGATGTCACCCTCGGATTCACTCCTTTGGACCTTGAAGAATTTTGGATTTCTCCAATCCCCTGTGACAGTGCAAGGGTCTCTGGCTACGACTGGAAGGGGCAGGTATCCAGCTGAGAGTACAGTCTCTGGGGACTAGACCACTGGGGAGGGACCGAGGAATGAATGTAGAAAAAAGAGAGAGAGAAACAGGGAAGCATTGAAGGGGAGGCACCAAGGACTATTCCACCAGCCCCCCAGGTTTCTTCTTCCTTATGACCAGGTAGAAACAGCATCCTCCCAAAGGATGCTGGATGGACAGCATATAAGAGCGCACAGGTAAGTGCACAGGTAAGCGCACTACGCACTACGTAAGCACTGTGCTGATACTTCACAGGCACTAGCTAATTTAATCCTCACAACAAACCCGTGAGAGTGTCACTATTATTATTTCCATTTTACAGATGGAGAAACTGAGGCACAGAAAGGCTAAGTGTTACACCCAGGTTACACAGCTGTGTGACAGAGTCAGGAGCACAGGCAGCTTGACTCCAATGCCATGCTCTGTGCCATCACACCAGAAGTATGGTCCTTACCCCATAACACACACACACACACGCACACACACACACACACACACACACACACACACACACACACACACACACACGCACACACACGCCCTTGGAGGACTGTCAGGGAACTCCTGCTTTCAAGAACTGCTAGTTGCCACGTTCTGCCTTTTAGAGCCAATGAGACAATAAGAACTTGTTGGTCGTGTGTTAAGAGTGCTTATTTGATACGAACATAGTAGATTTATTCTCTGTCACTTCAGAGCACAGAACTAAAACTGAAAGGGGGGATGTACAGGAGGCAGACAGTGGCTCAACAGAGGCTGTGTCATAAGACAAAAGGGCTGTGGTAGGTAACGAGCTCCCCGTCAGTGGAAGTGTTACAGCTCGGGCAGTCACAGGCCAGGGAAGGTCTATACCCCAGGGACAAGGTTGGAAGAGACCAGAATCAAAGCCCCCCACTCCTCACCCCCAATCCCTGGCAGTCAATCCCAACACACTTCTCCAGATCTGCCATCTCCAAGCAGTGTGCTCACCCAGCAGGAGATGTCTGATGAATATTTAATATCATCTTCATAGACTTCCTGGGAGGAATTTAATAAGAACAGCAAGCATTCATTCTTTTCGTCTCCTAAGGGTAAGTCCATTCTGACCTGCCCAGTCACCCTTTCTGTTCTCTATCTGCTTCCGGAGAGCCCTATGGGGATTCAGCTTATTAAAAAAAAAAAAAAGCACATGTATAATAGGGTCTATGTCTTTGCCTCCGCAGAGGAAATGCTCTGTGTTACTGTAAATAATAATTTGCAGGTCAGTGAGGGTTGTTAAACGTCCCTGACGCTTTTTCTCACTTCCCTCCAGACTTTTGTAATTACTACTGCTCTGAACCCAGCTGGCAGAGGTGCATATTTCTCTGTCCAGGAAATGACAGCAGTGTGGCACCCTCTTCTCACTGTGGCAAAAGCCTGTATGACTGTGGATCGCGCCTGTCCTGAACCATTCACATCTCTGCATGAAAACAGCCACATGGGAACTGAACAAGTTGTTGCCCAAAGGACCCAAGGCATGGCAGCTGGGTTCTAAAGCCGGCTGTGCCACTACGTGCGGACTTCAGACCGGGCACGGAAACTCCTGGGCTTCTGTCTCTTCACCTGCAAAGCTGAGAACACAAGAGTTACACTGACCAAGAAGTATCATGGCTATGAGAATTCATGCTTTTATCCAATAGTTCATTCTAAGTCTTCATGGATCATCGCTAAGGGCCAGGGAGCCAGGCACATTGTAGTCCCTGGGGAGGGGATGATGCAGTCATAAACAAAGTGGGCAGAAGTCTCTCTGCCCCTGAAGCTCCACTGGGGGAAGCAGAGAAATAAGGGAATGAGCCAAACATACAGAATTTCTAGTGGTGCTAAGTGCTTCGGCGAACAGGGAAGCAGAAAAGGGAGGTGGGAAGTGCTGTGCAGGAATTGGGCAGGACATCTCTAAGAGGCTGCAACTGGGACTTGGACCCAAAGGAGGTAAGGGAGTGGGTCCAGGGAATATTTGGGAGAAGAGCATTCCAGGTGGTGGGAATGGCAGGGGCAAAGGCCCTGGAGTGAGTGTGAGTCTGCAGTTCAAAGATGATGAGGCCAGAGTTGCTGGAGCAGAGGGCGTGAGATGAGCGGTCGCTTTGAGGTCCCAGGGAAGCGGGAGCAGACAGGGTAGGGCCTGGTAAGGCCTTTGACTTGGACTCTGATGGAGACAGGAGTCCCTGGACGGTTTGGAGCAGAGGAGTGACATAGTCTGACTTGAGTTTGAAAAGAATCTCTCCAGCTGCTGCGTTTAAAAAAGAGAATCCAGTGAAAGAATATTTGCCGAGGGATTTTGAAAAGCACAAAGCACAACAGAGAGATAAAGTACAGGGAAAACTTCAGCTCTCCAGACCCCTCAGGGATTAGTAGTTCTGGAGACCTGGTGTGGATTAGATATGACCACCCAATCACTGTCACTTTCCCTGTTGAGAAGGGGAGTTCATTTTCCCTCCCCTTCAATCTTGTTGGTCCTGCAAAGACTTACCAAATAAAACACAGTGGGATGGATGCCGGGTATTTTTTAAAGGACTGGCAACGTAGGAGCAGGACCCAGGGCTCCACCACTCGGGCCAGAGCTCCATCATCAGTCTCTCTGGGAACAATTCTCCACTGTGATCCGTAAGTCCCCAGTGAGTCCAGGGAGCCCCTGAAACACCTTCCTATAAGGGATGGTGAAGCCCGGGGGAAATGCTTTGTTTGGTCCCACTACTTACCAGCCTTATGATATTGCACAAGTCGCTTAGGCTGCCCGAGACTAATTTATTCAGGGTAATAAGTTCCCCTATCCAAGATCACTATGAAAAATCAATAAGAGAATACACGAGTACCCAGCTCGGTATCTGGCACTCATTCAATTACCATCGTTCTTCACAGATGTAGAGAAAAAACTTACGGTTACGAAGAGGGAAGAAGGGGGAGGGGTAAATTGGGAGATTGGGATTGACATGTGTACACTACTATATGTAAAATAGATAACTCATAAGGATCGACTGTATAGCACAGGGAACTCTACTCAATACTCTGTAATGACCTGCATGGGAAAAGAATCTAAAAAAAGTGGATACGTGGATATGTATAACTGATTCACTTTGCTGTACACCTGAAAATAACACAACATTGTAAGTCAACTATACTCCAATAAAAATTAATTTAAAAAAATTACCATCATTCTTTTGTTGTGCCCTGTATCAGGCTTAACCCTAACCTGGAGTGTGAGGCTCCCTAAGGGGCTGGATTTAAACCTTTCTTTCTCCTTGTGACTCTACCTACTTGATTGGAATATTCCACCTCTAGACCCTCCCCTCTGGAAAGTGATGGCAAAGGCAGGAGACTGTCCAGGGAAGGCGTCTGCTAAAATGTGTATACATGGTGGAAGGGGTTATAGAGAGAGCCTGGCCAGAAGAGAATCCAAGTTTGCTGCGTCCTGTTTGTAGGACTCTCTGCTGGGCAAGGGCTTCCCTAGGGATGTGGAAGAAGCCTGGTTTGCCAGAGAGTGAAAGTTTGAAGAGGGGATACCCCTAGGAGCCAGCAATGAGATGTAAATGCTTCCCATCCCACGCCTCCCCCGTCAGTTCCCAAGGATTGTGAGGCCCCCATACTTGTTTTGGAGAGAATTTTAGTCTGTGCTCAGAAGAAAAAAAGAGACAGAGAGAGAGAGAGAGAGAGAAAGTCAGTAAATCAATAACAGATTTTCCTTCCCATCAGTTGGTTTCAAGGTTTGAGCCAATGTCAACCGATCTAGAATTTCGAAGTTGTAAATAAAAAATTGAATGGTAAGATTTTTATCTGAACCACCTCATGAAAGGCACTATTCAGAGTACTGGTTTATCACACTCCTCACGTAGTCTGAGCTAAGGTATAGGTGCAGCAGTGCACACCATTCCAGGAAATGCAGTGGGAAAGATTTCACTTCTGCCTGGCTTGGGCTATGGTGCTAAGATGTGGCACTCTTACTGGGTCTTCTTGTTTCTCCTCCAAATTATTTCCCTCCGTTGATTTCTTGCCCCCTGATCTAATCAACATACCCCCCACTGTACCAGGTACCGTGGAAAATAACAACAACAACAGTAATAGCAAGGGCACTTACTATTTTCTGAGTACCTACTACGTGCCAGGCACTGAGCTTGCCACTTTTCGTATCTTATTTCTGATTCTTCTGAAAAATGGATAAAGTGGTCGTCATTACCTGTTTTATACACCGATAAACTGAAACTTTCAGAAGTTAAGTAAGTTGCTTAAGGTTGCCCAGCTAGTGAGAATAATGAAATCATATGAACATTTCTTGCTCCCAAGGAGTTTTAAGAAAACCATCTCTCATCAATCACACAGGATTGGGACTTCCCTGGTGGCGCAGTGGTTAAGAATCTGCCTGCCAATGCAGGGGACATGGGTTCGATCCCTAGTCCGGGAAGATCCCACATGCTGCGGAGCAACTAAGCCTGCGAGCCACAACTACTGAACCCGTGCACCACAACTACTGAAGCCCGCACGCCTAGAGCCGGTGCTCCACAACAAGAGAAGCCACCACAATGAGAAGCCTGCGCACCACAACGAAGAGTAGCCCCCGCTCGCCACAACTAGAGAAAGCCAGTGGGCAACAATGAAGACCCAACACAGCCAAAAATAAATAAATTAATTAATTTTTTAAAAAATCACCCAGGATTCTCTTACTTCTAGCCGTTCACTAACATTCCTTCGGCCAATAAATGTGCCTAAAGCACATACTATGTGTATCTGCAAATACAACATTGGCAACAGAGAAAAAAAATACATAGAATGATTATTTTTTTCAACTTTGTGGAATATAATGGAAGGTCAGAGAAACAGGACGGCATGGGCCAGAGAACCCAGGGAGAGTTTTACAGAGAGAGTAAGACTTAGGTTGTGTATTGAAAAGTGAAAAGAAATATTATTCAAGGGCATTCCTAGTCAGGGGAATGAGATAGGCAAAGGTACTGAGGCACGAATAAGCATGACAGGACGAAGCACAGTGGAAGGACGTCTGAAGTGGAAGAATGAAACTATTCCCACCCCCTACAGGGATTGGGCAAGGGGAAGGCCTATGTCTAGGAATTGAACTAGACGATTGTAAATGGTAATCCCAATGCTGCACATTTCTCAGAAGGTTTTAGAGTACTTTTAAAAGTCAAAGAAGAATGGAAAAAATCAACCAACCAACCAACACTTTGTGTTAATACTTGCATCACTAATTCTACTATGAGAGAAGCAGTCCACCAAATGTGGGGTGATTAAGAAAGTGTTTCTACCCTTCTTCATCGGTTGAAACCAGAATTTCTCTGAAAATTCACCTTCATCCTCAGAAGATGTGCGTGGGTGTGCCTCTTCCAATAATATGTACTTTAGAAACCTGGAAAAATAAGGAAGTGTAACTGCTCTTTATCTTGAACCTGGAAAGCTCCGTGGGGACCAGATTGATTGTGCCCGTACCCACCCCCCCCCCCATAGATACATCTGAAGGTCTCGGGATGTCAAAGATCACCATGGAATGTTTTACTGTCCTAGTATCCCCTCAGGAACCACCAAAGATAGCAGATTATTCCAGACTGAAGAACTCCAATTTAGGGGAAATCTCCTGGAGGGTAAGGGCTGGATCCTTTGGTGAGAGAAACTCCTACCAGGTGGAGTTGCACTTCCTCAAACCTAGGAATTTACATGGTGAAAGTGGAAAAGAAGGAGGTGCTCTTGCAAAGAGGAAGAGAGACCCAAGGACAGAGATGGGGAGGGTCAGGGGGTGGCAAGATTCGGAACTGGGAATGCTTTCAAGGGGACCATCCTATAATGTTTTAACTTCCTGGATGCCCTTGCACTAGGGAAGATTAATATTTAGGGACATTGTTGTCTCTTGTGGCAGAGCCTGTTATCCATCCTCCTTGTGCCCCCATCATTTCTGGGTGGTCACTGCTCTATCAGAGGTCTCATTTCCCAGCCCCCCTTGCATTCAAGTAGGGCCACGTGGGGTCTTCCAGGGCCCACTAACTGCCCTGGGCATGGGAAAATTTTATTCCTTCAAATATTCCCTTGCTTCTTCATACAGAATCTATTCCTAATAATACTTCAATCGTCAGGATAATAATAGCACCCTAAAATTAATAATTTGCAGTTTAGGATGTTTGTCCATACCTATAGTCTCATTTGATACCAACAAGAACCCTATGATGTGACTATGGTACCCATCTTGTCCCCATTTTAGAGATGAGTAAACTGAGATTCATGTGTTAATAGAATCTGGTAAGTGGTGGAGCCATAGTGGAGGTAACACACAGCTGAACAGATGCTCTGTAAGTGAAAGGTGGTGGATCCGTCCCTATTAAATTGCTTTGCTTTGTTCCTTGCCACTGCGACTCTCATGCTACCCAGATTTATGACCTTCAGGTGATTCTCACGGATCCAACTCTCCTATTTTTACACTCAAACAAGCAAAAGGCCAAGGAGTCATCCCTGGTGCCCGTGGTTTAACTTCGAATCTCAAATCAAAATGGCGATGAGAAATGTAGAGAACAGGTCCAGTGGAAGTCAAAATGTCATGGTCTTCGGCAAAATCTCTGCACACGGGAGTCTTTGCCCAGGTTAGTTGTTCAGCTCTAGAAAACAGAGCCACGAAACACTGTCTCTTAGCAATTTTCCAGGAATATTCGTTGTCTCCAGCACAACATCACACTCATTCAGTCAGTCAGTAAATATGTTTAGAGCAGGGTTTCCCAACCTCTTTCTCATTATGACTCCCCTTAAGGAGGCTTTTTAGAAAAATTTCGCCCAATCTCCTCATGAAACTTTAATACCACCGATATACTGTATACCTCTTTATGTACTGTGGCCATTTCTAAGACATTTTCATTGCCCTCCCCCAAGAATCACTGTCACCCCTTGGGGGCATTATCACCTCTGTGGAGAATGCATGGTTTAGAGGACGTACCATGTGTGAAGGATATGAAAGTAGAAAACAGACCTGATCCTTGCCTTCCAAAGCTTCCAGTCCAATACGAAGAAGGCTTTGTCTCGCATCGTCAACAGTCCTAGTAAAGAAGAGAAACTAGAGATCCTGGGTTGATTTTAGAGATTTCTCTCTAAACCACCAAAGGTGATTTTAAGACCTTTCTCATCCAAGACTTTAGTAGCATTAGATAGGGTTTCAGTTCTGGGCCATCACCCGTTGGGGCTCTACATACAAAAAAAATTGGCAAAGACCTGTGTTCTGTGTGGAAATATGGCTGGGAGGCACTCACCACACATTTATGGCACGGAGAATAATTTTTGCTAAAAAAAAAAATTGTTTAGAGTGAAACACAAGACAGAATGGAACAAATTCCTCCAAAAATTATTTTAAAAAATGGTTTTTTTGTTCAATCACTTCTATTGAAAAACCATTCAGCAGGATTTAAATACTCAAGATAATGTTTCACTTTCTCTAACAAGGGAAAGAATTTGAAGCTGAAAACCCAACAGCTCCTTCATTACTTGAATGGAAATCCCCTTGAATTCCATCATCCGCTCAATCACAAGCTTGTAGGTGGAGTCACAAAAAGGTAACCAGTGGTCAGCAAGAAAGGGACTGAATGTGAAAGTCGTTTCCATTTCGCTTTCACACCTTTGAACATGTTATTGTAACGCTTCTGGTGGAAGTGGGGAGGAAAATCTCATGTGCCATTCATTCAGCAAATATTTATTAAGTGCTGCTATGTGACAGGCCCCATGTCAGGTGTGTTTTAAAAAAAGAAGTCCATTAGGGAAAGAAGTACTCCTCTGACATCTATAGCATGCCTGGCCTTGTCCTTGATGTGTTAGGGATTCAACTTGCATTATTAGAAACTTTTTCCACGGGGGTCAGGAGACCTGAGTGGCAGATCCACCTCTGGGTCTAGCTGTGTGGATCCCTATCAGCTGTCTAACATCTCTGGGACTTGATTTCTCCATCCATGATAATTAGGGAGGTTACACTAGTGGTTCTCAACTATGGCTTTCACCTGGGGAGCGTCAAAGATATACCTATGCTTGAATCCTATTGGGACCAATGGTCTCAGAATCTCTGGAGGTGGGACTTGGGAGCAGGTATTTTTTAAAAGCTCCTCCCACTGATTCTTCCAGCTCTTTGATCTTCTTTGCTAAAGACTAAAGACAAAATGCTAGAGGGGACTCACCTTAAAACAAGATGGCAGCTCTGGCTTTCTGACCATGGGCGATTCTCAACAAAAAGAAGAGAGAAAGGCTCGCCTCCCTTCCTTCCACTTCCTGTTTTAGCATATTTATGCTTTCCTTCCTCCTTTCCCCCATTACCATCTGTTTCCTGACTCCATTTCTCTCCTGGCCCACTTGCTATGGCCTTCTGCCCGCTGTACTTTCCTTCTGCTTTTGGTAAAGCATACAGTAGCATTCATTTAAAGCTAAAAAGAGTTCCTGCTCTCAGGAAGGATGACCCGTAACAGGAAGATGAAAGGCCCTCTAACCCTGAGAATGCAATTACAGTCCTCAAGCAAATAGGACAGGACACTTCTAAGAGTCTGGAGCAAGGCTAAAATCAAGCCCTGTGGAATAGTACATTCCCTAGTTATGCGGAAGAGTTGTATGCCCTCCACCTCCAGTGGAAAATTAGACACAATTTCTCCAGGATTTCAGCCAAAAAGCTAAGAAATTTGGAGTGGATTGGGAAGTCTTCTGGTCAAACATTTCTGCCCCATGCTCAGGCTCCCAAACCCATCAGGGAGACTTTTTACTTGATGTGTTTCAATTTGTGGATGTCCCCTTTAAAAAATGGAAGTTCCATTAAATTAAAACATGTTTTTAAAGATGTCTATAAACTGAAAGGGCCTCTGTAAAGTGCAGTTGTTTCATCTGCTTGAAGACACAGATGCTGAGCTGTCTAACTTACAACCGCAATGACTTGAACACAGAAGGTACTCAACTAATGTTCCATTCTTCTTATGAAAAAAGTAAAATTTACACTGTTAAAGTCAACCTGGGCCCTTTTTGCTCAAGGCCTTTCTTTCTTTTCCTTTTTTTTGCGGTACGTGGGCCTCTCACTGTTGTGGTCTCTCCCGTTGCGGAGCACAGTCTCCGGACGCGCAGGCTCAGCGGCCATGGCTCACGGGCCCAGCCGCTCCATGGCATGCGGGACCTTCCCGGACCGGGACACGAACCCATGTCCCCTGCATCGGGACGCGGACTCTCAACCACTGCGCCACCAGGGAAGCCCCTCAAGCCTTTCTTTTGGCCCCCAAACCAAAACCCCTTGCAGGGATGAGAAGAGCTCCCAATTCAAATTTTATCACTTAGCAGAGGGTTTGGTACCAGAATGAATGAATGAACGAACAGCTACCTCAGTGGAAAGCTTCTGTGATTTTTCTCTCCTATAAATCCTTGTCCCTTGCTTATTCCCCAAACGACACTGTTTGCATCACAAGGAGATCTGGACTACTTCAAGATAAAATGACAACGCCTATATGCCGACCACACCATCTGTACTGTGACCAAAAGTCACCCTCACTGCTCTTTCCACATACCCCATGAAGTCATTGCCCACAGTGGTGGTGTGGTACCTATGACACTCAGAAAGAATTTTCAACCCTGGGTGTTCCAACTGGCCCCATGAAATCGCCCTGAAGTTTCAGTTGAGGGGTTAGTTATTCATTCATATCACATTTAATAATCTATTTTTAAATTTGCATTTTGAAATACTTGTATAGTCACAGGAGGTTGCAAAAATGTACAGAGAGGTCCCAGGTACCCTTCACCAAATTTCTCCAATTCACCAAACTAATATGCAATGTGCCAGAATCACTTTTATCAGGTCTTTTCATGTGAGGGAATGGGAAACAGAGTGACTGACCTTCCTGGTTTGCCCAGAATGGAGGGGGTTCCCAGAACATGGGATTTTTAGATTTTAAACCAGGACAGTCCTAAGCAAACAGGGACAAGTTAGTCACCCTAAAAATATCCATACAAAACTGCCAAGCAAGCAATATTTGGGGGGGATCTATCCCCACTGCTCTTTTTGTGCCTTTTCTAGAACTGGTTTCCATCACCCGCTCTGTGTTCTGTGGCTATTCCATTTCTGCTGTTTGCAGGCTCTCACCTCCCGCTAACTGGATCTGTCTCTCCTCCCAGACCTCTGGTTTGGAATTATCCCCTCGTATTGTCCTGAGTCCCCCATTAGCTATCAAGATTTCTACTTTCTCAAGTCACATTGCTGGTCTCAACAAGATATTGGGAGAAAAGCCTTTCATTCCAGTGCAGTGAAAAGAACCCTGGACTCAATCAGGAGGCAAGGGTTCTCATCCCTCTCCTGCTATTGGCTGAGTGACTTTGCGTAAATGATCTTCCAACTCTGGACTCCTTACTCTGAAAATAAGGGAACTGGTCAAAAACAGGCTTTTTCACCTACTGACGCTATTGACATCTGGGGCTAATTCTTCTTTGTTGTTGAGGTGTGTCCTGTGCATAGGATGGTTAGAAACATCCTTGGCCTCTGCTCTCTAGATGCCAGGAGCTGTGACAGCCAAACATGTTTTCAGACACACCAAACGTCCTCTGGAGGCTAAAATCACCCCTGGTTGAGGATTGGTCTGAAATATTTTTCAAGACATGTTCAGTTCTGGAAGCGCTTGTTATCATTAATCTGCAGTAAATTATAAGTGATTAATAGTTTCCCCTCCACCTCCCTAGAATATTTGCATTTTCAAAGCATAACCTGTTTGGAAAAAAGTCTAGAAGCAGCTTCACCGAAACATGAAACTCAGCTCTCTCTAGGCTGTGTTCATAGAGGTTTAACGGTTTTTCTTTTCCTCTTCGTTTCCTCCTCCCCCTACACCTGTTCTTCCTCTTCCTTTTTTCTGCCGTTTAATATCTACATGCTCATGTATTACCTGAGTTATTTTTTATTTTTTATTTTTTTGCGGTACGCGGGCCTCTCACCGCTGCGGCCTCTCCCGTTGCGGAGCACAGGCTCCGGACACGCAGGCTCAGCGGCCATGGCTCACGGGCCCAGCCGCTCCACGGCATGTGGGATCTTCCCCGACCGGGGCACGAACCCGTGTCCCCTGCATCGGCAGGCGGACTCTCAACCACTGCGGCACCAGGGAAACCCCCTGAGTTATTTTTTTATGCATTTTTTGACAAAGTAATTTTTTGTTTTCACTGAGGTATAATTGACATATAACATTATATTCGTTTCAGGTATACAACATAATGATTCAATATTTGTATATGCTGTAAAGTGATCCTCACACTATGTCTCGTTTAACATCCATCACCATACATAGTAACGAAAAATTTTCTCTGGTGATAAGAGATTTTAAGATCTACTCTCTAAGCAACTTTCAAATATGCAATACAATATTATTAACTATAGTCACCATCTCAGCTTCTTCATCTTTAAAGCAAGAATGCTAATACCTGAGTTATTTTTTAAATTGGATGTTTTCAGATCTAAATGAAGTCAGTAGGTTTTCAAGCCAGCACTATGAGTGAAACAGGAGGGATTACAGGAAAAACAGGGACTCACTAAGTCACATCATTCTGAGCTCTCAGACCTTTTCATATAGTTGTACTTACGTTTAAATTTTTATGATGTAATTATCTAAATCAGATTATTTTGGCAAACAAACAAGAGTTTTCAAAATATTCTTCACACCAAAGGCATCCCTCCAGCTCAGGGTACCTCAGCTGGAATGAACAAAACCTCATCAACTCTCCCCTCCTAGAAGCACAGTGCACCCAAAACCCTTCGCCACTGACACTGGGCCTGTCTGGCTGAGGGAGGGTCCTAGAAAACAGACTTCATGGAAGAATCTAAAACACCTCCAAAGCTCATGGATTATCCACTTCATACAAATGTGCTAAATATTTGATTTAATCATATGAACTTATTGATAACTGACTGTTTCTGACCTACAAAAACTGCAGTTTCATATGGGTTTCCTCTAATAATATTCAGTAACTGTCAAATACATGAAGAATCCCATCCATCAGCACTGGTCCTCCAGCCAGGTGCCTTGACATCAGAAGTGGGTAGGAAGGGAGAGAGAGGGGGTGGAGGAAAACCTACAGGGAGAAGAGAGATGAAGCCAGACCTCTTATGAGTGATGGGGGACCCCTAGGGATGATGGTGACCCCCACAGCTGACCTGATGCACGATGTCACCAAGAGGTACAGGTTGAGAATTGGGGCTCTGCCCTGTGCAGTGTGTAAGCTCCCTGAGGGCAGAAACCATCTGCTATTACATGCATCTGTTTGTCTCACTCTGTGCCTCTCACAGAGCGTTACACACAGCAAGGGCCCAGTAATCACTGCTGTACAGTTATGTGCATAGGAAAATCTAAATCACATTGTGCTATGAAATGATTCATCCCGGCCTTCATTCATTTACGGGTTCCTTCGTCTACTGTATTTGCAAAGAAAAATGCTGGATAATGTAGTCCGTTCAAAACTCTTGCCCCAGCTCTCAAGATATTTGTAGCCTATGCAAATTAGGCCTAAAGAAGTGGTTTCAACGCTAGAATCCAAGTTCAGTGTGTTTCCATGTATATGGCTTTATCACTGAAACAAGTGAACCAGGGGAACTCCCTTGAAGTTACATTCATGACCCCAGTCTCTCTGACAAAAGACAGTACTCAGTTAAAGCAAAGGAAAAAGTCAACTTGGAAGAAAAAAAAAAAATTTATTTCATTAATGGTTAAATCTTCACATGCTCAACAACTCATTTTTGGATTCTCAAAACCCATGGGTTTGCACCTATTGTCCAAAATACACATGAGTAGAAAATTCTCCCAAAATATTCCAATATGCCAAAGTCAGATTGAAGAAATGATGAGGGAGCTCATTCTAAACCTTTTGGATTATTTTGGGGGTGCCTTTTCCTTTGTATGGCATTTATGGTTTATGAACAGAATTGAGTAGGATCGGGCCTGCCTAGTGGTAGAAAGCCAATTAGATTTACTCCAAGTGATTAGAGCTACTAGCTCTGACTTGAGGTCAATAGAATAAACAAATCATTACTCAAGGAATGAATGTTCTTCCAGTTTTTTATAAGAATTTCAACAAAATCCTCAAAATCTGACAAACTCATATGTTTGGATCATTTTCCTGTTTTTCCCTGACATTTGCACAACTAACAGCTTCTTCCAACATGGCTTTGACTGGTGTTAAGTGCCTGCCAGCATTTGGACGGGACCATTCATAAGAGGCCCTGTCTGTCCCATATGGGCAGCGTGAAGCTGATCCCGGGAACCCACTGACTGTCTTGGTTACCATAATGGAAAGACTGCCAACTTCAGCTTAGTTCCATTATTTCTTCCCAGGAGCACCTGGCCAACCATATCTTGTTTTTGTAACCTCTTATTTAGGCATTCAGGATGTCCGGTGGAAAAGAAAACTACCGGAGGAGAGAAGAAATTTCAGCGCAGGGCAAAGGTCAACAGGAGTTGGCAGACCTGTGTTCACAGCCCACCTTTCTGCCTCCTGTGGTACCCAAAGCCAGTCACGCTCCTAGGTATCTCATCTACACATCACAGAGGTGAAATTAGATAAGCCTGAAATCGCTTCAAGTTCTAATTCTCTGTTATTCTATGGCCTCTTAGGAAAAAACTATGCCTCTTTTCTGCTCTCCCTCCTTCCCTTTCTCCCCTTCCTTCCTCAATCAATCTTTCCCTCTCCCTCCCTCCCTCCTTCTCCACCTCCCTGCTCCCTCCTTCCTTCCTCCCTTCTTCCTGCCTTCCCTCTCTCTCTCTCTCTCTCTCTCTCTCTCTTTCTTTCCATAGGGCTTGCTGAAGGCTGGCAAATGCTTCCCAGCATCCAAATAGAAGTCATTACCAGAAGCACCGCAGCTAAACAGAGGGAAATGTTTAGGTAAGCATTATAATGAGCATGGAAATAAAGAGACCACAATTCAAAGCATAAGTCATCGTAGATGAGAATGCACATGTCTGGGGCTAGGTTTATGAGAAATGAACGGGATGAGGTTCGGCTGGCGAATCCCTGGGCTTGTGTTTTCTTAATGCCAGGAGTGATTTATTTTCTGGTAAACAGTTTTGCTCAAGTAGAGCATCCAGTTACTACAAACCTTGTTTGGTATAAAAACTAACTGCATAGAAAAATATTGCCTTAGCAAGGTTTAACTGGTTGTTAATCCAAACATGTGGCAGAGACTGAATTCCAGGGCTCAAAATATGCTCCCGATTCTCAGCAGCATCAGAACGTCCAGAGGAGATCATAATCATCACTCTTAATGAGGCGTGACTCAGAGGTAGCGTATGGAAAGAGGACATTTCCAGAAAAACCATGGTATGGAAACCAAGCCCGCCGGGGGAGGTAAGCCGTCCCTTAGGTAGAAGTTCTACTCAGCTCTTTTGAAGTACAAGGCTGGGCTGCCTCGGGAAGATGAAAAAAAAAAAAGTTTTTCAAATCCTCCTTTCCACACAAATCTCTTCACATACAGCTCTGTTCCCTGGGATGTTTCATCACCTTAAGAAATATATTTAAAACAGACACAAGGAAAAGTATCCCTTTATAAGGAAAGCAAAGCTCTGGGCCTTTATTTTTTTAACAAAAAAATTGAATTGCCTCCTTCAAATCCTCTGCGTTTGCCTCTCAGCATCCATGAGACCTAATTGTACTTTAAATATTTTTTTATGTTGAAAAAAAAGCTTGAAAGAACTCAAGAAAGAAAAATGAAAGAGAGAGAGAGAAATCTGGTCCTCAAGAACATTTAGCTTCTATGTCAAAAAATGTTTTAGAAAGAGAAAGAGAGGAGATAAGTTTAACGTTCAGATCTTCCAGCTCCCACATCTCTTTTCCGCGGGGGTTCCTGCTGCGCTAATAGTTTTCAGTTGCCTCTCCAAGGTGTCCGGTGACCGTGTATTCTGAGCACTGCAAATACACCCTCAGCCTGCATGTCCTGGAGGGTTTGTTTAAAATACTTTTCCTATTTCAAGGTGGCAGTTGGCAGTCAGAACGATCCTAAATGCCCCTGGAGCCGTTCGAGTCTACAGGATCGTGAAGTGTCAGCTTACCCAGCACACAGACCAGCAGCTTCGCCACGAGGCAGCAGGCTTCTGGCTCCACGCACTGGGTTCCCTGCCACGTGCAATACACTCAGTGCAGCAGAGTCAGGGCGCCCCAGGGGGACTTGGCCCACGGAAACGGTCGGCTCAGCCATCCCAGGCAGATATCTAAACCAATCCACCGCCTTGATTCACGCAGATCACATTCATTTAAGAATTCCAGAGATGGGGATTTCATAATCTTCCTTGGTTGTTCGTTCCAATGTCTCACAACCCTTCAACCAGGACCTGCTCCTTCATCTCCAACCTAATCTCCCCTGATGCAATTCCAGCTCCTCCAGTTTTTGGTTTTTTTTTTTCTGTCTTCACTAGAAATGAAAAACAGCTGGACACCATCTTCCACATAAAAACCCTGCATAAGCTGGGAGACCATTATTAAATCAACCAGGTCCTTGTCTTCTCTAGGTTACACGATGGATGCCAACGCCTTCAGAGTTCCCTCATCGTGCTGGTTCCTCTCATTATTTTCCTGACTCTCTGTGTCACTCAAATCTAGAAATTTTACGAGGATTTGCCTCATACTGACTAAATGTGTGCATGTGTACATGCATGTATAGGAGGGAGGTTGAGCTCACAGTTCCAACAAGTTAATTTTGTAAACTCTTTTATTGTGAAAACTAGCAGAAAGAATTTATATAACATACATGCATGGTTTAAAAAACAAAATACAGTGAGAACTCACATACCCAGCACAAGTTCTTTTTTCTATTAACACTGACCTTGTGTTTGATTTGCTTTATGTGAGAGGAGATGGAGAGTCATTTCATCATTGTTTGTAGTTTAAATTACATTTACATTGAAATCACACTATGTTTTAAAGCAATGATGCTATTTAAACTCCTTCACACATGTTTGTTATAGCCTCCTTCCAATCTGACAATATCTAGCTAAGGCATCAGAAATTTTATAAGGTGGCCCATTCTAAAAAAAGCTGAACCCAAATCAAAAAAACCTTTAAATGGGGAATGTTTTCACCGAGCCAAGTTTACTAACAGTCTAGTTCTCTATTATTGAAATATTCATGTCTGAGTTAAATACAATGTTTTCATCAGGAAATGTCAGGAAACAGGCCATTTAATCATGTTTCTAGCAGATGATATTTGATGGTATTGTTTCCATCATCCAAACAAACTGCCAAGTATCAGATGTGCCCAGCATTCAAGTGAGTCAGAGATTCAAGGCCCTGTGGATGTAGCATCGTGACTTTTCTACTTGCTATTGGTCAAAAAGATGCTGCTTCATGCAAACATTTGACATGAAGCAAAGTGAGCAAACCACTATCGTTTTGTATATTTTAGGGGAAAATACACAGATCTGATCTGTGTTAATCAGATCTTCCTTTATGGTCATCCTGAATCTCTGCTTGAGTCAGAAGCCCAAAGGCTTCCTGGACATTAAACCACAACCCTCAGTTCAGCTGACGTGAAGGATGGTGCATGTGCTTATTCTCCAGAGGCAGCTGTGATTCCCTCTCTCACCCATAGGTGGCCCATCCTTTCTTTTTTTCTTTTTCTTTTTTTAAATCGAAGTCTAGTTTTGATTTAAAATGTTGTGTTAATGACTGCTGTACAGCAAAGTGATTCAGTTATACATACACATACATTCTTTTTTATATTCTTTTCCATTATGGTTTATCACAGGATATTGAATATAGTTCTCTGTGCTATACAGTAGGACCTTGCTGTTTATCCATCCTATATATAATAGTTTGCATCTGCTAACCCCAAACTCCCAATCCATCCCTCCCCCAACTCCCTCCCGCTTGGTAACCACCAGTCTATTTATATCCGTGATTCTGTTTCTGTTTCATAGATAGGTTCATTTGTGTCATACTTTAGATTCCACATATAAATGATATCATATAGTATTTGTCTTTCTCTGCCTGACTTACTTAACTTAGTATGATAATCTCTAGGTCCATCCATGTAGCTGCAGAAGGCATTATTTCATTCTTTCTTATGGCTGAGTAGTATTCCATTGTATATATGTACCACATCTTTATCCATTCATCTGTCGATGGACATTTTGGTTGTTTCCATGTCTTCAGTATTGTGAAGAGTGCTGCTCTGAACATAGGGGTGCATGTATCTTTTTGAATTATAGTTCTGTCCACATGGAAAAGGGAACCCTCCTACACTGTTGGTGGGAAAGTAAGTTAGTGCAGCCACTGTGGAAAACAGTATGGAGGTTCCTCAGAAAACTAAAAATAGGATTACCATATGATCCAGCAATTCCACTCCTGGACATATATCCATCTCTTCTTAATCTCAGAAGAAGCCTCAGTTTTCCATCTCGGCTCTGCTTTTCCCAGAGCTCTCCATTGCTAACTTTTCCTCTCCTAGAAAAGGATTAGAAGTCAAAGCTCTGTTCTCACCACCTTCATATCGATTTTTCTTCAAGCAGCCTAAGGCATTTCTTGCTTTTTGTTATTTCTGTTGTTGTTGGGTTTGGTTTTTTTATTTACCTCTCCTGCCAGCTGCTTCGCTACCATGGCTGGGACTCTATCTCACTTGTTTTATGTTTACAGGTTTTCCTTTCATGACTAGATCAAGGTTTGTGACTTGGCAACACACTTATTTTCGTTTCTTTTAAGAATCCAGATCTTTTTTGAACACAGACCACAGTTGGCTTCATCACATGCTCCCAAAAAGCTATGCAGAGGCTGGCTTCCTTCATCCAGTCCCTTTATCCAATACCAACCCTTTCCCTTGGCTTCAGGTAAAATATTTTTAAACCATTGCCACGCTTCCTGAGAATTTATAAAGACTGTTCGCTTCCATTTATTTTTTCCTAGCTAATACCCATGCTTTATTCTGATTCCCTTTGCTGAAACTGAGAAACATGCAGGATACTTGATTTCACTTTGGTAACAGCTTCACTGTGGACACTTCTTGCAAGGATTTTTCTCCACCTGTCAGAACCAAGGCGAGACTATTTCCCATCCTTACGGCTGCTCCAGGTTCCAGAACAAGGCTAGACCCACCTGACAGGCTCTGGGTGAGATCCAAGGTTGGGATGAGCCAGGCTACCTGTCTTGAAAGAAAGAACCTTCACCATTAGGACCACCCACCTGATACCATCCTGCAGCTTTGGCCTGGCCTTTTAAGAGGGAAAGGGGGAAAAAGGGAAAAAATGACATAGCAAAATTGATCTCAGCACTACCCGTGGCGTCATTAATGTGGTTTCTGCTCATAAAATTCATGGCAGCGGCTAATTGCTACCATGTTCTTCCTCATATACTCTCATATTAAATTTGAAAGAAAGAAATAAAAGCCCTTTCAAAGCCATATTAATCCATGCACGGCAGTGGAATGCGTGATCTAAAGCGAGCCTCTCGCATCGCCACAGCTATGTGGGCTGGCTGGCAAACATGGATTTCATGTCACTCACAATACAATGAACAATGCCTTCGCCAGCCGCTGGCTCTGCCTGGGCCCAGCTCCCCTGAACCACAACAGCCCAAGCCAGCAAGGAGTGCCGTGTGAGCTCCCACACGTGAGCAACAACACATGTGCCTGAGTGTGCATATCGGTCTCGACGGAATTCAGGCTAAACTTGGCGTGTATCTTTCTGCCTCCGCCCCCCACGCACATTTGCTTGAAAGTTCTCAGCAGAAGGGTGGTGGCCAGTGGCCAAGATCTGGTTGCCGCTTTACCCTCATGAACTTTCACTGCATTTGCCCTGCAATGTGCTAAGAAGACCAGCCTTGCCTCAAGGCACCTCTTGCAAGAATTTAAGGAACTATAAACTCGACAAGCCTCTCATACTTTCTTGAAATTCTCACTCGTAGAAGGCTCCTGTTGGAATGAATTATTCCAAGCTCTCCTGGGAACCGGGCTGCCCCTCGGCCGGTCTTCACAGGTATGGTGCTATCAGTTTTGATGGGTCATGGCATCCCTTCTGATTGGGTGTGGCATCTATCCAATTGGTCCTGGCGTCCCTTCTTATTGTTTGAATCAGTGCTGCACTGATTTGTACATATTGTAAGTGTATTAAATGCAATAAATCCAGCCAAGAAACCAATATGTTCAAACAATATATCAGAATATCTAGGTGACAACTAACCAAAGACATGGCTGAGTCTTCAATGAGCAGTTCATCTGACAGTTTCCTGCTGCTGTATGAAAATATGACCCTCTCCCAGGTATATCAGAGATGTCATTGTAGAATTGCTACAGATGAATTTCTTGTCCCAATCCTGCCTGAACAGGAAAGCTTAAAGAGGACTAATGTGGGTCTCCATGGTCAAGAAAGACAGAGCCCATAGTATCCTATGGATGATTCTTTTATCCCTCCCTCCTGTCCCAGCCTCATGACCTGCAAGGCTTGATCTCTTTTCATTACCATCCCAGACCCATTCTAGCCCCAATTCAGCCCTAACCAAGCCAGGCAGCAAATCAGAAGCCCCATCCCAACCAATGGGCATGTTTGGTACTAGTTTAGAATTAGTCTTGGGAGCTGATGGGAACGAGGTGAGCATTCTGTGTCCCCCAAACCTCTAGCCTTAGCCTCATCCTCGCAGTCATTGTTCCCCCCTTATCCCGTTATTTCCATGGGGACGGGTGCCCTGCTCTGGAGCACAGCCCACTGACGTGAGTCTCCACCCTAACGTAATATTTGTGGCTGCCTCTTACGTCTACAAGTAGCTCAAAGACTCCTACTCCTCTCTAGGTGGCTTCCCCAACACTCTCATCTCTCGCCATTTCCAAGAGGAAGAGTTCTGAAATCACAAAGTCTTAGGACAGTTGGATCTCTGCTCTGGGCAGTGAGCTTTGGACAGGAGGAGATGATGTGGGCTTGAAATTGGCCAATATTCTCTTTCTCTTGGGTTCATCATTTTGGGTGCACCCTCACTAAGAGAGAGGTGACAGTAGAAACCAGTGGGAAGAGGACAAAGCGCCATGACTTTAGGTCTTGGATTACAGGAGAAAAATGTCTTTACAGTTCACATATGACCCATCCCAGTGCCTCAGGCATGACACCAGATAAGGACATGGGGTCAAAGTCTAGGTTAGAAATAAAGTACGTTTCCTCTGTCGCTCTCCCTCAGGAGTCTGGGGCAATGGTAAGCAGCTGATCTGGTACTAGAGGTTCATTATCTTAGAGACATTTCAATGAACACATGGTTCTAGCCAGGCATCTTTCCCTGGGTTCAGGGCATGTTTACCATACTCTTCCCCATTGCCTGGGGTCCTGCTTCTCACAAACAGAAGTTCCTGGATGCACAAGGCACCTTACCCTCCAGACAAAAAATATCACCCCTCCTTAAACATTCTTGCTGCTAAGCCCCACTCACCACACTGGCATCCTAAGATGTACTCATCAACACACATGCAACCCAAGTTCAGGGACTGATTCTGTGACACACACTCAGCCATCCTCCTTCAGGACCTTGAGCTGGTTTCAAACATTCTGACAACTCCCCTCATCTGTTGCCCTATCTCGGACGTTTCAGATCACCCTGCAGCTATAATAATAGAAGTACTCAGTGCATGTGCAAAAGTGGAGCTGTTGTCTCTGAACACCGCTATGTATCTGTGTTGTGTCAGAGGAAAGTAGCAAAACATGAGAAAATTACTATGCAAGTTAAATTTTCATTGGACGGGGGTCCAAGTAACAGTGTTTATGAAAGTCTTTTGAGAGACTTGATATCTTCCCTGAAGGTTTTAGCTTGTCTGCTGTTCAAAAAGAAGGATTCTCGTAAATAATATAACCCAAGTGACCCCAGGTCTACAAGCTTTGGGTATTATCTTCTGTCTAATAGATAAAATAATTCAAGTCTTTACCTTCCAAAACTATGGGGAATCCAGTGCCTCTCCAGTATTTCTCAGGATTTCGACGGTATTTACAATCTTTTGGAGCTTGCCTCTACCTGCCAGCCCTAAACCCTTGTTCCTGGTTTTCCCCCAGTCATCTCTGATTTCAGCCCATGCTCCTCTCATCGGTAACACTGCCCCCAAGGGCAGATCAGCCTCCTTTTATTCCCCAAGGCAAACCCAACAATCTTGAGTGGAACAGACTTTGAAGGATTACAACAGAGGACAGGAAACAACTTAAAATTGGATATCTGATATGAATGTTAATAAAGTTGGCTGTCTTAGCCCTTCATGAGGGCTTGGATGTCCACTATCCAAGATGGTGACTCCAGATCCGTCACAAATCAGGGCTCCTTTCTCATCATCTTTCTTCCCCAAGCCTCTGCCTGCTATTACCTCCCTTCCCCCAATGGTGAGCCCTTGGGCTAACCCAAAGGACACCGAAATTTTCACAAAAATCATGCAAAACCATTTTAGGTCTCTTTTTGACTCAAAGACATCCATATAAATAGAACAGGATGTATAATCAAAGGCTCATTAAAGTGTCTTCTTAAAAAAAGAGCAGCTCCCTGCTTAGTATAAGGTCTGCCTTCCTTCTAGGGGGTGGCAACACTATAACTTTGAAAGGCAGCACCTTTCTTTCTTTGGTTCCACCGTGATAAATTAATCCAAGGATTTATTCCAATCATGGTGGAGGGATTTTAGGGTGCTTAAGGTTTTCTTAAGCATTTCCAGGTGGAGTTTAAAGGTATCCTTGTATCTGGAAGAGAGAGAGGAGACCTTACCTGCAAACCAAGATAGCCTTTGATTTGATGCATAAACGAAGAGAAGTTCAGATGATCTCATGGACTATATTCTCCCAGGCATCCCCATGTCTTAATGAGATGGGTCTACAACCTAGTGGGATGGATCTTAAAACTAGAATTCCAAAGAAGAGGACATTTTTGGAAAAAGGGGGTGGAGTAATACAAGTCAAGGAGATAGACAGCTATGTTAAAATTCACAGATCTGCTATGGAGAGGTTTCCGGAAAACAAGTGAGCGAGGGGATCAGGACAGGAGGGAGGATGTGTTGTGGTCAGAGAAGACTGTGTTCTACTGGAGGGCACGGACGGTGCCACCCAGATGCAGATAATGGGAGGTGCCAAGGGCAGAGTGCCAAGAGAAAATGTTGGGAAGATCTTAAAAAGGAGTGGGGAAGCAGTTATCGCTGTGATGGAAAACCATCTTTTGATCTCGAGTGAAAGGAAAGAGGGAAATGCCTCAAGTAGATCGAATGGTTAATTTGGGGGATTTATTTAATTTTAGCCCCTGGTACTGATTCCTATATCCCTTTTAAATAGTAGAGGACCTGATGTAACTTTAAAAGTCATTTTTAAGAAATTTAGTATCCATTTAAAGACAAAGAATCACAGAGGAGAGAGTATAAAGTCTGTTGCAAATGTGTGCATTCTGACTAAGACTAATATAGATCTCAAGAAATCCCCTGTCTTAACTCAATACAACACAGCCTTCTTGTGGTTTCTGCTCCTTCCCCAAATGATATTAGAACCACCCACGTCAGAGGGTGGAAGCAAGAGGTGCAAGAAGCCGGATATTAGCAGAAGGCATGGGATCAGCTTGGGGATATTTGGGCATCCTTGTGAGCATTTGGTGGCTTGTTAAGCTCCAGGAATTGGCTGTGCTTTAGCCTCCTGCCTTTCTGTACTGAGCGCCAGATCAGCTGGCTTGCTTTCCTTATCTAGGGTCATCCTCTTGGTGTCTCACATCCTTTGTGTCACTCTCTTAGTCAAATGAAGGATCTGTATGGTTTAGAATTCGTCTGCAAATAGGAAAAGAACCTAAGCAGCAAGCCAATTCCTTGAGCAGCTCTAACGCCTCACACAGGATGCTCACATGGAAAGTCCCAAGTATCCCTTTATTCAATAGAAGTCAAGTGATGTCTCCACCTGATTTAAAAAAAAAAAAAAAGGTAATGCAATTGAAATAAATCAGTATTCTTACACAACTCAGAATTGTATTTTAGAAGTAGAGACAGAAGATAAATGGTAAATCAAACATGAATATCATGTGAATATACATACAGAAGAAGAGTATCAAGGAGGTCATAGTCCTGACAGAGTGACCAGCTGTTCTGGTTTGTGTAGGACTGAAGGGATTCCCAGGACATGGAGTGTTCAGTGCTAAAACTGGGAGAGTTCTAAATAAACCAGAATGGTTGGTCACCCTGGTCTACGATGAGTGAGGTTAGTGACAATGCAAGAGTCAGAAGAGATTTTTTTGTGTGGCCAGCACAGACTAACTGAACAGTCAGAGAGAAGCCTAGGAGCTGATGTCCATGCTGTATATTTGAAGGATGATATACTGAAAGTAGAGTGCTCAGACCCCTGCTTTGCTTTTGTTCTGTCTGGAAAGAAGAATGATCTTCAGGCCAAGAAGAATAAAAGCAAAACTGGTTAAGGGTCTACCAAAGCTCAAGATGGATGTAGAGTTAATAAGAATTGACCCAGCTGTTTGAAATGAAATCAAGAGTGCTAACCCAGGAACTTTGAACCTGAAAGAAACAGCAATAGAAACTACCAAATCCTGTGGACAGTATTTAGAGTTCTCAAACTTGAGTGTGCTTGATGTCCTCCTGGAAAGCTTGTTAAGGACGCAGCTTCCAGGGCTCCACCTTCAGATAGTCTTATTCGATGGGTCTCAAAGTTGGGGGTCTGCAGTCTCAATAAACACACCAAGTCATTCCCCTAAAGGTGGACCTTTAATGTCCACTCTTTGAGAAACACTATTTTAAAGAACACTGGTGAGCAACCAATTGGTGAGCAAACAGTTGGTCAACACCAACAACTGGTGGACAAACAAACAAAAAAGAAAAGATTAGAGATTTAAAAAAAAAGAAAAAATACATATATGGATGTCTATATGTGCATGTAGGCACACATACATGTTTAAATTTCAAATAAGAAATTTCTAAGATGGATTTCACAAATCCATCTTAATGAGCAGCTTAACGAACCACTTGCAGGTCCTGTCAGATGCAGGCAATGCCTCTCCGGAGGACAAAGCAGCTGGTACTGGCAGAGGCCACACTTGGTCCTCTGATGTACAGACTCTCTAGAGACATTTGGGCTGAGCACTCTTCAGAACCATCTGTTTGGAGTCAATGCCTCCACCCAAAGGAATGAACTTCAAGGTAAGAACTGAAGACACCCTGGACAACCAAAGCTTAATATATTATCACTTGGGTGTATTTTTGTCATCAGTGGGCCAGACAGTTGCAGGTATGCAAATCAGAGTTCTGGAAACCACACCACTGAAAATGTCTGGGCTGGAACCTCAACTCCACCCAGACAGCTTATATTCTAATAATGCCATTTCCTTCCTATCTGGTTGCTAATTCTCTGAGATGCAAAGAAAAAGGAAATGAGAAAAAAAGAAATGATCTGCCAATTAGCTCTATGGAAAAATTCCTCCAATTAAGTGAAATAAGTCAGACAGAGGAAGACAGATACTGCATGACATCACTTATATGCAGAACCTAGAAAATACAACAAGCTAGTGAATATAACAAAAAAGAAACAGACTCACAGATATAGAGAACAAATTAGTGCTTACCAGTGGGGAGAGGGAAGGGGGGAGGGGCAAGATGGGGTGGAGGATTAAGAGATACAAACTATCATATAAAATAGGCTACAAAGATATATTGTCCAACACAGGGAATGTAGCCAATATTTTACAGTAACTATAAATGGAGTATAATCTTTAAAAATTGTGAATCACTATACTGTACATTTGTAACATATAATATTGTACATCAACTATACTTCAATTAAAAAAAAAAAGAAAATTCTCCCCAAATTAAGATTTGTATCTCTTCTTAACTTTGGTTTCTGAAATAATAGCTAATATGTACGTCATGCTTTATTTCTTAACTAAGTCCTTTATGCATGTTATTATGTCTTTATTCTCCCACCAGCCCCATGAAGTAGGTAGGACGGAGAGTTTAATGACACCTGGGTCCTCTAGGCTGAGAAGGGGCAGAGCACAAATAATCAGAGCTGAGACTCAACTCAGTCTCCTGATTGCAAATCTGAAACCACAGCCCTCTGAACTGGACAATCATCCCCTTAAATCCTTCGGGGAAAAGGGGAGAAGTGCAGATTACTTAATGAGCTAATTCCTCCATTGAAGAAATGGCTCAGACAGTCGTGGCTGTTCTCCTGATCACCGTTATATTTGTGTTTGCTTTTCCTTAAAATTAACTTCATTATGTTCCTGAGTGGCGGATGCCAATGCGTATCTGCAGGGAATTACAATTCTGGGCTGGAAGGAAGCTCCCTCTTGGACGCCTTGCAAGACCCATCAAAGAACCTGATGGAAATTGAGCCTGTCATTAATGAGACAGGGCAATTTGGCACAGAGAAAACAATCTTCTAAAATGACTGTGTCAGCAACCTCATTGGACTCCCCACTGAAACAGAGCAGGGACCTGTTCCCAGAGGGCAGGGGCCACGTGGTTACACATTTATATGCTCCCTGGTACCAAGCACAGTGCCACAGGCAGAGTGGGTGCCCAGGAATGTCTATGAGATGAACAATTCAGGATGGTTACATGATTTGTGAGCTAGAAAGAGGTGCAGAGAACAGAGCCAAAGAAGAATAAATTAAGGTCTGAGGGTTTTCTTCCCAGCTCCAGCCTTGTGAGAGCATTTTACTCTTCTTTCTCACGGGTAAAGTGCTTTAGTGAAGAATAGGACAAGCTAAGCATTTATTTTTCAATAATCTATACAAAATCTGCCAGAGGTGCGTAGGCAAGCAAAGCAATTAAACCACTTTAACAACAGAGGGGAAGCAGTCCAAATTCAAAACCGAGAATCCTAGCTAGGAGAAAAAGCAGTTTAGATCACTTCCCTTTGTAAAACGATTCCACTGGCTAACACAAGGTTGACTATGCTTAAGGGTTAAATGCATTACCAGCTGGCAAACAACCTTCTGGAGAGAGAAAGAGGAAGCAAGAGAGGCCAATGTTTCAGAAGTAACTTACTTAATAAAAATCATCTCCCCCTCGTATTTCTGACACCACCGGGCAGTCACACCATCCTGCCTTGGGTCACCAGACTTGGCTCCGTGAAGCCAGAGGAAATTATAGAAATCCATCATGGCTGAGTTTTCTGAACTGGTTATTACTCGCTGCTTTTTATCTTCCAAACGGTCCCTAAATTTAATTGCTTCATTGTAATGGATTAACCTCTGAGGTCCACAGTAGCACTCATATTGTGTTCAAAGGGAAAGTTGCAGTTTCTGAGCTCGGTGGAGGAAGTTTCATGAGACCAAAACGTCCCTGCTCAGTTCTGGGTAACTCTGACAGTCACTTGTCTGCAGAGGTCACACAGAAGTCCAGGCAAGGAGTAACCCCAAGAAGACCTTTATTTGACCTAAAGGAACCAATGTATGCCCTCCAAGCTGATTTCAAGATGAAAGAGGAGTGGACAGTGACCATGGGGATTGTCACTCTGCAAATAGATATTAAAAACACTTGGGCTTCCCTGGTGGTGCAGTGGTTAAGAATCTGCCTGTCAATGCAGGGGACACGACTTCGAGCCCTGGTCCGGGAAGATCCCACATGCTGCGGAACAACTAAGCCCATGCACCACAACAACAGAGCCTGCGCTCTAGAGCCCATGAGCTACAACTACTGAGTCTGCGTGCCACAACTACTGAAGCTCACACGCCTAGAGCCTGTGCTCCTCAACAAGAGAAGCCACCACAACGAGGAGCCCACGCACGGCAACAAAGAGTGGCCCCCACTTGCCGCAACTAGAGAAAAGCCCTCACGCAGCAATGAAGACCCAATGCAGCCAAAAATAAATAAATAAATAAAATTTAAATTTAAATTTAAAAAACGCTGGTTTTCGGGGAGGATTTGACACAGGTCCTACTCTCCTGCTTCATTTATGCCTCTACCTCTTCTAGACCATTCCCATCATCAAGCAAACAGGCTCTACTATCTCCCATCTATAAAAAGGTGCCTCTCTTGGCCCCAGAATCTTTGCTATTCTTTAAAAACAAAATGCTTACAAGTATAACTTACACTCCCCTCCCACTCAAACATCTCTTAATAGTGACCAACAACCCTCATGGAGTCAGGTTCCATAGATACTTTTTTTGGTTCATCTTCATCACCTTGGCAGCGATATTTGATACAGGGAACTGGTCCCTACATCTTGAAACATTGCTCCCTCCTAGATTCCATGAAACCCACCCTCCCCAGGTTTTCCTCCTACCTCTCTGGCCGTTCGTTCCCATGTCCCTTCTCTGGTTCTACTCCTCCTACTTACCTCTCAATGTCAGGATTTTCCCCTGGGCCCTCTTCTCATTTCTCTCTATCCTTCTTTCCTAGACTTTCTCATCTGTCCCTATGGCTCTAAATGCCATCTGTACACTGATGACTCTACAATGTACATCTCTAGCATCTGACTTCTTTTCTGAACCTCAGACTACTATAGTCATAGTTTATCCAGCCCAAATTTAAATTCTTGAGGATTCACCATTTCAGGAAATGAATCCTACCCCTCTTTACCTCTAATCCACTGGCCTGTCCCGTCGCATCTGCTTCAAAATTATATCTCATTGGGTTCTGACCCAGGGATTAGAGCAAAGGAGAAGTCTTCTTAGAGAATCTGGAAATCATGTTCAATTTTCATATATGTGTTGGAATTGGAAAGGCAAAATCAAGAGGGGTTGGGCGTGGAGCAGATAAATCTGGCTTGAGTTCAGGGTCTGTGAGTACAAAGTCTGGGAGACAAACTTGGAGAAAACAGCATACTGCAGTGGTCACTTTTGCAGTGTCCATAGCCAACCCTTCCTCCTTCTTTCATTCAACCCATTTCTTCCACAAGTATTCTTCCACGATACCTTCTGTGTGTGCCAGACACAGTCCTGGCAGCTGGGGGCATAAGATGGAGAACTAAGGGAACACAACCCCTGCCCAGATGAAGCTACAGCCAAGTGAAGGAAATAGATATTAACAAACACAGACAAATGCTGTATTTCTTTGATTCTAGAACATTATCAGTTGTAAGAAACACCACTTCACCAAAGGTATATATAAGCTGTAAGACGCAGTCCCGTTTAGAAGCCTTAACATGTTGGGGAGGAGATATGGCACATAATTGTATAATTGTGAGACATGTTATGAAGAAGAAGTACAAAGCACTATGGGAGATGATCACAGGGTGTAGGTGGGACTAATCTAGACCGTGGGAGTCATAGAATCCTTCTCGAAGGAGTGATATTCAAGTTGAGGTATCCTTCCTTGAAATTCCCTTTGACTTCCATGTCACTTTGAGGAGTCACTGGAGCCTTAGGTGGTAGAGAGTTTTGACATGGGGGCACCTCCATCGTATTTACAACAAATTTCTTTTTAAATAATGTAAGGACATTTTAACACATTCTCTTCTCATATGTTTGAAGAGACAGAGCATCATTTGATGATAAAGCAAGAGAAAGTTCTGTGTCCCAAGCCCATGCTTGGGCTTCATCATGCCAGGTAGTTCACTTCATAGGGATGGTCTGAGCAACAAGGATGAGAAAGAACAAAAAACTACAAGATATAAATGCCCACATACACAATCAATAATAATATAACAACAACAATGACAACAGGCCATGCAGGACCAACCAACCATATCTTCCTAGTGTTGTTGGTTGATGACCCCTCAAACCTATTTCTCACTCATATAATGATCAGCAAAACCCCAAGTGTGACTCTGCCTAAGACTTTTCCTCAGTTCCCTTCAAACCCACATGGACTTTGAGGTAAATCTAATCCACATGTTTCTGATTCATTTACACTTAACTCATCAAAATGCTGTTTTCTAACAGCTATTTGATGGCCAAGAAGTCATTCTTAAAGCTCTTTTCTTAGAAATAGGATGGTGTGGTTTGCCAAGAGAAAAAAAGGCTGAGCCCCCAAAGGTTTAAATTCGACTTGAAACTAAGAAATGGTGAAGTTTGGGCCAAATCTGGTCCAACGCTTTCTCATTATTCTTAAGAACCTTTCTGCCCCAGTTGGTTTTTCAACTCTCAGTTCAGTGTGAAAATGCTTGGACTAGGCAGGGTTGCTGGTCCAGGATGGCCTTTGAGATGAATTTGAACTAAAAAATAGAATGTGTTCAAAAAGGATGTTTTTCTGTTGGCTCATTTTCCCTCCCATGAAATTCCCTTTACCTCCATAATTTACAGTAAACCTCTTGTCAGCTAAATGGCAGCTCCTTGACTCACCCTGGGGTGCTCCCCCTAGGGTCGGGCTACTCATGGTACTTGGAACCACTGCTGCTTTCTTCGTTTCCCCTTCTCAATGAAAGCTCTGTGTCAAAGCTTTCAAGAAAACAAAAATCCTGGAGCATGAAGAATTTCATGGCCCTGCAAAGAAACAGAAGATACGTTAGATCAAATTTAGGCTGATAAACTCACCAACTCCCTTTAACTTGACTTTAATTGAAATGACCCTTGTAAGGAGGACTAAAAATAAACACTCATTCATGGTTTTGCTCTGGAATCCCATAAAATCGACACGAATACACTACTTCTGGTTTACTGTAGCTTCTCAAGACACCCTGCCCAGATGGATTCGATTCCTGCCATTTGGAATTAAGACAAACTTTAGCAGCCCTCACAAGCATAGAAACTCTGATCTTCCTCCATGTTTGTTTCTCTTTGGGCAGCTTCCAGACATGGGCCATTGGACACATGATACACTAGTAAGATGAGTTTATGAATTCTCTCTGGTGAAGGAGCAAACTGTGTAGTCTGGCAGCAGTAACTAGGACACAATAAATGTCCAAAAAAATATGTGTTGAATTAATCTCTATCAACAAAACTCAGTGGGTCTACAGACCTAGTGGAATAGAGAAGAGGAAGCATATTCGTACTTTGCAAAGCAAAAGAAGAAATTGACCATGTAGGAAGGGAATGAAATGAGGAGAAATGCAGAGAGAAGGTACCTAGTTAAGTCATTCTGCAACCCCAGCCATTGGTTTTTCTCCCGATATCATATATGTATATAAAATGTGTACACACACACACACACACACACACACACACACAAATGGAATACTACTCAACCATAAAAGAGAAAATCCTGAGATTTATGACAACATGGATGGACCTTGAGGGCATTATGCTAAGTAAAATAAATCAGACAGAGAAAGACGAATACTGTGTGATTTTATTTATATGTGGAATCTAAAAAACAAAAAAACAAACCCCACCAAACTCATAGAAAAAGGGATCAGATATGTGGTTACCAGAGGTGGGAGGTAGCATGCAGGAGAACTGGATGAAGGTACAAACTATCAGTTACAAGGTAAAAAAATCTATCAGGTCAAAAACTATCAGGTCAAAAGGTACAAACTATCAGTTACAAGGTAAATAAATCCTGGGGATGTAATGTACAACATGATGACTATAATTAACACTGCTGTACAGTATATTGGAAAGTTACTAAGAGAGTAGATCCTAAAGGTTCTCATCACAAGGAAAAAACTTTCTTCTTTTTTTTTGTATCTTTATGAGGTGACAGATGTTAACTTATGGTGGTAATCATTTTACAATATATGGAAGTCAAGACATTATGCTGTACACTGTAAACTCATACAGTGCCATAAGTTAATTACATCTCAATAAAACTGAAAGATAGATAAATAAATAAGTAAATAAATGCCAGAAGTTACAAAATTTTAAACACATATATTTTCTTTTATTGAAGTAGAGTTGATTTACAATATTGTGTTGGTTTCAGGTGTATAGCACAGTGATTCAGTTATATATAAAAATATATATATAAATATATATATATATATATTTTTTTTGAGGATTGTTCCCTGTGCTATACAGCAGGTCCTTGCTGGTTATCTATTTTATACATAGCAGTATGTATATAAACATATATATATTTTATATGATGTAAAAGTTTTTGTCTTTTACTGATATCAATAAATATAGATGGGGCAAATTAAACAAAGCTAAAATTAGTGATAAAAGTGTGGGAGAAATATCAGGTCTTGAAATGGGACAAAACGAATCAAAGTCTATCAATAAACTCTCATGAATTTTTATAAGTTTGTGAATTCTTTATGGAATGTGACTGATATAATCTCTGTCAAAAATATATGTATATATACATACATGTATATACTATATATATATATATACGTATATATACATATATAACACATACATACATGCACACACACACACACACACACACACACACAGCCCCATCCCCAGTGAAGGAATATAGTGATTTATGCTATATATCTGTGTATATAACAAGTTTTACTTAGGCTAATGGTGTTTAAGGAGGAACAAGTAATTGGAGATTTAATTAATTACAGACATGCACTCATGTCTATTGATAGTTTGAATCATATATTTTGGATAGTTTAAACCAAACTATACAATACATTTATTTCTCCAAAGATACACTTAAAATTGCATTAAGACAAAAAAATCATACTCAAGCCAAGAAATTCAGAATAGAACTATAAACAGACCTTTGAATATGAATGTGCAATCCGATTATAAATTTAGTGTATGGCCCAGAGCCTCTGTTCACCTGTCCTGTTCCTTAGGAATTAATTGCTCACAGCACATAGCTCAAAGCTAAGCACCTTAACAGGTAATTGAAAAAAGGCCTGACTCTTGACCAAGTTCAGTTAAGCCAAGTTAAGCCTTTATCTGTATTTCTCTCACGTACACGCACACACGCACACACCACAGAGACACTCACATCTGTAGTTAGATTAATGCCTCATTTATCTGACATTATTGTTAGTACATTTCCCAAATAAATAAAGCTCACCCACTGAAAGTTATATATTTTAATTGGAATCACAAAACTTTCTAAAAGAAAATACACACTACTCAAACTTCTTAAACATAAAATTCTCAATATAGTATAAACTGTAAGCAATGAGTCATGATGGTTCTAATTATGAACATCAGTCATTTTACGGGGCCCTCGGACTCTGTTGAGGATTTTTTAGCAATCCTCAGGCTATTTATTATTTTTAAACTGCATTCTGAACGGCTGAGGCAGTGAGACCTCTCCCCGTCCTTCAGTGCCGTGCATTTGATGGTAAATTTTGCCTTCAGAATAAAACCTGAGGGTTGATCTCTGAAGACAATAGGTGTTCTGCTTGGGAAGGATACAGGTGAGGTTGAGTTTGAGATAGTATTAAAATAAATCATTTGGTAACTCTAGCCATCACTCCCATTCGATTCTTAGGGAAACAACAAAAAAAATCAGCTCCACCCAGGAGTAAAACACAGTGAACGTTAATATCCCCAAATGGAAGTCTTCTTTATTTTGCTTCTTTTGGGTTGTCCAGCCTGCCCATGCAGGGTACCCCATATGGAAACACGTGCCCTGCCCACGTAAGCAGAGTAGGGAGGCTGTCCTCCTGTTTATGGGAGGGGACCATTAGGCAAACAGTCCTGTACAAAAGCAGGGGAACCCTAAAACCAAGGATCATCCAATGTGGAAGGAAAGCTGATTCCATAACAGGGAAGGAGCAGGTGAATAAAGAGATCAACTGTTATTCAGAGAACAGAAGTGACATTTAAAAAATATATATAATTAGTATTTGCAGAGAGTTTTAAGAAGAGAATGCGTTCAGAAATGGAACAAGAAGGAGTTCCTGGAAATTAAAACATAATAATTTTCAAAATATAACAGTCACACTAATAACAGAACCAAGGTAGTTGTCTGGAATCTATAACTGGGCCAACATTCCATAATATAGAGCAATACAGCAAAGAGATAGAAAATGTGATAGGAAAATTAAGAGACCGTGGAAGAAAAATCTACTAAATCCAGTCTATGTCCAATAAGAGTTTTAGAAGGAGAGAACAGAGACAAGGGAGAGGAGAAAACAATCAAAGACAGGAGGGAAGGATAAATGTTCCCTGAGCTGAGGAATGATAAGAATCTCCAGATAGGAAGGGGCCCATAAAATCTCAGAAGTATGCCTAAAAAGATCCCACCTAAAGGTACAAGAGAGTTCAGGATTTTGAAAAATAAAGAGAAAGGCTTAAAAGCTTCTGAGTGCAAAAGCAGTTTTTATAAGGGAATTTAAATCAGAGTGACATCAGACTACAGTTACAGTAGATGCTAGAAATCAATAAAGCAGTACAAACACAGAGTTTGGAGACAAGTAGGGACCCAGAAAATGCACCTGTGTATCATAAAGTAATCTGGGGGCTGACACTGCTAGTTTCTTGCCTTATTTACCATTTTCTTAGGAACGGGGATATCAGTGTACCCAGCTAAAATTATTCACATCACCAGACTCCCGTGACGCTAAGAGTGAGCATATGACCCAGTTCCGGCCAATGAGTGTAAGCAGAAGCTGATAACTGGAACTTCCTGGATAGGTTTTTCAAAGGAACAGAGTCAATAGCCTGATTTTTTTTGTCCATTTGTCCCTTTGCTCTTCCCCCTGCCTGCTTCTCAGAATGTGGACTTGATGCTTGGAGGTTCACAACCATCTTGTGACCAAAAGGACCACAGTTTACATAATAAAGACGCTAATAGAGAAGGGTGGAAAAAGCCTGGATCCTTCAGGAAAAATACAATCATAAAAGTATTAAAAGAAATGTGGGGCAATTTTAAAAAATCGTTTTGGAGGAGAAAGGACCATTCTAAGTGTGACAGAAGATGCAGAAGCCGTAAAAAGAAAGATTAATATATCTGATAAATTAAAACTTTAAAATTACAGTACAGGAAAAAGAACCTCATAAAAAGTCAAATAATTAAAGACAAACTGTGAAAAAAAAACATAGCTGCAACTCGTATCATAAAAAGACAATGTCTTCAATATATAATGAAATCCATACAAATTGGTACAGAAAAAAAGACTTGACTCAAAGAGAAAAATAGGCGAAAGATAAGAACAGTTCACACGAAGAACCTAGGGGTAAGACAGGAATAAAGACACAGACCTACTAGAGAATGGACTTGAGGACATGGGGAGGGGGAAGGGTAAGCTGTGACAAAGCGAGAGAGAGACATGGACATATAAACACTACCAAACTTAAAATAGATAGCTAGTGGGAAGCAGCCACATAGCACAGGGAGATCAGCTCGGTGCTTTGTGACCACCTAGAGGGGTGGGATAGGGAGGGTGGGAGGGAGACGCAAGAGGGAGGGGCTATGGGGATTACATATACGTATAGCTGCTTCACTTTGTTATACAGCAGAAACTAACACACCATTGTAAAGCAATTATACTCCAATAAAGATGTAAAAAAAAAAAAAAAGAACAGTTCACAGGCAAAAGAATACTATCACCCTTGTATGAAAAGATGTTCAACTCATAAAAAGATTAATGTAAACTAAAACTATGGTGAAATACCATGTAGATATAGTCTTGTTCAAACTTGTATATTCATAAAATATTCTGGACAGATAAGTAGGAAAATTGTTCCTGGAACGAGGAAGTGGATGACTAAGAGATAATGATGGTGGAACATTTACTTTTCACCATATACCTCCTTTTATAAATTAAACGTTATATTTTGAGGTAATTGTAGGTTCACAGGCAGCTTTAAGAAATAATACAGAGGATCCTTGTATCCTTTACCTAGAGTCCCCCAGTGGTAACAATTTGCAAAACTCTAGTACATTATCACAACTGGGATACCGATAGTGATACAGTCAAGACAGAACATTTTCGTCACCACGGGATCCCTCTTGTTGCCCCTTTACAGCCACATCAACTTCCCTCTCACCCACAATCCCTCCTTAGCCCCTAGCAGCCACTAGTGGACATTTCAAGAATGTTACACAAATGGAATCATATATTACGTAACCTCTTTGAATTGGCTTTTTTCACTGGCATAATTCTCTGGAGATTCATCCAGGTTGCTGCATGTATCAATACTTTGCTGTTTTTATGGCTGAATAAGTTTCATGGTACAGCTTTCACTCATTGAAAGATATAGGGTTGGCTTCCAGTTTGGGGCTATTTTGAATAAAGCTGCCATAAACTTTCATGTACAGGTTTTTGTGTGAACATCAGTGGTTTTTCTCACTCTGGGCTAAACGCCCAAAAGGGTAACTGATGTGTGGTATACTAGTTGCAGTTTTTCTAAAGAAATTGCCAGATGTGTGGCTGCACCATTTTACATTCCTACCAGCAGTGGAAGAATGATCTAGTTTCTCCACATCCTCTCCAGCATTTGGTGTTGGTATTTTTAATTTTAATTTAACTGATATATGTTTAGTAATATCACATTGTGGTTGTAACTTGCATCCTCCTAATGGCTAATGATTGCTGAACAACTTTTCAGGTTCTTATTTGCCATTTGCATATCTTCATTGGAGAAATGTCTCTTCCTGTCTTTTGCACATGTTTTAATTGGATTTTATTTTATTTTTAACTGTTGAATTTTGAGAGTTCTTTATATATTTCAGTTACTAGGCTTTTGCCAGATATGTACTTTGTAACTATTTTCTCCCCGTCTGTAGCTTCTCTTTTTATTCTCTTAACATGGTCTTTTGCTGAGCAAAAGTTTTGAATTTTAATGACATCCAATGTATCATTTTTCCTTTTGTAAATCATACTTTTGGTATCAAATCTAAGACTCTTCTCCTAGCCCAAAATCCTGAAGGTTTACTTCTATGTTTTTTTCTAAAAGTTTTATAATTTTATGTTATATACTTAAGTCCATTATTCATTTGAGATATTTTTGTGTAAGATGGGAGGTTTAGGTCAAGTTTCTTTTTTTGGAAGGGGCCATGGATGGCCAATTGTTCCAGCAGCATTTGTTTAAAAAGATACCCTTCCTCCTTCGAATTGCTTTTGCACCTTTGTCAAAAATCAGTTGGGCATATTTGTGCCCATTTCCCTAATGGCTTTCATTGATGTACATGTCTGTCACTCCACCAGTACTACACAGTCTGGATTACTATAGCCATAGGATAAGTCTTTAAATCAAGTAGACTGATCCCTCCCTGTTTATTTTTCAAAATTGTTTTAGCTATTCTAGTTCCCTTGCCTTTCTGTATAAATTTTACACTTGATGTGAGCCAAAAGGCCAAGAAGTGATTCCATATGAATTTTAGAATAATCTTCTCTATATCTACAGAAAGCCTTCCTAGGATTTTGGTAGGGATTGAATTAAACCTGTACCTCAATCAATTTGAGAAGAATCAACATGTTTACTATGTTGTCTTCTTACACATGAACATGATATTTTTCTCCATTTATTTAGATAATCTTTGATTTCTTTCATTAGCATTTTGTAGTTTTCAGCATACAATTTCTGAACATGTTTTGTTAGGTTTACATCTAAGTGTTTCATTTAGTTTGAGTGATTTAAATGGTATTGTATTTTTCATTTTGTTGTCCATGTACTCCTTGTTAGTGTATAGGAATACAATTGATGTTTGTATGTTTATCTTGTATCCTGCAGGCTTGCTGAAATCATTTATTAGTTCTAGGAGATTTGGGTTTTTTTGTAGATTCCTTAGGGTTTTCTACATGGACAATCATGTCATCTCCAAATAAGAACAGTTTTATTAATTCCCTTCCAATCTGCATGCCTTTAGTTTCATTTTCTTGCCTTATTTTACTGGCTAGCACTTCCAGAACCATGTTGAATAAGAGTGGTAAGAATGGACATTCTTGTCTTGTTGTCACTCTTGGGGGCAAAGTGTTCAGTCTTTCACCATTAAATATAATGTCAACTGTAGTTGAGGTCTTTATTAAGTTGAGGAAGTTCCCTCTATTCTTATTTTTCTGAGAGTTTTTATCATGCGTGAGTGTTCAATTTTGTCAAATGCTCTTTCAGGATCAATTGATATGATCATGTGATTTTCTTCTTTAGCCTGTTAATGTGATGAATTACATCGATTACCTTCTGAGTATTGAAGCAGCTTTGTATCCCTGGGAGGTACAAATGACAAGGATTATTAATGCAAATAGGTTGTGGTATCTTTGAGCCTCACCTAAAGTGTTCTTTCTCTGAGCTCCACCACACTTTCTCTCCTGCTGAAGAGGTTATCAAGGCTGGCTGCAGTGGACACCGATCCAGCCAAAGATCGCCAGGCCATGGTCCCAGCAAGTATCACAGGGAAGCAAGCATGCCAAAGAAGAGAGTGCTGTGGAGGCACCAGGCTGCGGGGAGGAGGAGTAAGGAGGTATGCCCACCATGACAAGTTAGCTGCCTGCAGAGCCCAGTGGGATACCAGCCTTCAGCTGGCCAACAATTCCTACTTGGGAACAATGTGGCTGATTAATTCTGACTAACTTTGCCGATAAACATGCAAAGCATGAAGGGAGTATGCATCCAGCTATCAATGGAATGCAGCACTTGGGCAGAGACTCTCCCATCAGCTTACTTTGCCTTGCTACATTCTAAGAATATATTCTGCATTTTTATCTGTGGGGAACAAATTGTCCTCAACAAATCCCAGACTTTGTCACATTAATGTAGTGCTCAGTCATAAAAATACCCATAGACCTTGAACACAACTCATAGGTTCCAGTAATGCATCTGTGAAAGATGAAATTTAGAAACTCTTCCTTTTAGCCCAACGTCTGTATAACAGTTAAGCTGCCTGGAGAAAATAGGCAAGATTTTGTGTGTGGAGGATCTCTCTCTGCACCTAAGACCCCAAGGGAAGCCAGAAGATAGAGTCAAATCTCCATTTAGAAGCAGAGGCCATCTGTAAATCTACTTCTTTCACAAGCGTCATCTAAAGAGGAATTATATATGTCTAGTGAAAGTGGGAAAACATTGTCCAGCATTTTAGATGGAAAGGGTTCCATTTTTTGTCTATTTTTTCTTCCTTAGATCAGTATTTCTCAAACATGTTTCATTATATCTCCCTCTAAGGCATCTTTTAGGACATTTCTTTCCTAATTGTCCCCCTGCTTCCATGAAATTTGGATACCACAGATATATTGTTTAGTTTGATGGGTAAGGTTGAGTTTTGGGGGGCCAAAGTTATTGTAATATCTAATTCTCTCCCAACCAATTTTTCCCCCTGGGGAGCAATACTGCCTTGTTAAGAATACATACCTTAGATAAATGAGTATTTAAATTCTTCACAAAAGCAGAAGAAAGGAATATTCTAAAACCACTTTTAAGGTTGCTCCCATATACTGTCCTCAGAATTGCAATGACAATTATTCTCCTTTATCTGGATTCAAGTATACATACTTTAGTCCAGAATCAAGTAAAAAGAGATTTATTATAATCAAAGAAATGTCAGGGAAGTCAGCTTTGGGAAGTCAGTTTCAGAAAGTCCTAAAAGACTGGGAAAGTCACGATCAGGCAGCTACCTTCTCCTTAACCTAGTAAGTTCTAGGTGAAGGCTCCCACCTGCTTTTGCCCAGAGCTGTGTGTCTCCTGCAAAATCCAAATGCCTAAATCCTTCGTCCACACAACCTTCCAACGTTCCTTCACTGTTATGTTAAGGATGAGGGGTAATAGAGGGTGAGTTATATGGTACCATTTATTGCAATATTGGACGGCTGGACTCAGATGAGATGTTTAAGTGGACAAGCTTTACTTATGACATTATATAAAACCTGGCGTTATGTCTTGGACTCAGAGTCCAACAGATTTTTGGTACATGAACCATGACATAGTTATCAAGGGTGGTAACTGCAATGTGGTAATGAAGTTGGGTATCTGATTCACCCACATTAAAGATTTCTTTCATTCATTTCTATTGGACTTGAGCAGCCATAACAATGATATCAGGTAGCAGGGAATCTAAAGCTGTGTGGTGGCAGCTCAGCATACCAGGGTACCAAGGTTTGCCAGGGAAGACAGTTGCTGGGTTTGAGGGCAACTCTAACAATCTCTCCACAAACTGGTTTCATGAGGAGTCTCAACTCATTGGGAGATAAACCTGACACAGTCTGCTTTATTGAGTATCTGCCACCAACCAGGCTCTGTGGACTTGCCCTTTCCTCTGGACGCCGTACTGCTAACCATAGCTGAGATGGCAGCATACGTGTCCCATCACCTTCAATTATCAAAGCAGTCTCATTTCAGCTCTGTGAGAGTCAGTGCTGTCAAGGTAAAATCTCCAATTCCGTATTCAAGGGGAACATTTCTCTTTCCACCTTCCGGACCTCAGGGTAGGCTACACTGGGAGTTCAACTGGCTTAGGCAGGGGAGGGAAAGTGAGACATGGTTTGCTCTCACACACCTCCTCCTTCCCCTTCTCCACTCTCATTTTGGGGTGGAGAGCAGAGGGTTAGAAGGTATATATACCTTCTTATGTGACTGCTCACAGTGAGCTTTCAGAGTTTTCCCAACTTCATCTTGGTTGGTCCTACCTGCTGACTTGGCTCATTATCTATGAACTCAGAATGGTCAGGTGGTGGTTCCAACAGCCTTGCTGATAGGGGCTCAATATAGAGATGCTCTGCTAGGCATAGGTGGTCTCTCGAGAGATGAAGCCACCTCTTTCACTTGTCCTCCAGCCAATGGATTCACCTACTTGCTCTGATATTCCAAAACTATCAATACTTTGGTCTCTGGAAAGACTATGGCCCCAACTCCCAATTACCCTTCCCAACCCCAAATGTGGGGTCCATGACACATATAGGATCTATTTCCCATACTCTCAGGAACTATAGAGAGGCAGTCCTTGTCTCTGCTGGCAGCACACTGTACCATCTGCCCCCAGGGTTCTTTCTGCCCTTCTGGTCACCCTAGTATGGCTTCTCAAGTCTGGTGACTTGATGTCACAACCAGAGAATTAAACGTCTAACTTCTTCTACTTGCTGGACTTACTTTCAAGGGATTACATGAAAACTTATGAGGGATTCTCTTGAGGTCTCCATCCTTTGGCTTCAGAAAGTAAAACTTCTTTGGGAAGGGAAAGGGAGGATGGTTTGAGAGGCTCATGGCACTCCCTCAAGTAGGAAGTCTCATTCCACCCCCCATTGCCCTCTGATATCTACTGGGAAGAGGGATGGAGAGTAGCAGAAGCCATGCCTCTTGGCAAGCCCGATGGGAGTGTCTGATCCATTAATGATGTGAAAACAGGATCTCACTCTCCCACTACATGGCTTCTTTCCAAGTCTCTTGGTTCTTTTTCTTCCACAATGATAGCTTGCAAATATGGCTTTGGGTTGCTATGCTAACAGATCCGACCACCAGTCCACCTGACCTCAACTCTATTGCTCAGTTCCAACTACCTCAATCTCTGGGTCTCAGTGCAAATTTTCAAGAGAGGGAATCTGATTGGCTCTGCCCTGAAAAGACGTTCACTACAGTTTCAACCTAATGTGAACAAAAGAGCAGGTCCCCACGTGAAAACACATCTTCATAGTCCCACTCATTCACCAGGGTCTAGGTTAGAATGATGGTATCATCACATCAACCAAACTGAGGCATTCCAGAGAGCAAGAGGTAGAGTTACCAATAATTCTCCAGGGAAAATAGCATACATTGGGACTGTCCTGAACAAACTAATATATATATTCATCCAACCCAGAGGAATTGCCAAAGAAGGAAGAGTGGGTAGACAGCTGTACCAGGTACATTTATGATGTAGTGAACCACAGATTAGTCAACAAGCTCCCTGAGGGAAGGAAGTGTGTCTTGTACACCGTTATATGTTGGAGTCTTTCACAGTGTCTGTCAGATAGGAGACACCTAATGAATATCTGTTACATAAATGAAAATATAACGAGCTCCAATATCTCGGTGAAAAAAAATGTAGTTAATTTTAACATGTGAACATGGAATCTTTTTTCCTGTAAAAGGTTCATATTATTCTGAGAGATACTTTATAGTCTTGCTGATCAAGTTGCCCACACAATGCAATGAGAATTTTGAAGCTTGGGAAAGTACCCTGCTTAGAATTTAGCCTAAAACATAACCTGCACCAAAGCAGCATATTTTATTTCTAATGAGACTCTTTCATTTACAACATTTGTCATTCTCAACTTTCTACGGAATTTCAGTCTTTATCTACAGGGTTATATTGGCAATCCTATGTCAGGAATTTAGGCAGAAATGTGGTCTCCCTCCCTTGTGGTTGGACACCCTCTGCTGCAGGATAATAAAACAGAGCAGAAAAAATGGAATATGGCCAGGGTTGGTGGATGAAGGGATACAGAAGAGAGAAGTAAGAGAGTAAAAGTCAAGAAGATACCCAAAGACAGGGTAAGTCCACAGCCAGGAAAGAATTGAGAACAAGCTCTGAACATCATCTCTGACGGGTACCAGGTAGGTGGTACCTCACAGTGCTTGTCAAAGCTCACCGACTCCCCGCTACCCTCCTTCTCAGGGACTTCCAGCTCCTCTCCCATGAAGGCTTCCTTCAGGTACCTGCAGCCCTTTCCACACACCCATCTAAAGCCATCCCCAAGAGCAACATCTTTGGAGCCAGCAGAGGCACCCACATGTGGCTGGGCTAACCACCCTGCCCCTCCTCCACCCAAGAATCAGAGTGTCACTCTCCTTATAGCTGTTAATATGGCCTTGGTCTTCTAGCTCTGTTCGAGAAGGCATCTCTGACTCCATAACAAAAATAATAACTATCAACTCTGTGAAAGGAAACTTTCTTTATTTTGGAACATGAGACCATTATCTTATTATATATTATTTTGTTCTAAATGGGTTTATATTTAATGACTTTCTACAAAAATTAGAAGTGATTTGGTTACAAGAGAAAGAGAAGAGATAAAGGGGGAAAAAAATACATCACCTCCTCCCCCAACTCTCCTTTCATGTTTTGAAGCTACATTTTTTAATTTATTTAAATTGTCATAGATTATTTTTGTGGTTGATTCTTATACTTATGAATGTTCAAGTTGCTTTATCTTTTTTCCTCTTAAGACTATATCATTTTAATTAAAATATGGGCTGAGTAATGTGGATTTCTCTGGGAGGAAAACCTCCGTCCGCCCCCGATCTTGTTCTGTGGGAGAAGCTCTAATGCCAAGCATTTCCCCTCTCTGGGTGGCTGAATCACAGACATAAAGCCTCAGAGTATTTAACTTGGCTTTTGAGAGTCTCCTTGCAAACTTGAACTTGATGAGGACAGGGAAATTATTACAGAGGTGTTCTTGATGGCATCCAGAATGAAGGCACATTTGCCATTGGCCAGTGACAACAAGGTTTACCCCACTCTGTGCCACTGCCAACCTCAGGCTCCCAGAATTTCCCTGAGGCCTCGTTGCCTCAAAAAACCAATAAACAGTCCAGATTATTTATTGGAGAGGGGCTCTGCCTCTCCCCCAACTCTCACCATTGCCCTGGGTGGCATGGCCACCCTCACTTTTAGGTTGGGAAAATGGCAAGCTCAGGACCATGTGTATGGAACACACTGAATTATCACCTGTGAGAAGAAAACAGAGAAAGAGAGAGAGAGAGAGCCTCAAGAAATCAGTTCATCTGGGAAGGAGAACATGAATGCATTTATAGCGTAAGGAAAATAGAAGGGTTACAGGTTTTGGTGGGTTTTTAAGATTTCAAAATATTTTGTGATGGTTTACACCCACACGATACCATGTTTTAGACCACAGGTTGGCAAACGCTGGCCTGTGGGCCAGATCTGGCCAGCCATCTGTTTTTATAAATAAAGTTTTATTGGAACACAGCCACACCCACTTGTTTACACATTGTCTATGGCTGCTCTTATGCTCCAAGGCTGAGTTGAGTAGTTGTGACAGAGACCATGTGTGCCACAAAGCCTAAAATATTTACTATCTGGCCCTTTGCAGAAAAAGTTTGCCAAATCTCGTTTTAGACCAACGTGGAGACACAGTCTCATCTTCCTAATTTAACAGGAGAACATTTATATATCAGTGCAAAAGTAGAACCTAGGACCCTCCCTTGTAGCTTATGATCACGTCATTGTTCTTCTGCACCCACGAGCATGTCCTAGAGGGGAGGTAAAGGGCAGCATCTGCCTCCCTGCTCACGAGGTGTGTAGCTTTGGGCCACAGCCCCTTAACCTCCCAAGTCCCAGTTCTCTCATCCGCGTACGGTGGATGAGATGGCAGGTGGGATGGCGACTGCACCCCGCTCATAAGGTTGTAATGAGATTACGTGAATGAACACACCCTTTGTATTCACGTCAAGAGTCAAGGACAGTGCCTGGCCATAGTGCAGCCTCCATGCACATTGGCTGTTGAGTGGTTCTTTTTCATTACTGAGCCATCTCTCAACACCCACCATCCACGAGACATGCATTTCTCAGAAAAGGGGTGACAGGAGAGCACGAAAAAGAGGTAGTCACCCATTGGCAATTTAGCAAGATCTAAGTTCCTACCTGTTATTTATTTTTTCTAAAAATCATTCGTAACAATCCATGAACTGGATGTTCTAGGATACGGCCTGCAGAATAGCTCCTATAAAATCCAAACTAACCGTGAACAAGAATGATAATACTTATTTGCACTGGAATCTGCTCAGTTCAGTATCTCCCTGGATGCAGCTACTACAACTCACTCTCGTGCCCCGGTGGGCTCATTGTCCCTTAAATACACTCAGCCCTGGGCTCAGCACCCAGCTCTCTTCAAAGGGCTCAATAAATCAGTGGCTCTCCACGCGTATCACTCATGTGCCAGAAAGTCAGAGGCACAGGGTCAGCTGACCTCGGCTTAAAAACCGGAAAGTCAATCAAGTCACTGCTCCACGAGAATCCAAAGAACACGGGAGTAATCCGCCCAAACACCCAGCGCTCCATTGCCCCTCGACAGAACAGCTAAATCAATTAGCCTAATTAAAAGAGGTGGAAAATTACTCCCGCAAATAAGTTGCCATGAAAGGCAAGTCTTAATTTGGCCTAAGGGAAAGCAAAGAGCTCGCCCCTGTGTCTTGCCAGAGTCTGTGAATGGGGAATAATTGGCAATTCATGTGTGTGTGTGTCTAAGGGCACGGTACAAATATGTTTTCGTTGACAAGCAGCTGAGGCTTTCCCTGGTATAAAGAGAGGGTTCTAATTAAGGGAGAGTATAATTGTGTGTGTTGGCTGAAACTCCGCGTGAGTACTGTGGGTGTACACTTGGGGGCCTGGGACCAACCCCCACTGTGGGGATCCAGGGCTGGAGCCAAAATCAACCCCTGGGAGCGAGACCTCACATCAGCCGAGTCAGCCTCTGCTTCCTTCTCAGGGGACGTTTCCCAGCTCAGCGGACTTTGCAGGGAGGGTCTGAGGACTCTACCGCAAGCATCCTAGAAAGACAAGCTATGAAGTTAAAAAGTAAAATTAAAAAGGGTTCCTTCATCCCATGGAATCCCATTAAGAACAGCGCTGGAGAAGTACATCTCAGTGTAGGAAGGGAATCGAAATTACTTGATAAGAAAAAAACAGCTGCATGATGGTCTATGTCAGCATGGGTGCAGCCACCTTGTTCTTCCATCCACAACCCAGCATCCAACCTCTGGGACCATCCCAGCCCTCTGCCTGCCCCCAGCCCAGCCCCGTCTGCAGGGAGAACTCCGAGACCCCTGCGGGGCTGAGAGACCTGTAGGTCCTTGGGATCCTCAGAAGGGGACGTCTACAAACCCAGCACAGCTGTCTCTTGCCCATGTTGCCACCCCCTCGGGCAGTGTAACGTTTTTTGTTTTTTTGTGGCACGCGGGCCTCTCACTGTTGTGGCCTCTCCCGCTGCGGAGCACAGGCTCTGGACGCGCAGGCCCAGCGGCCACGGCTCATGGGCCCAGCCGCTCCACAGCATGTGGGATCTTCCCGGACCGGGGCACGAACCCGTGTCCCCTGCATCGGCAGGCGGACTCTCAACCACGGCGCCACCAGGGAAGCCTGGGCAGTGTAACTTTGATATGCTTTTTTTAAAAAAAAAAAAAAAAAAGGAAAGAAGAAGAAAGAAAAATGTCTCTTTTCGATGTCTTTCTCTAAGATCTCTTCCCCAACAGGGATGACGACTTGAAGGAAAGGAGGCTACGGGGAAGAAGAAAATCCTTGCTATACTTGGGTAATTGCAAAATTAAAATATTGAAATAATCACAGGATTATTTCAACGTCAATCACAGGATTATCTCAACGTTGGGAGAGCGAACGTCTCCCAACACCCTCTTTCTGTTCAGGGAAGGACCCAGAGCAGTGTGGTTCTGAGCCGAGGGGCAGGACATGGGATTCTCAGTCACATTGGCTTCCTCCTCCCTCAACACCCCATCCCCACCCTGTTTTCCTGATTCCTCCCATACAGTGCAGCTCTTAAGCCCCTACTGTTGGCGAACTTTTCCTTGTGAACCCAGCTCACCTCCACTGTGGGTTTCTGGACCCTGGACTGTGTCTTACACTCTCCTTTCATCTAGCTGGGGACGATAAATGATTAGCTAAAGACCCAGAATAGGGGAGAGTCGATAGACCTAAAGGATCCTTGAGAAGAGGGGGATTGAGGTGATGGAGGGACCCAACAAACACAATCTTTTAATTGACCCAGGACTAGGGCTGCAGGCCCTGCGGATACCAAGAAAATCAGCCCCAGTCCCTCTGTGCTGTGACAGGGCTCAGTTTTTGAGATATTAAGCTTAAGAGGCAGTAGAGCTTGGGGTTAGGAGCATCAGCTCTGAAAGAAGCCAGAGGGAGGGAGGAAGAAGGATGGAAGGGTGGAAGGAGGGATAGAAAGTGCTAATACCAGTTCCATACGAGCTGTGTGCCAAGCCATGTGCCGTGCCCTTTACAGACATGATCTCACTGAAGCCTCCTCTCAAACCTGTGGAATTTACCATCCGAAGAAGAAGGGAATTTTAAAGAGAGCCCTCTTGCTAAATCTCAGAAGCCATATCGTTAAACGTCCCATTTGATCTGTAACCCTCAGCTCATCTGGGACCCTCACTCCCATCCCTGAGCATATTCCATCCTCAAACCCCATCTCACACCTAAGATGAGGCTCAGACACGGGTGGGAGGGAGGGAAGTGTCTTCCTTCTAAGTTATTCGATCATTTTTAAAAGCTAACATTTGGAGGATTTTCTTTTAGTGTCATAAACTGTAGTGTGAATGTCAAAATCTCTCATGGCTACCAAAGCGCCGAGTCAACTTACCATATTATCCACCATTATCCCCATTATACAGATGAGGGTCCAGAGAGGTTCAATAACTGGCCCACGTTTCCAGAGCTAGACCGTGGTGCAGCCAGGGCTCCAAAGCCACGCATGTTGGTTTGCTGGAGTGCGTGGCTTTCCACTCCACCACACTGCCTTGCAACCCCGCACCCCGGAAGCCCCACCACCATCCATCTCCCCACCCCCGGCCTGGGCCGGGATGCAGATCTTCTTTCGTGTCCAGAATCATGAACCAGCTTGAGTCAGTCCCTTAGCAGCCTTAACTGTGAATGTCCCAGTAGCTTATTGTGTGGAATTGCCCGGAAAAAAAATTGTTCCTGTGAAATGGAAAAAAAAAAATGAGGTCAGATAAGATGCTACAAGAAAAAGCTTTCTTTTCTGACAGGTGTCATTTTTCTCAAACTCACATGGATTTAAAGTGGACCAGATACTGCTGCCTTTAGTATAACACGAGGATCAGGTAAATGGATCCATGGTACCAGTTTCTATTTTCCACTTGCTTTGAAATTGTTTACATAATGTGGGCATGGTCAGGTGTTCGTGCGGGGGAGAAACTCTGGAATTTGGGACAGCGAGAAGATCTCTCTAGGAGAGTCCGCCAAGGCCTGAACGGGACTTGAGGACATCCTCGGGCTGTAGTTTTCATGAGGGCTTGTTGAACTCAGATTCTTGCTAAAGCCCTGTTTCTTTTCCTTCCTCTTTATTGATGAAGTTTTCCTTTGAAACCTAAATGCACGAAGCAACAGATCCTTCCGACCAATCTCAAGAGGAGGGCCATAATGAACCAGAACTGACTCTCTTTTCAACTTTTTAGAAATGGGGGAGGGGTGGCAAGAATTTTTACCTTACTTTGTCAAGGGACAACAAGCTTCCATGGTTAGTCATTTCCCCATTTGATGAGCATGCAAGAGACTGAACAGACCAGCTAGATATCTCCTTGTTCTAGCCCTGAGGTTACTCATGGACAAAATGATTCTAGTGTTTTCTCTGCCCCTTCAAGTCTGACAACCAATGATTGTCCCTCATTTCTCAGTGTCTGTCAAGATTTTTTTTTTTGAAACATGTATCCGAATTTGAAAACGAATGAGTTTTTTGGAAAGAAATAATATTTGCCACCGATTAAAACGGTCTATTGTGTCCCAGACTAAGACACAAGTAGCTAGAGGTTTGGATGGAGATGGGGAAAATGGGCTGGCTGGAGGCTGCTCTCGGGACTCAGAGCATCTTGGGTCCACTGTGGCCTGACTGTGACACAAGCTTGTGGGCTTTGGCTTCCTGGATCCAGAGACACATCTGCCAAAGAGTCAGGAAGAAGACAAAATTCTCAGCCATCCTGGTGATCAGCAAGATAGAGATAGACAAAAACAAAAAATAAACAAATAAAAAAAAACAGGTAAGACACACAAAAAATAGTCTTAAGCCAGAAAACTGCCCTATTCCTTAGTAAAGACAGCAAGGATGCCACACCCATGTCTACACCTTCCCCACACTGCAGAGTAAGTCTAGCCCCACAATAGTATGTTCATGCCCCGTCCCCAGTAACATCCTTGGGTAGCAGACAGCCTCAGCAGCCTCTCCATAAGGCTCTAGGACATGGATTCTCACTCCAGAAACCCAGTGGGGCCCCAAGAAGTGAGGGCTCTTTCCAAGTAACATTCTGGGGTCCTTTTTAAACCTCTGTATCTCTGCTAAATCTGCAAGGCTCCATAGAGTTGGGTTGGAGCCAAGGTGGGATTAAGTGGAATTGTAGAGGTTTTCCGAATAAACAGTTTCCTAGTATTAGCAACTTTGCACCTACAGCGAAGGCTCAACGTTTCCCCCTCCCTTTCTTAGCCAAGAAGTGTATATAATAATTCTGTCGTGTGAGATAATTTGTGTGTGTGTGTGGATGTGTGTGTAGTGGGCCACATATGTGTATGCACCTCAATACACAAGAACTGCAAGGCTATATCCATACCTTCCCTGCACTGCAGAATTGGCCAAGCCCCAAAGAAAACATGCATTTTGGATGCCTGCGTAAGTGTTTTCAGTGTGTATGCATGTGTGCATATTTCTGTGTATGCGTATGTGTGTGTAAACACATATAAATATATATTCTTTCTCTCCTTATTGATTCTCTTCCAAAGATTTCATCAAATCTGATAACCATTCCTTTCCATTCCTATCCAAACCAGGTTTTCTGTTATGTCTGCTTCAAACATCACAAAACAAAGGTTAATTTTTTTTAACAGCCTCAGTCATAGGACCTAGAACTGCTGTTTCCCCTTCCTTGCTTGGCCTTGACCTCGCTGGGATATCTCCCAGCAGAATTCCCCAGAAACACGCCATCAACCGGGTTGCATGGCCAGGCATCTCAAGTCCTCCTTCTGGGTTGTGTTATAAATTTTGGCTAAGACATTGACACATGTCAACATGTTACTTTCAGTGACATGTTTGTCTTTTCTTTGTTAGCTTTGGTTCAAGGCCGTGAATCCATTTGGAGAATCGACATTTCCAAGCCTAAGTAAAAGTCTTCTAATCTGCTTCATGGACTTTGGGGTTTCTCAATGCCTGCCCCCTCCTTCCATTGCTCTCCCTCCCCTCTTATTTTTCTTAGAAATCCAAGTGAAAAGGATATTTGGTGATCAAAGGGAATTCAACTGGCAGGGCATGAATGAAACAAACCAATGAGCTCCCGGTGACCTCTGTCTTTGGTTGGATCTTGATGAGATCCATCCCTGGTACCCACGTTTGCTGCCTCTGGGGAGACCGCAGCCATCTCTCCGCGTTTTCATCTGAGCTCTGTGATTCTTTTTATCTTTTCAATGGCAACAGCGATCTGTGCTGAGGTTTTAACCCTGCTTTGTCAAGTCTCTTCTCTCCTTGGTCATTATTCAAAAGATCTTTGATCTATTTGAAGTCAGACTCCAGGGTACCTGCTGCATTCCTTCCAGGAGTTTTGAGAGCTCCAAAGCCATCTCCCTTTGCCCAGACGGGCTGCTTCTCTGCTCATTTCCTTTTGCCCTTGAGACAGTAATTTCCCTCGGTGGTGCTTTCATTAGCTGTCGTGGAAAAAGACAAGCCACAGCAGCTCGGCTCAAACGTGGCTTGGGAAAAGTGGCCTAAAAGTGAAGATGTATTATGCATTTCTTGGGACTGGCTGAAGGTGGCCAGCAGGAAGCCAGTTTATAGCAAAAGAAACACGGTTTTGTTGCCTCTTTCTTAAAAAAATTCTTCTTGGGCTTTGAACAAATAATATTAATATAAAGCTTGAACACACATCTTAATCATCAACCTTAAATCTAAATCAGTTTTGGCTGTCCCAGAAGTCCATTTACAAAGGGTAAAGATTTACCCCCATTAGGATGGCCTAAAGAATTAGTCACAGACTCTAAAAAAAAAAAACTATAGCAGGAGACAGCATGTGAGAATGAAGGGGGCAATTAAACCAGAAGTCAGACAACTGGATTCTAACCCCAGAATTGTTTCTGTGTGGCCATGGGCAACCTATTTAATTACCCTGGGGTTCAGTTTCCTCATCTGTAAAAGGGGAGGGGGTGGACTTAAACCTCTAAATTTCTATGTTCTGAGCAAGCAAGCAATATCATAATAATCGAGTATTCTCCTAAGGCAACTACTTTGAAGGAAAAATATATTTATTTGGATATACAAGTTCTGGTGTTTGTTTTAAAAAAAAAGATTTTCATTGCTTTATAATCACACCTCGTATATTCCAGCTCCTGTTAGAAGCCTTTTATGACTCTGTCATTCATAAATTTGTCCAAACTCTTTTTTAATCCATTTACATTTCCTGTCTGTACCGCCTCTCAGGGTAATGAGTTCCATAACTTTATTATGTGCTAGGAGAGTACTATTTCCTTGTTTGCCCTAACTTACCTCAAGCTTCCAAACTGCCTGCTTGCCCTGGTATTTCAGAATTGGGTGAACAAGTTCATCCACAGTCTTTGCTTTATAAACTGGAATTAAAATCATTTTAGGCTGCTTCATAAACAGCAGCCCACCCCACGCCATTCCCCTAATCGTTATAGTTACTTGTGCAATAAATGTGGAAGCTGATGCTGTTAAGAAAGTCCTGGCTTCAAATGACTGAGAGTCAGGAGAGCCTGAAGGCCTAAAGCTTGGGCTCTAGAGTCAGACAAACCCAGGCTCCGATTCCAGCTCTGCTATTTTCTTGTGGTCTCTCTGAGCCTCATTTCCTCATCTGGAAAAGAGAAAACAGTCCTTACGTCAGAAGTTGTTATAAGAGTTGACTGATGTAAATTTTGGAATGTGCCCAACACAAGCCAGGGACGTTGTAAATACCTCCCCAAATCTAGTGGTTGGTTCGGTGATAGTTAACGGATGCCATGACACTAGATAGAGTTTAATGGGCAAGGTGTTCCAGAATCATGGCTCATATCGTGAGCATGGGTCTAAATAAGTGGTTGACAAAGAATAATCTAAGCTTCAATGCATGAAAAAAGCATGCATGGGGAGTGACGTTCCATACACGACCAAGTGGGTAGGATTTGAGGGGAGATCTTCAGCAACAGTTAGGAAATGTGATCTCAGCTTGAACTAAAATGGTATCAGATCATGGACAATAAATATTTACAAGGTAGTAGAGGATGTTTTAAACCAAAGAAGGCAGAGGAAGCCAATATACTCTTTCCAAAGCAATGGCCTGATTGTCTCAGAAAATAGAAATTCAACATCTAGATCTTAGTAACAAGTTGTGTGACCTTGAGTAATTCAAAGCTGTCTCTAAGTCTAGATTTCCTTGCACATAGAATGGAATCAGTTTAGTTCACTGACTTACAAATCCTGTTCCTTAGAACCTGTATTAAGGAAGAGAGGAAAGAGAGAGGGATGAGGATAGGATAAAGTCCTTGTTCCTAATTCAATCCAAGTAGCTATCTTTCTAAGGTCCTAAATGGGCTCATAAAGGAAAATTACATAGAACCAAAGTCACTCTTTAAAAAACCCTTAAATCACCCCAATGTATACTGTGATAAGTTCAAAGGAACCAAAACCAAGTGAAGAAAAGCAAAGTTACCTCTCCTGTCTCACCCTGACTCTGGGGTATGCCATCATTGAGCCAAGGGCCAGGCTGACTTCTCTCTCTTTCTCTCCGTCTCTCTGTCTCTCTCTCTTACACACACACACATATAAACATACATATGGTTCCATAAATGCATGAACTAAAGCTATTACAATGAACTTCCCTTTAAGATTTAAAATTTGGTTTGTAAAAAGTCTTCCTAAGCTGGAAAGAAACAACTGATACCACTTGATTAGATGCTGAGGTGCCTTCCACTCTAATAGAATGAGATTCCATCCAGAAGAATGTAAGCCCTGGCTCCAAGATTCTTATTAGAGAGATTTGGAGAGAATCCTTAAGAGGAAATCGGGACAATTTATTTGCACACCTAATCAGACAACCAACCGGTGAAGGAAGTGTATGGAAAATAAGCCAAAATACATAAGCATTTCTGCATGAATGTGGAAGCCTAAGAGCAACAAAAAGAAACACTTGGCATCCAGTAGGTCCATAACCCAACTGGCATCCCCACAAGGAACTTGTTACAAGAAAGGAATGCAGAAGACCCCATAGTTATTCTCTGACGACATGATCCCAATGTGTATTCAGCATCAAAATGACCAATAAAATTTCAGGCATATCATCAGCATGACTGCTTTTTAAAAAATACGTAGATGCTTTATCCAACTCCTGAAAAAAAACATGGCACAATCCAACTAAGGTAATTTGCATCGTTCTCATTCTTATACCTCAGAAAGATGTAATGAGCTGGGCAAAAGGCAACTCAGAAAACAAAGAGAGAAAACAGGGCAAGAGAAGCAAGAGGAAGAGAGGGAGGGAGGGAGAAATGAAGGACAGACTGAAGTATTTCAAAGAGGGGTACAGAAATAATTAGAGTGATAGAAGATTCTTCAACAGAGAACGCTTGGAAGGGATGTTACCAATATCCACAAACTATCAACAGAATTACAAAGGAGAAAACAAGGTGGCCACGGTCTTTAACCCCATTCATAAGTCCTTAGAGAAAAGAGTGTGGGGACTCACCAAAAGTGTACTCTATCCGATAAAGCAACATATATTTAAAGGATATCTCACAGGTATAGTGTTCACATTTATCCACAGGAAATGCTTGGAGCTGGTTATTCCACCAGGAGAATTCAACAGATGTTATAAATAATTCAAGAAAAGTTAGAAAAAAAATGTAGATAAATTTGAGAATTTGGTTTAAGGAGAATGCAGCTCTTCATATATCTTTTGCCAAAGAACAGTCCATTTCTCATAGGGAACGTTGTCATCTTCAACCTGGAGCATGATTCTGGAGACTACTACTCAAAAGTCTTCACATTTCCCCATTAGTTTGCTAATGTCCAGAGGCAAGGATCAGCTCTTACTCTCCTTTATGTCCTTTGAAACCTCCTGTCCAGCACAGTACCTCATACATATTCAGCAGTCATTTATATTTGCTGAAAGAAAGTTAAGTGCATTGATTCATTGAAAGAGCTGGTAAGTATGGTCTCTCTACAAGCTTTTTTTGATTTTGTTTTTTGGGGGGGCCTCACTGCGTGGCTTACAGGAACTTTGTTCCCTCACCAGGGATGGAACCCGTGACCCTTGCAGTGGAAGCACGGAGTCCTAACTACTGGGCAGTCAGGAAATTCCCTATACAAGCTTTCTTGGTACTTCCAATGTTCCCTTTGGATCCATAAGATCAGTCCCTAATAATCATTACATTTCTTGTCATCTGGAAAACATTCTTTCTGTGTTTTTTAACTTCTTGAAAAGATCCAACCTATTTGGTTCCCCAAGCATTCCATCTAATAAGCCTTTTATAAAAGTATGTGATTTGAATAACAACAGAATAAATGTAGCCTCGGCCTATTGTGATACTAGGAAACAGCCAGTGCCAATCAATTTCAAAACAAATCCCAGAGTCAGTGCATCCAAACACAATGGCAGTCAACCAGCAATTTTCTCCAGAGCATGACCATTGGTGCTGAGCCTGCTAAGGAAAAGGAGTATTTGTGAGCTCTCAGGATTTGTCATCATGTTCTTTGAGGAGCTACCAACCCAGATGTGAGAGATGGAAAGTCTAAGCCCAGTTCTATCATGAAGGCACCTGTGGCCTCAGGTGAAAGATTTAGCCTCCCTGGGCCTCATTTTCCTCATTTGTAAAGTGTAGAGGTTACTGACTCAGGTCATAACACCCAAGTCCCAGAACTGGATCCTCTTAAATCTATTGGTTAAGAAAACTAGACTTTTTTCTGTTTCCAGAAAGTGAGGTTTTGATTTCTATATTTGAGAATATAGATTCTCTAAATTACTCTGATTTCATTACAGCTCCATGAGATATTTGGAAGCCCAGAAAAGGTTGTGTGGGGGGATGGGGGAGGGGAAGGCGGGGAGGGTTGCATAAGGCAAGAGTTTAATACTACCCTCCCCTTCAACTCCCCTGATTTGAGAAGAAAACCAATCTTCTCTGTGATGTGACCACACTTCATATATTTCCATGTTCATATTTATCAATGAGACAGCCCTTAAAGAAGAAATATTCCTTCTCAGAATCTTCTTAAGATCTATCCTCTACTGCACTACTGGATGAAAAACTCCTGGAGAATAGACACTTTAGGCCACAGTCCTGAAATGGTTCAAGAAGTGGAAAAGCAGAGTCCTATGTGAAAAGAATGGGGCTAAGAGAGCTGTAAAAAGAAGTTGGCCATGGAGAAACAATAGAAGTCTTGCTGGAGAAGTCAGAGAGGTGAGGCTTATTCGAGATAGCTGCAAACCCACAAGACAGAAGCCTGCCTCAGAAGATGTTACAGTCCTTCCAGAATTCCAGTTCTTTACCAGCAAATAGAATGGACATCAATGAATGACGTGCCATGCAGCACTATAGCAATGGGCCAAGACAAAGAAGATGAGGACAAGAAAGGGCATGCTCTTCAAAGGCTCACGGACCAGCATGGCTAGTGATTGGCTCCTAAAATATGCTATGAAGAGTGTTTGTAAATAAATAACATAGAAATAAAAACCCTTGTAGTTCAAAACCCACATGAAATAAGAGCCTGCCACGGATATCTTGGAAGGCTTTCAGCATTGCTATCTACAAGACTTTTCCATTCATATAAGCAATAGGCCTGAGCTGTGACTGTGTCCTAACAAGAACGGATGATGAAAGGTCTTGTGCCCTTGCAGCCAATTTCATAGGACCTGGAGACATGCTTTGCCCTGTGGCGAAAGAGGATATAACAAAATAGAATATGAGGACTCTACCTACAAGAACATCACAATCCAATGGGTGAAGTAAATTATGCACGTGCCCAAAGGTAAACACCTACCCAAGAGATGCCATCAGACAATGTAAGAAATAGCAAAAGACTAGTACAGACAGTATGTGCGATAAGTAAGAAGAATGCGGATGTAAGCAGATCGGGGACATTTTCATGGAGAAGGGCTTTGAACTGTGGGCATGAGAGGCATAGTGGAGATGAAAGGAGAGACTACCAAAAAGCTAGAAGAGTGAGTATAGATAGGCACCAGTTCAAGCAGGCTAGCACCATTTGGTGGCAGTAAGATATGACCTTACAGTGACTGGGTAGATCAGTTGGCCAGACTAAGCAACTCAGACTTTATCCTGTGAGTAGTAGGGAAACTTTGATGATAAACAATGTAAGCTAGGCTCTTGATCATCCAAAATTCCCTAAGTGAGTCTAAAATATTGATCATTGTTCCATTGAGTCCTTGCTCCTTGTAACCATAGAAACACTCTTTGGAGTTGCCTGCATCACATGTGGTTTTAACAGATTTTCTTCCTAAATTACAGGCATCTTTGCAAACGTGAGGAGGATCCTAGAATTCGAAGAAGTCTAAGAAGTTGCCAAATCTATTTCTTATCAATGCAGAAACTTTTTCTACAAGACCCTCAAGAGCAACGTATTCCCCAGGCTGGTAGAATACATTGAAAGTAGGAGGGACTCAGGAAAGGCTGGTGAGTAAGCAAATGAATTCAACCACTTCTTAACCTTGGCCATTCGGATCTCACTTGCAGGATTGAGCCGCATTTATTTCTTAGAAAGTTCTTTCTTCCTTTGAGTTAAATTCTGTCCTCCTATTTCTACCACCCATTGGCTCTAGTCCTGTCATCCAAAGAAACAAAAGAAATGTACTCATTTTTCCATGTCCCTGCTCTTTCACTATTTGGAGACGTTTGTTGGGTCTTAGCCTTTTCCTCTCCAACTGAACACCACCAGTTCCTTCCTAGAGCTCAAAGGAACCAACTTGCTATAGTGAATAATGCTGGATTCCCTTTTCTCCCTCTTAATTCACTGAGAAAGATGGGTTGCAGAAGGGATTGGGTTATAGATTCTAGGGGGAGGTGTCACCCAGAGGCTAGATCAATGAGTCCCTGAACTGTTACATACGTGCCATGCTTCCCTGGGCTGTGTGTTCCGACCCTGCTACAGCTGAGGCCACTTGGCCCTTTTCCAGTGAGCCTGATCCTTTCTCCCCGCAAGCTCCCAAACTCCCATGCTGTAGGAGGATCTATGTGACCTGTCATCCTCCCACTGCTTCCATTTCCATCAGATGGCGTTTTCCCAGGAAGGAGATTTCTCAGCGCCCCGCTGGCAGTCTTTACACTAGCCTGTCTACTCTAAATCGCAGCCATTACCATTTAAGCCCACTTCCTCCAGCTTGGTCCCCAGCGCCTCAAGCGAGCAAAAGCAGCTGGTTCCTCATCTTCCACACCACAATCCTTCGAATCCTTGAAAGCCATCATCAAATCACAATTCCACCAATGTCACCACACCCCTAAGCTTCAGGGAAGGCTCGGCTACAAACCAACCTTCCACCTTCTAAGCAGAGGATCGTAGTCAATATTTCTAAAAAGCGAAACAGAAAGCATTTGAGCTCATCATACTTAATAAACATAAATACCGTTTCTGGAATTTTGGGTTTTTATATACAGTAATATTTTTTAGTTATGTACAAATATGTCCTATAAGTACATAAATATTCTTCAGGCACTGAAATATGAAATGGCTTAGTGTTGTGGGTTTTGGTCAAAAGAGTTTGATAAACACAGTTTTCTGCCAGCCCAAAGCTGTGGCTGTCCCTAGTTAAGGGCTATGTAATAGAAAGAGGGATTCTGAAGGTAGACACCGCGTCCGTCTTATCCACCTATGCATCCTCGCTCAGTATCTCCATGAAGTAGGTGTCTAATAAATATTTGCTAAATGAATGAAAACCACTCACTGGCTCGGTGACCTCTGAGACTCAGTCCCCTCATTTATAAAATGAATTTTCAGCACTTCTTGGTAAACTTTGAGTCCCCTCCAACCCTACCCTAAGAATCCATGACTATCTCTGGGTCCTAGAAAATGCTTTTGCCATGGCAAAATTTGGTTCCAGTAACATCTTTCTTCCCCCAGATTCACACTGTACAAATAACCACCACTGGGTAGGAAGCGTAAGGATAAGCTGGTGCTGAAAAAAGGCTAAGAAAAAAAAAAATAAAGTAAATCCTGCCCAGTGTATGTCAGGCTGTGGTTTGTACTAGATTAATGAAAGCCCCACATGGCATAATTGCGTTTACAGTGAGCTTATAGGAGTTTTCCCTCAAGGTAGGGAAAGGGGATCGGGTTAAACAAATTATTTAGCTTTTCCTGACCTGAACTGGCAACAGTGATGGAGAGCAGTAGTTGAGGAATGGCCTTCCCAATTCCAGCCCAGATTATGCTCACCTTGAGTGCTTTTGCAACCAGAGGCTGGTCTTCCAACAGGGAGGTAGAAGGCAATTCCTAGGCACTACCCTAGAAGGTCTAAAGCCCCAAACTGTTTCCTGTGGGCGAACTGTACCTTGTCCAGCTGTGTAGAAGACTCTTGCTACAAGTTAGCAAGTAACTGGTATTACAGGAATGAAAGGTCCTGCTTTGGGGATGGAAAAAATGAAGCAAATAAGCAAATTTGATTGCCCAGAACTAGAATCCTGTTGTCTTTACTGCTATGAGTCAGCTCTTCTTCCTGAAACAGAAACACTTCATGGAGTTACACGCAGCCCACATCCACAGGAGGGTGACACCCTGAAGTTCTGATAAGAAGAAAACACAAATCTTATCTGCTGAGTCTACACAACACCAAAAATCTCATTTGAATGAACGCTTTACTCAATGTATTCGATGAAGGAGCTATAGCACCGGCATAGTTGACTTTGGTCTAAAAGCAAATTAATTTTAACTACAGCTTAGGGGATATGGATATAATGTTGCTTAGTTTTTATGTGTGTGTGTGTGTGTGTGTGCGTGTGTGTGTGTGTGTGTGTGTGTGTGTGTGTGTTTTCAGTCAATCCATAGCCACTGCCAGTTTCTCTTTAGTCTCTGAAGATATTTTTAGGTATGAGACTGTACTAACAGGATGTATGTAATTTATTGGCAGAACTTTCCTGTCAACCCGTCAGTCATTTCTGATTCCAAATTACACGGGCCCAACCCAGGTCTGGGATGCATTCACATTAAATGATTGCGGATCGTTTATTTCAGAAATGATAGGTTGGAGAAAATGTGCTTTGCACATGAGAAATGAAATCCCACAGCACATCAGGTTTCCTGTTTCCTTGAGATCCTCCTTTTTTCCATTTAGTCTCTATTTTCACTTTTCCTCCCTCTCACTGAAAGGTCTTGAGAGGATCCAAATACAGATCAGGAAAGGCCTAACTACCCACTCCCTGGCCCGGGGTTGCATAACACCACGCACGCTCCCGGAGGGGAAGAAGGAAGGAATCACAGTCACGACTGACACTTGGTACGGCCCTTGGGAGTTCAGCAAGTCAGGAGAGGCGGTGTGATGACCCACCTTTGCAGGCTCAGCTAGATTAGGTGACTTGGCCAAGGTCACACAGAAAGGATGAAGATGCAGGAACGTGAACGCGTGCTTTCACGACGGTGTGCTCTTCTCTCCCCACTGTTTGTGAGTTCCCTCGTGGTTCCTTTTACCCAGCACCACATCTGTACCAATAAGCCAAATCCCGTATCAGTGTGGGTTCAGTCAGAGAAGCACAGCCTCTGTGAATGTCATGGAGGACGGGATATCTTCTGCGGGTACGTCTTACTGTCATGGAACTGGCTTACCGAGCTTCTCTAAATCCTTTGCCTGCCGTCAGTGTGGGCAACCCGGAAGGGAGGATGCAGGTGAAGTGGGAAAGGTCAGATCCAACAGGAACGGTGTGCAGCCCTTACCACCTCCAGTCTTTTTTTTCTTTTTAATTGAATGAAAGATTCTTTAAATTCCATAGTGCTTTACAATTTTCAAAAATTTCACACACGTGATTTCATATAATCCTATAATAACCCTTTTCTCCCCCTACGCCTATATTATCGACCCCCCCACTGCTAACGGCTAGTTTGTTCTCTATATCTGTGAGTCTGCTTCTTTTTTTGTTTTATTCACTAATTTGTTGTATTTTTTAGATGCCATCTTCCAAGTCCATCCATGTTGCTGCAAATGGCAAAATTTCATTCTTTTTTATGTCTGAGTAGTATTCCATTGTGTATATATATATATATATATATATATATATATACACACACACACACACACACAATGTGTGTATATATATATATATATATACATTATATATATATATATATAATATATATATATATATATATATACCACATCTTCTTTACCCATTCATCCTTTGATGGACACTTAGGTTGATTCCATATCTTGACAATTATAAATAGTGCTATATTGGGGTGCATGTCTCTTTTCGAATTAGTGTTTTTGTTTTTTTCAGATGTATACTCAGGAGTGGACTTGCTGGGTCATGTGGTAGTTCTATTTTTAGTTTTTTGAGAAACCCCCATACTGTTTTCCACCATGGCTTCACCAGTTTACATTCTCACCAACAGTGGGCAGAGGTTCTCTTTTCTCCACGTCCTTGCCAGCATTTATCAATTGTGTTCTTTTGATGACAACCATTCTGACCAATCACCACCTCCGGTCTTGATGGTGTGAGGCCTTTCCCTGGGGAGCTGCATTCAGGCCTGGCCCGGGAGTTGAAGAAGCTGGGTGAGGAGTTCTGGAGGCCTGGAAGCCACCCTGAGCCAGCGAGGCCGGCCAGCAGATCAGCCCCAAGAGCGCCTGCTCACACTTCTGTAAGCAAAGCTGGCCCACAAACAAGTGCACAGTTTGGACTTTGTGATTGTTCTTGGGTAATTTTTATTATTATTGAGATTTTATTTATTTAAGCTTTTATTAGAGGTATAAGTAACATATTATGAATCTTAGGTGATTGATACTAATAAAGGCACACATCCATGCATCCATTTAACAGGAACCCCTATCAAGGTACACTTCATGACTCCATAAAGTTCCCTCCCAGTCAACACCCCTCCCCTGCTACCACCAGAAATAGCCACTGCTCTGATCCCCTCGGCGGTAGATTCGCTTTGCCTACATTAGAACTTTATATAAATGGAATCATACAGTACTTACCCTTTGGCGTCATGGATTCTTTATGTAACATAACATTTGTTAGATTGTCCATGCTGTTAATGTGTACCGGTAGATCATTGCTAAGGAGTATTCCATTACATGAATGTATACGAATTGACCCATTCACCCGCTAATGGACATTTGGGTTGCTTTTATTCTGAGGCTATTATCACACAATTACTATGAACATTTTTGCACAAGGCATTTGGTGGGAGGGCATGTGATCTCACTTGGATAAATACTTATGGATGGAATTACTGAGTCATAGGTAGAGGAATATTTAATTTCATTAGAAACTGCCAAAGTATTTTTAAAAAATGAGACGTTATGGGTTGAACTGTGTCCCTCCACAATTCATCTGTTGAAATCTTAACCCCTACCACCTCAGAATGCGACTGTGTTTGGAGACACGGTCTTTAAAGAGGTAATTAAGTTAAAATGAGGACATTAGAATGGGCCCTAATCCAATATGATTGATGCCCTCATAAGAGGAGATTAGGATACAGATACACCCAGAAGGAAGACCTGAGAAGACACAAGGGGACGATGGCCATCTATCCACCAAGAAGAGAGGCCTCAGAAGAAACCAATCCTGCCCACACCTTGATCTTAAACTTCTAGCCTCCAGAATTGTGAGAAAATAAACATCTGCTGTTTAAGCTGATCAAACAAAGTTGTGGTACTTCGGTATAGCAGCCCTAGGAGCCTAGCCTAGATGCTTGGCTACATTTCCAACTCATCCCCTGCCACTGTCACCTTCAATTGTCCCACTCCAGCCACCCTGGACATTTTGCCATTTCCTCCGCACGCCAAACCCACTCCCGACTCTGGGACTTGGCGGTTGATATACTCTGCCTGGAATCTACTTCCCCTGCATGGCTGCCTCCCTTCTTTCATCCTCAGCTCAAATGTCACCTCCTCAGAGAGGCCTTCTCTGACCATCCTACTAAAACAGTCCCCAGCGCCCCCCCGTCCCTCTCTATCACCAGCTAACTTTTTTACTTCATAAGAGCTTTGACTTTCTAACGTATTACATCTGTCTTGTCTTATCTCCCAAGGTAGACTGTAAGCTCTACAAAGCAGACACGGAATTGTTCAACCCTGTACATTTGGAACCCAGAGAAGAGGCACACAGAGGGTACTTATTAATTATTTATTGACGGAATAGTTTTTTAAAAAAGAGAGAACAAGTTCTATGCACGGCCTGGCATAGAACCGTTGCTAAACAAATAATGTTATTATAATTCTAAAGATATGTAATCATTGAAACCATAAGAAAATATCATCACGTGGTTACAGTCCTCAATTTAAGACACACAAAAATGGACTTTAAAAAACAAGTATAAATTATAAGCATGTTAAAAACATCCCCATATTCAGGCATTAATTAGTTTTCTTGCATTAAGCATAGTTTTCTTTTCCATTATTTATTTAAATTTTTTAACTCTTTTTTTAATTGTAATCTATACCCTGAAATTTTTCTGCAAAACAAAACCTCCATGGTTGAAAGCCTTGCAATGAAATAATTTAAAGTAACACTTAGAGTTTTGTATTTCCCATGTCTTCAGGGTCTGATAGCTTCTGTATGCCTGCTCCCAGGATGTTTGGCTGTGCTGCAATTCCTACCCCTAGATTTCATGAGTATTCCTTTGTAGCTAAAATAATCACCTTATCTTACTGAACTAGAATGATTCTCTTATTTAATAGAACTTCTTCATTGGGTGTCTGTATCTTGCAATCAATCATAAAAAACTAAAAAGAACAAGGCTTCTGTCTTGTAACCTTTTTTCACTTAACTGCATAATGTGAAAATCTTTTCATGTCAACAGGTATACACATGAATGACTTTAAATGGCTACGTACTATTCCATTGAGTGGCTAAAATATGAAATCTTACCAGTCTTCTATAATTTGACTTTTACATTTCAAGGCTTTGCTTTTCTCCTTACAATTTTTTCTTGCATTTTTTTCACATCTTAAATAGCTGTTAATTTCCATAAACTGAATTGCCAAGTAATTCTTAGCTTATTTTAATCAAGTAAATGCAGAGAGCAAGTATACCCTGCCACTGAAAAGATCCAAGAAGTGGGTAACACAGAGCATTACTAAATGCAGCAAAACCACTACCCAACTTTAAAATACATAAAATGATCTTATCTAGAACTTGTTCTAAAAGAGCTGGATACATATTTTCCCCTTAAAAAACAGTAAGTGATGTTCGCAGAAAAAACATCTTAGGAAAATTAAACTTTAATACTTGCTCATTAAATAGTATAAACTTTAAAATCTCTCTTTTTTTTTTTAAATTTTTATTTCATCTTGAAGTATAGTTGATTAACAAAGTTGTGTTAGTTTCAGGGCTTCCCTGGTGGCGCAGTGGTTGAGAGTCCGCCTGCCGATGCAGGGGACACGGGTTCGTGCCCCGGTCCGGGAAGATCCCACATGCGCGGAGCGGCTGGGCCCGTGAGCCATGGCCGCTGAGCCTGCGCGTCCGGAGCCTGTGCTCCGCAACGGGAGAGGCCACAACAGTGAGAGGCCCGCGTACCGCAAAAAAAAAAAAAAAAAGACTCAGAGTGCTCTGTTAGCCACTCTAATTATTCCAGAAAAATTGAATTTCCAGGAGTTTAAGTTATTTGAGGAGGGAGAATGACAGGCAAAGGCCTGTGGTCTACAGGACAGAACCAAGAGGTTTCTGGGGTGTCAGCACAAACCACTGCATTGCTCTGAGCCTGATGAGAGCGTTGGTGTAGCTCCCTAAATTCTGAGGTTTTGACCCAGTTGTCTCTGGGAGAATTCAAACTTCTTTCCTAAAAGACTTAATCATTTCTTAAGTTAATTTGGAAATTCTCACTTTAGCTGGACACAATATTTTGAAAAAAAAGAAAAAAGTCATTCCCTCATGACTTCTGTCAACTTCTGTAGAGCAAGCAGTTAATTCCACTTATACGTGGGCTTGGGAGCTCATAAAGAGCACGTTCTCAGCCTGGGGGCTCTGTGAGTCATCATAGCCTCACCGTCATTTTAAATAATTCAATGGAGTTTAATAGCAAGTGTTTAATTCAACACACTGACTGGAATTCACCAGTCCAAGGCACCCTAGACTGAAGATATTGTGGGAGATAACAGAAATTAATGAATTTCTTTCTTACTTCATTCAGATGACCAGCTGAAGTTATCTCCCTTGCCTGAGTTAGAGAACTCCCTAGCTCTCCTCTCTTCTGCTTCCTGTTCACCTTGGGCACTTGTGAAGTGTGCATATAGATGTATGGAAAAGCTCAGCTGATTGGAAACCCTGCAGAACTTTGGACAAGGGAGTGACGATCAGACCACAGAGAGTTAACCTAAAGCACACTGCTAACTTATAGCCCACTATTTCTATAGCAAAGGAGCAATTTTAATGCAGAAAAAATAACATGGAGCCTCTGCTATATCACTTGTATTATAAAAATTGGCGGAGAGGAATCTTCAAAGATGGGAGAGACCTGAGTGACTGAAGCAGGCATGTTCACATTGTATGGAAGGGAAGCATATTAGAAGACAAATCCCAGAGCCGACAGCAGGGCAGATCGCTGGAATCTTCCCTAGATACCTGCTCAACCTTGGGGCCCCCAGGGACCAGCTGGTTGGGCAGTGAAGAGGGGATAAAGTGACAATGTGGTACTGAGTTTGCAATTTACTTTTCTTGACTTGTTTCAACCTGATTTCACAGACATAACAATGCTCATTTCACACTACAATAAAGTATTGAATAGGAATTAGGGAAAGGGGCAGAGAGATCTAATTCAGGGCTGAAGTACCATAGCAAGACTGGTCCCAAACTTGAACTTTTAGAGGACATCCCCTGAGGAATTGTAAGAAATGGACATGAGGGGAAAAAAAACCTCATCTAATGCTTTGTCTATGTCTTAAGACTTATGAAAAAAGATATTGAAAGTTGTGGTATCAGAACTCAATCCATGCAACTGAACTTGGGAAAATGTCATCCTAGGAGAACCTGCCCTGTTTCTTAAATCTCCATTTGTCATGTGGCCCTAGAGAATAATCATTTGTCATCCAGGTAGAAGTTCATTTCTACAGTCTCCTGCTGCAGTCCAGTTTTGTGAAGAATGTAGCTTCTATGCGAAGCTTAATTGCCTCCATCAGTGTTTTTGTGAAAAAAAATACAAAAGAATATAAACTGGGGATACTGCCCACTAATATCTCATAACCTACATTTTGTTCTACTAGTAGGATTTTTTTTAGCACTTAATTATATAGTGCTTAATTTATATTATTTATACACATTTCAATAAATTTTCAATATGGATAATATCCTGTATGCTTCTTTTTTCTTAGTGGTAGCTATCCTTTACATACTTACTTTATGTATTTACATATATAATTACCAATACTTTAGGCACTGAGCTTGCAACATTATAATGCAATAAAATGACTCAGAATAGAAAATTAAAAAGAGAGGTTCTAAAAACATTTAATTAGAGAAGGGATATTGTTTTGTTAAATGCCTGCAATGTAAGAGTTAAAACATTTGAAAACTAAGTTAAGCTTGAAGCTCCCTTGCAGCCTTGGCAAAAAGGGAAACATGTATCCTAATGAGACAAAGCCTTTCCCCTGTGCTAAAATATACTTGGAATATTACCCAGAGTCCTCTATTTGAGACATTGAAAATATAATGGATGTCCTCACCTTGAGTTTTATAGAAGACACAAAAATTGTCTTCAATATGGCCATAAAATAAAATCTGAGGGTACTTTATCCATCAAGATGGACAGGAAACTTGAACATGGGGGCAAAACCCAGCTCTTTTCATGGCAGTTGCCAGGATGATAACACTATCAGTGAAGGTAAGATTTCCCCAGGGAAAAGTGAAATTCCCACGAGCAGACCATAAATAACTATAGGAAGAAGCCCTCCACCCTGACACAGAGGATCTTACATTTGAAAGGCTAAGTATGAAAATCCAGACATAACCTAATCCTCGTAAGTTGTGTTTAAGAGCCACTCAATTCTCTGTTTTTAAGGTCTTGCAAAAAACATTAAAATTCTAATTCTTTTAAAATGAATTGGAGCCAAAGTTGTGTTTTGTGAAACCCACACACCATATTATTTTGGTCAATTTCATCTACTAGTGGAAAAGCAAAGCAGTCAAACCACTGATTTCCAGCGGTGCAGATACCTCCAAAGAGGAAAGCAATCAGCAAAAAAAAAAAAAAAAAGCCTTCCATCTCTTTCCTTCATTGTACCAGAGCACCAGTTACTAAGAATCTCAGATGAGTAGAGAAATAACTATTAAAAAATTGAATTCTTGTCTACACAATGCCAAAACATCTAGTAAGTCTGGTTAAAAAAAAAGAAGTCAACCCAGATGTTTGGCACTATATAGACAAAACACCCAGATGACTGGCTGAACTTGCGAATAAACTGCTGAAATGGGCCAGATGTTCTGGCTTCTTCGGGCTTCGGAGCCTAGGGGGTCCTTGGGGACATCAGGAGAAAGCAAATGTTCCCTCTCGACCTTCACCACCTGCATGCCTTCCTTGGAAACTGAAGTGGGTGTGTCACAGCGGGCTTTCAATTAAAAACGTCAAGGACTGCCTTAGAAAAAGCAAGGGAAAAGTACAAGAAGGCCAGTAACGTGATATTTATCTGAAATCCGTGTTTTGGGAAGTCACTGAGTCACATCTATCTTGAGGCACTGTGGTTGCATATCTAAATATGCTTCCCCTTGAGACTTTCTCTTTCAACCCAAGTTCTGGGCTACCCTTACCCAACCCAGGGGGCAGTGGTTTTTTACAGGCAACCGTTAACGCTGAAATCTACAGCTCTCTGCTTCCCCACATCAATTTTGCCCCTGCCTTGCTCCCTTCTTCATGGTTCCTGTTACATCTTTTCTTTCCTACAGAGGTGTGCTAAGTAGGCAAGGGAGAATCAGAATCAAACCAGGGATTCTTCTGGTACAGCCCAGCCATGGGCAGCCGTGGCAGAAAGGTCCAGTGCCAGAGCTGGCAGGGTGAGCAGAGGGGACAGAGGGACTGGGATGCTGAGGGATGCTGCCCTCCACAAGGAAGAGACCCACGTGGCTGCCAGCCAGCCAGCAGAGGCTCCAGCAGCCCTCAGGCGGGTATTAACTGACAGGGTGGGACACAGCCACAAAACCCAGCATCCCCTCCAGCAGATTTGTCTAAAATGGTGCCTCGCAGGAAACTGAGGGCAGCAGGAAAGGAAGAGTCTCATCTACCACCATGTGATTACCGAGCTCCCAACTGTATTTAGAAAACAGCATCGGCTTCCATCAGAAAGTTCAGCTCTGCCTTCAATCCATGATCTAATTTTTGTTTTCAGAAAGGCGTCTGTTTTGTTTCTTTTAAAAAAACATCATTAAAAAGATTTCCTTTGAGTCAGTCTTCTCTGTAGTCACCTTCCTTGGGAAACTTTCTGCTTCTCTGTGAAAGAAAAGCTGTGATTGCTTTCTTGTCCCCCTCCAGAAACACTTATTCAGACATTATTCAGACAATTTCCCGACTGCCACCGGAGAAGGAGTTTCTGCGTCTCTCGTCAGGATACAATTAACAGAACAAATGAAGTGATGTGGGAAAGAAAATAGAAAAAGGAATCATTCCCACTGTCCCTCACGAAGTCGTCCCTGCACTCTGCTGGGCTGAAGGAGATCAGAACCGCAGATCTGAGAGTTGAAAGAACATCAGCTCCACACCCACCCCAACACCCATAGGACACATCCCGATTTCACTCATGTCAAAAGATGGCGCAGACGGACGGGAAAATTTAAACACAAAAAGAAAGTGTTATTTTCCTCTCTTTGGATTAACAAAAAACTCCTTCTCCCGTATCTAACCACCCCCTCCCCTCGCCCCCTCCTCTCTCAGGGGTTGGCTTTATTTAAAAAACTATATTTCTGCCCAGGCATTCAAAAATGCTGAGTGCCTCAAACAAAGTAGTAGAATAAGCATGTTTCTTACTGCTTCTTGGCAACTCTGCGGCCCAGGACCTGCTTCCAATTAGGGATCATGTGGCTTCAGTTTAGTATTATCATGAAAATGAAATTACCACTTTAGAAAAGTCAAGTTATTTTGGAAGTGAAAACTGCAGGTCAGAGCCCACCAAAATTCCAAAAAATTTGCTCAAGAAACATCTTATTGAAGGGTCAAACTGGTCTGGCTGATAAACATCCTGGGGTTTGTGATATGTGCCTCTCCTCCGGCAGTTCCACCGCCCCCAACCCGGCCCTAGGTCAAGTTCATTGTCCTCGGGAAAAAGGTATCCCTCTGACGGCAGATCCAAGCTTGCTCTTCTTGCAAAGCAATAGCACCGGCTTCTCTGATCCTCTGATGTCCTTGAACCAGTGGACCTCATGCACTCACCTGGCTGGGACATAGTCTACCTTAGCTGGCTCTTTCTCTCCTGAGGTTTCTATTCCCTGCCCAGCTCCGCCGCCTCCCACCCCCACCGCCCCCCAACAAGATTGTAAATTCCTGAGAGCAAGGGCCATGTCTTTACTTTTTTGCAGCTTCATAAATTCTTAGAACAGGAAGGGACCAGATCCAATGGCTTCATTCTAAAGATAAGGCCTATTAACTAGTTCTGGCACACACGCTCTGAGGACTGAGGCCTCTGTCCGCAGCCAGGTCAGCCCTGAGCCCACAGAACGTCTGACAACAAGGATGCCCTTCAAAAGTGTTGCAGGCCAGACCCGGGAGACCTTGCCTATCAGCACAGTGGTTAAGACCCTCGAGAGTCAACCCAGCCAAAATAATAAATAAGTAAATAACTTAATTAATTAATTTTTTTAAAGTTTATTAAAAAAAATAGACCCTTGAGATTCAGAAAGACTGGGTTCAAATCCTGAGGTCATCACCAACCAGTTCTGTGACTTAAGACAAATTGCTTTACCTATTTTAGGCTTCATTTATTCATGTGCAAAGCTGGGAAAATAGGGTTTGCTGAGGATTAAAGAAGCTAATGTATGTATTTAGTCCATGTGCCTATCATTAGGAAGCACTAAATAAATGGATATTGTTTTATTGTCATTATTATTTGGCATGTTTGATGGAACCCAAACAGAGGGGTTTCTTTTATAGAAAGCTCCAGCGTTTGTCATATGAAAACATGGGTTTATTTGGAGGAAATGGTCTGTATCGGCTTTTTGGAACCATCTCTGTTATTATGAAATTCCAGGAACTGGAATAAAATAACAAGGGGGTGGGAGAGAGGGTGAGTGGATGGCTCACAAAGCAACTGGAACCGACCAGCCCGGGGGTCACGGACTGAATGAGCACCCACTGTGTGTCAGGCGCTGTGTCTGGTGCCGCAGGAAATCCAGGCCATGTTAGACGCGGCTCGGTCTTCAAATGCTCACGGTCTACTTAGAGACATAGAATTCACGGGAAGAAAACTAAAATTCCAGCTGTGGGTAGTCTGTCTCAAGGGGTCTGTTGATCACAAAAACTACAGAAGTACAGAAGAAACAGGATGCCTTCCAGGTGGTGTGGGCAGGGAAAATGTCACAGAGAAGGTGAAACTTAAAGGAGACTTTGAAATTTTGCCATTTGCAGCAACATGGATGAACTTGGAAGGTATTACGCTAAGTGAAACAAGTCGGACAGACTTGATGACATCGCTTACATGCGGAATCTAAAAAACACAACAGACGAGTGAATATAACAGAAAAGAAGCCGGCGCGCAGATACAGAGAGCAAACGTGTGGTTACCAGTGGAAGAGTGGGGGGGGGGGGGCAACATAGGGGTGGGGGAACGGGAGGCACAAACTACTGGGTGTAAGACAGGCTCGAGGAGGTCCTGTACAACACGGGGAATACAACCAATATTTTGTAGTGACTGTAAATAGAAAGTAACCTTTAAAAATTGTATAAAAATTAAAAATCAGTAGGTTTTGAAGCACTGGGAAGACTCAACTAGGTGGAGATGAGGAAGCAGCACTCCTTACGCTAAAGGAAGAGTCTCTGTGAAGTCCCAGATGTAGGGATTTTAAGATGTGTTTAGAGGCAGTGAAACCAGCCTGGCTAAAGGTAAGGTACACCTACAGGCTTAGGGAACAGAAGATTAGAAGAGTTGCTTGAACATGCACTGTGAAGAGCATTGAATGCTTTGCTTATCACAGGGCCTTAGTCTGACTGTGCCGAGTATGAGTCATTAGCATTGTGCAGTGTACAACCTAAACAACTGTCCTTAGCAGCTTGGCTAAATCTTTGGACTTCATCTTGCAGGTGGCCATGAGGCACTGAAGATTTTCGAGTAAGATATCAGGGTCTGATTTTAATATATGTTGTTGAGGACATTGCACTCAACTTGGAAGAGTTTTAGAAGTCAGTTATTCCAATTCCATGGAATAACTGACCATCAATTACCAATTTGGGTGTGGAGAAGGAGGGAAGTCATGGTGCTTTAAAGCCCTGGCCTCTTTACGATTCACAGTCTCTGCACCTTTGGAGTTTAAGGAATCTTGGTCCGAGTTAACAATTTTTCAAAGCTGACTGGGGAGAAAAATCTCAGAATAGAACATATTCCAGCTGTCCAATCTTTATTGTGGGCTGTTCTAAAATTCTCCTTCTCTAATAGCAGAATGTCTGAAAGAGTTTAGAGAAGGAGGGGCAGGCTGTGGGGCTAAGGAGAGGGAGAAGCAGCCATGGTACCAACTAAACCTCCTTAGAGGCAGGAAATGAAGGAACAGGTGGATGCGGGGACTCGGTCACAATTCTTCCATTTTCCCTTTCACTGTCTTTGAGAACAATCGTTCTGTGCCTTAACTTCAAAAATGGAGACAAATCCAGGATTGTGCCAAGAGAAACTCCGCTGGGTGTAGCACGATCCTGAGTCTAACGTGAGGTGGAGGGCAAGGAGGGGCGACTATTACAAAAGGAAACAGCCGTGTGTGGTCCTCCTCACACACATTGGTAATTGATGGGTGAGTTTCTGTATCACGGGCTACTTCAAATGCCATCCAGCTCGAGTCTTCAACCCACTGCACCGGGCAGACAACCCCACGGCCCCCGGAGGCTCCCAGGAACCCCCGGCCCTGGGTTCCCCGTGTCATAGCTCCTACTGGCCACCAGGGAAGACTGAAACTCAGAGGAGAGCAGACATTTTCTGCAAGGCAGGAAAGGTGTGGAGCAGATGCTGGGGATGGGGGTGCCAAAGGGATGGAAACAGATGCCTGGGAGTTTCTGCCATCAACACCTACTTGTAGATTCAAGTTTGAGCCGTCATTTGCAGATGCCTGTGTAAAATAATCCATCTCCCATGACCTCAGTGGAACATGACTTGGCTGGCGGGGACAAAGCCTCCTGAGGAGAAAAGCAGCTTGCCCAGATCTTCACAGAAAGCTGAAAAGATCCCAAGATGGGCCCCACTGCTTTAAGGCAGGAGGACTGGAGAGAGGTCAGGGACCCCAGAGCTACACCAAAGGAGCCTTTTCAAACCCTGTGGTTGACCACAGGAGAGAGAAAACGTGGAGGGAGAGCACAGGGGTGGAGGAAGGCTCTCCCACACACTCTCCCAGGCCCCTAGGGAGCACCAGGGACCATGTTCCCATCTCCTCCTTCATCTACCACACTCGGACACACCCAGAAGAGTCATCTGTTTCCTCAGGAGAGAGCAGCACAGGCGAAGCCCAGCTGACCCCACAGAATCCCATCCCAGAGCTGCCCCCAGCCCAGGGAAGACCCCTAATGGATGTGCCTGGCGGGACACCGGGAAGCCCAGGCATGAAACTAGAACGGAAAAGAAAATGACTCCAGATTGCCGACAGGCAGCCCTGGGTCCGTGGACTGCAAGGGCGGGGGTAATGTCCAAACACAAACCGAGCAGCTACCAGAGTGGGGTTCTGGGTGGCTGGCATTCCAGCAGCACGGCCACCGGGACAGCAGCTGGGATCAGCGGCATTTAGCCTTTTTTCTGTCATTTCTTGCAAATGCTGCTCGGACCATCTTGAGATCAGGGCCTCGCGTAGGATTCCAGAGCACCGCCGGGGTGCTCGGGGTGCTGAAAATTCAGGAGGAGAGGATGCCACGAGGCCCCTTGCCTGTGGTCAACACCACTCATTGTGATGAACAGGACATCGCCTCGTTTCTCTCTCCTGCTTCTTTCTCTCTGCTGCCTTTTTCTTACACACAGAAGATGTGTGTGTGTGCGCATACATATAGAATACTATACATAGATAAAATATAACATAGTATAATACAATACAATAGATCCTTGTGTATCAGCATAGAAGTCAAGATCCTTGAGACTGACTTTCGGGCAACGGCCGGTTTTATCAGCCCAGCACTTTGAAAATCAGCTCAGAGGAGGGTCACTTCGAGACCTCTGTGCTACCAGTTTTCAGGAGGAACCAGGTGTATTTCCCTTAAGTGTTCCAAAGGCTCTCTGTGAGTGGATTCTTTTACTCAGCTCACAAAACCAGAAGCTTCCATTAGCTTCCATGACTGTCACATCAACAAGCTTCCAAGGTTGGGCAAACAGTTGGTAGCATCTGACAGAGGCTGGCTCACACTTGAAGATGGGGAAGGGTCTCCTCGCAGTGCCACAAGCTTCTGCCTCCTTTCCTGACCTTCTCCTCACCTCACCTCTCCTGCAAGAGTGTTTTAAGAATGAGCTGTTCCCCACCACCATCCCAGCTCCATCCACGTCTCTAGATGGATGGCGGTAGGAGCACACCTCACTCTGCTGGGTTGCTGATGCCTCACCCTCCTGGTCTTTTATATCACTGGAGATGTAGAGATAAAATTCTGAAAACAGTGCTCCAGTATCTCTGGGCATTCAAAATATCCACAGAGGCCATGAAATCTGAATTTGTGCATCGCCCAAGCTGTCACCACCGCCTGGAATCACCCCCCCCCCCTTGTCCTCCTGTACCTACTTCATCTCCAGCTACAGATGCCTGCGTCAAATTCCTTCAAGAGGTTCCCGAGCTCATTCATGCATCAGTAAGTGTTTATTGAGCATGCACTGCGTGCCAGCACTGCCTGTTCTAGGCCCTGGGAATAAGGCGGTAGGCAACACCGCCAAAGTCCCTGCCCTCCTGGGTCTTACAGTTAAATAGTGGAAAAAGAAAGTAACTACTTCATAACATGGCAGGGGGTGATAGGGGCTAGAGGTAAAAATAGACTTGGTTAAGAGGATTGAGAGTGAACTAAAGGGATTGGGTAGCACAGCAGATGGCAAGGGGCTTGTCAGAGGAGTCCCTCTGAAGGGGAGACACTTGGCAGGGATTGAAGTGCAATCAGAAAGCCTGCACGAGGACACTGTTCACCTGTTAAAAAATCCTGAATTCCCTATGGCAATGAAAGGTGGTAATAAAAATTAAAATTCCTGCGTTATTGCAGCACCTAATCACTTATCACACGCTTTACACTCATCACTTCATTAGCTTCTCGCTACTCTCTGAGGTGTTATTTGCCCTTTAAAGACGCTGATATGGAGGCTCAGAGAGGGGAAGGGACTTCCCCAAGTCCATTCAGAGAAAACCCAGTGGCAAGGTGGGATTAGAACCCGGTTCTCCTAATTCCCAGCCAAATGCTTCCTAGGAGAATAGATAATGTTGGACGACCTCGCTATCAGGCATAGTTTTGCTTAAGACTTCAATCAGAGATACATGCCCCAGATATATACCCCTGTCTGTGTGCAGCCCCAATTCCCTTCCAGCTGGACCTAAAATATAACCACATGGTTACAAATAGACAAATAACTCACTGAAGCACCATAGGTATCCCACTCTTAGATAAATAAGAGCTGAATATATTCAATCAAAGAAAGGAGGTAAAGAGCAGAGAGTGCCCACTATGTCTACTATATTTGCTATAATTACTACATACATGTTTGTGGACTTGCTTACCTCTGCATGTTAATAAATGGATGTCCCTGGACTTTTGACACTTGGGTCCCAGCTTTCCCCATAGACAATGGACTATAAGGTGGAAAGTTGCCAGTCCTATGTGACTTTGGACAAATCTTTTCCCCTCTCTGACCTCAGTTTCCTCTTTTGTAAAATGAACACTTTGAATTAGATGGTCTCTAAGTTTCTGTCACTTCCTGACATCTTACAATTCTATACAAACTCGTATTTTTTTAGTAATAAATATAGATACGGTCCTAAGTAAGCCCTTACGTGCTGTGCCACATCGTACCTGGCTAGAGACTTTCAACAATACCTTATCACCTTCTTGATTCATTTTTCCAGCCAAGAGACTCTTCCAAAACTAAAAATTTCCTGAGCTTTGCTGAGACGGGGCGCAGGGAATGTTCATTTGTTTTTCTAAATGGGTGTCAATTGCTGACTAAAAAAACTGAGGCAGGGTTAAGCCTTGGGGGATGAGTATGAAGACAAAAGGGAACAACAGGAAACGGGAAGAAAACAAGCAAAGGAGAAGAAAGAGTAAGAGAAGGTGAGGAAAGGAAGGAAAAGTAGTGGTGGGTTGTGGGTGATGGAGGGGTGTGGGCAGGGACAGGAAATGTCCTGGAAAGTATTTCCAGAGCTTTGTGATCTGTTTCTTGTATAAGGCATACGGGCTTCATTAATAAGAGTGTGTGTGTGTGTGTGTGTGTGTGTGTGTGTCCTGAAACATGTATTAATCACGCTGGTGACGAGCAGATGAAATCAATGATTCCTGAAACTTCCTCTGAAATCAACTCAAGAGACCACGTACGTGATGTTTCCTCAAACTGGCACCAACGTAGTCATCCTTCATGGGCTGGTGTCCAGGACCCTTTTCTCTTAGGCTTACCCCTCACTCCAGGATCCACCCCCAAACTCTCCCTCCTTCTCCAACCCCATCACTGATTTCTCCTTCTCTCCTGGAAGGGGAAGATTTGTGTCATCTCCCTAGCCAGCTTCAGCCAAGGAAAGTTTTTATTTCTCAACTTTCACACATTTTCTATATGATTTGAGACTTTTACTCCACTTTTTTCATTCTGGTTCTTTTATTCATTGAGGTCTTTCCATTCATTTTACCTTCACCTATGTCTATAGCATCTTATATCTTATGGAAATAATCCTCAAACTGGGTGTGTGTACTCCTACAAGGTCCAAAGACTTTCTTTCAGGCAAGAATAATGTAAAAGGGGGCTTCCCTGGTGGCGCAGTGGTTAAGAATCTGCCTGCCAATGCAGGGGACACGGGTTCGATCCCTGGTCTGGGAAGATCCCACATGCCACGGAGCAATTAAGCCCGTGCGTCACAACTACTGAGCTCGCATGCCGCAACTACTGAAGCCTGTGCGCCTAGAGTCCGTGCTCCACAACGAGGGAAGCCACCGCAATGAGAAGCCCGCGCATTGCAACGAAGAGTAGCCCTCTCTCGCTGCAACTAGAGAAAGCCCACGCGCCGCAACAAAGACCCAACACAGCCAAACATAAAATAAATAAATTTTTTAAAAAAAGAATAATGTAAGAGAATACTTTTCCAGACCCTAAACTTCCATAAATTCTCTTAGATCAGCACCACCAGTCTGTGGCATCTGCTTTCACTTCCCCTTTCAAGGTCACCATTTTCTTACTTGACAAAATATGGTCTATTTCTTGCCCATCCAAGTCTTGCTTTGGGGTATGACTTTGGTGAGTAAAAACCTCTGGGACACCAAACGAGGAGCAATTTGATAATGCATTGTTCCGAAAGGAACTCCTTGGCAGCAAAGCAATGAGGACTTTAGTAAGAATTAGTAAAAGGGCAGAACCTTTTTTCTTCCAGGAAACCAGTTAATGGCAGGACTCTGACTTTAACTGTGGGACTATCTACCTATCTACAAATTAGAAATAAATAATAATTGCCAAGGAACATATCAACAAGTATATTTGAATTAAAATTTTAAGTTAGATGTTTTTTTCCTGACAAAAGGCAAGGCTGATCCGACTGATTTATTTGAACCTGGGAACCACCTTTGCCAGGGGGGTTTTATGTGAGTGGAAATGTTCTCAAACTGAATGAGTTTCTAAGGTTATGACAAAATATATGTAAAGCACATATGCAATATGCCAGAAATTATAACATGTGCAACTATTAAACTTACTAAAAAATTTTAGACGGTGTGATGGATTGCATTTTTATTTCCAATTGTTTGCTGCCCCATTCTTATAAAAGGGATATACTTGGGTCAGGCTCTGCCCTATGACCTGCTCTGGCCCATGGAATGTGAGCAGAAATGACATATGCCATAGCTGCACGGCGGCTTTAAAAGTCACCACATGGTTCTGCCAGAGCTCTTTTTTTCCCTCTGCCACAAGCATGTCATGTTCCAAACAGCAGGTGCTGCTTCAGCCTGGGTCCTGGAAGGAGAAGACATATGGAACAGATCCATAAACAACCTGCAGCCAACATATCAGGTAAGCCAGAAATAAGACCTTGTTACAATAAGCCAATAAGATTTGGGTACATTTGTTGTAGCCTCATAGCCTAATAAAAGCTGACTAAATAGAGCTAGCATATGACCCAGCAATCCCACTCCTGGGCATATAGCCAGAGAAAAACATAATTCTAAAAGGTACATGCACCCCTATGTTCGTCGCAGCACTACTTACGATAGCCAAGACGTGGAAGCAACCTAAGTGTCCATCGACATGAATGAATAAAGAAGATGTGGCACATATATACAATGGAATATGACTCAGCCATTAAAAAAGAATGAAATAACACCATTTACAGGAACATGGATGGACCTAGAGATTATCATACTAAGTGAAGTAGTCAGAGAAAGACAAATATCATATAATATCACTTATATGTGGAATCTAAAAAATTATACAAACGAACTTATTTACAAAATGGAAACAGACTCACAGACTTAGAGAACAGACTTGTGGCTACCAAAGGGGAAAGGTGGGAGGGGTATAAATTAGGAGGATGGGATTAACATATGCACACTACCATATATAAAATATATATATAAAGTTATATATATATAGAAAATAGATAATCAGCAAGGACCTACTGTATAGCACAGAGAACTCTACTCAGTATTCTGCGATAACTTATATCAGAAAAGAGTCTGAAAAAGAATAGATATATGTATATGTATAACTGAATCACTCTGCTGTATACCTGAAACTAACACATTGTGAATCAACTATACTTCAATTATAAAATAAAAATTTTAAAACATAAAATAAAAAAGGAAGCTGACTAATGATAGATAACAACTCAAAAACATCTGATGGGAAGGGCAAATAACTTTTCAAAATTTATTTATGGAGTATGAGAGTGAAAAGGTTGCCAACCTCCAGTTTAGATCAATGCTCATTTCCCATTAAGTAAACCACTTTTACACATTTTGTGCAGCTGTGGCATACATCACTTCTGCTCCAGGTTTATGTTAGATGTGAGCACTGGAAATAAAGAAATGAAGAACACATATTCCCCAATCTTAAAGAAATTAGAGTCTAATACTGCAGAGATATACAAGTAAGGTACCCACTGCCTGGTGAGCATGACCACAGATATGGGTCCAGAAAACAGAAATATCACAGAGAAAGGAATGATTCAATTTTTCTAAGATAGAAGACACTGCAGTCAGATACAAATGCATATATAAATTCCTAGAAATGTAAAAGGAGGTGGTATGTTTTTCAGAAGTAGAAACATCTGACATTGCTGGAGCCCACTTTTCAGAAGCAGTAGAGGGAGCTACAGTCTGCGGCAGACAGACCCTAGATCCCCACCTCCTATTGTTCACACCCTTGTATAATCCTCTCCCTTTGGAAATGGAAAGGTCCTATGACTTACTTCTAACCAATAAAATATGGCAAAAGTGACGGTATTGATTCTAGTCCATTACATAAGACTCCTGGAAAACTTGCCCTGGAGTTTTTCCTTCCCTTGTCAGCTGTGAGAAAGCAAGTGCTCTCTAAGTAAGTGGAAGCTCACATGTCAAGAAACTGTAGGATGTTCCTAATAGCCAAAGGAGACTTCACTCCTACCACCGTAAGGAAATAAGTCCTGCTAAAAATCAGAGTGAATTTAGAAGTGAATTCTTCCCCATTTGAGCCTCTGATGAGACCACAGCTATAGCTGATAGCCTGATTGCAACTTGGTCGAGGCTCTGAAGCAGAGAACCGAGCTCAGTCAGGCCCAGGCTCCCATATAATAAATATGAGTTGTTTCAAGTTGCTAAGTTCATGGTAACGTGTTACACGTCAGTAGAAAATTAAAACACAGTAAAAGTGTGGGGAGGCACTCTTCAAGGAGTCTAGATTTTATTACATGGTTAGTGAGGAGCCAAGATGATGGCTCAAGGGAGGGAAATGATACAAAAGTAAGTTTTAGGATTGTCACTCTGACAACAGCGATGGAGAAGGACTTCAAGGGACAAGGTTAGAAGCCTCTCATCTTCCACAAAGCCAGGCATACAAATGAGTATGTGACCACAGACCAAGAAATATCAAGAAACGGGTATTTATTGAGCATCTACGGGATGCTGTGTCAGTGAAAAGAATTGTAGGAAGAGTCACAGAGCATGGTCCCCACACTTCAAGATTCTTATGTCAAGCAAGGGAACAGGATAGATGTGCAAACAAGGATTTGTTTGCTTTGTTTCATTTTGTCTTCTTAACTGACATTAATCAGTAAGTAGATAGTACTCGAGAGGAGGGATAGATCGAAGTCTCTTCCCACAGGAGTGGTCAGGGAGGGTTCCTGTGAGGGGTGATTCTGAGGTCCATCTTGAAGGATGAGTAGGATTTGGATGAGCCAGGTAGTGTTTCATGGCCAGCAGACAATTTCCTGGTGAGAGAAAATACAAATTGGTTTGGAGAGAAAGCCTGGAACTGGGACTTTTGGAAAGGATTTTAGAGGGAAAGACTGAAGTGAGAGATTAGTCTTTCCCCTTCTTATTTGTTTACAGTGCTGACTATATTTTGTAATTTGTTGAAGGGCCACCCAGGAAGGCTTCATGGAGGAGGTGAGACGTGAACTGGTTCTGAAGGATGGCAGGGCTTAGATGAGCACCTAGAAGTAGAGAGAACCCTCCAGTGAGGAGCAGGGTGTGGCAGTGTAGTGGGGATTCAAGGAACATAAAAAAGACCCATCTGTTTGAGAGAAGGGAAGGAGAATAGAAAGAAATACAGAGAGAGAAGGTTGAGAAAGTTGGTTGGTGTCACATTTTTACCTCAAAAGCTTTAAGATCAATCAATATCCTTTTGAGCTTATACATTCTTAACCCTTCCACGATCATGTTACTCCCTATTCATCACCTTTTAAAACTATTAATAGTTTTCTATTATCACTGGGATAAAGTCAATACTCCCTCCCATGACCTACAAGGCACTGCCCCTTCTGGCCTCTGCCTACCTCTCTGGCCTCAACTCATACCCTCAAGGCCCCTAGCACCTGGCCTCATTTCCTCAGAACACCCAGCTTCTTCTGTCCTCAGGTCATTTACACAGCCAGGGTCAGCAGCCAGGAGGAGGAGGCAGCCATGTTCTAGGCAGTATTTCCCTGGACTCTCCTCACCTCTGTTTGGAGTCCTTCTTTGTCCTAAGTGCTCATGGCACAAGCTTGCTTCGCAGCACTTATCATGCATGTCATTACAACCCTGGTTAAGGAGTGGTTGAGTGTCTGTGGGTCTAGCTAGACTCTAGGAATCTAGTCTGTGTTATCCACCACCATATTCCCAGGATGTGTTGTGTCTGGCACAGAGCTGGCACACAATAAATATTGACCCAATGAGTGGGTGGATCCATGGATCCACCCTCGGCTGGAGTGTAACCCAACATAGATGACAGGAACCAAAGCTTGAAAGCGATGCTTCCACCACTCATGCTCACCCGCCTGGGACAGAAGCACCACTGGACACAAACCACTAACTGGCAGTGAGTAAAATACGTCTACAGCCATCCCTCAAAACACGGAAATAAGAAAGGAAAAAGAAATGAGGTCTGGCTTGGCATCACTGCGTGCCATATCTCCATGGCTGAATAATGCTTCTATTGGCAAATGTTTACCACAAACTTACGGGTTGTTTTTTTTTTAAATCACCCCTCAATAGATAAGAAACCAAGAGATTATGATACACCTCGGGTCACATGGCAAATTGACAGTGGAACTACAGGTTCAAACTCAAAACCACGAGATAGTCAACATATTCAAAGAACAGGCATTGTTCAAATGTGAGCTCTTTGGTTTCATCTGGTGATTTCATTCCAATTGTATGTAGACTGAGAGAAACCCCAGTCTGGCAGAGGACTTAATATTCAGAATGTAAGAGGATTTAGGACTTTCTGGGGTTGATGCCAAACTCCGTGCTGAGGACAGACAGTGAGTTAAGAGGAAATGAATGCCTGAGAAGGGTGACCTTTTAGAGAGAGGTTAAGGGGGATAGGAGAGAGTTGATAGGACTCAGGCTGGGATGCTGAGGGTCCCAGGAGGCACCTGTGCAGGGCGTGGGTCAATGTTTGGTGCTTTTAGAAACTCAGAAGGGTGGTTTAAACATGGGGCCACTAGTCTGGGTCTGCATCCTGGCTCTTCCTATCTTAGTGACCTCAGAAAAGTGACTTAATCTATCTAGTTAACTAGTACCTATCTTATGGGCTTGTTACAAAAATTAAATGGGAAAATTCTTATCAAGCCAGGGTGGCAAAGTTGAACCACCCTGAGCCTACTGGCTGTTTTTGTAAATAAAGTTTTATTGGAATACAATGACACTCATTTGCTGACACATTGTCTGTGGCTGTTTTCACACTGCAGTGGCAGAGTTAAGTAACCACAGCAGAGAACGTATGGCCTGCAAAGCTGGAAATATTTGCTGTATGGTCCTTTATAGGAAGAGTTGCTGACGCTCGATGTGAAGCATCTATTACATGTTTAGTGTAATAATTTAGTACTAACTATGTACGCATTTAAATATCTATTACACAGCCTGGCACAAAGTAAGTGCTCAACAATCATTGGCTTTTATTTTGGAACCCCCTCCTGTCAGATGAAGGCCCAGAGAGAGGGTAAGTTTCCCAGGGCTGCTGAGCTAGCTTGTATTAAAGAAACAGGGTGTAAGAAAGAGAATTAGGTGCCAAACAGGGCAATCAGGAAACTTGCCCCCAGAGGAATGTGTACCCAGGACACAGGAAGTTCAATTCAAGGAATCTGTAGGTCAAATCCAGTGTCTTATGAGTTGAGCTGACTATAGAACCAAAATTGATTAATCGAGAATGAAAAGCTAAGGAGAGTAAGTTTCCTCATGTGTTTTTCCTTATTAAAAAAAATCCAGGAAGACCGGTCTGGAGAGAAAAGCTATTGTAAAGGATGCCTTTGACTCCTGAGTGATGGTTGTGACAATTTACCGAAAAGTGATGAGAACCTGCTAGCAAACCTTCATCTTAACTAAGGTTGGGGGCGGGCTGGTCATTGCAGTCCACAATTTCCCTTTCAGGAAAGTAGACAGAAAAACTTTCCATTTAATTGTGTGTTGTAACCCAGCAAATACAATCCAGAAGGTAAATAATGAAAATAGGCACTTTCGGGTCAATGATGTCTTTGTACAATCAAATAATCATTTGGGTGCATCTGAGGAGAGGTAGTTATTGTATATCAGAAGCCTTTGAGCAAGCACGCAGTTTTAACATGAGGCAGCAAAACGGGAGGCAAAAATAAGCTTGTTACTAGGGTTTATATTGCTTTTTTTTTTTTTTTGCTTACTCATTAACACACAGATGGCAAATACTGGTACTGTAAAAACTGATCGTATGTGCTTCCATTCCTCTATCCATGGCAGACATTACTAATTGATCTTGGCACATTTTCCCACTGATTTCAGACTGCTTCAGAATTTACTTCAATGCCATGCTCTATGAATCTACCAGGTGGCATGCAAGATGAAATAAAATTGCCCTCCCCAGATGCATGGCACATGGTAGGGGCTTATTAAATTTTTCTTGAATGATTAATTAATTAATTAATTAATGGATGAATAGGTAGATGATTCAATAATGGATCTTTCTAAATGCTGCTAACTGCTGTTTGTTCATATCATTGATCACAAGAGAAACCAATAAGGGGTTGGAGCAGATTGTGGGTTTTGACTGGAGAAAAACAACTCCGGCGCATCCTTGGAGTCTTGAACTAATGGTGACAACTACATTTCTAAAGAATTGAACCTGGGAGGAAATGGCTCTGGAACCAACGTGTTACAATTATCCAGAAGTAAGGCTCACTACAGTGAAGCCTCATTCATTTGTTCATTCAATAAATCTTAATTTCCTTAGTCAGGACCCCAGCAGAATACAGATAATGGTAGAAACAGATAAACTCAAAAGGAGTCATTTTCTGAGTTTAATGAAGAGACTATTACAAGGGATAGTACAGGATCCTGGGAGTAGAAGGAGGGAGGTTTTACCATCCCTAGGGTGGACAGGGGCTGTGGCTGCAGCCCAGAGACTCAGCCGGCTCGATGCTGATACTCCCTGGTGCTCTCATTGGCTTCCAAAGGGAAGCTGGAGGGCCAGGGAGCCTGTGTCAACCAGGGTTCTCCAGAGAAACAGAATCAATAGGATATATACAGACATGCATGAGATTGATGATAGGCATTGGCTCATGTGGTTATGGAGGCTGAGAAGTTCCACAGTCTGCTGTCTGCCAGCTATAGAACAAGGAAAGTCAGTGGTATAAGAGAACTGGGGGCCACAGTGTAAATCCTGGAGTCCAAAGGCCCAAGAACCAGGATCTCTGATATCTGAAGGCAGGAAGAGGTGGACATACCAGCTCAACAAGAGAGAAAGAGAATTCACTCTTCCTTGGCCTTTTTGTTACAGTTGGGCCCCCAATGAATTGGATGCCCACCCACGTTACTCGGTCTATCAAATCGAATGCTAATCTCTTCTAGAAACACGGTCAGAAACACCCCCGAGAAACAATACTTTACCAGCTCTCTGGGGATCCCTTGACCCAGTCAAGCTGGAGCATAAACTTAACCATCACAGAGCCCATGGACACGGTTCATGGGCATCAGCCCCGGGGCACAGAATGAGGTGAGCAAAGGTACAGAGTGCATCTGGAGGGGCAAACAGAGACACCCAGCTCGAAACCAGCAGCAGCGTTGGCGAGACCTTGTTCTGGAGGCTGAGGACTCAATAGAGAACAAGGCAGACAAGGTCCTGGCTGAAGGTGACAGTCCAATGGTGGGAAGAGAAGTACTGAACTAATGAATAGGTGAAAATAACATGATTTCACATATTTTAGAAAACCCAGAGCTGGTGGTATTTTACCAATATTGCTTTGGCTACTTTTTCCTAAATTAAAAGCAGATAAGGCAAATGCCAACAGAGACCATTCTGCCTGATTGGCTGTCCATTCTTGAAAAAGAAACGAGGCACGATTTTCCTTTTTTGTCTTTTAATCGCATGCTCCCTTCTCAAAGTCATTCACTCTTCGATAGTTTGAGAAAACAGATTTTTGGTTTTGGAATGGGTGCCTTGTTTAATCCTGGTTTCTGCAATCTTGGTAAATCAGGGAGAAAGATATGTCCAGTGGGCAACACAAGAATGTTTTATTTGTGTAAGGAAAAGAAAATAGAGATTTTTTTTCCGAGTTGCAGGAATCAAGTCTTGACCATACTTTGGTGTTTCACATCCATTCATCTCTTTATTTCCAATCTGTTCTGGATTCTATCCAAAGACAACTATGACATTTCTCTTCACCGATACTATTTTAGAGCTTAATACCCTACAGGATCTTTCTTAAATATTGTCAAAGGAGACAGGATTTGGCCAAGGGTTTTGATGGTTTTCTTGGGGGCATCTGAGGGAGGGGTTGGCAAGTGGGAAAGGGGAGAGTTTCTTTTTTTATTCGAATGTGTTGTTTTGTTTTGTTTTTTACCAAGATACCAAGTCCCGATCCCCAAATCAACAAGCCATGCCCAAAGTTACGACAGTAGAGAAGGGCTGGCTGAACTTTCAAAAAACTTGCAAACAAATTCACAGTCTGATGGGTTCACAGTCTTCCGCAATCACAAGTCCTACAGCGAATTCCAGAACAATGAAAAAAGAGAGAAGAGACATAAAGACCCCCAAACCAGCTGAGCCAGTATTTAAAACCTTTTTAATTTAACGGAACTATTTTTTATGGTATCCAGGATATGTTTCTGGCTTTTCAAGCTGTCACATGATCTCTTGTCCAGATGTGCGGGTGTATCTCTGGGACGGGACCGGCCACAAGCTGCAGTGCTTCCCTTCGGCTTGTAGCTTGTTCCTGTAACTCAGCCTAGTCCTGTCAGCTCCAGAAGCCCCGCATTAATCTGTGGTAGAGCAACAGTCACACAGGAGGGGATAAAGTTAACCAAAACACTCGCAGGAATCTGGAAAAGCAGAGAGGCAGTGGGTGGGGCTGCAGGGGAAGGAGCGCCAACTCAGAAGAGGTTTATTTGTCGGCTCCACACAACGCTGAAAGTGAAACCTCCAAGTGTGCGGTGGTCTGAAAACTTCCCTTTTTTTCACCTACTGGGAATAGCTTTTACCCGAGGACAAGCCTTCCTGGAGCCTTCCCCAGGAAATTAGCAAATGCCTCTGTTTGGAACGTCAGGTGGCAGGAACCCACAGCAAGGCCAGCAGTGCCTCAAGAACCACAGAGAACAGGGCTTCTCCTTCAAAGAAATTTCTGGAAGCCCAGGCCTTCACCGCAGAGCAGGCGGGAATGGGCAGCCAGGGGGCAGCCGCCTGCCTGGAGCGTCTTTGCCGGTGACCTCTGTGGGGACTAACCCGTCAGGCTGCTTGGAGAGCTTCTGGCAATCAGTTAAATTGGTTAAGCCTTGGTTTCTTCGCGTATGAAGTGGGGTTATTAATAGAACCTGCCTTGAAGGGTATTTTCAGGATTTGATGGAATCGCTGTGAAAGCGCTTAGCACAGCTCCTGTCACAGATGAGGGTTTTGATTCATTCTTGAGTTCAAAAATATTGGTATGCCATCTGTGCTAGAGGCTTGGGGACATCTGTGAACAAAACAAAGATCCTGGCCCCGAGGAACTTACTTTTGGAGGGAAAGGGGGTAAACATCATAAGTAGGCAAACAAATGTGTGTGCAAAGGTGGTAACACGTGCTACAGCAAAGGGAAAAGAAAGCCCGGTAAAGGGGTTTGGGTGATAAGGGCAGGCCCTATGAAGAAGGCGAGTTTAAAATTCATTCAAGGGACTTCCCTGGTGGTGCAGTGGTTAAGAATCCGCCTGCCAATGCAGGGCACATGGGTTCAATCCCTTGTCCGGGAAGATCCCACATGCCGTGGAGCAAATAAGCCCGTGAGCCACAACTACTGAGCCCACGTGCTGCAACTACTGAAGCCCACGTGCCTAGAGCCCATGATCCGCAACAAGAGAAGCCACCACAATGAGAAGGCCGCGCACCGCAAGGAAGAGTAGCCCCCGCTTGACGCAACTAGAGAAAGCCCGCGTGCAGCAACGAAGACCCAAGGCAGCCAAAAATAAATAAAGGGTCCTTTTAAAAAAATATAAATAAAATTCATTCAATAAAAGAAATGTGATTTACAATCTTATCTTAATTCATAAAGGATGTCTATCAACCCCTTAATTCACAAGGGACATCTATCAATTCCAATGAATTCCTAGCCCTAACAGTTGAGAACAAGGGACTTCCTCCAAATGAATGTGAGCAACTGGAGAGTGTGCGGGTGTCTCAGAGACCCCCCAGCATTTAAGATCCGGCTCCCCAGCCTGCTGGGCCTGTTACCCCAGACCCGGCCTGCGACTGCCCCAGGAGTTGGAGCCATAAGATGTGTCTGGGCCAGTTTGCCTGTGGGTTTTCTCCCCACTGTAAAGCAAGTGAAGCCCAAGGTCCCCTTTATGATTCTCCACTAAAGGGGCAGGAAAGGTAAGAGCCTGATATTCATTAAGGGGGTCTTTATAGTCTTTTCTGCCTTAACTCACACTCTTACAGTGCCACAGCACAGATGCCAGAAGGGAATTCTCTGCCGGGCTCTCCCCCAACCTATTCCATTTTCAGGACACTTTTCCCTCTTCCTTGCAGTGTCAATCCTTCCAAAGCCTCTGTGCTCTACTCGGTTTGACTTCAGCTCTAGTGGTGAGAGGGACGATTTATTTCCACAACTTTCTGTGCAGAGTGTTTCACAGAAGATGTATTGTTCCGAGTGAGATTTTCACCGGGGCAGTGGAAGAGGCGAGAAATCTCCCCCCCGAAATACTGTCACATTTCTTCAAAATCATTGACTCTGAAAAAGAAAGAAAAACCTATAATCATTTCAGTTAGGTAGTATGCAGATATCTATATTGTATGTTTAAAAATATGTGGGAGTCTGACATAACCCACATATACACACACTAAATCACATAATCTCTGGGTCAGTAGGGTACGACTAGCAGAAGCCCTTCTCTCGCCGTAATGCGTTCTGAATTACGTCTGCATGAGGTATAACATGGGTTACAGCCAAGGAGAAACATCTACCCCTCTGCAATCTGGCCAGTCTGCTGAAATTCTGCAGGTGGCACTCAACAAAGGTAGGATCTTAATTCACAGGCTGAATTATGATAACTAATTTCAAAACACTTTCATTTAAGGTGAGTTTAAAGGCAAAGAAGTTAATAAAATTACTCTTAATGAGTTTTCACGGTGGCTTTCACCTCTGGGTACACGTTAGAATCACCGGGATCTTGGTGTTTTTAATCCATACCTGTAGAGAATCTGTTGACAGCAAATTCCAGTGTTCACTCTGCTAGGTTTGTTTTTGCAACAGAAAGAAATATTCTGCTTATAATAATGAAAACTTGCAGCAAGAAGGCTCATGTATAATTTCCCTCCAACAATGTTTAAAATATAAATCACTTCCCTCTCCACCCCATAGTCATACCCTGATTTTCACTGGCCTTTGCAAAAGGCCTTTTGATTCTTCTTGTTGCAGTCGTGGGGAGTAGTTGAAAGAAATCGTGGTTTAGGAACCCAGAAACATGGTCTTCCCCTCCTTTGACATCAACTAGCTGTATGATTTTAGGTGAGGCCTTTGTGGCCTCAGCTTGCTCCTCAATAAAATGGGCAGGTTGTACTAGGCGATCTTGAAAATCCCTTCATTTAGAAAGAAAGCATGGAAATTATGGAAGGAGTCAGAGAGATGGGAGTTTGAATCCAGCTCGGTCCCTTCCTAGATCTTGGACTTGTCTCTGTTTCAGAACAGCCATTGGTAAACACGTCCTGGGAAAATGAATCGAGATGGCATGCATGAAGCCTCTTTGCAAAACACACAATTAACTATTCATTTCCATTCCATTTGGTTCCCTTCCTCCCCTCAGGCTCCTTCCTGAGTTGACAGAAGACTCAAGTAAAATACAAGAAGCGGTTAAGAAACCCACCCAAAGGATGAAGGAATTTCTACTTTGGCACATTTTTTTTGGTCCAGTAAATTACTCTTTTCTCTCCAGGTAGCCCAAAGGAGGCAGGGAGTTGCTCATGCTGTCAGTAGGCCTTCAACATTCAATGTGCTTCCTAGAGTTGATGACCCCCTTGGGGACCCTGATGGTGGGCACTGGGGGCCACGGGAGAGATGGTTTGGAGGCAAGCCCTGGATGGAAACCTCCAAATCACATTCCACAGTCACCCACTGGTTATTCCGGTGTTAAATGAGCCCGACTGGTCTCAGCTACTGCCTTTCATTGCATCAGGGTCAGGCCCTCTGAGTAGCATCTTTGGGTAGATCTGATGCTTCCGTCTTTTCATGGGAGGGAAGAGACCATTCAAAGAGGGCAGAAAGGAAAGCAGACATTTTCTTGCCATCTCTGAAAGCGGTATTCCTTCCAATAGCCCGGGTATCCCAGGAATTTGCCCAGCCCTCTATGCAAAGGGCTTTCTACCCTAAAAGGAACCATCCTTCCGATGAGTCCAGCATGGCAAAGCCCGTGGTAGATGAAGCAAGCATAACTCCTTGCCATCTTGAGCCATCGTAACTATAGAATATAAGCTTGGTGTGTCGATGCTGTTTTGAGCCTGGCAGTTGGAAAAACATCTACATCGGACTTGTTCCCTGAATGAATATGATCGGAGGTGTTGGGGTGGATGGGAGAAGAGAAAAATGAACCGGAGCTGTGTGAAATTCATCAGTTTCAGTTCACAGGGCTTTGAGTTAACTTCTTTCAGTTTCCATTCATGCAGGTTTCCCTCCTTTGGAGAGAAACTTTGACTTTCAGGTTGAAAGAAGCTAAACGGAGCTGAAACCACATTATTTGATGTACTTTCAGGTTGAGTCTAGGAGAAGAAAGAGGTGGAAAGGTTGCCCCAGCCTCCTTCCAATTTCTCCTACAAAAACCTGTTACTGGTTCACCTCCACAGTTCTGTGATTCCTGGTCAGCTGTCCTCCCAGCTAGATTCGAGTTGAATTAGGAACCCAAATTCCCATTTATTTAGCTTCTCCTGGAGGCCCAGTCCTCGAGCCCAAGCCCACCCCAGAGGGAGCAGAGTCGGTCTGTGAGGGAGGGGCAAGACCTATCCTGAAAGACCCACCTGTCCCCAAATGTCACTCTGTTGACCTTTCTGGAACCCCCCTTGGGGCCTGGGATGGTGATCAGCAGAGAATCGGGGTTGGAATCTCACCTCCACAATTTACTATCTGTATGAGCTTGGCGGGGTGGGGGAGGGGAAGGTTGTTAATCCCCAAACTCTTTTATTTTTTTTAATTAATTAATTTATTTATTTTTGGCTGTGTTGGGTCTTCGTTTCTGTGCGAGGGCTTTCTCTAGTTGTGGCAAGCAGGGGCCACTCTTCATCGCGGTGCGCGGGCCTCTCACTATCGCGGCCTCTCTTGTTGCGGAGCACAGGCTCCAGACGCGCAGGCTCAGTAGTTGTGCCTCACGGGCCTAGTTGCTCCACGGCATGTGGGATCTTCGCAGACCAGGGCTCGAACCCGTGTCCCCTGCATTAGCAGGCAGATTGTCAACCACTGCGCCATCAGGGAAGCCCAATCGCCAAACTTTTGATGCAAATGTTGATGATTTCTTTAAATTCCTAACATTCGTCTGACTACCTCAAAATCCCATTGTTGCTCCAAGTTTGGTTCAGTTATTCAACATGTTTAGTGAGGACTCCTTCATCTATCTCTAGTCCAGTACCCTTAAAATGCTAAGTGCTTTGGGGAGAAGTCAGTAATGGAGTAGTTAAGAAACATATAGGAGAATGGGAAACTCTTAGACAACAGAGAGGAACGAAGATGGGCAGAGTACTCTGAGCGCGGGGAACCCAGGAGGAAGCAGGAGGTTTATGAAGTAGAGCTAGAGGGCGCTGAAGCTAATGCCACTTATTCCACAATTTGGCCCCAGAGAGGAGTTACACTCATACAAATGCACTCAGTTCCTCCGAAAACCAAGCAGCCCCTCAGTGGAGACTGTGACCGCAGGAGAGCCTCTCGTGGGTCTGACTGAGGCCATCTTTCTTTCCAAATTACATCCTGTCCCCTCTGAGGGTCCCGCTGAGGAGATGGGTCACAGAGCAGCCAACACCCCTGCCCCACATTCCATGGCATTTCCAAATAGAAAGAAGGAGGGAAGGAGGGAGACAGAGAGAGAAAAAGAGAGAGATTATCCTCCACGTAGGGGAAATCACTGCTCCCAAGGTTGCTTTGATTTCCAGAAATTAATTAATGTGCATCTTGACAAAATTCCTGCTGCACGTGGAACCACTGTAGACAGGGATCACTTACTGGAACGAGAAAGCAAGATCGGGTACAGAATAAGAGAAGGAACTTTGATGAACACAGACAGGCCCCAGTCAGTAAGAATGGGGTTTGCTCAATGTTTCCAGTAACTAGAAGGTCTACATTACATGGTTAGAAGAAGAGCCTCAAGGAGATTCTATCGGGGATGGTTTTCTCTCCAGAAGAAAAGCAGCTCAAATGTTCAAGGTCTGACCTGGGCTCAGTACTGAGTCAAGCTCATCCTTGACGATGTAAGTTACAGGAGCTGACTCCACATGCCACCCAGGATACTCAGCTCCTCGTGGGTATGTCTGAGACCCTTGCAAAGTCAACCCAAGGGCCAACGACTGAAGCATACACACCCACTTTGGGAAGTGGGGAGCCCCCACCCTGTGCAATGGCCTGTTGGACGGTGACTCAGAGAGGCAATGGTTTGGGGGTATGGAGGTAGTTTTAATGAAAATCCTTGAGGCATGAATCCAAAACTCTTAGCTTGAACCCAAAGACTCCCTGTTAGCAAAGCAAAGGTTGCTGAACAGCATTTCCCCAGAGTCCAAAAACTCCCTGTGGCAATGATCACTGACAGTCCCCCAATACCCATTCTGTCTTTCTTCTGCAGTCCTTAGATGCGTGACTTTTTGTGGGGCACCTGGCTGCCAGATTAAAGACTGCATTTCCCAGCCTTCCTTGCAGTTGTGTGATTGGGTACCTCAGTCCTGGCCAATGGAGTTAAAGTGGTGTGTGCAACTTGCTGGGAGTGGTTTTAAAAGCAAAGTCACGCCCTTTGTCCCCATCTCTCTCCCCAGCCTTTTTCCGTCCCACTGGCTGGAATGTGGCTATCGTGGTTAGAGCCCCAGCAGCAAACTGGGACCATGACACATTCTAGAGAAGCCACGTATCACGGAGTATTCAGATTAAAGATGCCTGGATCCCTGTTGCCACGGAGCCCAGGGGTGCTCTGGACTGCCTGCCTCTAAACTTATTGAATGTAAGGTGTAAAGAAACTTCTACCCCGTTTACAGTGTTGCTCACACCTACGCTTAATCATGACTGATGCGTTCCCTTAACATGCTGCGTGTTTTCTCACTTCACTTCCTCTTCCAGTTATTCCAAAATTTCCCCTTCTAATCATTTCAATTATTCAGTTAACAAAGTTAAAATAATCAGAGCTAGCCTTTGCAGAGTGTTTATTATATGCCAGGCACTCTTCTAAGTGCTTTATAGGAATTCATTTATTTGTCACCACAACCTGTGAAGCAGGTCCTGCTTCTTTTTTTTTTTTTCTGTTCAAGGATATTTATCATGAGAATGTTTGCAATGGCAAAAACATAGGAAATAAACTATAGCGATGGGGGACTGATTGACTAATTGAGTGTGTATGTGTGTGTGTGTGTGTGTGTGTGAGTGTGTGTGTGTGTGTGTGTGTGAAAGGGTTATGCAGCTCTTTCTATATTGATATGGGACAATCTCCCAGATGTGTAGCTAGTGAAAAAGGCAAGCTATCCAAGTGTGCTTTTACCAATCAGGAAACTGAGGCATAACTTGATGTTCCATTTCTTACGGATGGTTTGATACTTGAATGCAAATTATCTAACTTCAACTCTGAAAAGTAAGAGAAAGGGATGGATCGGGCCGTGTCCTCAGCTACCAGCTAAGGCTCACCGCGGTGGGGGGAATCTATCCACTGAGCAGAAAGTTGGATCAGATGATTTCCAAGATGCATTCTGGTTCTAAAAGTTCCATAATTGCATGACTAGGAGACATTGTAAGATCCCTAGGCCACCAGTGAGGATTCACTGATGTGTACCACACCTCTCTTCCTGAGAGAGAGAGAGTGAACTGGAACCTTTCAGATATATTTTCAATGCCTTTGTTACAGGATGATTCTAGATTCATCAGAAACTCAGGCAGAACTTGCAGTTTCCCAAGTTTCTGATGAATCAAGCCTCATCTCCATCCAGTCATGTTTCATTCAGTCAAGAACAAACCAACAGAATCCTTTCCATGTTCAAGTCACTATGCTACCTGGTCAGAGAGATATAAAATAAAATAAAATAACAAGAACATGACACTGTCCATGCCCCCAAACCCTGCGAACTCTTAGCATAAAAGAGTCTTAGGCTTGAATTCAGAAGAACTTGGCTTATTTCCTGGACCTTAAGAAAGTCACTTTTCCTCTTTGAGTATCAATTTCCTCATATGTGAGTTAGGATTGATATGACTTGGATGAAAGAGTTGGCATGAAGATTAAGTAGCATGATTATACCACGCTGTAGATCAAAAAGCACTAAAACCATGTATAGGGCTTCCCTGGTGGCGCAGTGGTTGAGAGTCCGCCTGCCGATGCAGCGGACACGGGTTCGTGCCCCGGTCCGGGAAGATCCCACGTGCCGCGGAGCGGCTGCGCCCGTGAGCCATGGCCGCTGAGCCTGCGCGTCCGGAGCCTATGCTCCGCAACGGGAGAGGCCACAACAGTGAGAAGCCCGCGTACAGCAAAAACAAACAAACAAACAAAAAAACATGTATAATTCTTAACTGCTCTTTATAATCTTCATAAACCTCTTTCACACACATCTCTATCATTTATTCCTTATCACAATCCAGCAGGATGTGTCACGTGAATAATGTCACCCCATTTTACAAAGGAGGAAACTGAGACCCAGGAACATGAATTAACTTGGCCAAGTTCGCAGTCATTCCGTAAAAGAGTCAGCCCTTAGAGCAGACACCTTCAAGCTGAAATCCTGACTGTGCCGTCTCCAGATGGTGAAGCCACAGACAGGACACTTAGCAATTTTAACATGAACTCTGGAGCCAGGCTCCCTAGGTGTGAATCCCAGATCTGCCACTGCATCCTGTGTAACTCTAGAAAAGTGGCTTAACCTCTCTGTGCCTTGGCTTCCTCGTCTGTAAAATGGAGACGGAATAAGGTTAGAAGTGTGATGGAGGTTTAAAGATTCTCTACAATATTTTGTTCACGTACTGAAAGTTTTACTTTCAAATCTCTCCACTGTCTTTCTAAAGGACAGTCCCGTTCTTAGTTTGAAGGAGCTTTCAATTCTGCTCTTCCTTCAGTTCATGAGGGTCTGGTGTCCACACCTGTTGCAACGGCCCAAAACCTCAAAGGAAAAGGACATCATAAGAGGTACATTGATTCCTCAGCTGGGGGCCAGAACCCCAGGCTGCGAGCTCACCCCGTGCAGAGAATTTACACCTCTGAACAGGGAAGAGTAGACTCTGCTGAGCAACAGAGGAAAAGCAGGAAGGAGGGATCAAATCCTAACTGTCCAGGCTTGACTCTCACCATGTAAACACTCCCTGGCTGCACACGGACACCCACGGCCACACTGGCGTATACATTTACACTGGGACCAAGCAGATGAATTGGCTCAATTCACTAAGACTCTTGTTTAATTTGGAGGCTTGAGCGTCCAACTGCCAAGTGAAATGCCTGTCTTAGAAAGCGCCTGTGTATTTTAAAGGAACATTGAATGCATTTTAACCAGAGATTTCCGCTGTGTGTTTATTTCCAATAGTAGAAGTGCCAAAGGGTGGTAAGTTTGTTGCCTCTCGTCTGTGGTTTTTGGGACAAGATGACTGGCCCGCCTGAGGACATTGAATGATGGGCTACAAGGAGTGAACTGGAAATCGGTGGGGTTCCTCTGTGCTCCATTGTTCAGCAACCAGGGAGAGGAAGGGGCTAGTTTTAGTCCGAAGTCTAGGGTGCTCGCTGATGCTTTATCCAAGCCATCAATGTAATGTTTGAATATTGCTTTGCAGTTAGAATTTTTGCACATGCATTCTGTATGTCCCTGGGCATCAGAAAGGCTACTGGTCTGGTTACATCCTGGGGCATCTCAGGTTACGCACACAGCCTGATGCTAGCAAGAGCCGTCACCCTACTGAAACTGAGGCCACGTCCTGTGTATGTGGTCTTAGATCACTTAACCTCTCTCTGTATCTCTTTCCTCATGTCCCTACATGTGAGGTTGTGAGGATTAAATGAGTTAATGCGTGTAACGCATTTAGCATCCAACCCATAGTGAATGCTCAGTAGGTATTTGTGACAATGATTCTAAGGATGGTCATGATGATAAGGGTGGAGGTGATGATGGTCATGACAGCAAGGATGCTTCTCTCTCCTTTTTTGGTAAAATAACAATAATAATAGATTCCAGTCACTTGAGGTCTATTGTGAGCCAGGAAACCACCCTGATGGGCACTTTATAGACATTGTGTCTAATCTTTAACAACCCCTATGTTCTAGCTGGGAAAATGGAGGATCAGACTGGTTAAGTAACTGGCTAACGTCACAGCCCCAATAAAAGGCAGAGGGTTTGGATCCGTGGATACCTCCCTACCACAGTGCACATTTCTGCTGCATCTCGTGGACACTTCAGTCCTCTTAAATGCTTTCCAGAAAAGGAGGTGTGTAATATAAATAAATGAACTTACAAACAGATCTTTTGAAAGCTGAGTTCTTGACGGTTTCCCCTTCCTCTCTACATTTTGTTTCACTTTTGTCTTGACTTTTCTACCTCCTGACAGCTTCTGTTCCCAAGTTTCCTGTTCATAATTCCCCTCGTGAAGAAAGTGTTTTGTGAAACAAGAGTTTTTCCCGAGGCCCCAGGTTATGGCAATACCAGTTTGGAAACCCTGGGTTAAGTGGACAATGTATTGATTGGAAATGACATAGTTGCCTGACTCGTTTCAGTGGGCCTGTGGGGACTGAGCACCCGGCATGTGCCGGCAACAGTCCTATGTGTAGCAACAAAGCCCCTGCTTCCACCGACCTGCATTCTAGAGGATGATACCTACAGCTCCCATACACACAAAAAAATCATCTTATCTTCCGTGTTTCACTAAAGCTGCATTCTTTGCAGGGAAAGCCATGCATTTCAAAGGATTCATGTCTTCCGCCCATTCTGGAGTCAAGAATTTCAGAATCCAACCCCAGCTGGGAGAGACAAGGAGTTGGGGACACTGAGATTCAAGTCTTGGTGCTACTTTCTTCATCCGTGACCTCAAGCAAGGATTAGCCCCTCTGACCTTCAGGTTAGTCCTTTGCAAGGGAGGTGACACCCAGTCCCTCGGTAACAATGCTTTGCTTTTGCCCCATACATTTAACCATCACATTTTGCATCAGCATTTCCTTTCATTGTGCCAAGCCAGGCCCCCCAGGTTATGGGAGACATCAGCTCCCTGGATCTCTGTGGAGCGCCATGAACTAGTAGCCACCACTGCACGATGACCATTCAGGGGCTCCACCCCCTTGTGCAGATCGGGACCGAGGATTCCAAGTGAGAAACACAGGCAGCAGCAGATGCAACGGCTGAGCTGAGAATGAGGGGTGGCCAAGGCCTTGAGAGGAGACTGGTCCATCCTAGACAACACAGCATGTGCCCCCCAGACCCTCTTGCCAGCCCACAGTTGCTGCCTAGATTGTTGATGGAAATAAATTAAGTGAAAGCCATTTAAGCGAAGTGGTGTTTGTGTGTGGTTTCTCTTAGTCAATATCCTGTACCTAGGTCCTTGTTTTGACGTTTGGGTGTAGCTCCTCAGAATGAAACCTTGACCCTCCAAAACCACTGAAGTTCTGCCTGTGGTCAGGCTGCTTCCTCACTCAGTCCTGCACCCAGATGCAGCAGATTAACCTAGTCTTTGAGATTAACCTAACCGACACCGAAGGGCCCTGAATTCAAGTCCCACCTTTTCACTCATGAGCTGTGTGACTTTGGGAAAGTTACCTGACTTGTCTGTGCCTTGGTTTCCAAATCTCTAAAATAGGGATAATAATATTGGGGGTTGTTTTAAAGATCCAATTAAATAATGGATGTAAAGAACTTAGGACAGCAAGCGCTTAGAAACTGGTGAAAGACCAAAAAAATGCATAATAGCGAATTCTTATCAGGTAGAGTCGGGAGGAAGAAGGGAGGGGGCTCAGGAGAAATAGCTGTGCCCAGCATACCTTAAGCATAAGGGCAAAAAGGCATGGTAATCTAACCTTGTTTCTGAAAAAGAATGGTTATGTATAAGCATTGCATGGTGGGAGGCAGCATTTTCTTCCTAGTGGGGAAGCAGGCAGGCCCGGACCTCAGAGCCCCACAAAACAGTGGCATCTAGCCTATCTTTTTAAAAGCCTGAAGGGTTTCATGTCCCAGAGCAGGCCAGAGGGACACAGAAGTAGTTTTGTATATATATATGTATATCTGATTCACTTTGCCGTACACCTGAAACTAACACAGCATTGAAAATCAACTAGACTCCAATAAAAATTTCAAAAAAAAAATCTAACCTTGTTTCAAGTACCCACCAAGAGCTTGACATCTTCCAGACATCTTGGGATAGATATACATTTCCTGATTTTACAGAGAGATGAACCACCATGGCTCAGACACACCAAGATGCTGCCGTCACACGGGTGGCTAGTGAGTGAGGAAGGGGACCCCTTGGGGTTATTCATCACTGTAACCGCCGTCCCATTACCCGGCACCTCGTTGCTCTGCCTGCCTCGCCTGGCAGCAGGTCCCTCCCAGATGACCCGTGTCTTACAGGCAAGAGATGAGATGATGCCCGAGACTTGGCCATGGCAACTGAGGAAGAGGGAAGTTATTAAAAACCCTACTTACCAGACAACTTCTGTGTCCCTCTGGCCTGCTCTGGAATGTAAAACCCCTCAGGCTTTTAAACTGACAGGCCAGATGCCAGCAGTTTTCTGAGGCTCTGAGGTCTGGGCCTGCCTGCTTCCCCACTAGGAAGAAAGCATTGCCACCCGCTGTGCAATTGTCCACACAGCTTCCGTCTCGGGCATATGGGCCCCCTCCATCACCCACCAGCAGGAAGGATGCTCCTGTCTCCTACCTCTGACTCATCTCCCACAGTCATCTCAACTCCCATCTGATAACATTCATACTGGGACACTTTTTTGCACGTGGGATTTCCTCCTTCCCCCTTAAATCTCAGGGATTAAGACTGCTGGCCCCAGACCGACACCTCTTCTTGGCCAAAGCTGGTTCCACGGCTTCCCTGGCGGCGCAGTGGTTGAGAGTCCGCCTGCCGATGCAGGGGACACGGGTTCGTGGCCCGGTCTGGGAAGATCGCACGTGCCGTGGAGCGGCTGCGCCCGTGAGCCATGGCCGCTGAGCCTGCGCGTCCAGAGCCTGTGCTCCCAAACGGGAGGGGCCACAGCAGTGAGAGGCCCACGTACAGCAAAAACAAAACAAAACAAAACAAAACAAAACAAAAAAAACGAAAACAAAGCTGGTTCCACCCCTGAACATTGCTCTCCTCTTCACCACATGCCTCCCCTTTCCTCACCTCTCTGGCCAAGCCCCACCCTGGAGCACTTCCTGAGGGTGGGGCCTAGGTTGGAAGTTGCTTAGCCCAAGCCAAGATCACGTGGTTCCAGGGCAACTGAGACGACAGCACAGTGGATGACAATAGAAGGCAACGAGGGAAGATGCACAGCCGGGACGGAGCATCTGCAGAAAGGACAGGTGGTCTGGAGAAGGTTTCGTGATGGAGGGGCGAATAGACAGGTAGGATATGGACAGGCCCAACTGGGTGTGGAGGAGATGCCTGACTGAGAACCCTGGTGCACTGTGAGTGAGGAGATAAACTGGCGTAGCCACCGTGGAAAACAGTATGGAGGTTCCTACAAAATTAAAAATAGAGCTACCATATGATCTAGCAATTCCACTTCTGGGTATTTATCAGAGGAAAATGAAAATTCTAACTCAAAAAGATATCTGCACCCTCATGTTCATTGCAGCAATATTTGCAGTAGCCAAGACATGGAAGCAACCTAAGTGTTCATCAACGGGTGAATAAAAAAATGTGAGATATATATATATATATATATATATATATATATATATGAATATTACTCCACCATAAAAAAGAAGGAAATATTGCCACTTGTGACAACATGGATGGAACTTAAGGGCATTATGCTAACTGAAATAACAGACAGAGAAAGACAAATTCCATATATTCTCACTTACATGTGGAATCTGAAAAAACAAAACAAAAAACCAACCCCAAGCTCCTAGATACAGAGGACAGATAGATTGGTGGTTGCCTGAGGTAGCGAGTGGGGTGAGCAAATGGGTGAAGGGGGTCAAAAGGTACAAACGGTCAGTTGTAAAATAAATGTCCTGGGGGTGTAATGTACAGCATGTGACTATAGTTAATGATACTGTAGTGCATACCTGAAAGTTACCAAGAGAGCAGATCTAAAAGTTCTCATGACAAGTAAAAAAAATTGTAACTATGTATAGTGCTAGATGTTAACTAGACTAATTGTGGAGGTCACTTTGCAATATATACAAACACCGAATCATTATGTTATATACCTGAAACTAATATAATAGTATATGTTAATTACCTCTCAATTTTTTTAAAAAAGGAGATGGCCTGCTGAGAAATCCTGAACCGACTGTTACATCTGGAAAGGGACCCGTGGGGTATTGCACCAGCCTGATCATGATGAGACAGAGACCGCAAAGGTGTGACAGCTCCCCAGCCCACCTGGAATCTTGGAAAACACGTAGGTTCTGAGGTCCAATAGTCATGAGTTCTAATCCTGCCTTTGCCCTTCTGACCTATGGCAACTGGAGAAAGTCGCTCAACCTCCAAAGCCTCAGTTTCCTTATCTGCAAAATGGGACTGTCAGTATCTATCTCAAGAGAGTTGATGAGAGGATTAGTGGCTAGATGTGCATTTTTAATCACGGAGCCCTGAGCCTGGCCATATCCTGAGCTACATAAATGATTCTCTACTGTCTTTGGGATCAAGGGCAAACCCCTCACTCCATGCTTATGAACTCTCATACAAACATATCCACTACTGTAATTTAATTTTATATTCAGAAATTGATGTTTTTTATTGTCATAATACACACCACAAGATACAAAGTTCAACAAAACCTTAGCCAGTAGGGATGCAAATTGAAAAAAGGCCCAGATCTGTCCACAGCAGGAGTCAGGGTTCAGTCAGCATAAAATTGTCATGCTCTCAGTAGAGGGCAAGGGTCTTTAAGATTGAAAATCTTGGACTTGGGGGTCTCCTTAGGGTCCCTCTGGCTACAAGAGTCTAAGTCTGACTTGGGGAAGGCTGGGAGGAGCAAAAGAGAGAATCTTATGCTCCGAGCCTGCATGGGATCGGGGATTGAGGTATGAGTGTCGCACGCAGGGCTTGTCTTCCTTGTCGTCCCTGCAGTGGGGTGTAGGAGTGGGGGCCATAGTAGGTTTAGAAGCGGAATGCTTTCTGTGAGCCCCTTTACAACGGAGAACAAATGCCGGAGTCCAAATGACCATCAGTATTCCAGAACTCTCCAGAGCCTTCCTGGAAGTTCTCAAGCCATTAGCCAAGCACTCTCTCAACATTTAGAAGGAACAACAACAAAAAAAAAAAAATGGGCATCTTTTGCCTCCAGAGTACATGCTATAAAACTCTGTACCCATCTTCTACGTACCTTCCGTCTCCCCTCCCACTTGAGCCAAGCACTCAGAGGATTCTGGGTGGCTTCTGCATCCCTCACACCAGGTTCTAGCTTTCTGGAGAACCAGGGACCAGCCACTACCCATTCCACTGGTTGGACTGCATAGGGACATCCTAGGCTTGGTTAGGATATGATGTAAATTGTAAAGATTGAGAAGCAGCCAGACCCCAGCCTGCCCTTCCCCTGCCCAGAGGATCCATCTCCTGTCACATCTGCTTAATCAGATGGACCGCAGACCCATTTGTGCAAAAGTAGGTTAAGGTCAGAGCCAAGACAGCTGCAGAAAGAAGCAAATTGCTTGTGGATCCCCACCTGGGCTATCAGCTCACTCTGGTCCTGGAAATGACTAGACCATGGCTGGGCATCTGTGTTGATCAGCTGGCCTCCAATGAAATTAGGTCCCAAGGAAATCTGAGCTTCCATCTCCTTGGAGCTGTGTTGACTCTGGGTGCACCTGTCTTATTCACGTTTGTGCCTTGAGAGAACCATGTGGGAATGAAGAAGAGATGCCCCAGGAGGAGCCTGTGTCGAGTGTATACAAGAGCCATGCTTACAAGGCCAAGTGTGGGAATACTGGATAGCCCAAGCAGGTCATACCCTTGAGCCACGGATGCATCCTCCCTTCACCTGCAACTCCAGCCAGCTGTCTTCATAATACCTGTGTGTAGACAACAAACAAGCCAGGTGAGAGTGTGGGTAGCTCAGGGAAACTCGTCGCCACGACCATAGAAGAACCCAAGCAGCCCTGGGGGTAGAGATAGGCTAGTATCATCTTTAAGTGTGGAAAGGATGACTCTTCTCAGCAGCTCCATCACTGTGAGTAGCAAACACCTTCTCTACCCACTCAAGTGCTGGCCAGGATGGTAGATGATCGTTCAGGGCTGGAGAAACTGTATCAGTGAGGGTCCTGATCCCAGACCTGAAAGCAACATAGAGATTTCCCTGAGTATAAGGCTCTCCTCCCCAGGGCCTTTCTCCTCTGGTCCTGAGCTCTGGAGGCGGCAGCCCTGCAGCAGCTTCTGCGATGGGACCGATTAGAAGAGCCTCCTACCTCTGGGCTGGTCGGGGCCCAGGTTTCCACCCATCATATCATTGCACTGACCGCCTTGCGGAAGAGGATGCTCTCAGAATCAGCTGGCTAAGGTTGGATGATCTAGGTGGAGAAAGCTTTCCTTTTCAAGTCTGGTTGAATTATATTTTTATACCATTTCTGCTATAACTATTATGATCGCACTTACAGTGCAACATAGACAAAGATCCGTGTCGACCACAAACCAGAACCTCATAGAAGACAATGTAGTGACACCCCCCACTACACGATATCTACTTAAAGGACCCCCTAAGGGCTCCTCACCCCCAAAACCTCTCTCCAGCTGGCTTGTCACCATCCAAGGAATTGCCATCTTTACCGTTTCATACCTTTGGGTTAAGGTAGTGATCCCTGTCAAAGTATAAAAATTCCTGGGGGGATAACACGCTGAGTATTGGTCTCCAGCATCTTAGAATCCATTCATCATGCTTTCGTCACCCTCACCCAGACCATCGCAGCAGCCCCCTTGCCAGCTGCCCTGGTCTGCTTTTTCCTCCCTCCCACTCACCTTCTCCTCTTCTACCAGCGATTACTTTTAAAAAACTCAGTCCTTGGTGCATTCCTGCCTAACAACTTCCCTTTCTCCTGTAGAATCCAACTCAAACTCCTTAGGGTTCAAGGTCTCTCATTTTTTAGTCCCTGCATGCAGATGGAGACTCTTCACTTCCGTCACCCACACCCTGAGCATTTGTTTCCCGAACAAACAAGCCTCTTTCACATCTCTCTTCCCCAGGGTGTTCCATTTGCCCTTCCTCTTCCCGTCCTCCTGAGTTGAGATGCACCTGAAATTGTATCCCTACTGGGCTGGGTTTCCACATCCCGCCCCATGCTTCCATGCACTCTCTGTCCTGCCTTTCTCTTCACCCAAAGATTCTTTTTGGATCCCTCTAGAAAGACACTCATCCCAGGGCCCCATGATTATATTTGGGTCTATTGAATATAATATAAAGAATAGATTATATTATATTCTTTCATATATATATACACACATTAGGTAGGATAATATTCCTTCCCCCTTTCTACTCTGAGTTCTTTGTGGACAAGGACTTTGTCTAATTCATCCGTTTGCCGCAGATCCCAGCACCGGCTACACAGCCAGTCTTCAACAAATACGTGTTCTCTGACACCCGTGACAGTCAGCTAGGAGATTTTTTTTTTTTTTTTTTTTTTGCGGTACGTGGGCCTCTCACTGTTGTGGCCTCTCCCGTTGCGGAGCACAGGCTCCGGACGCGCAGGCTCAGCGGCCATGGCTCACGCGCCCAGCCGCTCCGCGGCATGTGGGATCTTCCCGGACCGGGGCACGAACCCGCGTCCCCTGCATCGGCAGGCGGACTCTCAACCACTGCGCCACCAGGGAAGCCCAGCTAGGAGACTTTGATATGGGGCAGAATGGGGTAAAAGCAGTAACATACTTTGGTCAGAATACAGCAAGAAGTCACTTGAAGCCTGGATCCAGGAGAAAAATCATAAAAGGTAAGAACTGAGGACCGGCATCATCTTCCAAGTCCAGGTCAGCCCAACCTTAGCAAAGACTGCTAGCCACTTACAACTTCTAAAACCCCTCTGCCAGAGTTGATGTCATTTTATCTTTTTTTTTTTTTTTTGGCTTCGTTGGGTCTTCGTTGCTGCGCGCGGGCCTTCTCTAGTTGCCGTGAGCTGAGGCTACTCTAAGTTGTGGTGCGCGGGCTTCTCATTGCGGTGGCTTCTCTTGTTGCAGAGCACAGGCTCTAGGCGCACTGGCTTCTGTAGTCGTGGCCCGTGGGCTTCAGTAGTTGTGGCTCTCAGGCTCAGTAGTTGCGGCACACGGGCTTAGTTGCTCCACGGCATGTGGGATCTTCTGGGACCAGGGCTGGAACCCTGCAGGGGCCCAGGGCCTGTCCCCTGCATTGGCAGGCGGATTCTTAACCACTGTGCCACCAGGGAAACCCCGTCATTTTATCTTGACTCCCAAATTTAAATTTCCAAATATACGTGTGTTATTTTTCTGTCATCAGTTTCTAATTTAATGGCGTTATAGTCAGAAAACGTGGTCTGTGTTTTCCTGATTTTTTGGAAACTTAGTAACCTTGATTGCATAATATATGGCCAATTTCTATAAACATTTACACAGGAAAGACTATGTAAGCCCCAAATGTGGGGCATAGGGCTCCCTGTATGTCCACCAAGTCGATCTGGTTCTGTGAGCTGTTCAAACCCTCGACAGCGGTACTAACTCATGGTCTGCTTAGTCTAAAGTCCATTATGTTTAACGTCTGCCCCTGTGATGGTGAGATTCACAGCCTCTCCTCCTAATTCACTCTTTCTCGACAAACATTATCTGCTCTCACTTGCCTCAAAGAGTTGTCAGCTCCAGGGAAGAGAGGGTTTGTGAACTACAAAGCACCCCATGCAGGTTAATTATTACTGCTGAAAATTTTCGCAACACCTCTCACCATCTTGAGAAGAATAAAAGCCTTTTTTAAAAATTAATTAATTAATTTATTTATTTTGGCTGCGTTGGGTCTTCGTTGCTGCACATGAGCTTTCTCTAGTTGCAACGAGCAGGGGCTATTCTTTGTTGCGGTGCGAGGGCCTCTCGTCGCAGTGGCTTCCCTTGTTGCGGAGCACGGGCTCTAGGAGAGCAGGCTTCAGTAGTTGTGGCTCACGGGCTCCAGAGAACAGGCTCAGTAGTTGTGGCGCACGGGCTTAGTTGCTCCGTGGCATGTGAGATCTTCCCGGACCAGGGCTCGAACCCGTGTCCCCTGCATTGGCAGGCGGACTCCCAACCACCGCACCACCAGGGAAGTCCCCTAAAAGGCTTTTTAATAGTTCTTTTAGGCCTTCTTCCCATCTTCCTCATCATTGCTTCCATGGCTGAACACCTACTGTGTGTGGGCTCTGCTCACTTCATTCTTGGGTTTCCCCTCCGATGCCCGTGAGGAGGTGTCATTAGTCTCAGAGGGAAGAGCCTTGCCCAGATCCCAAGTTCATAAAGCAGCAGAGTCTGGAGCACAGCCCAGGTTGGCCTGCCTCCAAAACCTATGCTTTTATTATGTTTTGTTTCATTGCTTAAATTGTTTTTCTAATGATGAAATATTTCATATGTATACAGAATCATATACATAACACTGTATAGAAGTATGAAGAAAAATCCCTACCACGCAGCCTTAAGCATAGTACATTCTAGATGCTTTTGAATCCACCTGTGTGCCCACCCCATTCTCATTCCCTCCACCCTTTTCTCTGGGGTATCCGCTCTCCTTAATTGTATGGGTATTTTTTTCACCTTGCTTTTTTCTCAGTAGTTTTACTATGTGTGTATATATTATACATAGATGTGTGTAATAATATATTATTGAGTTGTGCATAACTCTGAACTTCAGTTAAGTGGGTTCATACTACACATATTCTTCTGCAACTTGCGAGATTCACCTTTATTAATTTGACTAGAGGGATATATTCATTTTCACTTCTATATAATTCCACTGTATGAATGTATATCACCGTTTATTTATTTCTCTTACTACTGGTGGATATATAGTTTGTTCCTACTTTTTGCTTAACAATGGTGCTGTAAATATGCTTATCTCTTGGTGTACATACGCAAAAGTTTCCCTAGAGTGTAAATACTAGGAGTGTGTCTTAGCTTGGGCTGCCATAAGAAAATACCAGAGACTGGGTGGCTTAAACAGCAAAAATTTATTTCTCGCAGTTCTGGAGGCTAAAAGTCCAAAATATAGGTGTCAGCATGGTCATTATCTGGTGAGAATTCTCTTCCTGCTTGTCGACAGCCACCTTCTCACTGTGTCTTCACATGG